>NW_017729006.1:44449134-44449406 GCF_001723915.1 Gavialis gangeticus | reverse complement strand
TATGTATACCCAACTATTGTTCTGATCCTTGACAGAAACCAAAAGAAAACATAGATATTTTGATATAGTTTCATAGTTTCATAGATTTAGGGTCGGAAGGGACCTAATAGATCTTCTAGCCCGACCCCCCGCCAGGGCGGGAGAACAACAAAACCCCAAAACAAAAACGGGACTCAAATGAGTCCAGCCAGGTAGGCATCCAGCCTCTTCTTAAAGACCCCCAGGGTAGGGGCCAGCACCACTTCCCTTGGAAGTTGGTTCCAGCTCCTAGC
>NW_017729006.1:44444515-44448584 GCF_001723915.1 Gavialis gangeticus | reverse complement strand
TGGTCTGACATGATCTCCCCCTAATAAATCCATGCTGATTGCCCCTGAGCATCATTTCTGATGCCGGCCCATCACAAATGTGCTCCTTGATGATCTTCTCAAAGAGTTTCCCCAGGATTGAGGTAAGACTGATGGGCCTATAGTTGCCCGGGTCCTCCCTCTTCCCCTTCTTGAAGATGGGGACCACATATAATCTACCTCTCTCAGATTTTTTATTTTAAAAGTTTTTATTTTAATTTATTTTATTTTATTTTATGGAACTGTAATTTGAGTACAGTGGCAAATTCAAAAGGGACTCGCACAGTATTCAGAAAGAAAAATTATACATAAGAGTGCTTGCTGTGGTAGAAGAGTGAGGGGTTTGGGACTATGACATGGGAGAAAAATCATAGGTAGAGAAGGGGAAATATGTTAGGGGCTCAGGCTATAGAAGTGGGAGGCAAGGGATGGAAAACAAGAAGATGACTGAGTGCAGATGGCAGGGTGAGCAGGAGAATATTAGAATCAGGAGAATATGTCAGATTGATATTTTCTTTTGCCATGTGTGTGCCAAGATAGAGGAAACATATGAACCTCCTTTCTCCACTATGTTTATGTCAGGGACTACCATTCTGGCACCTCTAAATCAGTGTCTGGGGCTGATACCCCACTTGCCGTCCCCTGGTTATGCTACTGGCCACAGATCCTGGTTTGCTGTTCAGTTTGAGCTACGCAACCAAGGAAGCTGAGCTCTAGCTTTTAAGTGCTGTTGGGACAGGAAAGGAGGGTGAGCTGGAATTGGTGGCAATGATCTATATGTTATGGAGGATACTGAGACCTGGAAGGGGAGAGGGACATCAATATTCTCTATAATGCATAAGCTTTCCATGATTACCCATCATGTTACAATTTGTTACAATTTGTTATGCTGTTGTCCCAGGGCAAAGTTTTAATAAGCGCGTTGTCCCCGGAGAACTCCAATGTTTGTTTTTAGCAGTAGTGTAACCAGGACAGGGCAAGAGGGACACTATTGACTATAGGGTGGGTGTTACCAACCATGGGACTTTTTGCAATAGCTTGCATTTGCCCTTGCCCTTGCCCAGCAACTGGAGCCCATACCCAGATGTATGTCTGGGGCCAGGGGGCAAACAGAATGGTGCTTCCCCTTACCCCCAAGGGAGTCTTTGCCACAGCAGGTGCATCCCTACCCCCAGGGGAATGAGCAGGGCCTAAGGGACAGCTCTTATGCAGCTGGCAGCTACTGCTGCCTGAGCCAACACTGTAGCAGCAGACTTCAGTCTGGAGAGCAGCAGCTGGTAAGACTTAGCCCCCCTTTTCTTCCCTTCCCTCCTCCCCCCTGCAGTGCTCAGCATACTCCCTGCCCCAGGCCTTGAAGGAACTTGCTATGTCTGGCTTTTAGCCCTAAACTGCCTCATCACAATCACAGCCATGCCCATGCTGATCCAAATAATCTCTCCACTAGTCAACACATGCAAGTGGAGAGTGTGCAATTAGTTGTCATTGGTACTTCCAGCTTCTGGGAAGCAGAGTTGAGACTACATCAGTATATTCCCTAACTGGGTATTTCTTGGTTTGAATTTTGCTGAATGTGACACTGGCAAACATTAATATCTTGCTTCTCTGCTGTTCTAACCCAAGTAAGCCAGTTTTTTCCACTGTAGTCTTAGGTATGTGCAAACTGTCTGGTTTGCAAGATAGTCACATCTTTCTTATTTCCTTTGGGTCTATTCCCCCTGTAATCAAGGGCAATGTTCCTGTGACTTCAAAGGAATATGAAAGAATGTGATCAAGCCATTAATACTGTAACTCTGGTCTTTGGTTTGAAATTTATTGTATATTTTAACAGGTAATTAATTCTTCAGAAATATTTTACCCTCCAGAGGTTTAGATAATTTGTTTTAACTTATAAGTTTTTATTATTTAAAAAAGAAATTTATTTCTGTTTACTCAGTTTTTATTCCATGTGCTAAGAGCATAACAAAGATCTATCCTGAATTTTGTTCATTCTATCTAACAAATTACTTGGTATAAAAAAAAAGAATGGATATCCAAACAGTACAATTCAAGCAACTATATTAAATAATAGTCTAAAAAGATTCAGACAACCCCACTTAAGATCCAGATTGTTTTTCACTCGAGTTTTTTGATATTTCTGATAGCATTAGCCCAAAAGAGAACAAAGTAAATCAATGCTGAACCACAGGAAAGGGGGTGAGGAGTTCTTTGTACATGCTACAGGTTGAAATTACATTCTTATACAAAAGATTTCACTCCAGAAATATAGTTCCTGTAATAACAATATAAAACAATATTGCATTTTCCTATTTGAATACTCACCGGTAGTATTTTAATATTAATTGCAATTGAAATATTAGTGCTTTTCATTATTACCAAGCATCATGATAAAAGACAAACTGAATATATATTGAATCTAGTATCTGTGTGTGTGTATGTATAAAATATTTATAAACACTTACGTTGGTTCATTGTGTGTGCATGTGTGTAAAATATTTTGCCCATTGTTTTTATTGAAAAAAATAATTGGATATGTTTGAAATGATGTTTAATGTATTTAAGAATTGTGTAATGTTAGATATACTGGGCACATCTACACAAGATGCATTGCTGTACAGTAGACTAATTTACTGTGTGGTAAAACGTCGCCGTCTACACATACAGGTGCTTACTGAGCAGTAAGTTAGTCTACTGCACAATTAATTTGCTACTTGCAAATGCAGGTGGCAAATTAACTGCGCCATAGTTATTGTGCAGTAGGGCATGTGTAAACACTGACCGGGAGCAAATTTTCTTTCAGTCAGCTCCACCACCATGGGGCTACCCTTGACCTAGCCCCAGGGCCATGTGGCTGGGAGCTTCTCCAGTCCTGGGGCTGGGATGGCTCTTTGCCTGCCCCAACTTGGCCTTTAAAACTCTGCTGACATGGGAGCCTGTGCCACTTGCAGCCTGCACAGACTCCAGGACTGCCCCTGGGCCAGCCTCACCACCTGCCTGCCTGTCATGTGCCATGGCCCTACGCTGTAAGCATCTGCTCAGGCACCAGTGGCTGCATCCATGTGCATGTTGTTGGGGTCCAGGTGACAGGACAGAGGCTGGTTGATGTCAGAATGGGGTAGGGGGCCTCAGATGCAGCTGTCAGCCTGGCCACATGGCCATGCAGCAAGGCAGAGCAGACAGGGTTGAGACTGTCCAGGGCCTGGCAGTGCTTGCTGCAGTGGTGAAGTGAGGTGAGCAGTGTGGCAAGCAGGAACCCGGGACCTGAGTCATTGGTCCTGGAGCCTGGGGAGCAGCCATCACACAGTGGGCACAGGCTTTGGCAACAGAGTTGCAGAAGGCTATGCCAGCATGCTGCACACTGCTCTGGGCCAGAAATGTAGGAGCACTGCATGGGACTGCCTTTTAAAGAGTGGCTCTAGCCCTAGGCAGCTGTGTCTGGAGCCTCCAGCTCCCCCTGGATACTGCAAGGTGGGGAGAGTGGAGGGGGGCCCAAGCAGGGTTGAAGGAGATCTAGAACAGGCTAGCGCTATAAGCAGCAAATCTGCTCCCAAATGACTGCACATGTAGACACCTGGCCAGAGCTGACATGCATTTTGTCACTTATGCGACTGCAAGTAACAGAGTGCTGAGCGCTTTTCCGAGCACTCAGTGCTGTGGCACTTGCATGTGTATAAATGCTCAATGAGAGCAAGTTTATATTTAACAAAGCACACAGTGACCCAAGACTGTCTGCTATTTCAAATATATTAAATCAGGGGGGTCAAATATTCAACCTGTTCACTGGATCCAGCCCCATGGAGATGGATCATTCTCCTGCAGGACTTCTTGCAGGTTCTCCACAAGCCAAATTCAGCTCACAGAGCTCATCACTGCGGCTGTAGGAGCCGCTGCAGTGCAGGTGTTAACATCCACAGCTGTTGTTCCAGCATAACTCCGCAGTTAATGCTGCTTGCTTCCCATCTCCCCTTTCCTGCTGCCCAAATCCTGGTTTTTAGTTAGTTGCCCACTGCAATTAAGATTGGCTATGGGGGGGGGGGGGGGGGGGGAGGGCAAA
>NW_017729006.1:44436680-44444431 GCF_001723915.1 Gavialis gangeticus | reverse complement strand
GGGGGGGGGGGGGGGGCGGGGAACGGACAAGAGACAGTGGCATTAACTCCCTGGTTTCTGGAGCCATGCTTGAAACAGCAGTTCTGGCAGCCACAGAGATTAACTCTGCTGCTGCTGCTTGGGAGTCATCTGGTCCATGGGAGGTTCTGTGGTCTGGATTTGCCCTGCAGGGTCACATGAGTTTGCACCCCTGTGTTAAATGATTGTGTATCTGTGTATAGACCTGAGCTGTTTATATTACTGACACTTATTTGGGGAACAAATCGTAATGAATATAGAGGGAAGGGGCTCAGGGCTGCTCTCATGTGAAGTGTATTCACATACTGTAAATTAGACAAGGAATTCCCAGATAAGAGCTGGTTTACACATTATGCCATACCAGAGGACACAGTGCTGTCCAGTCTAGTAAACTTGTCTGGAAATGGCCAGGAGATGGTGCTTCAGAATAAAATCAAATCATTAGTACTTGAGCTTAGTCATTTAGGTAAAGCTCCATTCTGTAGATTGTGGAGCAAGGAATTATTTTCTTAGTTTTGTACTCTATTAAGATGAAAACTGCAATGGTTTCTCTTGATGACTGATTTCTTTTCACCCTCAATTATTTTTAAATGGAAACTAAGAACTTAGTATATCTGCCTGTATTGCACTTTTTCATCTATACCTATGTTGTTCTTAGATCCATTACATTTTTAAACTAAGTACAGCATTTATAATGTAAAATGTTTTATTTATATAATTTATATGCTTCCAAGCACATAAAGTAGGACAGAACTATTTTTTTTACAAATATAATTTTTTTCATATGTGCTGATGGTATGTATGCCTTCTCATGCATGATCTGCATTATTACTACATTCAGCTTTGGAAAATGTTCAGGAAGAAACAAAATTTTCTATTTATTCAAAAACCATATTAACTTAAACTATGAATATTCAAATACTAAGCAGAATGCTTTTTCTCTTTGTCTTAATCTGCAGTTTTTCCTTTAACACTGGCATTTGCAGATCCTTGTAGAAGTTCCGAATGTGAAAACTTCAACTCCATAAAAAAGGTACAATTGCTTCATTAAGAAAATACTTATGAAATTACAATTTTGAACTGCCGTATTTACTTGAATATAAGACAAGGGTTTTTCCCCTCAATCAACATGGGGGGAAAAGCCTCTTATCTTACATTTGCATACAAGGAAATCACATAAATACATTGCCTAACTCTGAACTGTTGCTAAAAGCAGCATGTGCTCGGTAATGAAAACCAGCTATGAAGTTGATTAAGTACATCCAACATTGAGCATGATTATAAAGTACATGGCCCATATGTGGCAACTATACTGATTGGAACTATTTTTTTTTTTTTACACAAATTTTATTAAAAAACACTTAGCACCCTACTCTTACAAAGCTTCACATATTGAGCATCCTTGTTTTACCAAGACTTCGTAACCAAAACAACTACATATCAAAAGCAACTACATATGTTAAACCCCTAAATAAGTTTTTAACTCTTCATCTACTTCCTTAAGTGGCTGTTGATGCTGAGTCAGCATGGTGTATGGTGACCAGTGGCATCCCTCAGGGATCAATACTCAGACCAGTACTCTTTAATATATTCATTAACAACCTGGATTCGGGTGTCAGAAACAAACTGGTTAAGTTTGCAGATGACACCAAACTGTGAGGAAGCGCAGACACACTTGAGGATAGGCTGGGGATTCAGGCTGACCTGGATAGGTTCACAAGGTGTACAGATACAAACCTGATGACCTTCAACAAAGAGAAATGCAAGGTGCTCCACCTCGGGAGGAAAACCCCCCATCAGACCTATAGTCTTGGCTTCACTCACTAGCACTATGTACGTCCGAAAGAGACTTGGGGCCAGGCTCATGATTGACCGCAAAATGAATATGAGCCACCAGTGCGATGCCGCAGCCGGCAAAGCAAATAAAATCTTGGCATGCATCTACTGATGCATCTCAAACAAGACCCAAGATGTCATTCTCCCATTTTATTTGGCTTTAGTGAGGCTGCAGCTTGAGCACTGAATCCAGTTCTGGGCTCCACACTTTAAAAAGGACATGGAGAAGCTCAAGAAAGTCCAAAGGAAAGCCACATGCATGATCAGAGGTCAAGAGAACAGGCCATATGAGGAGAGGCTGAGAGACATCATCAGCTTGGTGTAGTGGCAGAATATTTGGCAGGTGCACAGGACACTCATTTCTAGGGTCCCACGGTCTGAACACCCTGATGATCAGCACCTTAACTGTCACCTTGTATCCCCCAGCTTCTCAAGGTGTCTGCCAGTGACTGGTACTTCTCCAGCTTCTATTCATGGCTTCCATGAAGGCTTTCCACTGGTTCTCTAACTGGATGGTGACATTGACCATCATGATGCATTTGTTCTCCTCATCCACCATGATGATTTCCAGGCACAACTGGCTCTCAGCCTGGGGTGGTGTAGCTGACAGACATGGTCCCAACTGAGGCCAGGATGGCCTTCACCAGCCAATTCTGGATGGTGTTGTGGTGGAGCTGCTGCACCCTGGCATGGGGCTTGCAGGCACATAGCATGTAGGGGAGAGTCTCTGATTCATAGTTACATCTTTGGTACTTCCTGGGCATGATGGATGAAGTGTCAGTCTGCAAAATGTATGAAGCTCCCACTGGGCATGAATTCGTTGCTTGCATACCACTTTGAGCTGAGCTCAAAGTCCTTACCCTGGTCAGATTTTCCCCTTAGATTTCTGGCATATTTGGCTTGGACAACATATTTTAGGAACCTCTCCAGGGAGGTCATCAGGCAGGGGGTCACAGTAATGCATCTGGCATTGGGGGCTGTGAGCAGTGAGGCTCCCAACTCCTGCCAGTTCTTGGACCATGTCCAGGTGCAGCCAATGTGCTTCCCAAGGCAGCATATGGCATCGCGGGCTCAGCTCCACAGAAAGGCAAAGACCCCACCATTTCAGCTGAATTCACCCTCTAGTGAGCCTTTCAGGAAAGTGGCCAGGTCTTTGCCAGTGGGTTGTTTGGAAATCGTCTTGCAGGCTGTCTGTCTCAGGGTGCTGGGAAAAACGCTGCTCACCATCTCATCTAGACAGATCAGGAGGTGGAAAGTGTGGATGACAATCGTGATGTTGCAGAGGTTGCCCATGCAGGGAACCTCCCTATCAGCAGGGGATATGCAAAATCTTGTTGCTGGCCCTGAGTGGCAGGAGCAGCTATTTCTGTAGCAGCCACGTCAACTCATCATCCACCTTTTTGAGAGGAGTCTTGGGGACCACTGAACTTCTCAAAATGAACAAGAAGTGCGGGATGAGGAATGTGTTTACCACAGTGATCTTCCAGGGGACCAGCACAGATGAGTCCAGCTTGTGGGCATCCTGCACAATCCCACAGATGGCTTTCTCTGGCATCTGCTTTGTCCAGTGACTGGTGGGCATTCCCAGGTGGAGGTAGTTTTTGTTGTCCTTCAGGTGCCTCATCTGCTTGCCCTAAATTGTAACAGTGGAGTTCAAGATGGTGCTTTTCTTCCTGCAGTCAGCATGTAGGGAGGCGTACTTGGCGATGAAGTGGAATCCAATCTACTTGGCTGACTCAGAGCTGATGTCCAGCATCTTTTGCAGTAATTGGGCTTGCTTGCAAGGAGGATGAGGTTGTCAGTATAGGCCAAGATGCTCAGCTTCTGTCTGTAAAGGCTGAGCCCTCCAGGGTCCTCCACCACTGCTTTAAAGGAGTGGTTCCATGGCCACATCGAAGGTGATAGATCTGAGCAGGCATCCCTTCTTGTGTCCAGTTCAGATAGGGATGTCATGTGTCTCGCCTTCCAACAACCAGGTGGTCATGGTGCAGCCATCGCAGAGCTCCCAGACAAGGGTGATTGTCTGGTCCAGCATCCTGAGTTCCTGGAGGGTGCTGAAGATGTGGTGATGGGGCATGGAGCCAAAGGCATTGGTGATGTCCAGCTATGTCACTGCGCACTGTCTTCTCACCCTCTCGGTGTCATCCAGTGCCATCTGGTGCACAAAGTTGTGCTCATATCATCCTTCATTGCAGAGATAGCTCTTCTGGCTCAGGCTGATGCCTTTCTGCTCGCCATCCAGTCAGTGATCTGGACTGCTATGCAACTGGTGTATGGCTTGTAGATAATGGAGCACAGGGTGATGGACTTCCAGTTGTTGGGGTCATCTGGCTTGCCCTTCCTGTGAATCAGGACCCTCATCACTTTCTTCCAGGATCTGGGTATGCAGCAGAACGCTCTGCACTGGTTGAAGATCAGCCTCAGCAGGTGGAAGCCTGGGTCTTGTTTCTTCAGTAGGCTGTGTCTGATGCCATCTTTGCTGGGTGCAGTGTCCCTTGTCCTACTCAGATGGGCCTGTAGTTCCTTCCATGTGAAGTCCGCTTTGAGCCCCTCTATGTTATTGACAGGTGTCAGGGGTCTGACAAGGTGATGACTTCTACCTGGGGGTTGGAAATGCCTTTAAGATAGGCAATGCCTAAGGTAGGAAATGCCTTTAAGGTAGGTGTCCCCTGGGGTATTTGGCAGAATTCTGAAGGTCCCTCCAGAATCTCTCATGTTGCCTTGGGGCAGTTGGCCTGGTAAAGCTTCTGAAGGCTACCACTAGGTCATACCTCTGGCTGGGTTCTTCTTCTAATAAAACCATACTGTGAATAGTGAAAGATTTTTACCAGGAACTATACAGAGAGAGAGAGAGAGGTAGAGCAAGAGGCCAGACAGATCTGCCTGCAATAACTGCAAAAGAAGCTAACAGAAGGCAAACAACAGGAAGGAGGCAGAAGGAAGAAGATTGGAAGGTGCAGGAAGTCTGGGACACCCTGAAAAGTTTTAAAAACGGGAAAACACTGGGCAAAGATGGACTGCCAAAAGAATTCTATGCAACTTTCTGGGGTGGACTGGGAACAGACCTGATTGAAGCCTACAATGAGAGGAGAGAACGAACACTCCTGAAAAACATGAAAGAAGGAATAGTAACCCTGATATTCAAGAAAGGGGACAAAACCCAGATAAAGAACTGGAAACCAATAACTCTGTAATAACTTTGTTAAACTTTGACTACAAACTCCTAGCCAAAGTGATAGTGAACAGACTAAAAAAAGTAATTGGAGAAAATGCCAAAAAAGAAACCTAACTTGGCAGTGTTAAACACAGACCTGGTGAAAGTCTTTGATAGTGTCAACCATTAATTCCTATGCCGATGCTGGGAAAACTGAGGATCCCTGCATGATTTCTTGACTGGCTGAAGAAGTGACATCGGGAGCAAGGCAGGGGTGCCCCCTGTCTCCACTACTCTTCATCTGTGTAATAGAACCACTAGCAGAATGAATACAAAATTACTCCAGCGTGGTAGGAGTCCAAATATCAGGAAGAAAAGGAAGCGCATCGTGTACATGGATGACATATACACAATGCACTTGACACCAGGATGACATCAAGCTGGGGGGAGTAGTAGGTATACTAGAGGGTAGGGCTAGCATTCAGAGTGATCTAGACAAATTGGAGGATTGGGCCAAAAGGAATGTCATGACGTTCAACAAGGACAAGTGTGAAGTCCTTCACTTAGAACAGAACAACCCCATGCACTGGTACGGGCTGGAGGCTGACTGGCTGGGCAGCAGCTCTGCAGAAAAGGACCTGGGGGTTGTAGTGGACAATAAGCTGAATATGAGCCAGCAGTGTACCCTTGTTGCTAAGAATGCTAATGACATACTGGGCTGCATTGGTAGGTGTATTGCCATTAGGTCAAGGGAAGTGATTATCCCCCTCTATTCAGCACTGGTGAGGCCACACCTGGAGTACTGTGTTCAGTTTTGGGCCCCCAACTACAGAAAGGTTGTGGGCAAATTAGAGAGTCCAGCAAACGGCAACAAAAATAGTGAGGGGGTTGGGGCACATGACTTATGAGGACAGGCTGAGGGAACTGGGCTTATTTAGTCTAGAGAACAGAAGACTGAGGGGAGATTTAATAGCAGCCTTCAACTACCTGAAGAGGGGTTCAAAAGAGGATGGAGCTAGACTGTTCACAGTGGTGGCATATGATAGAACAAGAAGCAACAGTCTCAAGTTGCAGCAAGGGAAGTTTAGGTTAGATATAAAGAAGAGTTTTCTCACTAGGAGTAGTAAAACATTGGAACAGGTTACCCAGAGAGGTTGTGGAATCTCTATTCTTGGAAATGTCTAAGACCCCACTAGACAGAGCTTTGGCTGGGATGATCTAGTTGGGGCTGGTCCTGCTTTGAACAGAGGGGGTGGACTAGATGACTTCCTGAGGTCCCTTCCAACCTTAATTTTCAATGATTCTATGACATAAACGTGGTATGTAGGGACCAATGGTCCACCAGGAAAGTGATAAAAGCATTCTCAGCTTTACAAGGAAGTGGCAAGGGCAAAACTCAATATTGCAAAGAGTATGGTATGCAGGAGATGGGGCATCTGTCAGGAATGGGGTCAAGATGGTAAAAAAAGGGATACAGGTACTGGGAGTATATTTCAGTTCAGAGCTTAGGGGGAGGGAGATGCGCCAGAAAACTACTGTGAGGGTAAAGCAAAAGCTGGGATTCTGGAGTGAGCAGAAGCTAAACCTAGAGGGAAAGGTGAGGCTGCTAAAAGCCATGATCTTGCCCATGATTTTACATACAGGATTGCTGTTCCCCCCCAACATGGAGTACAGCTTATGCAATGCAGAGGAGCATGTGTGTGTGTACTTCTGGGGGTCACAACAGGAGAGACTGGCATGGGACATATTATACAGACAGAATAAATATGGAGGGGGAGACTTCCCAGATGTGTTTTTGTTCATAATGGCCAAGTACTTAAGCCTGTATTGTAATTTAGTCGTGGGAGGGGAGCCCAAAGCAGCATGCTTTCTCAGATCCTTTGGAGGAAGACTATGGAGGAAATGGGGAATATAAGACTGCCCATCCACACAACCATGGGTATGGCAGCTCCCTAAATGGTATCTGGCAGTAGAAGCTTTCCAGAGCCAATTTAATTTACAGCAGATATTGCCAGAAGAAATGAAAGACCATTTCATGATCCAACAAAAGATGTGTGCACAAAATAGAACAGCTTTGATTGGGAACTCTCTGCAGAGAAAGCAGTCACTATCTGGAAGGAGATGTGTGAAAAAGACTTTCTAAAAGAGCACCAAGAGCTAAGCTGGATGCTGGCACACCGAATACTGCCAGTTTGTGAGATGCAACATCACTGGAAGCTCTCCTGGACTGTGAAGTGTTCAAACGATATGTGTACCAGGGAAGAAATGCAGAAACACTTGGTTTGGGAACATGCCTTTGCACAAAGGGTACGGGGAAGGATAAAGCAACTATACCAGCTAATAACAGGTGACAGCTGAAATGCTGTGGTGCAGAGAGACACTGGAAGTGGAATAAAATGGAACATGCAGAGGACAGAAGGTCGTAATAATCATGGGCAACTGGTGCCACCTTAGTCAGGGGGGCACATGTCCCACAGTGACCAGTCAGCAATGATGGGGGGGGTCCCCACAGCCAATCTTGCCAACAGTGGGGTGGGATTCCTCCTGCGGCAAAACTCACTGACCAGGAGGCAGTTGCGGTGCTCCCGGAAGGAGCCATGGCCCTACATCAGGCGCTCCCACTCCCTGGTTGGCACTCACAGAGGGGGCACCGGCAGTCCTGCCTGCCCCCCCGCCTATCACCTAAGCAGGGAGGGCGGCCTGTCGGGGGGGGTACCGGGGCTCTAAGGGAGGGACCAAAATC
>NW_017729006.1:44430415-44436658 GCF_001723915.1 Gavialis gangeticus | reverse complement strand
CCTGCCCCCCCGCCTATCACCTAAGCAGGGAGTGCGGCCTGTCAGGGGGTGTACCAGCGCTCTCAGGGAGTGCACATAAATCCCCATGCACCCTCTATGCGTTGCCGCTGGTAATAAGTTTAAAAAAATTATTGTGGACAGTAAGAAACTTGCTGGTCTGTATAAAGAGTGGTCTGTCAAACAGCACTTAAAGCTAGGCCTACACCAGGTAAAAATGTACCTATGGAGGAATAAGAATCTGAGAGAAATAGAAGTGGATCCTGATATTTGTAGAAAAAATACTCAAGGGGGGAATGGTTCATGTGCCAAAAAGATGTAAAATGTGAAATACCTAAAAAATGAGAGGGAAGTCAGAGAAGAGCTTGTTTCCAAGAACAGAATAAATACTTAACTATGTTTTCAAAGGACAAGGGGAGGGGAAAGGAAGAAAGAGCTAAATGGGATTTGGGTATTTTTGTTTTAAAAAAAAGTTTATACCCTCCCTAAGCAGGTGTTAAAGTGCTGTTTAAAAGTGTGTTTATGGAGTACCTGTGGTAAAACTTGAAGCAGTTTCAAACAAGGTAAAATGGCTTTCTGTGTGAACTGAGTCTACGGGTACTATATGCAAATAGCTGCAGCGATGTTTATTTCAAGGTCAGGTTTTCCAAATTTATTTCTCACTTCCATGTGTTCAGGGAAAGCAAGGTCTGACAGTAATGGTGCGGGGGGCAGGGGGAGCTACAGGGGGAAGAAGTTGGGGTGGGCTGAGGACAAAGGGGCTATCTGACCCCCCCAGATTTATTTTCCCAGTTGTAGCAATGGGAGGGGGACAAATTCAAGATAAACTTCCAACAATTAGATTCTATACCTGAAAAATTATATCAAATTTATACATTTTCCATACATAGAATCTAATTATTGGGGGGTCATCATATAGTCAGGGTCATCTTATATCCAAGTAAATACAGTATATTCCCAGCCTAGAACAGGGTCCTCAGAAACAAGCTTGAAATAGTGCTGCCACCTATGCTTTCTCATTCTATGGTCCATCATTTGAAATTTGGAAACTGAATTCTTCTTGCTGGTTCTTTATTTTTAGGCATATGCCAGGATTAAACAGTTCTTTGAATCCCAAAATACTGTACAACACCACAGTCAACAGATACATTATATTTCTGGCTCCCTTAGTGGTATAAAGATGGACCACTGCAAACCAGGATTTGGTAAAAATATAAACAATAGTACAATGTGCCCAGGATGCTGTGGTAAGTGTGCAAGATTTGTTTGTAAACAAATATATAAGTACTTGTCTCAAGAAAACTGTAATAGTTTTGTTCTTACCCTCTCTCCCATCATCTACAAATGGAAATATCTTGATAACTGGCATTATGTTTCTGTATACCAGACTGCAAGACAGTGATGTGAACAGAGATCTTCAGTCTCTGAGGCTTGTCTGCCGCTGGAGAAAAAAATCTTTTTAATTGCATTACACAGCATATTTTATCTATCATGTTTTTACATAGTAGGACAACTTGTACTTTGACCCATGCTAGCTTGTCAAGGTGAATCCTGCAGAGAAACTCATCCTCTACATAATCAAAAAGAACATGTTAAAATAGAAATTGCCCTGTTTCGACTAGGATTTTAAAATGCATTGACAAATGCACATTAAAAATAAATTTTTAGCCTTGTGTGGAAAAAAGGTGGAGATTACAAATCTGAATTTGTCTACAGTCATTAAACTTGTTAAAGAAAGGAATGGATTTGTTTTGTTTTTAAGTAGACAGAACATGAAACAGAGCAGATTATGTATGTTGGAAACTTTGTATAGGGACCCTTGAATGAGCTGTTTTGAAAAGCTACTTCAAGAGTACATCAGCACTTTTGTGGGAGCAACCACCCTACAGTCCAGTCTAGAATCCATATTGATGCTGAGCTCAGTTGTGAGAGGTGATTGGGTATCTGAGGATATATCTCATGGTTCTTAGTGAAGCACTCACCTGAGTTTTAGAAACAGAGAAAAGTAAGGCTGGAAGGAACCTCAAGATGTCATCTAGTCCAACTCCCTGCTCAAGCCAGAATAATCCCTACCTAAACCATTATTTCTTTTCAGAAACTGCACTCACATATAACTACATAATACCCAAAATGTCAAAAACACCCTATAACTTACCGCAGGTGGAGGAGGAGAATGAAAGCACTGCCAATATCCTGCCACTGCAAGGACAGGAGTAGTTTGTTAAAACATGCTTGAGAGATCCAAAGAAGAGGACTGTTCCACAACAAGGAATGCAAAAACCTGCACAATCTGTGCCAGTTTGACCATGGGGTAAAATTCCTTCCTGATCCCAAATGTGGCAATTGGTGTGACTATGCAGGGGACCAAGATCCTCTAGCCAGGAACCACCAGCTTTCTAATTCCCAGCAGAAGCATCAGTACACCCCAGTCAAAATCCCCTGCCTTGGCTGCAGAAAACACCTAATGTTTCTGCAGAAGGCTACACCCCAACCCCTCAAGAACAGGAGGGTGGGGTGGGGATTCCCAGTCCCATGGGGCAAACAACAAAGCCCAGAAGCATAGGAAACACAAATGCCTCCACTCTACATTGCAACCTGGGAACCAGAAACACAGCTCCACATACCACACACCCTGAGAGCCAGAACACCCTTTTCTGACATTGTTCTCTCTGTAAATGGGCCCCAACTCTTAAATTCTGTTTCATAACCAAGCTGGTTGTGGAGCTCTTCCTTATTCTCCTGTTGCTGAGTGATCACAGTCTTCCAATTGCCACTTGCTTTGGACTGCATAATTCTTCTCATGATCTCTAAGCAATGCATATGTCGGGAGTTGGGGGGAAGGAGGGAGGGGGGGGGGACTCCTGTGCTTCCAACTGTTGCTCGTCATAACCTGTTCCAGATATCTGCTACTCTTTTTAAAAACCTCCAAGGGAGCAGATGCCACAATTTCCCTAAGCAGTTCATTCCATTGCCTCACTGATCTAACAGTGAAGACTTTTTTCCTGATATTGAAGCTAAAGTTACTTTGCTGCAATTTCAAGTGTTTCCTGCTTGTCCTGTCAGCAGCATGAGAGAACAGCTGGTTTCCATCATCTTTATGGCAGCTCTTTAAATATCTGAAGATTGCTATCATGTTCCCTCTTAATTGCCTTTTCTAGAATACGCTTATTTCTCTCAACTTGTCCTTTTGTGGCTTGCTTTCCAAGTCCTTTACCATTTTGATGCCAGCTTTTGAACCTCCTCTAACATCACCTGCCCTTTTTAAAATGTGGAGCACAGAGCTGCACACAATTCTTTAGGATGCCTACCCAGTGCAAAGTAGAGTGGCACTATCACCTCTCGTGACTTGGACCTAATCACTTCTGTTGATGCAGCCTGAAATCTCATTCACTTTTTTCACAGCTGCATCACATAGTTATCTCATGTTGAGTCTATGATCCACCAAGACCCCAAGTACTGCTATCTGATCAGTTATAACTTATTACCCATTCTGTACTTGTGCTTTTAATTATTCTTCCCTAGGTGTAGCACTTTGGATTGTCAGAATTGAACTTCATCCTGTTGTCTCTAGCTATCAAGATCCTTTTGAATTCTATTCTGGTCTTTCACGGCAGTCTTTCCCAGTTTCATTTCTGCAGATTTGCGCAGGGGGCTCTCTATTCTCACATTCAAAAAAATAATAAAAACATTAGATAGCACCAGACCCAAGACAGAGCCCTGTGGGACTCCACTTGAAACCTCCTGCCATTCTGATACGGATCCATTTATAATAACACTTTGCTATTAAGATAATTGTCTATTTACCTTGTAGTTTTCTCAAGTCCCATTTCTCCAATTTTTTTGAGAAGACTGTGTGGGACTTTGTCAAAAGCTGTACTGAAATCCAAGTACACTATATCCACTGCATTTCCTTCAACCACCTAACTAGTTAGTTTGTCAAAGAAAGAAATCAAATTTGTTTGACATGATTGATTCTTAGCAAAATCATGCCAGCTGTTTATGATCAGCTTTTCCTTCTCCAGATGCTTACAAATGAACTTGTTTATAATTTGCTCCAGGAACTTCCCAGGTATTGAAGCCAGGCTACCCAATCTATAATTCTCCAGGTCCCTCTTTTTGCCTTTTTAAAGAAACTATATATTCATCCTTTTCCATTCCTCTGATACCTCACTCTTTCCCCACCACATAGTAAATATAATAGCTTAGGGCAGGGGCAGGCAAAGTCCAGCCGACAGAGCAGATTAGGCCCACGGTGGACTCCATTTCCCAGCAGCCCCTGCCCACATCACTACAGCTGCTTTCCATTGAGACCCCAGTAACAGTGGTGCTGTGACAACACAGGGCCAGGGTTTCTCTGGAGACCAGCTCCAGCAGCGCTGGCAGGATGTGTGGCTGGGTGGGGACCTGCTCCGGGGTGGGATCTTGCAGCAATGACAGCATGGTCTGGAGTCAGGGCAGAGCTGCGATCCATTGCCCACACCCCTGAGATCTGGGAGGGCGAAAATGGGTGCTGGGGGTGTGCGGGCAGCAGATCGCAGCTCTGCCCTGGCTCCAGACCACGCTGTCACTACTGCAAGATCTAAGCCCCAGCCAGGAGCAGCTCCCTTCCCAGACACATTCCCTGCTAACACTGCTGGGCTTGGTTTCCATGGAAACCCTGGCCCCATCTTGTCACGGCACCACTGCGATTGGGGTCTCCATGAAAAACAGCCACAGTGACACAAGCTGGGGCTGCTGGGAAATGGACTCTAGCCACCAGCTGGATCTGCCATTTTGCCCACCCCTGACCTAGGGCATTCTGTCAGATACTTCAGTACCCTGGGATGAAGTTAATCAACTCTGCTGACTTTAATTCATTCAGATTGATCAAAAGCTCCCTGAATGTTTCTTTCATTATCACGTCCATCAGCCTCTCCCCTTCCTTGTCCACATAATCCTTTTTAGCCATCTGCTTGCATCCAATTTTTTTGTGAAAACCAAAGCAAAGTAGCTGTTGACCAACTCCATTATATGTGGAACATGTTTATGGCTGGTTTGTCATTTTATGGTGACTTCAGTTGGATGAATGTGTAACACCGTTGCCATTTATGGTGCAATTAACATTGTATTTGTGCCATATATGTAATATGTGCCAGGGCCCTAAATGACTAAGCCACACCTGTTTTAATCTAGGTCAAACCCTGGGATAATCATAGGATCGTAGAAAAGTAAAGCTGAAAGGGACCTCATGAGTTCATTGAGTCTAGCCTCCTGCTCAAGGCAAGATAATCCTTGACTAAACCATCCTAGCCAAGTGTCTGTCTAAAGTGCTCTTGAAAATTTTCAGGGACAGAGATCCCACAACTTCTCTAGACAGCGTGTGCTATAGGCAAAGGAAAAAAATCTGATTTGGGGGGCTTGAGTGCTGGCTCCACCCTCCCCCCCAGCAAGTAAGTCTGTTGTGGGGTGCAGATTGAGGCCCCTACAGTGAGGGAGGGAGTGGGGCAGAGACAGGGGCAGGGGCTGGGGTGAATGGGGCCCCAGGGCTGGGGCAGGTTGTGGGATGCTCGCTGCCTGGGTGGCTCATTGAGAGCTGTGGGGGAGGGGGGGGGGATTCCTGCCACTGTGTGCACCCCCAAGGCAGGCACAGGTGGCACAGGTGCCCCTCCAATCTGTGTGGGGCAGAAGCAGCTGCCGCTGGAGGCTGAACTCTGCACCCCACTAACGGTGCTCCAGCAGCCACGCAACGCCACGTGCCTCCTGCATGCTGGTTGCGCCACCTGCCCAGCAATGGGAGGTACATGGTATCGCGCAGCTCCTGGGGCACTAAGCTCAGCCCGCAGCAGCAGCCATCTCTGCCCCACACACAGCACAGATTGTGGGAGGGGGCACGTATCTTCTGTGCCTGCCCCAGGGGTATAGGCAGTGGCAGGCTTCCCCCTGCTTCACTTTCATTCTCTCTCTCCCTCTTTTCCCCTTGTGGCACATTTTCCTTCTCCATCATTACTCCTCTATCCTTCCCTTTAGCAGTAGCGGTCTCAGATTTCAAAAGAAGTATAGCTCCTACTCATCTGAAGGGAACAGGTCTAGGGGTGGCCTCACTTCTAAAGCCTGAAGAGGGGAAAGAAAGGTAGAAATGCAGGGAGGTAAGGGCAATGTAAGGAAGGGAAAAGGAGACACTGATGCATAGAAAAGGAAGGCAAGAAGACATGGGAGAATGGGGTTTATGTGGAAATTTAGAACCCCACTCCCACCCCCTGCCAAAGG
>NW_017729006.1:44423602-44430365 GCF_001723915.1 Gavialis gangeticus | reverse complement strand
CCCCCCCCCCCCCCGCCCCTGGATGAGCTGCCTGGGCAGCGAGTGTCCCACAACCCTCCCCAGGGCCCCATTCACCTCCCCCCACCACAGGGACCTCGATCTGCCCCCCCCAACTCCTATCCCCTGAACCCCTTTCTGTCCATACATTTCCCTGCTCAGCTGGGCACTGCTCCACCCATGGCTGAGACAGGCTGAGTTCCTGGCCACCTGCAGGCTCCAGCTGCTTGTCTTTGTCTGTGTGCGCCCCTCCCCCTGCTGCAGCTGCCTGGAGCCTGTGCCTGGGCTGCTTGCATTTTGGGGGGGCTAATCCCCCTTAGCCCCAGCCTTTCACCGCCTATGGTGTGTTCTAATGCCCAACCATCCTCAGATGTGCCTCAAATGCAATGTCTGTTTACAGCCTAGGAGTCAGACTGTGGAAGTTTCTCACTCCATTCTTACTCCTGCAGCTGTATTTCTACCGCATGATTTTTTGTCTAAGTGAAAACTGAGTAAAACAGGAATGAAAACCTCCTGACTTGGCTCCAAATGCACAAACAAGCAAATATTATTGTTTTCATGTAATGTAAAGGGATTGATTCTGCCCTCATTTTCTTCATCTTATATCAGGGGTATTACACAGAAGTAAACAGAGCTACTTCAGTAAAAGTAACATTTAAATCAGGCCAATAATAATAACTATTTAAATAAAAATAAAATCTACTGCATGCTTTTATTTTAAGAATCCATTTTACTTTACCTTTCTTTCCCCCCATCCCCCTTTTTCCCCCCTTTTTAACAGTAACATGCCCTCCTGGTAGATTTAGTGCAAATTATGATACCATATGTATACTCTGTGCATCTGGCTCCTATAATAAACAATATGGGCAGACTGCATGCAAAAACTGTCCAAGAAAACAGACCAGTGATAGAAGAGGAGCCAAAACTGAAAGAGAGTGTCACAGTAAGTTCATGTCTATAAAAGAAATCATTATCTAGGTTGTCACTGACATAAATAGTTAAAAGCAGAATGGAACTGCTGGTCTCTTAATTTTTGTATGTTTTTTATCATGAGAATGAGACCTCAGAAATCTCTCCTCCTCACCAGACTTGTTCAGTGGTGTCACCCAATATCACCGCCTACAGGTTCATGTAAGGGATATGGGGGCATAACAGGATACTTGCTCCCAACCAAGTGCAAAGAGGGTGTAAAATGAAATTGCATGGATACATCTACATGTGCTATTAATGCAAAGCAAATAAACTCTGGAGTGTATTGCTCCCGGGCACACCATTTGCATGTGCACGCAGGACTGCAGCATATTGAGCCAAGTCAGAGCAGCCCTGGCAGGCAGGGGCCCAGGGGGTCAGCCTGCCAGCCCACGGCTACTCCCCCTGGCTCAGTGTGCTGAGGATACTTCAGTGTGGGGCTAGCTAGCAGGCAGCCCCCACACTGAAACACCCTTTTGCCCCAGCCAGTCAGTGCAGTGTCTACACATGTGCTGCTGCAGACTAAATTAGTTTACTTTAGCCTAATAGGGGCACACATCTAGACACCAAGTCATTTACTGCACACCTAATTAGCCTATTGCACAGTAAACGTCTTGTGTAGGTGAGGTCCATGAAAAAGGAAATGATTTGTACTCACTTTGGACTAGTGGAGATGATTGTAAAGAGCAGAGGCAAAAGAGACTTGTTTTGCAATTACCTGGTCTATGCTGTAGCACTGATGGGAAGAAAGCACAACATAAGAGCGAATCCTTATAGCTTGTTGAAATGCGTTCAAATGAAACATTGATAGTTTTGTTTATTTTTATGAACTAACAAACAGTGGGTGAATGTTATAGTGTAGGCTTCTACCGCTCCCCATTCTGGATGAATCTTAGAGGTTATTCTTTTTGTTGTGCCAGCACAGCATCTAGGTCCATATGCTGCAGACAGACATACAACATTTGAAACATTTCAGGTGGCTAGAGTACAAAGTACATATGGGATACCATGTGGGATAAAAAGCTCCAAAGCAGGACAAAAACGTTTCTGGAGGGAGTGGGTGTTATTTTTTACTCTTTCCTTGGGGAACACGTTGTATGTTAGATTGGTCCTTTAGACAGCCCACAATGCAGTGCTCCTCCTCTCCTTCCTCCCTGTACCTTGACTGCTGCTGACATCCCAGAGGCTCCTGGCACTCTGGCTGCTGTGGGCATTTCATTTTGTGGGATCCTAGCTCTCTGGTCACTTAAGGTGCCACTGCTACAGAGCTCAGGGTGCTCTGGACACTCAGGGTGTTGTGGCTTGTGACATTCTGGTCACTGGGCATCCCAGCACTTTGGTTACTGCAGGTACCACCAGTTCAAGCACTCTGGAAACTCAGGGTGCTACTGCTTCTGGCACTCTGTCGTCTGCAGGTGTTCCACAGGTTCATGGCTTTCTTGGCTCTCGGAGCACTGTGTACTCCCAGCACTCTGGGTACTCAGAGCACCAGTGGATCCAGGAGCCCCTTGTATCCCCCTTCTGGAACTGGAAGGCCCTGTGTCCACCCTAACATGAAAACCAGACTGGACACCCTGCGTTACCCCCACCATAACTGGGATTCCTCGTCTCCAGCCCCCAGTCTCCATGTACCTTTCCCCATCTGGTCTCCCAGTTCTGGCAGAGGGGCTTAGGGTCTCCAAGTTCCAGCTGAGGAAACACAGGGTCTCCAGTCTTCCAGTTCCAGCTGGTGGATATTCTGGGAGAGCAGAGGCAGAGCAAACATGAGAGATTTACTGACATTGGCTCCACTCTCCTTCTCCCTTGTAGAGCACATCACTGAATGCAACTGCGTTGATTTTAAAGTGCTGTAGCTGTGGGGGTCTGAGGGAAGCTGTGCGACTGTCCAGTGGCTTCATTTTTTTAAACACTTAAACCCTGTTAGACTTTGAAACCTTTCAAACATTGTATCTGTCTGTACACTTAGACAACAGGGAATGAGAAGCATATGTACATGCTCTTTTCTATTATTAATGGGTTTGTTTGTTTTTTTCATTTTTTCAGGAACTCTGCAAATCTGGATTGTTTTCCTAATTTCCTGCGTAGGAACCACCCTTATCTTAGTGATATCCTGGATGTAAGAACCTTTATGAAATTTAATTTCTATGATGCTTTCATGCTACATGATGGGACCTCTCACTTATACTTTTAAAGCATCTCTTCACTTAGAAAAACTAGATGTAAACCATGATGATAGATTTTAACTTGGAGTGCAGAAGTGACAAGCTTTCTCTTCAGTCCCCCTGACTGTAAACATTGGAGCTGGATTCGGTATGGGCCTTGGCCAACCTTCCCTAGACCCTCCCCACTCAAAGCAGCACATGTCAACAAGTACAAGTTGCAGCAGGCAGTTCACATTCATTTTTCTCTTCCATATTAAGGAATTATCATCTCCTGTCTCCTCTTGAGGGGCATTTCCAGAACAGCTTGGAAATGGAATGCTGCTGGAGCAGGGGTGGGCAAAATGCAGCCCATAGGCCAGATCCAGCCCACTGAGGGATTTTGTCCAGCCCACAGATCCCTTAGTCACACCCAGCCCAGGCACCCCCCTGTGTCAGCCCAGCCTGTGGCATATGCGGCAAGTCCTGCTACCCCCAGGTGTACTATGGGGTTGGGGCAGCATGGAGGCCATACTCTACTTTCCAGCATCCTGGCAGTGGCTGCTCCTTCCAGCAGCCACTGCCACCAGCCCCAGCCCTGCTGCCCAAGTACTCTGGTCTGTTTGCCCTGCACCTACCACCAGGGGCAGGACGTGCAGAGGCACTTGGCTGAGCAGCTGGGATGGGGCCATGGGCAAGTGGGAAACAATGTCTGGGAACAAGATGGGCAGGTGGAGCCAGGGAGACCCTGGGATCTTGGGGCAGCGACGGTGTGGGGCCAGGGCCCAGGGCAGAGCTGCGATCCACTGCCCACACACACCTGTGATGGGCATGGGTTCCATTTGCAGAAGCACGTGGGGAGTGGATCACAGCTCTGTCCTAGCCCTGTGCTGAGCTGAGACAGAGCTATGATCTGCTGTCTGCATGCCCCAGAGATGGGCTCTGGTTTCATGGGCAGGGCCATGCAGGGAATGGATCGCAGTTGTGCCCTGGGCCCCAGCCCTCTGCTGTCACCTCCCCAAGATCCCAGCCCTGGCCCCGGATGCAGCTCCCTGGCCACCTGCAGCCCCATGCTGTTTGGCCAAGTGCCCTGCCCATGCAGTTCCTGGCCAGTCTCCATGGAGACCCCCAGATCTTGGGGCGGTGGTAGGGCTGGGATGCTGGTTCTGCAGGCAGTGGGATGTGAGCAACAGATTGCAGCTTTGCCCCAGCCCTGTGCTGTCACCTCTCCGTGATCCCAGGGTCTCCACAGAAACCAGCCAGGAACCATACAGGCAGGGTGCGTGGGGCCGCAGATAGGCAGGGACCTGCATCCAAGGCAGGGATCTTAGAGTGGTGACAGCACAGGGTGAGACCAGGGCACAGCCATGATCCGCTGCCTGCCCACCCCTGCAACCGGCACCAGTTCTGCAAACAAGTGTGTATGAGCATAAGCAGTGGATCACTGCTTGGCCCCAGCCCTGAGCTGTCACCACCCTGTGATCCCAGGGTCTCCATGAAGACCAGCTAGGAGCCACACAGGCAGAACACATGACAAGGGAGATGGGATGAGGCCCAGGGTGGGTGGGGAGCTGTGTCCGAAGCCAGGGCCAGGATCTTGGGGTGATGACAGCGCAGGGCTGGGGCCCAGGGCAGAGCTGCGATCTGCTCCCTGCATGGTCACGCCCATGAAACCAATGCCCATCTCAGGGGAGTGCAGGCAGCAGATCATAACTCTGGCTCAGCCCAGCCCAGCCCCAGCCCAGTGCTGTCACCAAACCTTGCCCCTTGATTCTGCTCTCACCCACCCATCCTGCTCTGGAATGCCATTCCCTACCCACCCATGGCCCCATCCCACATAAGGAGTTCTGGTGAGTTGTTGTGCAGGGGCAGGGGTGCTAACCTGCCCTGGAACAGCTCAGCAAAACTCCCTATGTGGCCTGCAAATAACTGTCCACCCATGTCCTAGAGGCACACCCTTAGACTACAGTAATCAAACATAATTGGGCAGCTGCCCACAAAGGCCAGGAACTTTTGAGAAAATGCTCCTGATACTGAGGAGGTTGCAGTCAGCCAACTGATTGGAACTGCAGTTCTTTTGTGTGGCAAATGGAAGAATGCTGTGGAAACTTATACTTAAAATATGATTAATCTGTTAATCACATTTTAGATAGTAACGTGGCCAGACATTCAGGGAATTAATGGTGCCAGAAAAAAAAGAAACCAGGCACAAAAATTGTACACAAAAACATGTAATATTTTTATCGTTCTTTTCCATTGTGCCTTAAGTTGAACATTTGGCAAGGTTAAGACTGCACTGGGGTCTCCAACTGGCCCTGGGGTGGTCCCTAAAAGCCAACAATCAGCTGATAGTTGGCTCTCTCTGGGACCATACTGGGGCTCAAACTGGACCCAGTGCAGTCGCCAGAGCCAGCTGATCATCAGCTGATCACTGGCTAGCTCTAGGGTTTGCACTGGGACCAACTGAAACCCTAATGTCGTGCCAGAGCCACTTGACAATCAGCTGATTGTCTGGGCGGCCAGCTTTCAATTTGCTGTTGCAGGGGAGCCCACGATTGTGATCCTGAGCTCCACCTGCACTCTCAAGTAGGGCACGATTGAGATCTGATCCCTGATCCCAAAATCATGTCTTGTCATGCACATATGGTAGGAGGCACAATTGTTGGGATCAGATCCCATTGCACCTTTAAATGAACATCTGTCTGCAGCCTCAGGGTACTCAAAATATGGCAGGAAAAACTGACAATTTTCAGCTTGCTAGGAGTCAGGGGTTCATGTCTTATCTATACAATTTACATAGAATCAAAGAAAAGTAGGGGTAGAAGGGACCTCAGGGCATAATCTAATCCAGTGGTTCTTAACCTTTTTAGATTCAAGGCACCCCTCATTAGACTCAAGGCACCCCTTAAAAAATGCCAGCTCTTAGTTTTCACTTGTTTTTTGACTACAGAAAAATGATAGGGCGCTTCCTTGTTGCAAAGTAGTCAGAAAAACCACAACAGGTCAGAAAGCTTTTTGACACTATGGATTCCTATTTGAAATCTCTGAGTTTATCTTGTGAAACACAGCACCCTGGTTGAAAAACACTGATCTAGTCCAACCCCCTGGTCAAGGCAGGATCATGCCTATTCAAACCATCTCATACCATCTCATACAATACATCTCATACAAGTTTTAGTTAGGGAGCTTCTGGAGGGGCTGGACGTTTTTAAGTCAGCCGGCCTGGATGATCTTCACCCTAGAGTCCTAAAGGAACTCGTTGGGGTCATTGCAAGTCCCCTGGCACGGCTTTATGAACACTCGTGGTGCTCTGGAGAGGTGCCGGAGGACTGGAAGAGGGCCAGCGTGGTTCCCATCTTCAAAAAGGGGAGGAAAGAGGACCCGGGGAACTACAGGCTAGTCAGCCTTACCTCGATCCTGGGCAAGCTGTTTGAGAAAATTATTCTGGCACACATCCAGGAGGGGCCAGCAGGGAAAGGCATGCTCAGGGGCAACCAGCACGGGTTCATCAGCGGGAGGTCCTGTCAGACCAACCTGGTGGCCTTTTACGACCAGGTCACTAAATCATTGGATGCAGGGGTGGCAGTGGATATAGTTTTCCTAGACTTCAGGAAGGCTTTTGACACTGTCTCTCACCCCATTCTCATTAGGAAGCTGGG
>NW_017729006.1:44408929-44423047 GCF_001723915.1 Gavialis gangeticus | reverse complement strand
CCTGCCATGGCAGGGGGTCGGACTAGATGATCTGCTCAGGTCCCTTCAACCCTAGAAACTATGAAACTATGAAACTAAGTGCTTGTCTAAGCTATTCCCAAATTACACAAACAACCCTGTTGCACAGCTGTAGGGTCTGTTGCCCCAAAATGGCCTAACCTGCCACAGGTAATGCAGAGGGATGAGAACCATTTAAAATTACATTCAGAGAACCATGTTTAATTTTTACCTACCTTTTTTCAGTAGATTACTATGTGCTAGTTATTACTTTTGGCAGGAGTTAAGATTAAAGCTGTACTGATTAAAGTTCACCAGAAATCTTGATTGGAATGAGAGTGGCTGCAGGCTGTTCAGTCTTCCAGCTGCACTGGAATTCATATCCCTGATTTGATGATTTAAAAAAAAAATTTAAACAAAAAACTACTACTTATTTCATTTTTATTGACATTTCCCTGCTGCAGTGGGATAACTTGTTTTGCTCTGAATGAGAATTTCTCACCTGATAATCTTTTATTATTTGCTTCTTTCTTCATTCATCACAAATGGGGTCCACTTCTCTGATTAATCTGGAGACAGTCCAGGGTTGTTGCTAGAAGACTCAGCTCTGCCCTTTAAGCTCAGGCCAGCAGCAGAGTTCTTCCAAAGCAACAGAAATTTGACAAGCTATTTTTAGCATTACAACAACTAGAAATTATATTAACAAACATTGAGGAAATCTCTGTTTAAATCTCATTAGAGAAAAAAAATCTCAATGTTTTCCAAACCATATTTCAGCCATTTAGCTGGCTACATCAGTGGGCTGACTGAAGAGAGTAGCTGCTAAAAGAAAGAAAACCATTGTGTGAATTTTTAAGCAGAGATGTGGGTTTTCCAGAAAATTTTGAATTGGAAAATTTTCCGGAAAAAGTTCCAATGCCCTAAATACAGCGTGATCTGATTTAGCATGTTTGTTTACTAAATATAAGTCAAATAAAGCTTAAAAAGTACTACCATGTTAATTTTATGTCCCACTAGCCACAAGTATTTGAACTGAAATATTAGGGAAAAATTAAATACAGCACACTTAATGTGGTTTAAATGTTATATTCAAAGAAATTCAAAGCTTTATGTGGAAAGAAATTATTTTTACTGGAATACTTGTAAAAATGTAAAGACAATACACAATAGCATGTACTTCCCTGACATTGTTTGTTTAAATTTAAGAAAAAAAATGAAGGTACGAAAAACTGTTGGCACACTCATTTTAGCACACCCAAAGAACTGTGCGTGATATGCCATGGTTCATCTCATCTACTTCAACAGAGTTTAACTCTCTTCCCCTGAGGTCATTGTGGTACCTCCAGTTTCACTGTCACTATCCGTAGGATCACTTGCACTACTCATTAGTTCCATTTCAGAGTCAGACTGAGGCAAACCTGATTCAGGACTACTTGAACCACATTCTCTTTCAATAAAGGCAGAGATGAGGGGCAGACAACTTTCTGCAGAAAAATTTTCCACCCCACATCTGTTTTTAATTCTACTGCACAGCATCTCTCCTCATTCATTAGTAAACAGAAGTGGTGAAGTGATTCACCAAAGTGGAAGGAAGGATAAAGCAGATTTTGTTATTACAAAAGAAAAATAGGAAAAAATAGAAGTAGCCCTACATAAAGCAAAAGATCTGAAGTGTAAATAATTAATGGAACCAATCCTGTGGCATATTCTTACAAAGGTGTCCCTATGCATGAATGAAAGTCTAATTTGAGAGATTTTGGTTGTAGCCGTGTTGGTCTAAGGACACAGGCAGGCAAGGTTCTTTGAATAGATGTGATATCTTTTATTAGATCAACTGAGTAGCTGGAAAAAAGTTCTTAGCAAGCTTTTGGGCACAGTCACCCTTTGTCAGGCTTAGGGAGTCTCTGCTGCTCTGAGACTCCAAGGAATGAGAGAAACTAAAAGTGTGGTAGGATGTCAGTGAGAATGTAAATGGGTAGAGATAAGGAAGACAAAAGGAAAAACAGGGGAGGGAAGGGGGAAGAGAGCAGGGGGAAAGAGGAAAAAAACCCAAAGGTCAGAGGGAGACAACAGTGATAAAATGCAAGGTGGAAAAGAGGCTGTTTGTGAAAAAGGGAATAGTTGGAGAGAGAATTAATTATGATAAGCTGATAAGTGGTATGAAAATACCAGAAGGAGAAGTTAAATGTACATTATACATGGATGATGTGAACATACTGGCTCAGGACAATGTATCAATTGAGAGGGTATTGAAGAATACTGAGTGTAAGGAAAGGCTCGGGGGCAAAGAGAAGCCCAAGGGTAATAATAACCCTTCACTTACCCCAGGAGGTAGAAGGAGCACAGCTGGAGCCCAGAGCACCACACCACACTTCTGGAGTGAATGCTCTACCGGATTGGTGGCTGGAGACAGCAGGACAAGACTTCCTGTGCTGGAGTAGGGCAGCTGGAGAGAGACAAAAGCATCTGCAAAGCAAAGATGTGGGAGGACTCTCTGGTCAGTGGCTGCTGGCAGCTAACTGTAGGAGAAGGGCACATGCCAATAGGCATGGGTGGTCTGTGGACCATCCAGAAACACTGAAATCCTCAACAGGCTGTGAGGCTAGCTTGCCGGGTACAGAAGGAAAGACCAGGGGCAAGTCCTGAGGACTCGGGGAGGTGTGTGGCTTGGTATCCCAGCCTCCAGGAATGTGGCAACCCAAGCCAGCTTCTTCGCATGGCTATTGATTCAGCCAGGGAAGGGACTGATAGTGTAAACTGATGAGGAGGAATCATCCCTGACTAGAAGACAGGAAGAGGCTTGAATTGATTTTTTGCCTCAGTTGCTTCCCAAGAAGGAATTAATAAAAAGGGGAAAAGATTAACCCCAGCTGAGAGAAGTTAAGTTCATTTGTTTTTTTTTCCTTTTCTGGTTCAATTTTTGGACCGTCAAAGTGCCCCTGCAATGTGGGGGGAGGGGAAGAGGTGGGGAGGTGTCATCCCCTGGATAAAAAGGCAGAGTGGAATGAACTCGAATTGTCTAAGGAATTGATATGGGGTAGCAAACTCTGAATGGGAAAACGGACAGTGGCCAGGGAATATTGGTGATACGATAGACAAATTAGGTAGACTGACTTGGGTCTCCTTACCTGGAGACTACTAGTCCATTAAAGAAAATACACAAGTTGTGTGTGAATGGTGGTGTGGGAAAGACCTGGCCCACTGATTGACCCACCGCCTCCCAAAGGATCAGTTTGGAGGGCCTGACCCAGACCCCAGCCACCCAGGAAAGGCCTATAGTTGGGTCCCCAAAAGAAGAAAATTAAGTGAATATCTGAATGGAGTTAACATCTAGGAAATGGTAAGGGTCAGGTGTAGGGAACGTAGAGCCCCACGAAGCGATTCCTCCAACAGGCCGAGACCTATCACTCAGCAGAACCAGCTCCCTATCTAAAACGAAAGATCCAAATTGTGACGGGCAAGAAAACAACACCAGAAAGTGGCTGGAGGATAGCATCAACCCTTCCTCATCTTGTTGTCATTCACTGGGAAGATGCCAGGCTGGAGAGGAACTAGGCCTTATAGCATCCACCCTGGGGCAAAATAAAAAAGTAAAATTTAAAAGTGTCAGGGGCAAAATTAAATAAGATGAAAAGTATGTTGATGGGTGTAGGGAATTGGGAGAATTTACAGAAGTTCAGGCTGTGTGTGGTAGAGGGTGTAATTACAATCTTGGGAAACCCCATGGATGCTGAAGAGAAAGGAATAAAGGCTTGGGAGAAGTTAGAGATAAGAGTGAGACAGATCTTGGGATCATGGAGTGGTAAAACATTATCTTTCAGGGCTAAAGTGGCTAAAGTGAAAACAGTACTCTTGCCAATCATCCTTTACATGGGAGTGGTGTATCCACCGTTATGGCAACAGATAAAGAGGGTACAGAGGAAGATACGTGTTTTTTTGTGGGGAAAGAAAAAGAAAAAAGGTAGCCAAAACAGAGCTATACAAAGCTAGGGACATAGGAGGTTAGGAGATGCCAGCTTTGGAAAGCTTTGTGTATATTTACTTTCCAAGTATGTTCTGTAAAAGACAATGGATGGAGCAGGGAAAACTGCATGTTTCTGCTGTTACCTGGCAGAAAGACCATTAAGAAGATAGGGCATGTATGGGGGAGAACAGAAAAAGCCATGGGTGTGGCAGCCACTGGCCCACTATATATTCATAAATTGTAAGGGACTGGAAGGGACCTTGCAAGATCATCGGGTCCAGTCCCCTTGTACTAGGCAGGAAAGACAACTGGGGTCAGGTGACCCCAGCGAGGTGACCATCCAGTCTCCTCTTGAAGATTTTCAGGGTAGGTGATTGCACCATTTCTGGAGGGAGTTTATTGCACCATAAACTCCAGTTCTGGACACAGTAACTTTGAAGAAGTTTTTCCTAGTGTTAAGCCTGAAATGGTCTTCCGGGAGTTTGTGGCCATTACTCCTGGTTTTCTCCAAGGGTGCCCTGGTGAACAGTTGTTCACTGAGCCGTTGATGTATTTCCCTGATATAGTGGTAAGCTCCTACCAAGTCCCCTCTCAGCCTTCTCTTTTTGAGGCTGAAGAGGCCCAAGTCCCTCAGCCTTTCCTTGTATGGCTTATCACACAAGTCTCTGATCATATGGGTGGCTCTTCTCTGGACTCTCTCAAGCTTTTCCACGTCCTTGTTGAAGTGTGGTGCCCAGAACTGGACACAGTATTCCAGCTGCAGTCTCACCAATGCTGAGTAAAATGGAAGAATCACTTCTTTGGTTTTGTTTGAGATGCATCAGTTGATGCATGACAGAGTACTGTTTGCCCTGCTGGCTACAGCATCGCACTGTCAGCTCATATTCATACTATGGTCTATTATTACCCCTAGGTCCCTTTCAGTCGTGGTGCTAGTCAGTTTGGTGCCACCCAGCCTGTGAGTATGTTGGGGATTGTTCATCCCCAGATGGAGCACTTTACAGTTCTCAAGGTTAAACTTCTTCTGGTTCCGATCTGCTCAACTTGCTAGCCTGTCTAGTTCCGCCTATATCTGCAGCCTATTTTCAAGCGTGACCACGCTACCCCATAACTTGGGTGTTGTCCATGAAATTGGCCAGTGAACTTTTCACCTCCCCATCCAAATCATTGAAAAGATGTTGAAAAGCACTGGACTAAGCACAGACCTCCAGGGGACACCACTGGCACTTCTCGCCAGGACAACACAGATCTGTTCATTATAACTCTCTGGGTCCTACCCCACAACCAGCTTCCTACCCACCTAACAGTTGAGCAGTTAAGTCTGCAATCCCCCAATTTCTCTTGAGAACATCATGGGATAATAGATCAAAGACCTTTTGGAAATCTAGATATACAGTGTTGACCTCCTCTCTCTTACCCAGGTGGTGACTTACCTGGTTGTAGAAGGAGATGAGATAGGTAAGACAAGACCTGCCCATGATGTAGCTATGCTGGCCATCATTCAGAATCCTACCTTCTGCATGCATATCACACATAGACTCCTTGATGATTTTTTCCAGGATTTTCCCTAGGATAGACGTTAGGTTAACTGGCCTATAGTTGCCCAGGTCCTCTCTCCTCCCCTTCCTGAAGATGATCACATTGGCCATCTTCCAGTCTTCAGGAACCTCCCCTGAATGCCACAAGTTTTGGAAGAGTTTCGCCAGAGGTCCCACGATGACTTCGGCCGGCTCCTTCAGCACTCTCGGATGAAGTTCATCCAGTCCTGCTGACTTATAAATGTCTTTTTCTAACTGATCATGCACCAACTCAACATCAACAGTAGGAAGGCGGTCATTCTGACCATGCCCATTCTGAACCTTATCTGGTATGATTTTCCCCTTAGTCTGGTGAAATACCAAAGCAAAGTAGTCATTCAGGAATTCAGTTTTCTCCTGAGTGTTGGTAACCAACTGTCCTGAGTGGTTAAGCAGTGGCTCCATGCTTCTATTTGTAGTGTTTTCTCCATATGGGCCACGTGTTTCATAGTCACGCTCAGTATTGGCTGCATTTAATCAACTTCACAGTTGGTTTCCATTACTGAACATATCCTGCTTTTGGCAGTAGTTTAGTAATAGGAAATGTATTTAATGAGGTTTCCTCATATTTTAAAGTATGATGAGGGGATTTCCCCCTAGTTTGATTGGGGAAAAAAATCTTGTCATATTTGAGTAAATATGGTACTATGCAGCTTCAAGCTATTAGTCTGTGTCCTCCTCTATAGCGAGAGACAAGATGTTTTCCCTTTTTTTATGGTAGTCCTTTAAGTTTTTGAAGACTGGTATCATGTCCCCTGTTAAGCACCTTCTCTAAAGCTGAACATGCCTAGCACCTTCACCCTCTCCTCATATGACTTGCCTTCTAAGTCCTTGATCATCTTTGTTGCCTGACTCTGGACCCTCTACCTTCTCCACATCCTTTTAAAAATGTGTAGTCCAGAACTGCATGCAGTACTCCAGATGAGGCCTAACCAGTGCCAAATAGAGAGGCACTAACACCTCCCCTCCTAATGTTTCTATGGCTGCATCCCAAAATCTTTTGTGTGGCTGCACCACACTGAAGACTCAGACTGAGTCTGTGATCTACCAAAACTCCCAAGTCCTCTTCCATACAGCTGCTATCCAGCCAGGTGTCACCCACTTTATATCTGTATTTTTGATTATTCCTCCAGACCAATTCGACTTTGCATTGGTCCACATTGAACTTCATCCTGTTAACTCTAGTCCAACTTTCCAATCTCAAGATCCTTCTGAATTGTGCTTGCATCCTCCAATATGTTCACAATCCTTCCCAGTTTCATGTCATCCACAAACTTGCTCAAGAAGCTTTCTATGCTAGCATCCAAATCATTAATAAACACGTTGAACAGCACTGGGCCCAGGAGACTCCTGTTAGATTCCACTCAAATCCTCCTGCCATTCTGACATGGACCCATTAACAATCACCCTTTGCTTGTGGCTATTGAGCCAGTCCCCTCTCTACCTTATAGCCGCTTTATCTAGCCCACATTTTTCTAATTTGTTTATGAGAAAGGCATGCCAGACTGCTTTACTGAAGTCCAGATACACTATATATACAGCATGCCCAGGCCTCAGTACTATGCTTCTTGTTTTGGCATGTGCAAGTAGGGGACAGACATCAGGGATTGGCATCTCAACAACAGTGCAAACATATTATGGGCTGCTCTCTGTCAACTGCACTTAAAATAACCATATTCCTAGATGATGCACTACTTCCATTGGTGTTTTCTTTACCAAAGAATGGAAATACTTTTGGCCTGAAGGATTATAGAAGAATTTTAACTGCCTGCGTAGAGTGGCCTCATTCTTTCAGGGAATGGAATTTGAGTGATGTAACTGCTTCTGTGCCAACTCTAGGTTCCCCCAATGTATGATGTTTCCTTTTGTGTTTATGCAGTAGTTTAGTTTAGCATTTGGAAATTATGATGTCCTCAAGGGAGCAGAAAACTATGTGTGTGTGTGTGTGTGTGTGTCTCCTTGTGCTTAAAGAAAAGATGTTTATTAACAAAACTTAGCTGTTTGCAAGATGCTGACTTCTTCTAGGAGTCATGTAAGTTTTTTCGTGAGTGAATGCCAGTAGCAGATTTATGGATAGTGGGGCCCTATGTGAATTAGCACGACACACCAGTAGCGGGGGAGAGGCGGTGGCTGGAATTTCCAGATGGAATGGCTGAAGCAGCCCACAACCCGCTGGGCAGGAGGGAGGGCCACAAGCAAAATGTGGGAGGTGCCCCGGCCTCTCTCACCAGGAGCCAGCCCCTGCCCCCAGGCAGTGGCAGCAGCGGCGGTAGGGCCCCCTGTCACTGGGGGCCCTGTGCCACCACACGGCTTGTTTCACAGTAAATCTGCAACTGCTGAGTACATGTGCGTGTGGGTGTACTACCTATGACTATTTAGAAGAGGCAGACATGCCTGCTTTTCATTCCAACTTGGGGACCATCCACCTGAAAGGAGTACTGGAACATAGGCCATGACTGGGGAGTAGCTCCTAAGATAGCCCTGAGGTTTAAAAGGATGCTGACTACTTCTCCATACTGGTCACTACCCAGGTAAGTACTGGAGGAGGGGCCTAGCACTACCATACTGTAGCTTTACTTACAAAGTCAGGCACCATTTTAAACATGGGACATGTTTTATTATTTCTCTCTATAATCCCACAATGGTGTAGCAGTGTAGGACATGGAACCCTCTGGTGCCTTTTACAAACTCACTGAATACATGAAATGCTTTTTACACCAATATGTGGGGCCAGCCTGCTGAGCAAGAACAAAGTAGTGAGAGAAACTCCTTACCACTCTGAAGTCCCTTTCTCTGGTAGGCTGTGAAGGGAGTCTGTTCTCCCTAGGAATATTTGTACTTTAGGTCAGTGGTGCTCAACCTTTCTTGCCAGCAAGCTGTATGGACAGTGCCCAGGTCCCTCTGTGAACTGGATCCAGCCAGTGGACCCAATCCAGTACCCAGGGTGGACACTACAGGTCCCATCTGGAAGCACCAAGTGGGTGGCGAGGCAGCCCAGCCCCAATCCAGCCATGCAGGGTAAGGGGGCTTGGCCCAGACCTGCAGGAAGTGGGGGTAGAGAAGGGAACATTACTTGGCCCCAGTTCAGCCCCTCCAAGGGAGGGGGCATGGCCTGGCCATGCGGGGCAGAAAGGGGCATGACCCAGCTCCATCCTGCCTAGTGAAGGGAAAGGGATGTGGCCCAGCCTTGCAGTGGGATAGACAAGGAGGCATGGCTTGGCCCCTAACCAGCTGCACAGGAGGAGGGGGTATGGTCCAGCCTCAGAGAGAGAAGGCACAGCCTCAACCCAGTCTGGCTGCACTGAGGGAAAAAGGTGTGGGAGCCTAGATCTGGATCTGCAGGGGGAGGGGGTAATGCTGGCTCCAACCCATGGTTTTAAATATTGGCAACAGGAAAGAAGTAGCAGTATTAACTGCCACTGCTCCCTGCCACCAAAATGTCCTGACCTGTGTGGATCCCCTCAGGCACAATTCCAAGGCTCCACGGGCTGGAAGTTGAGCACTCCTTTTGTAGGTCAAGTGATGTAGTTGCCACTTCAGACAAGGCCTTAGAATTACACACAATTAGGGTTGGAAGAGACCTCAAGAGGTCATCTAGTGATTTTAGTCCCCCCACCCCACAAAGCAGGACCATTCCCAACTAGATCATCCCAGCCAAGGCTTTGTCTAGCTGGTTCTTAAAAACCTCCAAGGATGGAGATTTCACCACATCTTTGGGTAACCTGCTCCAGTGTTTTACTATCCTCCTAGTGAGAAAGTTTTTCCTAATATCTAGCCTAAACTTCCCTTCCTGCAACTTGACACCATTACTTCTTGTTTTGTCATCTGCCATCACTGAGAACAGTCTAGCTCTATCCTCTTTGGAACCAGGTAGTTGAAGGCTGCTATTAAACCCCCACCCCCAGTCTTCTCTTCTCCAAATTAAATAAGGCCAGTTCCCTCTGCCTCGCCTCATTAAGTCATGTGACCCAGCCCCTTAACCATCTTCATTGCCCTCTGCTGGACTCTCTCCAATTTGTCCATAACCTTTCTGTAGTGGGGGCCCAAAACTGTACTCCAGATGTGGCCTCACCACCAGTGCCAAACAGAAGGGAATAATCACTTCCCTCGCTCTGTTGGCAACACTGGTACTGATGCAGCCCAGTATGCCATTAGTCTTCTTTGCAACAAAGGCACGCTGTTGGCTCACAGTCAGCTTATTGTCCACTGTAACCCCCAGGTCCCTTGAATGAGGCCTTGGCTCACTCAAAGCCTCAAGTTCTGCCAGAGCAAGACATTTTGCCTTGCAGCAGTAAGACAAAGAAAGCCTCATGGAGAGGTTCTGTATCTGAGACATGTATAAGCTAATGCCTCAATACTTAAGGGGCAATTCACCTCAATAGAGGCAGAGTGGTGGCAAAAATTGCTTTCTACCAAATTATCAGTAGAGAAGAAGAATGGAATTGTTACTCTTCAGGAATCTAAATGGTACTTACCCAGCTGCTTCAGTGGTATTTTGGGCACATAGTTTGCTTTTCCATTATCCCTGCAGTGTGGAAGCACAGACACGCACACATATACTGAGCATGCACAGTAGGCTATGAGCCAGCTGGGTAGCTGTTTGGCTGCATATGGATATACACTGGCATAAAAACAGGAGAATGATCCTTCCATTTTGTAGCTCTAGTTGCTGAGTGGTTAGGCCCCCACAGAAGGGGTTTGCGCCCTTAGTGCTTTCACTTCCCAATACAGTGCTCTAACCCCAAAGTCACAGGTTCTATACCATGCTATACCACTGCAACACTCCTTCTGAAGTGGAGCTGCTGCTGCTCCTTGCATCTAATAGTCATTTGAAAGGGGATGGAGGGCAGTAGACTAGGGAAGTTTCTGACCTATTGGGAATAAAGGTGTGGGCTAGAACCCAGTCAGCACTCTTCCCAGGCTGTGGCCATTTTATTGAGCCACACACACTTGGTTTCAATGCCAGGCCCCCATGTCTCACTCTGGCTGCTCAAACTGCCCCACCTCCACCAATCCTGGGGTTTTGTCTGGCTGAATCTTCATGACTTAGGCCAGGGACGTCCAACATTTAAGCAGCTTGGGGCTGTGGCAGTTGAAGCTATATACACAGGCACTGCCCCCCCCTTCTGCTATCTCCATCCATGCAGCGCACAGATGCTTCCACTCCCTCTCCCCCTCCCCTATGCTCCACCATGTTGTACATACACAGTACCCCTCCCCTGCCATTATAGATGCTTCCTCTCCCATCCCCCCACTGTAATATATCACACCATATGCAGAGGCTTCCTCCATCTCCCTCGCTGCACTGCCCCTCTGTGCTATGCACAGACAACCTACCCCCACCCCACTCCCTGCACAGTGCCACATGTATGTCCTTCAGCTCCCTCCCAAGCTCCCCAGATTGCAGGCTGCACAGCTCCACATCACCCAGGTAGCAGGGCAGGATGCAAAAACAAGAAGGGAATCTGAGCCTGGAGATTCTGGCTGCTGCGGTGGGAGTAGTAGCTGGGCAGGAGACTGAAGGCTGCAAACTGACTCTTCACAGGCCACATGCAGCCTGTGGGCCACCCATTGGACAGCCTTTATGCATTTGCATTGCGTATGTGTACAAAGCCAAAGAGGTGCCCAGCCAGTGCATGCCCAGTGATTCTCAACCGGGACTCAAAACACCCCTCACTGGATTTGAGGTTCCCCACCAGAACTCTTGTGAATTGAACAACACCCTATTTCAAAAGTTTTACAGTGCTCTTTGCAGAGTGGCAAAACAGTGGGGGTAGAGGATCATCCAGGCAGAGACAAGCCTGAGCCCACACTTACTTGTTTATCTCCTCACACCTCATGGCATCCTTCAAAGGATCTAGGGACAACCCAGGGTGCCATGGAATCCTGGTTGAGAATCACTGGCATAGTCTACCAAACATACTCAATATATACACTACCCAGGTACTAGAATTACATCCTGTGTATGAATGCCAAAAGACCATTTATGTAGCTGGAAAACTGTCATGTAGGTAGGTGCACAAAGGGCAGCAGAACTCTACTCTGGAGCAACGTTTTCCACTATCCAAGACAGAAATTTGGCAGACTGACCTTAAGGGCAAGCCTTAGTTCTAGAACCACCAGCAAGATTAGGCTACATCTGAATTGCACAGGTGAGAGGCCTTACCTACTTGTCATAAATGTAGAGGCAGACTGTGCAACAGGAATCTGTTCTGCCCTGGAGTGTACTGCCCTGACTAAAAATGTTTAACTCCCTTCCCAGAATCATACAGAAGTGCTGTAGAAGAACATTAGCAGCTCAGTTTATAAAGGAAACAGAGCCTGAACTTAAACACAGACTGAAAACCTTTGCAAATATTGCAAATGATGCAGAAATTGAGGAGCAAAGAAGTAAACTGAGAAATTCAGGTAAACATGTGAAAAAGAATCTACCCAAATATAAAGCTGGGTTTTTACATGAAGAGTCTACAGGACTGTTAAGTAATGATGGAATGACAGAGACATCAACACCTGCTGCATCAAATCCTTCTCCTGACCGCACATGGCCAAGTGAAGTAGAAACAAGCTTTGAAGAAAGGCACCATGTTCCAAAAGGACTTCCTCCTAATCGGCAGATGTTGGCTAAGATACTGAGCCACAAAGTGTCTTAATTTTTCCATGTACTACACAGTGAAATGTAAGAACAGCTGTGATCGTATGTTGTAAAATACAGCATTAGGGACCTTTTCTGTAAAAGGTGTTGAAGCAGTGTCCTTAGGTTCATGATCTTAGGGATCCTCACTTTTTTATAATCTGCAATAAATAAGTCTTATAGTGCGATTTCCTGGAAAAAAATTTCAGAAAGAAGAAGTTCTTGTAATGATCGCTGTCATCTGTTAAGCATGTTAGTGCTTGAAAAAATTCTTCTGAAAAAGTGGCTAACCAATTTTTGAGGACTACTTTGAGTACATTCCTACTGAAAGATATTTATGAAGGAGAGAGACATTTTAGTGTATGTAACTTTCCACAAGTTTTCTGGTTTAAAATATATTTACATGTTTGTAAATGTCCAGGAATTTAAAGATAATGGACTAACAGACGTAATTTCTTACTAACAACACTATAGAACCAAAGTAAAAGTTAAATTCCAGTTATACACAATCTGATAATTTGACAAGATGTTGTACGTTTGTAAGTTAATAAAAATCACATACCATTGAGTATCTAGCATTTGAATGTTGCTTTAAATGCTTCGCAATGTGTCTTAGGCTCAGAGTAAATTTAGAGAAATTTAGAACTGTGAATTATTACTCCTGTTCAAAACTGATCATCTGAATGAAAAATCACTGTGACTTCAGGTGGCAGTAATGTCTAAAATACATAAAAATGATAAGAGGTCTCTGTTTCCATCTGTCAATTTGTATAAGAAAAGGTTTTGAAAATAAAATTAGTGACAGAAATCCTTTGAGTATATACTTATTAACATCCACTCATTTAATATTCTTTAAAAATTACTCTAGTAGCTCAATATATTGCACATCTGCTATGCAACTGAAATCAAGTTTTGAATACATAGTCCCCAATTCTGCAAAGCATCTAGCAATACAAGTATTGTTGTTCATATAAGCAGCCCCAGTCCTTTCTAAGAATCCTAGAAGAGCAGTTTGTAAGGTTTAATAAAACCATGAACTCTAAGATAATTGCAAGAACTAAGCATCATAAGTGTTACTGCCCAATATAGACAATACATTTGGAAAACTCCATTAACCTCTAAACGACCTTTGGTTTTTTTCCTTCAGGAACTATCCGTACAATGTAGGATGTAACTGACAACCTCATGATGCCAGAGGATGTCTTTGGGCATGCCTCCATGTCCAGTATCTCCAACTCCAAAACAAAACAAAAACGATTTATGAATGTGTCAACTGAGTCATGTTGACTAAGCAATGGAAAGGTTCCATTGTTTTTCTGAGCATTTTCCAATTTTTTCTTGGATCTAGATAGATGTCTGCTCAGTCTGTAACAGTAGACTCTAAGGTAAAATAGTCAAAAAGCCCAAGGCAGAATCTATTCAATCTTTGCAGGTTTTTCTGAGCTGTGTAGATTGAACCGATAAATTGAACTGACATTCAGTTTTTTAACTGGGGAAGGCAGGCAGACCTGCACTGACCCAGGCCAGAAGGCAGGGGTGAGATTCACCCTGCATGGCTGGGTTGGTATGAGTCACTAATGCACAAGAGAAAGAGGCATAGGCAAAGGGAGAAAAAAAATATTTGGGGAGGCTGTATGCATGGATGCATGCATGCTCCACCATGCCTCCCTCCCCCCTGAGCAGGTAAGTCTGTGACTGAAGGGGCGGGGGGGAGAGGAAAGGGCCACGAGGGGGCAGATCACGGGCCCCAGCGAGGGAGGGAGTGGGGCACAGGCAGGGGCAGAGGCTGGGGTGAGTGGGGCCCCAGCTGGGCTGACTGGTGGAACAATTGGAGCCCGGGCAGCTTGTCCAGGAGCGCTGGGAGCTACATGCACCCTGGCAGAGGCCCAGGGGGCATGTCCCCCCCCCCCCCCTCTTCCCGCAGGGCAGAGAGGGCGGTTGCGGTGCGC
>NW_017729006.1:44402408-44408673 GCF_001723915.1 Gavialis gangeticus | reverse complement strand
CCCCCCCCCCCCCGATCTTCACGCAGGGCAGAGATGGCTGTTGCTGTGCGCTGCGCTTTGTATGCCGCTGCCCTCCGGAGTCGCACAGGCAGAGTCCTCGGCACAGCCCAGTGGCAGCAGGCACGTGGCGTCATGCCGCTCCCAGGGTAACTGCAGCAGTGCACAAAGCACAGCCTGCAGCAGCAGCTGCCTCCACCCCACACATAGATTGGGGGTGGGCATGTGCTCCCCGGGCCTCTGCCAGGGTGCCTGCAGTGGCAGGAGCCCCCTGCGCCCCTGGACAAGGCTCCGATTGTCCCACCACCCAGCCCAGCCAGGGCCCCATTCACTGGAGCCACTGCCCCTGCCTGTGCTCCACTCCTTTCCTCAATGTGGGGGCCTTGATCTGCGTCGTCCCCCCCCCAGCCCCTTCCCCTTCATGCTGGGCTGCGATCCTAGCTGTGTGCACCCCTACTGCAGCTTCCCAGAGCCCATGTTTGGGAGGGCTGAGCCCCTTTAGCCCCAGCCTTCCATTGCCTATGGAAAGGGGCGGGGGGAGGGGACGAAGCCCTCCACCCTGGTCTCAGGCCTGTGAGATGGGTTCTTCCCCATCGTGTTGCCCAGCATGTCCCGTCAGAGCCTGGCACCAGTGGCAGCCAGCAAGACACACCAGGCGGCCCAGGGAGTTTGTGCTGGGCAGCAGGGCCCAATCCTACTTTCTATGCAGATCTCCCATTCCTGCTGCCTGGTGCAAGCTTCCCAGGCCACCCAGCATACCTTGCTGGCTGCTGCTAGTGCTCAGCTCCAGCAGGATGCACCAGGCAGCCTGGGGGGAGGGGTGGGGGTAGGGCTTGTGCCAGGTGGCAAGGGTGGAAGTGCTCCACAGAGAGTAGGATCAGGCCTTGCCACCCAGCACACATTATAGCAGAAATTAGCTTTATGGGATGCTGGGGGACTGGGACATAACTTGAGTCAGGAGGTGATCTGGGACAGAAGTTTCATAGACCAGTTTAATATAAATCAGATCTGCTACTACATCCACCCAGGTTTATCTTAAACCAGGTTCAGCCACTTTGTAACCAATTTACACGTGCTGAACTCCTGTTCCGTTACAGGTTTAAACCAGCTTCCAATCACTTATACTAGTTTCTATGCAACTTCTGTCCCTAGACAAATTTGTAAAACTCATCTGAAACCTTTACCAATTTTCTCTTATTAGGCCCAGATTTCATAGCTTGGAAGTACAACTTGATTCCCTCTTCGGTTCTTGAATCTCTTGTGTTTCTCTCATTCAGAGTTTCTATGCAATGAGCTTTTTGTGAGAGTCAGAAGAATCAGAACGGTTTTACCATTTCCTTCCCCAAAGTAATAATGCACTTTTAAAATAAATATTTGCTTGTTGGTCCAGTAAGTTGGAAGAAGAGCCTAAAACCGTTGCAGTTTCTTGGATGTTCCTCAAGAATTGGGAATCATCTATACTTAACATAGACTGATCAATACATCTTGGACCTTCCTCATTATTTTCTTACTGAGCATACACCTATTTTCCATTTGTTTGTGAATTCACAAATGTCCAAAGATTTGGATTTCGCTCTTATAAAATCTATGATTCATTTGAATAAGAGGTTAGTATATTTTCTGTACTCTCTCTTACTGAAGATGATATTGCCATTCGTACAAAATAATACAATTATTAATATACAGTGTATTCAACAAGGAAAAGGTGGTTTAACATTTCATTCAAATTCTTTTTATAAAGTGGCTTATGACTTAAAGTTATTTATCATTTTCTTCCTATAGATATCATGATCTACCAGCTGAAGCAAGATTGAACATGCTAGATCTTAAAAGGATGATTATTATTTGTTAAGAACTAAAGCACTGAATAAATCTCATATGCTTGCAACTTTTCAGCAGGTCCAAAGGGCCAAGACCATTCAGTTTAAAAGCTTTATATACTTAAAGACAAACACAGTAGAAGATTCCCAGAAACAGGTGGATTAACAATATATTCTGAAAGAATGGCTTCAACAGGTATTTGCATAAAAAATGCCCCTTTCTCCTCCACCAGCCCCTGATATGCCTTAATCTTCCCAGTGACATTTGATGGAAACTTTCAGGAAGACGAATACAAGTGTTAGTATGTGAAAATGGCATTATGCAATAATATTGATTGACGAAGTTAATTTGTTTTGGCCCTAAATGTTTGGTTACAACTGGGATCATAATTCCACCACTGCTCTGTGTGCACTTCTACTGACAGAGGGGATTCTTCTGTGGATTAAAGATTATGTTTGACCATAATTTTGCAGACCTGGAAAATAATGAAAAGATATACAATAGCTCATTTTTCTCCAAAAAACAAATGTGCTGCTTCCAGTATACAAGTGAAGTGATACAAAGCTACTGCAAAAACAGTAACTTTGAATGTACTTTGATGCATACCTGGACTTAAAAACACTGTCTAAAATGCATGGAGAATTTTATAAAGTTAAGTATGTGTTCTTAAGTACACATGAGAAAATAAAAGTTCTTTTTTATTAAAATAAAAAAGGCTTTGATACATTTGCATTGCAAAGATTTAACAGAAAATAATTTCTACAAACATGCTACAGTTACATACAGATGTTCCAAAAGTTTTCAGTGCCTTCTTACAAAGTTCAACATTTTGGCAAAAATTAGTTTTTCCTGTATATGCTTCAAAAGTTGGGTACTATAATACTGATACACAAAACTTCATGTAGACTAGGTTCAGGTGCATAAAACACAATAAGTAATAAAATGTAAGTTCTCTATAAAACATTTAAACATATTTAAAGTATAAATTTAATTAGATAACATGCAAATACTGCAATATTTCAAATGGGACTTATAAATATAGATTGAAATTATTTATAATTTTGCATCCAATAAGAAAATCTGTTATGTACAAAGTTGTAAAAATGAACACATTTCTTCATTTAAGTAAGGTACTGGCTTAGCACATGATTGTCATTTTACAAAAATGGGGCCCAATATCCTCCAAATACTTAGACACACATAAGAATATTTACTTACACGTGTAAGTTTCCTGGAATAGGCCCATGGCTACTTCATTTCCTTCATAATAAAATATGAAAATATATGTATTTACATGGAAAATGACTCAACAGTTTTTGGTAAACTAAGTAGCAGCAATTCATGTCTTTCAAAAATTGATGGTTAAAATAGGCACATGCTTATTCTCAATGATACACAATTGGATCATATAAAAATAACACTTTTGAATAATCTTAATACGGTATTTGCTTGCAGCTGAAAATAACTGTACAACAACCCCATAACCACAAAAGTTAGAATCCTGTACAGCATTTTTATGGGAACCAAATATTTTAAAGAAAACAATTATGCTTGGAAAATTATGATTAGTAGTTAAAAGGTGAGTTGTCCTTTGGATTATTTCAAATATTCTTAATTTTTAACGAAAAGGTATATATGTTAACATTTTTTTCTTGTATTTTGTTGGACTGAACTGATTCTTTCCTTCTGATTAAAATTTCTTGTTCACCAACAAGACAGCACTTCTGAATGTCCTTCGCAGTATAGAAAAAAATACAATGCTTACTTTGCACATTTTCTAAGCAGTTATGTATTGTATACAACTGCCACCAAGGTGAATATGAAGCTCAAGAATAGGGTGTAAAGCACAGGCATGGCTTTTATACAGGGAGAAGATATACTTAATGAAACTTGAGCTTGGGATGCAATAAGTGCTGATAATGGCACATGGGATGCTAAAGTTGGGCTGTCAGAATTTATCAGCGATTCTATCTTTTCTGCTTCTTTATTGCAGGCTTCAATCTAGGAAAAAAATAAATTAAAAAGTTAGTAATTCTCTTCTGAACATATAGAAGTTTGATATAAAATGTGTGATCAGCAAACAAAGTATAGGATGAGAAAGCTCTAACTGAATTATTCAAAGTTAGTCCAATTCATGTTCCCATGATCACTGTTAGAGAGTTTTTAAAAACTATCCTGAGACTACACTCTGTCCTCCCACTGCCAAGTACCTTAAATTCATAAATGCCACCATTGAAATCCCATGGGGGGCAAGAAATATAATCATACATCCACACACCCAGGAACAAAAAGCCAAGCTGTAAGTGATTTTTTAGGGATTTAAGTGACCAGAAATGCTACGCAGATGACCAAATCTGAGTAACTCAATGACCAAAAAAGATTAAAATGCCACCCTTAATGCATCTCCTTGTGTAATGTTGCATCATCTGACCCTTAAAATTCAATCACAAAAAGAGAGGAGGAAGAGTGCCCACCCATCTTTTGTATTAACAATTTTTCTTGGAGTCAAATGGGGTGGAAGAGGATTGCACCTTGGCGCCTAAACCTGCTTACACACCTAATAGGTGTAACAGAGTCTGGGCCTAGGAACCTGTTCCCCCACTGGCTCCCTTTGGCCATGAATACCTCTCCTTGGCCTCTCTTGTGTATGTCTAGTGCTTTTTGATCTACCCAGTCCCAAAGGATAGCAACCATTCTGCACAGTCAGAGGAGATACGGTCTCAAGCATAGGTAGTATCTTATAAATTACTTGTTTCAGGGATTAAATCAAGTAGATTTTAGTGCAGTTCACCAGGCCTTAGCTAAAACAATCAACTACATTATATTTTCTACAAAGTAGCAAAACAGGCCAGATTTCTGGCCACTGGTATACACATCCATGTTCAGTGTCATAATTTTAGGAACTCTTTGTCTGATTCATTTAAAATGTTACAGAATGATTTAAGTCTGTTTCAGTCCTCAGCCAAACCTTCTTGAAGACAATTTGATTTTTTTCTAGAGTTTATATTAATGGAGATGGGAGGCAAAATTAGGCTTATATTGGATATTCAGCCGCAGTCTTGACTACAACCAAATAAATTCAACAACCCCACAGTATTAACTAGAGGCTTCCAGGCATACAACATTCAAGGCAAATAAAAACTAGAAACAACATGGTTTTGCCATAAAGCTAATTTCTGCTACAATGTAAGCCGATGCAATCCCAGTCAAGTCAACTGAATTCCAGGCACTACCACTAGACTTTACTCACCCATCCAGGAAATGAACACACAAAATTCATTTATGAAGAAAAAAAGGAAACAGAATTTTTTTTAAATATACTGCAGTCTGAGGAAAAGGAATTGCCTGGGTGATATCTGTATTGCAGAAGGAGCAGAAACAAATTACAGTCCACTTTTCACCTCCTTTTTAAGCTAAGCCTTTATTTTCTTAAGAAATGCATGTCAACACAACCTCATCATAATTATGTGCTCTTACCAGAGCGTGAAAAATCTATCAGATGTACCAGCAAAAAGCCAAGGACATTTTTAAAAAACAAAACATGATATTTTACTCTGGACCTGCAGGGCTCTAATCAGCAAAATGTGAGAATGAAACAACTGCTTCAAGGAAAGACAGGCACTACTTATTTGAAGCTTGTTATTGCGGCTGGTCCAAGCTGCTCCTGGCAAAAACAGCGTAAAGGCTTTGGTCTTGGTTTAGTGATACGTATACAGTGCTTAGTATTGTCAACTCTATGTGTTTGTTCACTAGCACAAACGAGCAATACCACCACATGCCAGGCAGCACCTTGTGCCATATGGACCTACAGATCCCAAAAGGTCTTTGGGAACCTCGGAGCACCCTGATAATGAGGGCAGTAAGAAAGAGAGAGAAGTACAGAAGCGGTTCTCAGCAGGTGAGAGCTGTCATAGCTCCGTGAATCAATAGATTATGGTAATGTACAAACATCTGAAAACTGGCTGGTTGTCAACAAAATCCACATTGTATTTAGCATCAAGATGTGCAATGCACTGTATGTATTTAGGGTGAAATCCTGTTTCCCTTTACCTGTTTAAGTGGCAGTTATTTGAATTGGGATTCTGCTCCCTGGAAGGGTAAATCTGCACGCATAGACAACTACAGATCTGCAAAGCTGAGTACAAGTCCCAGAAAGAAGGGGGGTAAGGTTCGCCCATGTTTTAACTACAAAAGCTGAGTGCTTAGGGCACTTGCTTATGATTCCAGAGACCCAGGTCCTAAGGCCTCCTATACAGAAAGGGTTTGAATCAGTATTTCGCTGCTTTCCTAACAGCATTCAAAACACTATGGATGTGTATACATGAGCAGCAAGGCTGCTCCAACACACTGTAATTAGAGCAGACTCAATTAATCGAGTCTGTTGGAGTCCAGCACCTTGTGAATTAGCATCCCTGCACTGAAAAATGGTGGCGGGGGGGGGTTTACT
>NW_017729006.1:44397646-44402278 GCF_001723915.1 Gavialis gangeticus | reverse complement strand
GGGGGCTTTAACTAAAAGCACCCCCACCGCCATTTTTCATCATGGAGATGCTGATACTCAAGATGCTCTTGGTGCTTTAATTAGAGTGGCTCTCGGAGCCTGTCTAATTAAAGCCGCTCCCAGAGCATGTCTATAAATGCCCCACAGGCCAGGTCTTTGCAATAATCCTCCCAAGCTACTGCTCATTGGTTTTAAGTTACCAGACAAAACAGAAAAAGGGCAATACCATAGAGAAGTTTCTGCTTCACTGGAAGCAAGGCTCCAGACAAAAATCTGGGTCTCACTCCCTTTCCAAGGAGCTCCCATTTCACTGAGCCACATAACCTCTTGGTTGCTCTCATCCTCATGGCTCCATGCATTTCCCTCTCTAGGCTGCCCAACAGGCCAGTGCTGGAGAAAAGGTACATTGAAGAACTTCCTACATATTGCCTGACCTATGGAGTGGTCAGAGTATTGTGTTAGGAGGTCAAGAAACTGCAGTTTCAAGCCACCTCTGGTCAACGGGAAGGCTCTAAAATTTGGGTCTCCAGTTTTCCAGGTAGGTACTCTAACCACTCAGCTACTGGGACTAAAACAGAGGGTCCCCTCCTCCTCCATCTAATACCAGTTGGCCATGATTTTGGCTGGTGGACAATAATATGCCTACATAAGGAGTGAGCATACATAGTCATGTATACGCCAGGCCAGTCAGGGAGGGTTTTTTTTGGTTTTTTTGGGTTTGAGTGCTCCATCTATGTCTATAGTGCCGGCACAAAAATTCATCCAGCCCCATGGGGCTGGATGAGGGTCACTGGGCAGGGTCACTGGCCAGTACACAGGTCCAGTCCAGCATATCCTGTGCCAGCTTCCCAAGCTGTATGCAGTGTGCACAGCTGGTCTAGCTCTGCCAGCCCCATGCAGAATGAGCCCCAGAGTGGAGCCAGCGTTTGCTGCACATGGAGCTGGACACATGGCTGCATGAGACACAATGAGCCAGCACAGTGCACACTGCATGTAGCGTCTGGCTGGACTGGCTCTGCACTCTGGCTCTGGTGCAGCTTTACCCAGACCAAACCTGCCCCAGAGCCAATGCACAGGGCCAATCTAGTACAGGTGCTGCATGTAACACATTCCCCAGACCAACCTCCTGTGCCACATTCGCAGCACTGGGTCCAGGCCCCTGTGCCAGACCAGCTCTGTATGCCACACAGTATGCAGAGTTGGTTTGAGACTCATGAACTGGATCATAGGGCTCTACAAGCCACATCCAGTCTACAGGCTGTACGCTTGACACCCATGACACAGTGGGTGCACACACTATTCACATGTCCACACTGCCAGGATGCAGAGTTGCTACCCACACGCAGATGTGAAAACTGCCACTTAGATGACCAAAGCCAAATAAAATTTTACCCGCTGGCAAATATTTCAGCATCTGACTAATGGCCCAATACTATAAATTCAGATTTAAAAACTCATTTATTAAGTGCGTGACAATCACTGTGAAGCATCTTCTGGAATATTTTTGGGGGCAGTAAACCCAAAATTTTTATTAGACCCACTCAAATATTTGGAAAAATTCTTCTTTGTACCCAAAGGCTTGCAATTACCCTTCGTCAGGCAGAGGAAGTGCCTGCAGATGGTCTGTGCTCTTCCTGGATGGAGTAGTAAAGCAGCCAGAGGCCAGTATGTATGCAAGAAAGCCAGTCAGTTAGAATGTAAATTGAGGTGGTCACTGGGTGAGAGACAGGTGGGGGGAAAGGGAAATGAATATAGCTGGTAACCTTCTGGATTATTTTTCATTCTAAAGTTAATAAAGATCTGTTCTTTATTCATTTTATTTTCCTGTTGTGAGAAACATCTCATAGTAGGTAGTTCATAACATTTGGAATTATTTTTTTGTATTTTTAAATTTAAAAATATCTGACTTTAATGAAAAGGTACATAATTTGTAGCGTTTTCTTTGCTTTTGCATCCTGATCCTGCACTGACAGCCACCTTTCATTCAAAGCCTCTTACAAAAACAATAGGCATGTCAAATGCACCCACTTTCTCTTCTGTTTGGGCTGAAACTGTTAGATCCAACCACTAGGTCTGTGTGAAGCGGCTAGTATTTGCACTGAATTCAGATTCGGCCGATTCGGGGGACAGCGATTTGATTCAGTGATTCTAATCACTGTCCCAAATCAATTCAGCAGAATCTGATTCAGAGATTCAGCCACCACCGAATTGGCTGAATTAAATAGGTCCCATCCACCTCCCAGCCCCTCCACACCATGGCTGCCCCACAAGCCCTCAGCCCTGTCAATGGCTGCCCCTCCCAGCCCCAGAGTCCCAGCTCTTAAACAAAATAAATAAATGCCCCACATTCACCAGCTCCTGCCAGGCCGGGGAGCGATTCTTGCTCCCCCCCACTGCCCCAAACCATGTGGGGGGCTCTACCATGAGCCCCCAGAAGCCCCCATGGCCACTGTAGCAGCTAGTGAGTGCAGGGCTTTTTTTTTTTTTTTTTTTTAAAGAGCCAGGACACTGGGACCTGGTGGGGCAGCCATTGATGGGGCTGAGGGCTTGTGGCAGAGCCTCTCATGCAGCTCAGGGCAGTGGGAGGCAGCAGGGACTGCCCCCCACCTGGCAGGAGCCAGCGAATACAGGTCTCTCTTTTTTTTTTTTTTTTAAAGTCAGGATGCTGGGGCTGGGTAGGGGAGCTATTGACAGGGCTGGCAGAGTGGGCAGGAGCCAGGGGGTGCTCAGGAGGGCTGGGGGAGCAGGCAGGGAATGGAGCCTGGCGGGGGTCCCCCCATGGTCCCCATCTCCCCTCTACTTACTGGCATAGAGTCTGGGTCCAGCTCCCTGTGGTGGCAAGCGGGGACTGCCCAAATCTCCCCAAAGCTCTCCGAATCTTTTTGGACTGATTCGGAGAGCTTCAAATTGATTCAGACCTTTTTATTGGTCTCCCGATTTGATTCAGAGATTCGGCTGCCGAATCAGGCCAAATCTCCTCTGAATCGAATCTGCACCCGAAGCTACACACAGCCCTACCAACCACCAAAGTAGTCCCAGCATATCCATCATGTAGTGCACAACATTACCACCCAGCTGTTTTGTTCTTACCACATTTCATTATACTAGTTTTAAAAGGTTAAATTAATAAAGAAATGTTCATAGTATAGAGCTGAAACATAACATCTACGATTCTATAACACTTGCTGCTATAAACAGAAATTTAATAACATTCTACCTGCAATGGTTTGGGGTTTTGGTCAACTGGGATGATAAGTATCACAATTTCAGATTCTATACTTAAGTATCCAAACACATCACATTGTGGCACTGAAACATGTAGACGGATTTTTTGAAGTATTTCAAGTACAGTTATTGGTTTTTTATTTGTAACCTGGAAGAAAAATGAGAATTTTACTGTTCATGTGACATTACATGAAATTACATTTCTCCTCTACAGAGGTGGTATCATGCTAGGAAACTTGTTTGATAATTCATTTAAGATGGAAAATGTTCAAATTCGATCTACAAAAGCAATGAACAATTTTCTGAAGCCAAGTAAAAAGAATGGTTATTTATTTTAAAATAACTGTTGTTCTAAGCTGTGTGTCTCACATGCTCCAGATCAGAATCTTTTAGCCAGCAAGGTTTCCAATCTACTGCGCAGTAAAGTGTCACCATCTACATGTGCAGGTGCTTACTGCACAGTCAATTAGTCTACTGTGCAGTAAATTTACTACCTGCATATGCGTAGTAAACCCTGTACATGTACAGGTAGTAAATGCCTGCACAGTAAATCCAAATAGTATTAATTGCACATGTAGATATGCCCAGAGACTCTGAGGAACTTCAAAGAAAAGACATAAATCCTCCTTTCTGCTTTTGGAGTAGTTGACATACAGACCACAATTGATTGGTGAGTTCTATAGTATGTTTCAATACTGGAGATCAGGGCAAAAATCACAATACATTAGGGTTTAAAGGAAATGCAGATAAGACTGAGCCCTGGCTATAAGATTTTTCTCAGTGTCATTGGAAGCTTTCACAAAATACCTCAGAAGAAAATAATTTCAGGCAGGCATCCCTGGCCTTCAGAAAAAAGCATGGTGTTCACAGAAATGCACTTGACAGCACAGTGCAGCTGTACCCTGTATGTGAACATTCATACAAAACTGCATACTTGGCAATAATTAGCAGTTTCTAACTAACTGTATTTCTGGAAATAATGCAAGGAAGGATTCTTGAGGGAGGGGGGAAGATACATTTTATTGGAATTGTGCACATTGTGCCCAAAACTTTGTCTAACATCTCTCCCAACTATACAGGAGTCCCAATTAGGATTACCATACATCCCGGTTTTCCTGGACACGTCCTCTTTTTTGGTCCCTTGTCCTTGCGATTGGGCGGATTTTTACAATGCAAGCGTATGTCCAGGTTTTTGCTGGGCCTCCACTTTTCCCAGACACTAGCAGCTTGGAGGCTTGGCACTGGGAGTAGCGGACAAGGTGATTGGCTGCCAGGGGTCACGTGCTCTGCACCCAGGCCCCAGCAAGCTGCTTTAGGGTACATGAAGGAGCTGCATCAGCAGCAGCACTGGGGGGCAGGGGGCTGCAGGTCGGGAGTGAGGGGCGCCGGCAGGCCTGGGGGGGGAGG
>NW_017729006.1:44389878-44397515 GCF_001723915.1 Gavialis gangeticus | reverse complement strand
CCAAGCGGCATGTTGGGGCGCCGGCAGGCCTGGGGGGGGAGGGCAGAGGGGTGCAGGTCAGGAGTAAGGGGCACCGGCCGTGCTGGGGGGAGCAGGGGGCTGCAGGTTAGGAGTAAGGGGCACCGGCAAGGCTGGGGGGCAGGGACTCAGGAGTGAGGGCCACAGGCAGGGCACAGGCATATCACTAACCCCTCCCACAATCTATACCTCTCCACCCCCCCACCCCAATTGTCCTCTTTTTTGATCCTGGAAATATGGCAACCCTAGAATAAAAGATATTACCCCCTGAAAAGAAACCAACCAAACAAAAAAACCCCTTGCTTCTCACACATTTCCTGGACTATCACAGCTGCAAACGCTCCAGCCCTATTTTTTAGGAGCTAAAATCATAGGGTTGGCAAAAACAAAAATGTTATGACCAGATATCATCATAAAAAAGACACTGCACCAAAAAACCCAATGAGGTTTGTCACAAAGGTACTACAAAACAAAGTTACTTTGGGGGTTCACCATGTATCATGCATGGATAGTCCCCCAAGCTATGTTTATTATTGAGGTGTTTGGTCTCTATAGCTAGTGCAAAGCTCTGTTCAGTTTTATTGTTCTTGTGTTTGTACATGTTATATATTTGATCCAGTGTAATACTGATGTATCTTTTTATTTCAGCTAAGGTTGTGTTAGTAAGGTAGTGATTAACTTGAACAGCCCACAGCTGTTCACACTCAGCAGAGTCACTGATTGAGAATGACCATTTGACTTGGTTAGTGTATTGGTCCTCCATACAGATGTGCCAAGAGACAAGGGGAAGCCTGGTCAGACAATGATATGTTTACATTTGAAAAGAAGCCTGATATCTAACCGGTCAAAATATCATACAGGAACAACAGCATATCAGAGTAATGAATCTACGCATCTAAAAAACATATAAGACTGTAGTCTGGTAAAGGTGCACCTTGGGGGCTAGGACAGGGGCGGGCAATTATTTTAGCTGGAGGGCCGCTGAGCAAGTTTTGGCAAGTTGTCAAAGGTTGCATGGGTAGCCACGCCCCTTGACAGGTGCCCTGCCCCCTGGTTGCCATCTTGGAACCGGATCTCCCGCCCCTAACCCCTGACCTTTGCCACCAGAAGTCCCTCCCCTTGCCCCCAGAAGTACTCCTTTCAGCAAGGGGTTTTGCCATCTTAGAACCAGAAAAATACCAAATTATATTCTAAAAAGAACATATATAACATTCATTAATGTAATTTCAAAAAATATTTTTGTCCAGATTTACATGCATTTATGTAGTGTACACAAAGGTGATTGCACAATAGCTTAAAATGAAATCTTAGTCTTGTATATTGTGGGGGGCTAGGGATATGTGGGTGGGTATAGGTTTGTGGGGGGCTGTCTGGGGGGTGGATAGGTGTGGGTGTAGGGTGAGGAAGCATGTGGATGTGTGTGTGGATATGCAGGGTGTGGGTGGGTATGGGGTTTATGGGGGTTTGTGGGTACAGTGTGTGTCAGGGAGGGTGGCAGGGTGTGGGTGCATGTGTATGATTGGGTGTACATGTGGGACTCACCCTACAGACACACACACACGCCCTTCCTCCCAGTCCTGGGTCATACTGCCCCTCGCTCCTGTCATCTTTGACAGGCAGACCGAAGCAAATATTAATTTTCTAAATTTTTTAGGGACCCTGTGGGCTGGATAGAGTGGCCTGGTGGGATGGATCTGGCCTGTGGGCCATATTGTACCTGTCCCTGGGCTAGGAGGTTACTGGCACAGAGTGACACCCCCCGCTTCCCTCTCCTTAGAAACAAAAGGATGAAATATGTCAATACCTGAACTGGCAAAAGTACTGAAGCCTGGCTAGAGAGCATGGCTTTGTCTTCAGTCTTACCAGGTACAAGGGAGGGGCTGGATCCCAGGAAAGGAGGCTGAGAAAACAAAGCTGACAGAGGAATGCAGGATGCTCTGATGGGCAGGGTCAGGGCTAAGACTGCATTTAGGCCCTTGAAATTGGCTAAGGACTGCATCTTTGGATTTAAGGTGTAGGGTAAAAACAGGTCAGTGTTCTGGTATTTTATTTTGTGTGTTTACTCTTAAATCTCTGTCTGTATCTCAACATTTGGTAACTGGTTTCTTACACTTGTTTTATAACAAATTTTGTTGTTTCTCTCCTTACTGGCTGCCTTTAGAACTAGCGACTTCTGGGCAAATGATATTCTAGGCTGACCCTCTCCCCACAGAGGGGGACCTATAATTTCTTCCTTCGTGATCCAAAAATGGGGGCCACTTAACGCCAGCATAGATCCCTCACTATATTTGCAGAAGCTAGCGAAAGGTCTGAGATGCTGGGATAGGCAACTCCCCTGGGGCAACTTTTCTGGTCTTTGGGGTAAGTAGCAACACAGTGGGGAGAAATTTGGGGGCTCCAGCAGACAGGCATGTGACAAGCTCTATAAGTTGATGCATCACATTGTGGGTTGGTGAAGTAAATGTCGCTCTTCTGCGAAATACACTGGGGAGGCAGAATCCAAATATATCCAGTTCTAGACATTCACTATTGGAGGTGTCCCTACACACTGCAGGCAGTGGCATACCTTGGTGTGAGGGAGAAGGGCACTAGACCTGGGCACCTACTTAAGAGGGTATATGGAATAGGGGGAGTATGTGTCCCAGCAGCAAGAACAACCCCATGGCACTGCCCTTGCAGCAGCAGCCAGGTGCACAGACATTATGTTGCTGATATAAGAGCAACAGCAGGGGCAGTTAAGACCATGTTGTGGCAACATTGGCAGTGGCAGAGGAGTGTTTTGAATCTCTAATATAAAACTCCTGCCCCCTCCAACCCTCCACTCAGAATTCTTGCCTCTCCAATGCTTAATAGCACCTATCTTCTCCTCCATGTCCTCCTTCTCTCCTGCAGCATTTGTCCAGGGCATGAAGAAGACAATATCCAGGTGTGTGGGGCCCGATCTGGGTAGCATAAGGTGGGATCCGGGTGTGCAGGGCATAATCCAGGGAACACATTATGTTATGAAGAGCAGACTATTTTAAATGCATGCTAGCCTTCTAAATATTTGCACCATTCTACATGGGAAACCACTACATTTCTTTACCTGGGCAAAAGTATCCAGCTTGTCTTTATCATATAAAACTCTGAGCATTCCAGCACACAGGGGGCAGCACGCTCCTGCAAGACATGCACAAAATGCAAGTTTTACTTCCTAGATTTAATATGATCATTTAAAGTGGAAGGTAAAAATTCCAGTATATGGAAAATATAGTAACAAAAGTCCTAAAACAAAGCCAAGGTTCCACTTATGAGAACAGACCTGCCCATTCAGCAGTTGAATTAAATGGTTTCTGAGCATTTAGGTTTGCCATATTTGAAACTCAAAAATGATCCATTCTAATGTAGAGTTATGGGATAATTTTTAGCCACTTATATATGATATCAAATTCCTGTGAAGTTAAAAGTTTTGCTATTACAAGCTAAGTTACAAGGCAAGATATATGTACAGCTTGAGGAAGGATATACCCTTAAATCTATCACTAGCTAAATTCTAGAGGATGGGGAGTCAGATCAGTAAAGAGAGACAGAGACCAGCTTGTTCAGACTGCCGTGGACTCAGATAAAGAAGTGCTTTATTACAAATGGCACACGTGTAATCAAAAGGTTGTTTGTTAGGTAACCAGGGATAGCTGTTTTTTTAATGTGTTTATGACATGTTGGGATTTAAGATCTTGTTATCTAGAGGTGAGACTGCTCATGAGGCAGAATTTTAAGATTTCACATGACGATATTCCCATGTTTTTCTAAATTTACCATATCTTCAATCCCTGCACTAAATGCCACTCCTCCAGTTCTTTCAACTAGCTTTCCTCATCCTGTCTCTGCAGCCCCAATTCAATCTTCAAAAAGTTGTGAATTTAATTTTCCACCTTAATAATCTCAGAAACGTACAAAAGAATAAGATATATTTAAAAGAAGTCACTTTCAGTCCAAAGATGAATGTGTTTGTATGGATAGCCTTCAGATACTCTCAAACTCTAAATAAACCTCAATAACAATCAAGACAGTTACCTGGTGCAATAACTGGTTTGCATCCAGTATAAGAAAGGGAAGGACATTTAACAGAAGCACATTCTGTATGAAAGCCATAGTCTAAGAGCACTCCAACAGCCTGACACTGTTCATAGTAGTCTATAGCCACACGGTCAGAATAGGCTGCACATACACTTCCATAGGTTTCACCATTATGTCCGCACACTGCCTCTGTTGATTTGCAGAAGGGCTAAAGAAAGGAAAGAAAATGAAAAAATAAGACACTGCAGCTGCTTCTCAGTTTGGCTCCAATGTGGAACCTGAAAAGAGGCACATGAGACAGTTCCATCTGCCCCATGCACCCATTTCCAGGACCTACTGTGCAGGGTCAGACTAAGAAGGGCTGTGGCAAAAGCACATATGCCTGCAACAGCTGCTTCCCTATCTGGTTGCGCAGGAAGTACACACTTCAGTTTCACTTGACCATGGTGGCAGTGAAGTGAACAGAATAAAATTATAAAGTTCAGTTTCTAACATAATGACAATTATAATGGTTACCATATGAATGTGCTATCTGAATTACCTTTTTTAATGGGATAGCACTAAATTTTGAAAAGGTTTGGAGGGTGACTTGAATCCAAAAAGGTTGAGAACCACTGCTCTGAAGCAAACACTCCTGCCACTATCAGAGATAAGACACAGGTCTGGATGGACCACTGGTCTGACCCAGTGTGGTACTTTTCATGCAATGCTGAGACACAAGGATTCACAACAGTCTACTTTTCATCTTTTCTTTTGAAGGTTTTTTCTATGGTTGTTGTTTCTATTGAAATTGTTCAAAACCAACAGATAGGTAACTAGTCAATAAAGCTAGCTGATTCGTGGATCAGCCATTTGGAACAACATTTTGTACAGCAAAAAAGGGGTAAGAAACACAATTTTCAAAAGAGTAACAACTCCAGAAACTGAAGTTAATGAACATACATATCAGTGAGCATTTTATACAGCTAAGGTAGACAGAATGGATGGAATAATGTGAATAATGTCTTCTGGGCATTTTCTGTGGCAGCTGAAGCCTCCCAATACCATTTTCACTCCTCCCCTTGGACAGCTTTGGTGTCTGGAACCACAAATTAGTAAGATACCAAACAAATTTTGTATCTCTGGCTTCTCAAACTAGGTGGTCACACACAAAAAGTTTGAGTGGCCTTGTCCTGCATTTGAATGTGAAAAAGAATAGTGTGGACTGCTCTTTCATACTGGATTGAACACCTTGGGTCTCAGCGTACGGTGAAAAGTATCCCAAAGGGATCAGGTTAAGAATCAACTCTATGGTGTCAATCAGTCAAGTTTCTGTGATCAGGCCAAGTAACTAGCTGGGAGAATGGGGGGGTGAATGGGCTTTCAGGGTAGCCATGGCCCTCCTTGTGAGACAGGGAGGTATGGGATTGGTGGAACATTAAGTGAGTGGGGAGGGGACCCCCCTGAGTGAGAGGCATGGGGGTGAGACAGCTATGGCCTCTCTGTGAAAGAGGCAGATATGGGGCTGGAAGGAACGACCTCCTCAAGGAGGAGGAAGGGCAGTGGGAGGAAACATGGGAAAAAAATGTGTACCTTCTATGCAGGTAGTGAATGTGGGATGGTAAGTGAGGTTCAATTAGACAGAGAGGATACTCAGTGAGAAGCAGGGGAGCAAGAGTGGGTGGGGTAGTTTATTATGAATGTTGGAGTATTTGGGGGGGTTGTTTTGTTATATTATCTTACTTTAATTTTTTATTCGGTTTTTATAATTAACTTTTATTCTAAGCTGCCCTGAGCCTGTTTTGGGAAGGGCACAATATAGATCAAACAAACAAATATAGATCAAATAAACAAACAATGTAGTTTTGACTGTTGATCTCCAGCTGATCAACAGGAGGCTGAGGTTGTTCACCTTTGAACCCATACGTAAGGGAGCTGTTTGTACCACATTAAGTAATGCTGTACTGTCATTTTCTTTACTGGGTGTCATTCAGCAGGAATGAATGTCACAGGCAGTAGTTTTACTTCATGGTGCATTGGGTATGGGGAGTGGCAAAACTACTCCGTTCCTTAGGAAGCCAAGAACTGAACTGCAGGTGAAGATATATGTCCAATGTCGGAAGTACATGTTATAGTAAGGTGACATCCACTAGCACCATGCTAAGGGAAGAGTAAGCCTGAGAAAACTTAACCCCATGGTGGTGGACTGTGGGATCTGCAAGTAGGAGACATGCAGGGCTAGGTATTTTAGAGTATGAACACAGGTAGGACTACCCTGTGCTCTTCAGACATGATTCCAGTATTTCCAATATTATTCCAATATGAGCAAAAGGGGCCTTCTGCTATTTTCTGTCCAGAATAAGAATGAAGAGAGAAAGTGGAGCTTCTCACCAGGTGAGGAATTCACAACGCTTAGAGCAGGGTGGGCAAAATGCGGTCCATGGCCCAGGCCATTCTATCCAGCCCACAGGGCCCCTAAAAATTTTAGAAAATTAATATTTATCTGCCCCTGGCTGCCTGTCACGCGGCCCTCGATGGCTTGCCAAAACTCAGTAAGTGGCCCTGTGCCTGAAATAATTGCCCGCCCCTGTCTTAGAGCCAGGAAGTTCTACTGCTCAGCTAAGGACTCAAAAGTTAGTATCTTTTTGAACTGCTAGAGCAGTTCGAAGTAATTTGTTTGTGATGTGCCTTGCTGCTAAGAGGAAAAAGGTGTAATAAAATTAATTGCAGACCTTTTACAGCAATCGCCGAGTGTCTGAAAATCTGCTGCTGATGCTTTACAATTGTTAATGCTGGTGCTACAGCTGCTAAAATGCAGCAAAATGCAAAAAAAAAAAAACCCAGAGAAAAATCAAGTTATTTAACTGGGTAACATATTTCTGACCTACAATATTCAAGACTTATACTGAGTGAAGTCTTAACATTTTATATGAATTCCAATGTCCAGGCTTGTGTCCTGCATTACATAGATAACTGCATCTGTCAGACTTATCATGTCAGTTAAAAATTGTTCTGCCACATTCATTAATGATGATTTTTCCAGCTATGTTCGAAAGTTATGTCAAACCAAAGGAATAAGTGATCAGACCTCAATCTCTGTTTGATATATGATACTTTCTTAAACTACGGAAATTACATTCAACTATCCAAGGTACTGTAACTAATTGCTGCAGTCTTACTTTATGTAACTTTTAGTAAACAAAAAAGTACTGCAAGATCTGATGCTATAGAACAGGGGTGGGCAATTATTTCAGGCAGAGGGCCGATTACCAAGTTTTCACAAGCTATTGAGGGCCGCCTGGGTAGCTCCACCCCTTGACAGGTGCCCCGCTCCCTGGTCACCATCTTGTGACCAGAAGTCCTGCCCCCTAGCCCCTGACCTTTGCCACCAGAAGTCCCTCCCCTTGCCCCCAGAAGTACTCCTTTCAGCAAGGAGTTTTGCCATCTTGGAACCAGAAAAATACTAAATTATATTCTAAAAAGTGAACATCTACAACATTAATTTTATTTTAAAAATATTTTTGTCCTGATTTACATGCGCTTGTGTAATGTACATAGAGGTGACTGTACAATAGCTTAAAATG
>NW_017729006.1:44389337-44389836 GCF_001723915.1 Gavialis gangeticus | reverse complement strand
CACGCCCCCACCCCGCCCCTCTGTACCAGTGCAGTTCCATGCTCCACAGTCTGGTGATGCAGCTGGGAGCCACAGGTGCTGAAGCAGGGTGGGGGCAGAAAGCAGAGAACTGGCTGGGGGTGGGGCGGGGCTGTGTTGCTCAAGCCTGCTGCAGGCTCCATCTGGGTCCTACTGCCCCCAACTCCTGTCAGCTTTGACAGGCAGCTGGGAGTGAATAAATATTAATTTAGTAAATTTTTTAGGGGCCTTGCGGGCCGGATGGAATGGCCTGGCAGGCCAGATGTGGCCCGCACGCTGTATTTTGCCTGCCTCTGATTTATGCAGAGTTTGTTACTCAGCTCTGCATCGACAACTCTGTGCAGTGCATGTAGGGCTGTGCTCCATCCTGGCAACTGTGTGGCAAAATATAATTGCCTAGGCATATACGTGTAAGGCCAGATAAATCCCAGAATATTAGTTTCAGAAAAAAACACAGAGGAGGAATGGGACAGAGAAGGAG
>NW_017729006.1:44383074-44383904 GCF_001723915.1 Gavialis gangeticus | reverse complement strand
CCCCGCCCCTCTGTACCAGTGCAGTTCCATGCTCCACAGTCTGGTGATGCAGCTGGGAGCCACAGGTGCTGAAGCAGGGTGGGGGCAGAAAGCAGAGAACTGGCTGGGGGTGGGGCGGGGCTGTGTTGCTCAAGCCTGCTGCAGGCTCCATCTGGGTCCTACTGCCCCCAACTCCTGTCAGCTTTGACAGGCAGCTGGGAGTGAATAAATATTAATTTAGTAAATTTTTTAGGGGCCTTGCGGGCCGGATGGAATGGCCTGGCAGGCCAGATGTGGCCCGCACGCTGTATTTTGCCTGCCTCTGATTTATGCAGAGTTTGTTACTCAGCTCTGCATCGACAACTCTGTGCAGTGCATGTAGGGCTGTGCTCCATCCTGGCAACTGTGTGGCAAAATATAATTGCCTAGGCATATACGTGTAAGGCCAGATAAATCCCAGAATATTAGTTTCAGAAAAAAACACAGAGGAGGAATGGGACAGAGAAGGAGGACAAGAATGCACATTCTCTACATTCGCTCTTTTAGCCTAGGGCTGGTGTTTACAGCACTTTGCTGAGAAGCAGGAGGTGCAAGTTCAAATCCCCTCTGGGCTAGGTGGGTTTAGAACTCAGGTCTCCCAGCCTGTAAGTGCTGAAACCTGATGGTATGCAGCAGTGTATGTATCATGTAGGTACATAAAGTAAAACAGGATTTAGACCCAGGTCTCAGAAAGCTTCAATTTTCATGCAGCACCTTGGCAAACTAGAAAACAAATTGTGGTCAAATACAACAACTAAAAATAAAACATTAGAAGATGGTGAACATTCGATAAATATTGCAGAAGGTAGTCA
>NW_017729006.1:44382304-44383064 GCF_001723915.1 Gavialis gangeticus | reverse complement strand
ATAAATATTGCAGTAATTATTTCATACCTGGCATGGACCCTTATATGATATATTCTTTCCTTTTTGGTACAATGTACACAGATTATTATATTCCACATTGTCTGTGTCACAAACAGGATCTCGCAGTTGGTCACAGTTGAATTGCCTTGGCACACATTCATACTGGTTACATCCGAACTTCTCAAAACTAGTCAAACAAACCTGCTTCTTTGGTATGCATCTGCACAAATCAACAAGATTTTCACATTACACATATCTATTAACTTAAAACACTATCAGAAATATAATCTTTTGGCAATCTTTCTTATGCTTTAAAGCTAGACACAGAGATACAAATGTTTTAGGTGGCCTAGTTTGAGGTTTCATTGCAAACTTGGAATCAGTACAGGAATGCATAAAATTTTGTCACATTGTGTGATCCTGAGCTGAGCTTCAGACAAAAATTGACTTCTCTCCAAATGTTCTGAGGTGGGTTTCAGACAAAACTTTGCTAAAAAATGAAATTACTTACCAGCAACTGAACCTATCGCCCCTATATATGTTGTCATTTGTGGGTGTTTCATGCTCAGGGCTTTGACCACAAACTGGTTTTTTGCCTTAGCAGTATCTGCAGAGTGGGCTCTAGCCCCACCTTGCTCATACCCTTGCACTAAGGGGATAAAGCAGAGATGCACAATTTATTTCGGCTGGAAGGCCACTTAATGAGTTTTGGCGAGCTGTTAAGGGCTGCAAGGGTAGCCCTACCACCTGACAGGTGCCC
>NW_017729006.1:44372512-44381836 GCF_001723915.1 Gavialis gangeticus | reverse complement strand
ATTTGTGGGGGCTGGGGGTGTCCATAGGAGGTATGTGTGGGGGGCATGGGTGCATGTGTGTGTGGTGCAGTGTGCAAGTATACCAGTGCAGTGCTCCCCCCGGAGGTACGTGGTTGTGTGTATGGGCGAAGGTATGGGTGGGTATGGTGTTTGTGGGGGGTGTGATTGCATGTAGGGGAGGGTGTGATTGTGGAGTTTGCGGGTATGATGGGGCGTGCATGGGAGTTTCCCTCACACGCCCCCCTGACCTGTTCAGCCCCCACCCCCACCCTGCAACAGCCCAGAGCCTGTGTGACCTGGAGCACCTCCCCACTACTACCAACAGCATGCAGCCTCAATGTGCCCCATGCCTGCTCCAGACTCACCCCCATCGGAGTGGACCAACTAGAACCCGGACACAGCCTGGACCTGGCCCACTATGCACCACCTGCCCGTGGCACATCCTGCCACTCCCTGGGCATGCAGAGGGGCTGGGGCAGCTCTGCAATGGAACTGCCTTTCTAGGCAGCTTAGGAGGTGGCAGCTCCTTCCAGTTGCCACCGCTGCCAGCCCCAGCTCCATGGTACTGGCAGGGACCTGCACTGCACAGGCCCAACCCCACGCACCCTGAGCCTGCTCTGGGCTCGCCCACCCAGGCTCAGCAGTGGCAGCACAGGACAGAAGCTGCTGATCAGCACTGGGTAAAAGTGGCCTCTCTCCCACCCAGTGCTTCCTTGCACAGCCACCTGGAGCCTGTGCCAGGTTGTCCTGTGTCTCTGCTGCCATCACCACTGCCTCTGGGATGCCCGGTGGGGCAGTAGTAACAGCACACAGCAGATGCAGGGCAGCCCAGCCTGGCATGGGCTCCAGATGGCTACACCAAGAAGTGCTGGAATGGTGAGGGGAACGGGCTGCTTTTACCCGACATTGAGCAGCAGCTTCTGTCCCACGTTGCTGCTGCTGAGTCTGGGTGGGCAAGCCTGAAACAGGCATGGGGCGTGCAGGGTCAGGGCTGTACAGTGTGGGTCCCTGCCAGTACCATGTGGGTGGGGCCAGCAGCAGTGGCAGCCAGAAGAAGGCAGTCCAGCTATGGAGCCACCCCAACCCTGCCATGTGCCCTGGGGGCGGCAGGACAGACCACAGCTGGACAGTGCTTGGGCCAAGTGGGACCGAGAGACCCGCTGCAGTCTGGATAAAGACCTGCTGTGGGCTGGATCCGGCCTGCCGGCCGTATTTTGCCCACCTTTGGGATAAAGGGAGAGGTACACTTCCTCCTCCTCAGTTTTCTCTCAACAACAGGGTCTTCTATTATTTATCATTCCAAGGAAGAATGGATGGATAGCAGAATTCAAACTGTGTGAGAACAACATATCTCAGAGATCTCCAGTTACTGATACGGAACTTTTGCTTTCTCCTTTGTCTGTGTGTGGATAGTTAGTCATTCTCACTGGTGGGCGATGGCAAAACAGACCCAACATACCTGAAGTGGGCACCACACTCCCTACGGCAAACAGCAACTGAATAACCATCTACCAAGTATGGCACCTGCCACAGAAGCTTCCAATAGTATAACACTTCGTAAAGGCACGAACAGAGCTCTAGGTAGCAGTCCTGCAGATATCAGATATGGCAACACCATCCAGACATGCTATGGGAGTAGCATGGCCTCAGATATAAATGTGCCCTTATTACCAATAAAGGGTCCACCTTAGCAATCTCATAACAAATTTCATACAGGCTGAGATCCATTTAGATAATCTCTTGTCTGACATCACTGTGCTTGGGATCTCTCAGGTATGAATACAAACAGCTGAAGGGAATATATATATATTTTAATGGCTTTGTTCTGGTAATGGGCCAGTGTCCCCTTCACATCCAAGAAATGCAGTGAAGGTCCATTAAGAACTAGGCCTGAGGACTCAGAATTATTTTTTCCTCAACAGAAGACAACACAGGCAAGATCTGTCCTGACTACCTGGATCTCACCCACTCAACTTGCCAATGTGATTGCTAGCAAGAACACCATTTTTAAGGAAAGGTGCAGGAAAGAGTTCATTAACATGCATTCAAGTGGTGCTCTTATCAGGACTGTGAGAACTAGATTCAAGTCACAAAGAGTGTTGGGTGAGAGAACGCATGTCATCCCTTGATTGGTGGGTTGGAGGCTGAGACTACTGCCAAATGGACCATACCTGAGCAGAGGGACAAATCATTATAACCTAGGATCTCTGGAATGGGAGACTTAACAAGGTCAATATTCCTTTCCCTGCACAAGGATGAAAAAAATTTGTCCATTTTGCCAAGTAAGTACCACTGGTAGAGCATTTTTTGCTTTGAATGAGAATCTGACCTGGGTTGAACTCTCACTTTGCAAGAGCCATCCAGCACCCAGGCAGTGAGATCTTCTTCTTGTATCTTGTCCCCGTGTTCAAATTTGAGTCCAAAAATGGGCAGAAGCTATTGCTTGATCTGTAGCCTTAGTGAAGTCCTTGGTAGCAAATGGTTCCTCCATCCATGGGCAGACCAGTACGTGTTCCATAGTCTGAAAGTTTCCTCCACTGTCACACATGGTGATTGCAATGTTAAGAGTATCCTCACAGTTGCATGTTAACTTTAGTCTTGCCAACCCTTTTCCAGAGGCAGTGCAAGCTTCTTCATGTTGGCCAATCAGTCTCTGTGCCTACAGGAAGATGTTTGGCAGTTTTGTTATTTTTCCTAACTCCTGCCTAGGTCATCTCTCGTTGTGACTGCCACATCTTTGTTCATCTGGCTGTTGGTATTTCATCCAGTAGTTGTATTGTAAAAAAGAAATATTCCCACGATTTTAGACTACTAGGAGCCACAATGTGGCAATGCAGTGGGTGCCTCTTGTTTTTGGTCTGTGAAGCTCATTCTATTTTATTTGCTACTGCTGCCCTGATGTCTGGTGGGATAAGCCCGACAGAGGTAGGCATAAAATGGAAAGAGTGGAGACACACATCAGGAGGCTCCTTATGTATGTCATTACAAACATATCCAAGAGAAGCTGAGCCAAGCAGCACCCATGATGCTCCTTTCCCCCACAGCAGAAGAGTCTATGATTAACCCTTTTTGTATATTATGGATATCACCACCATGATTTTTATGTATGGTATGACACCCCTTTGAATCTTCTTCTACTTCTATCTGTCAGTAAACTTGCACTAAATTGGTTTTGTTAAATCTCTGCCCCCTACTAATATGGCAAAAAAAAACAAACCTTCAATTTGAGAATATTTATCAACCTTCAGAGCAGGGTTTATAGTAACCTTATAGTTATAGTTTCCAAATACCCTTACCGCACCACTCCCCCCACCCACTTGACTACTATAGGCTTGACCCACTCAGTCCAGGATACTTTTGAAAGTATGCCTTCTCTTTAAAAGGACCCAATTCTGTACCTACCTTGGCCCACAGGCTATAAGGAACTGGCCATTTTTTTTAAACTTGGCCTGAGCACTTTTATCTATCATTATCTTAGTTTTAATGTGTTGTAAGGTTCCTATGCCTTTTTTGAACACTTCAGAAACCAGGTTCAATATCCCGTATAATTCGTGTTGGTTTCTGCAGGATCCTTTGAAAGGGTCTACAGCATCTTAACACAATTTCAGAGGAAACTCTTTTAACCATTCCCAACCCCAGACACCAGGTCCCCCTTTTGCAATGTCATATATATATACGGACCTCCCAAAATTGTGGCAGAAATACACTACACAGTGGCTCCTTTAATTTTGTAGTTTTCCCAATGCATTCCCCACTTTCCCCTGCCGTTCACTCCTGATTCGTGGGGAGGTAAAAACCAGTGTTAAATATGGTGCAGTTTTTGCCTCCTGCTGCTGATTGGCCAAAGGGTCCCTGTAGCCCTGCTGCTTGTTGCTGATCCGCCAGGAGGCAAAAACTACAGCGTATTTTAAATGGTGGTTTTTGCCTCCCCACAGATCAGAAGTGGGGAGGCAGCGGGGCCCCTCCACCAAATCAACAGCAGGGGGCACACAGGAGAAACTAAGGGAGCCACCGTGCAGTGTACTTCCACCGTGATTTTGGTAGGTTCCTATGTATATGTCTAAGAGGCACTGCTTATCATTATATTCTACAGGGACTAACATTACTTCCTTTGACACAATTTTCTCTCCCATGCATTTTTAACAACACTGGGGGGTCTCCTTAATTCCACACTTAATGTTTTTTTATTTTCAGAATGCGAGATACCAGACACCGTACAGCCTCTATCTATCCATTTTAAGGGCTTTTCCAAGCAACCCAGGGCATCAGCCAGATGGCTGATTTTTCACTCCTGTTTATATGAGATAGTCCCAGACTCCATTGTTACTACCTGTATCACTACTGTCCCTATCTATTAAATATACCTTGTATATCCCTTCGTTATCCCTTTCGTATCTCTTACTGAACGCTCTTCTTTATTGCTCTTAGCATGGCATACTCTGGGGATATGTCCTTTTCTATTACAATTTTAGCAATAGTATTCCTTAGACCAGCAATTACTTGGAGCATGAGACCATTTTCCATCAGACTGTCCATTTAGCACACATCAGAGTGCTGCCTGCCCTGGCTTGTCTATTGAATATTGATTAACTCATCCTTTCCTATTTCCACAGGCACCCCTGCATGCAACTCTATGCTGTCAACCCTGGAGCAGCTCCCCGCCCAGCCATACCCCGCTGCCAGTGCTGCTCGGGCCAGTCTCCATGGAAATCCTGGCCCCGGGCTGTCACAGCCCTGTAGCTCTTAGGGTCTCCATGGAAACCAGTCACAGTGATGTGGGGAGGGGCTGCTGAGAAACAGAGTCTGCTGCAGGCCTGATCTGGTATGCAGGCTGGACTTCGCCTGTCCCTGCTTTAAATGAACATCTGTCAGTGGTCTTACTTTACAAATAAAGAAACACAGAAATTATTCAAGGAAAAAGTGGTAGAACTGTAACTGCATACAAATGTCCTGACTCTCTCACTTTCTCTAAAAACTAAAAGGTACAGATATCACATTGTGTTTTAAACAAAGAGGTGAATGTCCAACATTTATTTTGAATCCCATAAGCCATCAAGTGCCATTCTGATTCTAACTATGTATTCCTTTTGTAAATTTAATGTCTCATACATTCCCACACTATTACTTATAGTCTAGCCAGGAATGAAATGCTGTTATCATTATATGAGATAGTTACCACAGAAGCAAGCATAACCTCATTTATTAATTGAAAATTCCAAAGAGGAGCTTGTAAATTAAATGTTTTACCTCTGATTTTTGGTACAAGGGTTAGGGTTACAAGGATCCTTGGAAATGCATGTTCCAAACTCAAATTGATAATCCTGAAGCCCAACACATCGAGCTATGCATGCACTTGGGTATGTGCGTCCATTTTGGCCACATACAGGAACAAACTGATCAGCACAGTTACATGGCAGACCTGTAAATATAATATACAGATTAGGAATATAGCTTGCTTACTTTAACTGGTAGAAAATGTTCAAATTACGAAGGCCCCTGTGTTGAGGAGTTGGAGCAGTAATTGGGATTTAGAGGTCCAGGGCAAATTGTATATCATCTGATTGTAAGCAAGTCAGCTGATGATCTTTGTCATCGAGTACAAAAATATAGTAAAAATAAGGCAAAAGTGTGTTTCTGAGCAAGCTGCAAAAAGAGTAGGAACTAGTCTTTTTTATGTTACTTTTAGGGCACATCCAGACGAGTGCACACCTGCATTTCCCCAGGGACAAACAGCAGCAGCACATAGTTGTGCCACAGCTACTCATCCCCAGGGAACACCCCTGCACATGCACCCTGGCACGTGACAAATTGCCCCAGCTGGGACAGGGAAGACAGAGGCCAGCACCTGGGCTGGCCCCAGCAGCCTTACCTCGGATCCTGGGGCTGTAGAGGTGGCAATCTGGGTGCATGGAGCCTAGCCAGCAGCCAGAGCATGGCTCTGGACAGCCAGGCTCCAGTTTCTGGTGGCATATGCTACCACCATGTGCACAACCCCACTTTTTTCTAGCACAGGTTTTTTTGACACCAGGATCTCTGAATGTCAAAATAACCCACTGTGATGCAAATTAGTAGCATGGTGAATGTCTGCATGTGCACGCTTGTTTGTGATGTGCCCTTAAAGCACAAATGAATAATGAAATTAACCCTTCTGTATTTTGGAGAGAGTTACCTGTAAATATGCGACGTTCGTCGTCTGAACTATGTTCATTTAGACACTGACGAGTGGAACATATCAAGCTCCCAGCAAAACAAGAACAGACATTACAATCTATATTAAAGGATGTTCCATGGCCTTAAAATAAAAGAAGTTAAGTAAGTAAATATGTGCACATGTGCCAAAAAACATTGCTTAAGACTAGACGCTTTCAATGGTTAACATTATAGACATTCAAATGACAAATTGTTTCCATTTTCTCTCATATTCATAAACCTTTCTGAAGTATTTTTCTTTGGAACAGAAATGCCTATTTTGTCAAATGCTTGTTTTATTTGTTTTTTTTAATTTTCAGGAAAGGCCGCTTGCTATCTTTTTTAGTAATACACAAGAAGGGAAAATACTGAAAAGACAGTGTCTTTGTTGTCTCTGCTTCATTAAAATCTTTATAAATGAACCACACTCTAAAACAGCATTAAGGTTACAATGAGAATTACTTGGGAAATAAAAATGTTAAAGGTCACAAGGCTTACACAAAAATATTTCTATAAAAGTTTAGCTGACCATTCAAATTTTTTAATGCATTAACAATGTGTATAATTATATATTTTTCACTTGAATTGCACTTACTAAGCATCTTTGAAACATACCCAAGTTTTTTATTTATTTATATTTATTTTGCTTTACAAATGCCATTAAAAGGTTTTTTCAAAAAGTGTGAAGAAACAGACCCAGTGCATCCTGAACAAGATCCCAGCTGATGATTCAACATCATCCATCATTAGGACAGTGGCATAGCCAAGTCAACAGAAAGAACTCTTCTGCCATATAACTACGGTGGATTGTAGCCTCATGATGTAAATAACACCTAAAAAGCCTCAGGTGCAACTCCAAAGAGAAAAATTAAACTTAGGTAGGAAAGAGAAACAAACATACATGCTCTCCTAGTAGATAGGTCCCTTTTTAAGTGTAGACAAGGAAGAAGGAAGCTGGGTGAAGAGGGCAGTAAGCATCCATGATTTGGAGAAAAAGCTGTGTGCAAGAGAGGGAATACTCAGCTTTTTGGAAAACCCTACTAAAATAATGAGTGATGGTTTTAGATCTCTTTGCAAAAACTAGCGTGAATGTTCACTTCCACTTCGGATTCCCAAAGAAATGAGCTGCTAGCCAAATACAGCAGGATATAGGGAACAGAATTGTGGGCCTCATGTTATAAGTATGAAACATGGCATGACAAGGGACCTTCATGTCCTGAATTATTTAAGGTTTGGAGTCAGTTCAAAATGATACAGGCATGACCATATTGCTACAATATGCTAGTCTCAAATATGAATTTAAATTGAATTTACAGATAAGGGTCAATCATTTAAAACTAGGGCTGTTTTTTTTTTAAAAAACCCAAAAGTTTGCCATATTAACTGAATTAGCAATGAATAAAACCAGTAAAGACTGGAAGTTTTTATGGCTTTGGTAAACTTCAAATGCTGCTTCTTAAAACCATTAACATGTACGCTTCACTTGCCCTGCTGTTTCTTTTCTTTGTAACTTGGAATATAGGAGTGTCAAATTCATCTAGCCAGTCTGCAGGCTACATTGGACTCAAACCAGCCTCCGCATGCCAGATCCAGCATGTGTCCTGGAGTGGCTGGAGGGGGAGCCACATGCAGCACATGTCCCAGACCAGCCACTCAGGAATGCAGTGCATACAGCCAGCACCATAGCAAGGGGGTGCCGAGCAAGGCGACTGCCCCAGGCGCCAAAGGAGCACCAACAGGTGCTGCCCAGCCAGGGCAGGGTGCAGGACAGAGCTGCAAGTGGTTCATTTGCCAGGGGTGGAGGGTGGGAAGAAGAGTGGCTCCCACTGCTGTGTGCACTCTCAGGCAAGCATGGAGCGGCATGTGCCCCCCAGATCTGTGTGGGGCACAGTGCCTACTCCAGCATGCATCTACTCCATGCTGGATCCAGCATGTGCCTTAGAGTGCCCAGAACAGGTGCCTGCTCTGGCCACTCCAGGACCATGCAGCACACAGTGCCTGCTGGATTTTCCACATAAAAGATCCTTGGGTGTATGGCCATTGTCCATCCTCTGCATATGACCAAGCCACTGAAATCAACATTGACCAAGAGGAGAGTGGATGCTCAGAATGTTGGCACATTCCAAGACCTCAGCGTAGGCAACTTTGTCCCACCAGGAAATTCCTAAAATGCAGTAAAGAATGTACATGAAAGCTGTTGAAGAGTTTTTCTTGAATAGAGTATGTCTTGGTCGGCATTCACTGCTGTATAAAAGATCATCGACACAAGCATGATATACTGTGACCTTGGTCTTAACAGTCAGTTTGTTGTTGTTCCACACTTGCTTGCTTAGCATGCTCATGATACCTGATGGTGTGCCAATGTACGTATTCAAGTTCAACCTCAAGTGACACATTCTTGATAACAAGGCATTTAATTGCATCCAATACGTGTTCACCTATTGTGATCGCTGGCAGTGAATCAATGTTCTGGCCCATAACACCTGGCCTTTTTGATGCTGACTGTAAGATCACACTCTTGGTAGGCATGAGCAATGCAACTGATGAGACTGAAAGTCACTCTTTGTGGGATATCAATGCAATATGATAGGCAAACAACAGCTCAAGAATCAAAACTTTCCACCTTTAGCCTTTGCTTTAAAGCATGTGAGGTTGAATTATTTACATACATGCCCAGATGACAAATTGAGTTCATTAGTGGCAGGTCCTGTCAGCCCAATCTGGTGGCCTTCTATGACCAGATCACCAAATCCTTAGATGCAGGGGTAGCAGTGGATGTAGTCTTCCTGGACTTTTGGAAGGCCTTCGACACTGTCTCTCACCCCATTCTCATTAAGAAACTGGGGGACTGGGGGTCATTTTCGACCTGGCGGGATGTGGGCAGTGGGGTCCCCCAGGGCTCAGTCCTCGGGCCCGCACTGTTCAACACCTTCAACAGTGACTTGGACAAGGGGGTAAGTATTGTTCAAATTTGCTGATGACACTAAGATGTGGGGGGAAGCGGGCATACTAGAAGGGAGGAAGAGGCTACAATCAGACCTAGACAGGTTACAGGGGTGGGAGGATGAGAATAGGATGGGATTCAACACTGACAAGTGCAAGGTACTGCACCTGGGGAGGAAGAACCAGCACCAT
>NW_017729006.1:44371058-44372402 GCF_001723915.1 Gavialis gangeticus | reverse complement strand
TTGACTCCAAGATGAACATGGGCCGTCAGTGTGGGGAGGCAGTTAGGAAGGCCAACTGCACCCTGACATGCATCCACAGATTCATCTCGAGCATGTCCAAAGAGGTGATCCTCCCCCTCTATGCGGCACTGGTCAGGCTGCAGTTGGAGTACTGTATCCAGTTCTGGGTGCTGCACTTCAAGAGGGATGTGGACAGCATGGAGAGGGTCCAGAGGAGGGCCACTTGCATGATCAGGGGACAGCAGGGCAGGCCCTATGAGACGCTACAGGACCTGAACCTGTTCAGCCTCCACAAGAGAAGGCTGAGGGGGGGATCTTGTGGCCTGTTATAAACTAGTCAGGGGGGATCAGCAGGCGTTGGGGGAGTCACTGTTCCCCCGAGCACCGCCATGAGTGACCAGGAATAATGGTCAGAAGCTGGCAGAGGGTAGGTTTAGGTTAGCTATCAGGAGGCGCTACTTCACGGTCAGGGCGGCTAGGGTCTGGAACCAACTTCCAAGAGAAGTGGTGCAGGCTCCTACCCTGGGGGTCTTAAAGAGGAGGTTAGATGAACACCTTGCTGGGGTCGTTTGACCCCAGTACTCTTTCCTGCCATGGCAGGGGGTCGGACTAGATGATCTGCTCAGGTCCCTTCCAACCCTAGAAACTATGAAACTATCTGTTCAGGTCCCTTCTGACCCTAGAAACTATGAAACTATGATTCCTTCAGTAGCAGACCCAGAAGTGTACGCCAGAAGAAACCAGAAGAAAATCCCAAGCAGGGTTGGGGCAAGGACAATTGCATTGCTTGACTCTGCTTCAAATCTCAAAAGCCTCATACACTGATCCATCATAACTGACCGTGCCCTGCATTCCATCATGGAAAGAGCAGATTATATTGAGGAGTTCTGGTGGACAGCCAATCTTTTCCAATAACATGAAGAGGGCTTTTCTGCTGAGAAGGTTGTAGGTCTTGGTCAGGTCAATGATGGAGGCATAGAGAAATCTCCTTTGTTCCCTACACTTTTCTTGTATTTGTCAGAATGAGAAGATCATAAGATGGTGGATGTATTAGATCTGAAGCTGCACTGCGACTCCAAATAAATACATGTCAGCAAGGATCTGAAGTCTTCTGACCATTACCAAGTGATGATCTTTCCAACAGTACTTAATACTGAAATACAAGGATAGTTACTGCAGTTGCTGTGGTTGCCTTTATTCTTGCACAAAGTGACTATACTGGCATCTCATATATCTAATGGCACTGTCCCCATTGTCCAGCAGTGAGCAAGAAGATCATAAAGATGGGAAAGCAGCATAGGTTTTCCACACCTGATCACTTCCATGGGAATGCCATCTTTTCCA
>NW_017729006.1:44369327-44371047 GCF_001723915.1 Gavialis gangeticus | reverse complement strand
CCACACCTGATCACTTCCATGGGAATGCCATCTTTTCCAAGGGTCTTACCACTGGCCAGATTGTCCATGGCCCAACTCAAGTCTTCAACAGAAGAAATATCATCGAGTTGTTCAAAGACAGATAGATCCCTCAATAGAATTAAGGGCTGCATTACTGACACTTTCCCTTGAATAAAATTCAAGCTAATGTTCTACCCGTCTGCCCATCTGTTGTTTTCAGTCTGTTAAAACTTCTCCTGATGCCGTCTTTAACAGAACTGACTTCTTTGCAGTTGGACCTATCACCTTCCTGATTGCCTCATGCTTCCAGTGTCAAGTATAGATTGAATTTTTTCAATTACAGCCAATAATCATTGGTGCAGCATCTTGAGACATGCTGGACATTCTTTGCTTTCCTCAGTTCTCTTGAAGTTCCATCTGAGGCATTCTTCTTGTGAGTTAACATAGTAGTTTTCTGACCTTGATAAATGGAATCAATTCATGTGAATGCACTTCAAACCAATCCCAGTTTCTTCTGACCTGTTTGCCAAATAGAGTCAGCAGTGACATAAGTCATTTTTTTTGAGGCTTCCCCATTTCTCTTCTGTAGTTTCACACAAAGGCAGCTCTGACAGCATCCTCCAGAGTTTCCATAAACTGCAAGGTTTTCTTATGATCAGATAAATTGGTGATGTTAATGCACAGCAAACACTGATACTTAGAGCAGAAGCTTTTCTTTGGTTTCAGTTTGATCTTAGGTGATCACAAATGAGTGATCAGTGTCACAATCAGCATTATGGTAGCTACAAGTAAAGAGGATATTACTGAGATTGGACTGCCTAGTGATGAAGAGGTTCAATTGATGCCAGTGGTCAGATCTTGGGGGCCTCTGGGATACCTTATGGCACAGCTTTATTTGAAAGAATGAGCTGGTGATCGTAACAGGAGGCCAAACTGAGTAAGTGAAGTGAGATTATGGACAGCACCATGAGGACCACTCTAAGACTCTGCACACAGCCTCCTTATGTGCTATAACACTTATATCAAGAAGTGGCAGGAGATGTAACAAAATCTGAAGAACTGGAGTTAGGGGCAGAATTAGTTTGCTACTCGGGGTGTGCAAAGTGGACCCTATTCAATTCGAATTTGGATTCAGCCCAAATGGGAGACAGTGATTTGACTAGTTGATTCAGATCACTGTCCCCGAGTCGATTTGGCCTAATCCAAATCTGAAGATTCGATACTGATTCAGAGGATCAGCGATTCAGACATAGACACAGCTTTAAGTTTTTTCTACATACCTCAAGGTAACAGTGCAGCTTGTGAACACTGTGATCCTGGGGCGGATGGAGTGTCCCACAGGAGTTGTGAGGGGGAGGAGGGGGGTTCTCCATGTGCTCAGCAGCAAACCCAGAAGTGGAGCAGAAGTACTTCTGGTCCACTTCCGGGTCTGCTGGAGAGCATGCTGGGGGGCCACCCTCACCCTGGCAATTGGCCGTGGGGGAGACCCCAGGTGTTCCCTCCCCGAGACTCAGAAAGAAGGCACCAGTCGCCAAGCTGGGGAGATCCAGGGGAGGATGGGGGGGAGGCAGTGTGCTCCCTGGCAGATCCGGAATTGGACTAGAAGTGCTTCTGGTCCACTTCTGGGTCTACTGCCAAGCACACTGGGGAACCCCTCACGCTTCTGTGGGGAGCTCCATGCACCCCAGCATCGCAGCATTCATGAGCCACCTGCTACCTA
>NW_017729006.1:44366745-44369316 GCF_001723915.1 Gavialis gangeticus | reverse complement strand
CTACCTAGAGGTATGTAGAAAAACATTTAAAGCTGTGTCTAAGTCCGAATCTCTGAATCTTTCCAAACTGATTCGGAGGGTTCTGATTCGATTCGTAGAGATTAAAGGATCCTCTGATTGGATTTGGATTCAGCCACCAAATCAGGCTGAATCGAATCAGGGACCGAAGCTTCACACAGCCCTATTCGCTACTAGGGGTTATGAAGCCATCTTCAGGGCCAGTCCTGTCACCATGATGCACTAGTTATGATAACAGCAGAATTCCAACAGCTTTTGCCCCTTAACATCCATACGTTCTGTGTTATGTGAGCTCAGGGAAATTGGCCAGGATTCATGGTCTTTAACAGTAAAGTGTTGGAGCACAGGTACCCACTAAAGTGACTTTGCCTTCTGAAGTATAAAGACAAAGTGTAGGACTCCTTTCAGAACCATTAAATGGATTCTTGATCATTTTGAGATTATTTCTAACAGCAAAGCCTATGCCATGTTTACATGCATCTTCAGGAGCTTTTCTTTGCTAGAAAAATGTGTAGTATTTTTCTCTTAAGGAGCCATCCAAAGCCAGGTGTGTTTCTTGCAGTATTGCAACATCAATGTTCAACCTACTTAATTCTATATGCATCTCTGCTGTCTTACAAGCATCACAAATATTTACAAGATTGTCAGTCAGTCTAGCACACATGGTCCTAACATTCCATGTTAAAATGCGAAGTATTGATTTGCTCTTTTTCTTTGGTGCAATGATGCAATCTGTTTTTTGAGTTTGCTCTTAGCTCCAAGCATGTACTGAAGTAGACAAACCATGATGGATCAGCACCAGCTGGTTGGAGGCTGCCGACCTTTAGGCAGGCAATAGCTGATCCATGAGATATAGTACTCTCTCCCACAGGCAGAAGCAACCTGTAGTGTTCTTCTCTTCACTAAACAAGCTGGACTTAAAACTCATAACTGCTTCCTCCCGTGTTGAAACCCTGCTTAAAAAGTAAAGTGAAGCTGGATTGACCACTCCAGGGCTCAAAGGCCTGGGCAATCTATATGGAGACAGTGGGTTGCCCATAAGTCAGTATCCCCCTCTTGGCCTTGCTGGTTTAATTCAAAGGAAAGGCAGACCACAATATGCTTGGAACTAGCTTGGCTGCAGGAGCTGCCAGAGCAAAGTTCATCCATTTGTCTGTCCATCAGGGCTCTACTCCTAGACCAGCTACCAACCACAGTTAAAGAGCCCAGTCTACCCAGTTGTGGAATGGACTTAAGTACCACAACCTTTTGGCAACATTTCCTCCACCAAGGGTAAGAGTAATACTTCCCTCTAAGGCAGTCCTCTTCCCAAAGCTATTGGCACCTTACAGGTTGCCAGGTTATTTAACTACCACCTAGCACTCAGCATTAACAGTTGCAAGTACCGTATTTACTCAATTCTAAGATGAGATTCCCCCTCACTTAACATGGGGGAGAAAGGCCCTTGTCTTAGAATCATTTCTGAGGGTGATGGGAGGGTAGGCAGTTGGCATGGTTCAGACTCCAGCCCCTACCTGGGGTCTGGCTGTAGGCTGTAGCCTGCTTCCCCCCACCACTCACCCCAGAGCCCATGTACCCTGCCACCTCCCACCTGAAGCTTCTTCCCCACCCCATCTCCCCTCCTCATACAGCCTCTACTCTTCTACCTGCCCCTCTCCCTCCTTCCCTTACCCTTGCTCCAAGCTGACAGGCTCCATGCACACTTTAGCCTGGAGCACTGAGCACACCCCCAGCCCAGCCCAGCCCAGCAGCAGCAATGTGCATCCTGCACAGCTGCTATGGGGCTGGCCTAGGGCTGTGCTCACTGGACCAAGATATAACAGGGAGGGAGCCTGCTGGCATGGAGCAAAGGAAAGAGGGAGCAGATAGGGGAGTGGTGGAAGGGTAGTGAAGAGCATTGGCTGGGGGAAAGAGGGCGGGCCTCCTGAGACTGCGGGGGGCAGGCAGAAGGCAGAGATGGCAGGCATAAGCAGGAGGCAAGCTTTTTGACCTCCCCTCCCCTACCAGCTGCCTCCCTGCAGTGGTGGGAGACACGAATTAAGGATGACCCTCCAATTAGATTCTCGATATGGAAAATTATAGCCAATGTATAAATTTTAAAGGTGCACCGATACATCGGTCCAATATAGAATCAGTACCAATATAAAAAAAAACAGCTGTATTCCTGGCTTAACGTTCCACCTCCACCCATGTGCCAGGAAGAACTGGGGCTGCACTGGCCGGCTGGTGGCAGCGGCGCTGGGAGCAGAGCGGCAGCAAAATTTGGGGTGGATGCAGCACCCTCCCAGTGCCCCCCTGTGCCCTCCTGGGGTGCAAGCAGTGGCGGGAGCCACTCCTCCCCATGAGTCACAGCTTCGCCCCCCTACTCACCTGGGCAGCACCTACCCCTGCCCCCTCCCTCACTGTGGGGGTCATTGATCTGCGCCCCACAATGCCCCTTCCCTCCCACCACACCGGACTTACCAGCTGGAGGCAGCTGTATTGGAAATTAGATCAGTATTGGCCAATATGCCTCCTTAAATATCGGCGATTGGTATCGGCCCCAAAAATATC
>NW_017729006.1:44355486-44361745 GCF_001723915.1 Gavialis gangeticus | reverse complement strand
CCCACAATGCCCCTTCCCTCCCACCACACCGGACTTACCAGCTGGAGGCAGCTGTATTGGAAATTAGATCAGTATTGGCCAATATGCCTCCTTAAATATCGGCGATTGGTATCGGCCCCAAAAATATCTATCAGTGCACCCCTAATAAACTTTCCACGTACAGTATAGAATCTAATTAGTGGAGGGGTCTCCTTAAATTAGTCTTAGATTCAAGTAAATATAGCAGTACCATCTACTGTAAATAATGGAAGCAGGCAAACCTGACCTAACTTGGACCATTCCAAAGGATCATAGGACACTAACACTGAAAGGGACGTCACAAGGTCACCTACTCCAGCCCCCTGCTCAAGGCACGATTGTCTGGGAAAATGGTTTAGTCAGAGATAAGAATTCATCTAACTTGCTCTTGAAAACTTCCAAGGCTGTAGAGTCCACAACTTCTCTAAGTAACCTGTTGTGAAGTTTGACCACCCTCCTGGCCAGAAAGTTCTTCCTAATCCCAAACCTAAATTTCCTCTGCTGCAGTCTGAGATCATTGTTCCTAGTAGTCACAGTCCTTAAAGCCACAGGAAGAAGTCGATCACCATCCTCATTATAATTTCCTTCAGGTATTTAAAGACTCTAATCAAATTCCCCTCAGACTTCTCTTCTTCAGACAAAATAATCCTAGTTCTTTCAGCCCTGCCTCAAATTCTGCCTCTAATAATTTTTGTTCTCCTCCACTGGACTTTCCAATCTGTCTACATCTTTCTTGAAGTGTAGAGATCAAAACTTGACACAGTACTCCTAATGAGTTCTCACCAGTGCTGAAGAGAGAGGAAGAATAATTTCCTTTGATTTGCAAGACACACTTCTGTGAGACAACCAAGTAAGCCCTCCCCCACCCCCGCCCAGCATGTATTGGTTCTTACCAACTTATGGTCCACTATAATCCTCAGGTCCTTCTCTGCAGTACTGCAGCCTAGTCAAGCATTCCCCAGTCTGAATTTATGCATGCAATTGTTCTGTCCCAAGTGCAGGACTTTGCACTTGTCCATGTTCAATTTCATCTGGTTGACTGCAAACCATTTCTCCAATTTATCCAGGTGATTCTGGATCGTAGCCCTACCCTCCACAGTGTCTGCAACTGCACTCATCTTAGTGGCATCTGTAAATTTACTAAGCATGCTCTCAATCTCATTGTCCAAATCATTAATGAAGATGCAGAATAATACCAGACCCAGAACAGGCCCCTGGGGAACACCACTTGATACCTCCACCCAACTAGACATTGAGCCATTGATGTCCACTCATTCAGTGTGATGATTCAACTAGTTATACACCCACCTTACAGTACTTCCATCTAGTCTATATTTCTTTCACTTGTTAATGTAAACATAGGGATGTTGTGATGTCCATACTTGCTGCCTCAACTACGTCTCTGAGGAGCTTAGGGCCCAACCACCCTCAAGGTTCCCTCTCAATTTCCAGCTCTTGTCTGCTTATACATACCTCTTCTTGCTACTTGGCTTTCTCCTTGATCTGTCCCTAGCCTTTCCTTACACTTCCCTCTAGGTCCCTAATTTGCCCCTACCTACTAAATGATCTTGAACCCTGTTTGTTTAGTAGCCTACATGAAAAACCATGTAATACCATAAAGAGGTTGCAATAGCTAGGTGTACAAACATAGTTTTTAGAAACAAGTCTTTAAAAGTTTTCAGTGGCTACAAGAAAACATATCAATTACGTGTTTATTTATGGCTAATTCAGGTAACATGACAAATGTTTTTATAAAACTAAGTTTCAAATATAAAACATGGTATGAACATTCTGTTTCCTCGGGGAAAGACTCAAAAGACATCATTATGCTACAGAAATGACACTATACTGAATCATCTTGAATTGACTCCCTATCAGTCAGGACACCTGATCTAATAGTGCATCGTACTTTATAATGACCATGCATAACAGAAGACTATTCATTATGAAGATGAATAGCTTAAGGGAGATTGTCATGTGTGCGCACAGCTCTCAAGTCTGGTTTCTTCAAAAATGTATTAGTTTGTATAATTTAGGGCTCTCTTCAAGTAAGGCTTTCCTGAGCCATAACCAGCTCTAGTGTTCTGTTTTTTCTTTTACTCCCCAGAGCTTACTTCTACAATTTTTACCACTCAAACAGAGAATCCAGGCCAGAGTACATGTTAAAAAACAACCACACTAATATATAGGATATAACGTGTGACCAAGTGACTGAAATAAGCTACTAACAGAAAGAGTATCTACATGGGTGTTTATACCTATTCAAAATCAGTTTAAATACTAATTAAAGTTCTTTGTAGATGAGACCCCTACACACACACACACACACACACACACTAGAGGTGCACTACTATATCGGTGCCATATCCAGTCAGCACTGATATAAGGAAAATTAACATTAGCGGCTATCAGCCTTTTTTTGGCCAGTGTAGCCAATAACGTACTGATAAGTATAATATGCCTTCTGGCCAGGACCCTTAGACGCCACGTGCAAGTGTGAGCCGCAGCATGCATGTGGCCAGGAGTGCAGCCGGGCAGCATGGAGATCAATGCCCTACAGGCAAGTCTGTGGAGGGGAAGGCTGTTGGGGAGGGGCCAGATTGAGGCTTCCACAATAAGGGAGGGAGTGGTGCAGGGGCTGGGGCAGGGTGGCAAGTGTGACCCTGGGGCCAGGGCAGTGAACAAGATGAAGCCACAGGCAGCTCGTCCAGGGGATCAGTGTCCTGGCCCTTAAAAATGGCGGTGGGGGCGCTTGAACGCAAGCTCTAAGAGAGAGAGAGAGAGAGAGAGAGAGAGAGAGAGAGAGAGAGAGAGAGAGAGAGTGTACACACACACACACACGAATGAACCTTAATTTCTGCCTTTCCCGATTTGTTTACTTGTTTGCAACCTTTCAATAACTAATCAATAAATTATAGTTTTACAATATTAAATGCATCTCAAGCCACATCCTTTTATTGGCCCTCATCCAGAAAATACTTACTACAGAGCATAATCTTTACTATCATGAGTAACCGCTTGCGAGTTCCATATAAAACACATGATAAAAAACAAATTAAACATGAAGAATAAGGTTTTCTGGCCTTTAAAGAAAGAAAACTTAAATTGTCATATTATGTAAAAGCATGGCAACTGCTCTACAAGTAGATTTTACCACTAATTTGATTTACCATCTATTTGATTCTATCAAACCAACAAAATATATAGAGGTACACTGCTGAATTAAGTTCACCCATTTGTAAGGATCAATGAAATAATGAAACCTATAGAAATGCAGTGCATATAGATACAGCACTGAAATTAAAAATGCCATTTATTACATATTAGAGTACCCTAACTAAATGTGCAGGGAGCATTTTCTTTACAGACATCCCATGAAAACACTTAATGAAGAATATATTGTTCAAACACAACACTGTATTACAGAGATGGTACCAGGGATATAATTTCATTGTGCACAGTGCAACTCCACCAATTCTGTAGGGAAAACTTAGCTCTCAGTCAGGATTACCTGAGGCGGTCATTTATGCTCTTGTGCATTGCACTACACATGCACTCACTTGGATGTGTTCCAAGTGCACTGACTGAATGGAGAGCCCTTGGCAGTATCATTCCTTCAAATCCATGCTGCCCAAGAACTTGAAATGGCTAAAATATAAAACAGTGCAGTGCTGAGGGCACCATGTCTCCTTCCAGACAACCTCTGTCACTATAAATCTCCACAATATGTAACAATGGGTATACAGTCATTTATAGTCCAGTACTTACTTTTCCTTTCTCCTCCAACAATGCATGATTTTTGGAGGTCAACACAATGCATTTCCATACAGTTTTCTAGGAGTCCACTATGTCCACACATACAAATTTTGTAGCAGCCAACACCTACCGCTGATGATGGAACCTGAATAAGTGTACCTTGACGTACAATAAAATCTGAAGCTTCTCCCAACTTGCAACCTATACACACAAAAGGGAATCTGACTCAATAAAAGGGAGTTTCATACATGTTTAGGCATAATAAAGATGCATAAAGAATTGTTGATGTTGGGGAAAAAAATTACCTCTAAATTTATGCAAATAATATGTACCTCTAAATTTTTACAAAAACGAAAGGTAGATTTTGGAAGCAGTGGAGTATCATTTTACCATCACAAAGTGGTTCTCTGTCAGTAAAAACATGGGTCAAATCCATAATCTTACATATAGGTTAGAATTAGCCATTTTTATTTCCAAAATCAATCATACATAGCAGAAACGTCAAGAATTTGCCCAATAAAAATTCTGATATCCATGCATAAATACTATTTTTGTATGAAAACACCAAAAAGAAAATTAATAACTCCATACCTCTCAAATCTGCTCTTCTAATTTCCCATGATCCTCTGGCAGAATACATAATCATGACATTTCAGTTGGGCAAGCACCTATATTTTATTCAAGACTGGCTGCAATGTTCAAGTCTTTCTTTTCCCTTGCCCGCACTTCCTTATTTGTATGCATACTGGGGAGACTGAGGAATTCATTATGTGAATATTGTAAAAAATAAAAAAAGAAACAGAAGTTAAGGGGAAGAGGAAGAGAAGGAAAATCAGTATTTACATGGAGAAAAAGAAAGGTGATAAAAAAAAAACAGAGGAAGGATTAATAAGTAGGAGGAAGACAGAGTGAAAAGAACAGGAAATTAAGGTTTTGCATTTCCCCCTCTAAATATATTTAAAGTGATTATGATTATTAATAAGTATTTAAAAAATAAAAATAAATGTCCAAGACAGGTATTAAGTCACATTTCAAACTTTAGAGAATTCTCTGAAACACAATTTCTGTCTTCATTTGCTATGAGTTTGCATGTTTCTGGATCAGATATTTTGAATCCACCTCTTACAAGAAAACTCAGGGCCACGCCATCTTAAATGTAGTGGTATGTAACTTTTTAGCCTGTAGAACAAACATTATTTCAAAACAAGCACAGGTTCACAAAATTATTATTTCCATAGGCTCAGGAAGAACCAGTTGAGAACCAATACCTGCTCTTTCCAGCAGAGATGCAGGAAAGAGCCAGAAAGCTACCATCTACTACCTCTCTTCTCCTTTATGATGGAGCAGATGGTATTTGGGGGAGCTGCAGAATAGCTGCAGGAGTAAAGGAACAGAGGTGATTATAAAGAAATAGCAATGATTACATATGGTCTTAGGACTGAAAAGGTTCAATGGTCACTGGCTCCTGCAACTTTAAATTAAAGAGTCTGGCTAGAGAATCATCCTACTGTGTAATTAGGTATTTTATCACCTATGAGTGCAGCCTTATCTTTCAGATTAAAATCTCACTATCATTCATCCATTTCTTTGCCAATATTAAGGGTGCATGTCAAATCAATTCAGAATCTGGAAATGATGGAGAAGACAAATCTGCAGGATGAACGGGATATTTTATAGACAGCATGGGAGTCCTAAGCTCGAGGACCTGTACTGGTGACATGTGCAACTCTAATCAGATTTCATAATGTTGGTTTTCACACACAGAGCCCCATGCATTCTCGGACAAACTTTCTTGCAATACCATCTCGCACAGTCAATGAAAACAATAATGCTAGAATGCCCACAATATGACGGATGAGACAACTGGTCAAGCAATTGTTGAGAATATACTCCTTGGGCTGTCACGGTGTCCTTTCACTCCAGGCCTGAAAAAGCCTTTATTTGGGACACCCAGGGTATTTTCCTGGGTCTATTTGTTTCAGGTGTAAGGAGGTGGTACAGATGAGTGTATAGAGATACTTATATTTGGTTATGTCCTGATGTTTGATTAAGAAACACTTATAGTACGCTGTCTTTCCCATTGTAAATAATTGACAGAATTCAGAGAACCTGTAAAAGAATACTTTTATTTATTCTAAACCAAAGTAAAGCCAGGCTTCTGGTTTCCTAAACACATACACAATAGCTAAATACTAGGGCTGTGCAAACCTTTGGTAGCCGATTCGATTCAGAGATTAGGCCCGATTCAGGGAACAAATCTCCAAATCCAGAGAGCAAGTAAAAGCTCTGAATTGATTCGAAGCACCCAAATCAATTTGGAAAAGATTTGGCGATTCGGCCATAAACTAAACAGGCAGCTGATAGCTGCCTCCAGCTGGTAAGTTTCATAGGGTTGGGGGAGGAGGGAGGGAAGGGGGGTGGGGTAGGGATTGGGGCTGGGACACGCTGCCCAGCCAGGGCTGGGGGGAGTGAATGTGGGTGGGGC
>NW_017729006.1:44352911-44355440 GCF_001723915.1 Gavialis gangeticus | reverse complement strand
GGGGGGAGGGAATGTGGGTGTGGCAGCGCTTGGAGCAGGGGCTCTGCCCTGCTGCCACTTACCTAGCTGGGGCGGGGAGGGGCAGGATGAGGACACAGCTCACTCCAGGCGGTAAGGGGCAAGTGGCAGCAGGGCATAGTCCCCACTCCCAGTGCTGCCACACCACTATCTCATGCCCTCCCCACTGCCTCGCAAGTGGTGGCAGGGCAGGGCCCCTGCTCCCAGGGCTGATCCGGGCACGGCAGCACTAGGAGCGGGGCTATGACCTGGTGCCTCCCAGAGCAAGCCACACCTGCATCACGCCCCCCTGCATGCCACCTGGGCAAGCAGCAGCAGGCAGAGCCCCTGTGGCTCCCTCCGCTGGGGCAGAGGCAGGCATAGCCAGGGGAGCCACAGGAGAAGCCCCCATGGCTACCCTGTCCGTACCCATCCCCCGCCCAGCCCAGCCTCCCAGCACTAAAGAAAAAAAGCCCCCCACTCATTAAATGCCAGAGCAGTGATTGGGGCCTCTGGGCACTCATGGCACAGCCCCCCTATGCAGCGTGGGGCAGTTGGGGGCAGCGGGGATTGCCCCCCCGCTTGGCACCCATGCGGCAGCTGTCGCATCGTGCAGATGCAGCATGGCTTGGCAGGGTGCTGTGCACTGCCTGGGATCTCGGGCGGCTGCAGCAGTCACCCAGAGCCCAGCAGCGCTCGGCCTCAGCTCTTAGGTAGCGTGCTACACCCTGCCAAGCCATGCTGCATCTGTGCCTTGGGGCAGCTGCAGCATAGGTGCCAAGCAGGGTGGTGCAATCCCCGCTGCCCTGCACTGCGTGGGAGGGCTGTGCCATGAGCACCCAAAGGCCCCAATCACCACTCCTGCTTTTGGTGAGTGCGGGGCTTTTTTTTCTGGTTTTTTTTTGTTAAAGTGCCAGGACTAGGCTGGGGCCAGGCAGGTAATGGGACGAGGCAGGGCAGCCGTGGGTGCTTCTCCCGTGGCTCCCCCAACTCAGAGAGAGTCATGCACAGTTGTAGGAGCCGTGGGAGAACCTGCAGCTGCCCAGCTGTGCTTGCCTCTTCCCAGTCTATCCGAATCACCGAATCTCTCCAAATCAGTACTGAATCTTCCAAAGCTGATTCAGCCGTACCAATTCAGGACAGTGATCCAAATCGAATCACTATCCTTCAAATCAGCTGAATCTGAATCAAATACTTCCCTATTCGCACAGGCCTACTAAATACATGCATCATAAAAGTGAAGAGAAAGATAAAGAAAAATGGGAGACTCTTGGGCACATTTCAGAGGACAATTTCATAATGTAATGAAAACATTACAGAAGACAACCCTCATCTTTAGGAAAACCATGCAACAGAGACAATCCTAAAATGTTTTTTCTTCTTCTGAAATATTACCAGCACATTTGAAAAATTCTCTACAATTCAAATTTAACAGCAGCATACATATAAATACATATCCAAACCCCTTACCTGGAACACACAAATAGGGAAGACAGGGTTCTCCAGACTGACATCCTTTTCTATTTACTTCACAAAGTTGATTGGCAGCACAAGGATTTGGGTTACATGGATGAGTCACATCTTCTACAATGTTACCCAAAGAACTTGGGCCTGAAAATGTAATTATAGATTAGGTATGGTGATTTGAATACTCTATTTTCTCATACACAGTATAGTCCAGAATATAATATACACCTTGTTTTTGAAAAGCAAAATGAAGGAAAAAAAGCTGTTCCAGATTTATGATTACATAAAGCAGGGACAGAGCCTAATCTTCAGTTGACTCACCCACCCTTTCCTGCTTAACTAAAGCTAAAACCCTAGCTGCTTCTAAAGACTGGTCTTCACGGGGTGGATGTATAATTCTGAGAAGAACTAAAGTCTCCAGAACTGTAACAGGTGGAGAGAGAGGGAGAGAGAGAGAGAGAGAGCAGAAAAAGCTAGCAAAACAGTACTATGCCACAGCTGCTGCCCTGTAGAGCAGGAATCAAAGCAGGGTGCTTTTATCTAGGGAAGAAAATCAGCTTCCCTGATTAATACAAGCACTCCAAGTTTTGGGAGAAGGGTGTAATTCTATGTTAGAAAATACAGTAATAACAAGGTCTATTAGTGGCATTATCCAACTTGACTAGGGGTGCACCGATAAAGATTTTTTTTGGCTGATACCAATGACCAAAAATCAGCCATATTGGCCAACGATGATCTGACAGCTGATTTACAGGAATGCAGCCTGGCAGCTTGAAGAGCAGCATCCAGCCATTAACTCTGTGGCGGGGAGAAGGGGTGTGGGGAGAGGCAGGAGACTGAAAGCCTCCACAGTGAGGAAGGGAGTAGGGCAGGGACAGGAACTGCCCAGTCAGGGCAGTGAATGTGACCCTGCCAAGAGTGGGGTGGAGCCACAGGTGGCTCATCCCGAGGGCATGGGGTGGAGCAGTCTCACACCCCACCCCAGCTGGGCATCACCCTGCCTGTGCCCCACTCCCTCCTTCCCTCACCATGGGGTCCTTGATCTACCCCCAACCCCCACCCCTT
>NW_017729006.1:44350726-44352727 GCF_001723915.1 Gavialis gangeticus | reverse complement strand
CCTCCTCCCCTCCCCATGGGGTCCTTGATCTCCCCCCAACCCCCACCCCTTTCCCCCCACAGACTTACCAGCCGTATGCTGCTCTCCAAGCTGCCAGGCTGCATTCCTGGCTGTGCACACACGTGGCATTTATCAATGACATTATCAGTTACACTGGCCAAAAAAAGCCGACTGCCAATAATGTTAATTTTCCTTTTAAATCGGTGCTCATCCGTTAAGCAGCCGATATATCAATGCACCTCTAATCTTGACAATAAAATTTTATTTTGTTAAACAGTCTCTCAAAATTGTCTGTTCTCCTTTGTTGATAATGCTTGAAATAAACAGTTAGCTGTTGAAATGGGTTAACATACAAAGACTTCATCATTGTTGAAGATACTGGTCCAAATTCTAGGTCACAAGATCAAATACACTATCACTATGCTATTTCCCAAAAGAGTCTTCTCTACACCACAAAACATAAATGGAGACTGGCTGAGGAAAGAGATCTCAAACCCCAGTAATAGAAAGACATCAAAGTGCATGGAAAGCATACAGTGTCTTGAAACAATATTGTCTCAGAAACAAACTGTTAAGATTCAACTTCCTTCATTCCAATACCATGGTAATGACTTCCTAGAGAACTGGTCAGCAACATTTTTGGCCAGAGTGCCAAAAACACTTCAACCTCGATCCACACCTTGACTTGGCAAACCAGAGGCAGACAGCAGGGGAGCCACAAGGGGCCCAATCCTCATAGCTGGCAGTGGATGCACATTTCTCAGGTTAGATGGTGGGTGACAGACCAAGGTTGCACTGCTCCAGAGTCTTCCCCACTGCGTGCCCCAAAACTCACATCCAGCCACTGCCACCACGGAGCCAGTGCTACTGCTCCAGACCCCAGTGCAGCTGTCTGCAGGCTGCCTACCACCTGCTGCAGCTGCCCACCACCTGCTGGGAGGCTACAAAAAGCTGCACTGGGCTCCAGAGACACAGCTGGGCTCCATGGTGGTGGCAGCTGCACACATGCGTCGGGGCATACAGCCAAGGGTCCAGGGCAGCGCAACCCTGGCCCCTCCCCCACCATTTGCCCCAAGGAGCACGTGCAGCTGCCACCATAGTCACTAAGCCAAGCTGGGGCTCCAGAGCCCAGCCAGAACCCACTGTGTGGCCACACAAGTGTAGATGATTCCTGCAGACATTACAAATCTAGTTAAGTATAACCAGTAGGGCTCTGGATTACATTTATGGTGCAAATAACATATAAATTAATTGTGCCATAAATTTGGGCCCACATCTTGAATACTGGGTGCAGTTCTGATTCCCACGTCTCAAAAATGTTGCAGTAGAATTAGAAAAGGTACAGAGAAGGGCAATCAAAATGATCAGGGGCCTGGAATAGTTACCATACCAGAAAAGATTAAAAAAGCTCGGACTCTTCAGTGTGGAAAGGACAAGGCTGAGGGGAGAATGTGTTAGGGATCTATAAAATCATGAAGGGTGGGGCCCAAGTGAACAGAAAAGTATTGTTCATCACATCCCAGAAAACTAGAACGAGGAAGAACCTACTGAAATAGTAAATAACAAGTTTAAAACTAACAAGAGGAAGTCTTTTTTTTTTTTTACACAACATAATACATTTGTTGAATTCATTACTACAGAAGGTGGTGGAGGCAGACAACATATCCAGGTTTAAAAAGAGACTGGATAAATTCATTGATGATCGATCTATCAATGACTATTGAACAGAATGGTTAAAGATGTTTCCTCTGTCATTTCTAACCCAATAAATAGTGGGTGCCAGGGAACGTACTGAATAAGGTATAGATCATATTAGAAATATCTGTTTCAATGTTCTCTCTGTACAGCATCCACTTCTGCCACTGTCAGGGACAGGATACTCAGCTAAATGGTACTTCAGTAGGGTAACTTCTTATTCAGGTAATTTACAGTGCCATAAAATGGCAAACCATAGAATCATAGAAGTAGGGTGGAAGGGACCTTATAGATCTTCAAGTCCAA
>NW_017729006.1:44346093-44350468 GCF_001723915.1 Gavialis gangeticus | reverse complement strand
GGTCCTGTATCTCAGCCAAGAACCTCCTGGAATGGTCCGACCTGGCTGACAGTTCCTCCCAGCAGATGTCTGGGTAATTGAAGTCACCCATGACAACTACATCCCTTGCCTTAAGTGCTTCTGCAAGCTGGCCCAAAAATTCCCAGTCCAGCTCCTCCCCTTGGTTGGGGGGTCTGTAATAGACCCCACTGTTAAATCCCTCTCCCCACGGCCCCCTTGTATCTTGACCCAGAGCACTTTAGCTTGCCCCTCCTCTGACCCCATTCTGCTGGCAGAGGATATGTATTGCTCCTTGACATAGAGCACCACAAGAGTGTTCCACATATAGGGCATGTCTATATGTTGCCATACAGCAATGTTAGTATGGTGCCATGGTTTAGTACTTCCAGAAAGTTAGATTTTGCCGCTACATCACCATAGTGGCATACTAAAACAGGGGAGTGCGCTGCTGCAGCAATGAAGCTGCCCATCATGAGTAGACCAATGTGATCACTACATCACCACGGGGTGACATGTAGACACATCCATAATTCAGAAGATCTTCACAGTGGTGGTACTGAACCTGCATTGTATATCCCAGAACTGGGGCTGCCCCAATCAGCTGAAAGTTGCCATTGGCTTGGGACAGGGCTACCCCCAAATGGATCCCCAGGGATCAGGCTAAAGAGATTTCTGGGTCCCAAAGGGGAACACAGAACTGCCCTGTGCCTGACCCTGATGCTCAGCTAAGCAATGGGATTGGAAACGGGGCAGCTCTGGGGTCTGGGACACAGTCACCCCTTATATAATCCCTGGAGATCTGGCTGGGACAGCCCTGGGTTGCAACAGTCACACAACTGGGATCTGAGGAATTTTATGACCCATCCTACACAGTGTGTGTCCTGCCATGCATGTCTGGCATGGATCATAAAATCCCTCAGATGCCAATTGTGCCATTATTTTAAAAACCAATAAAGATCTTAGTCAACACTAAATAGGTGGCTTTAATTTTTCTGTTACTATAACTACGTACATTAAAACACAAGATTACTTTATATATTAGACAAGAGTGATTTTGCAAGTTAAAAAGCTGTGCTCTATTTTACAGTTTTGTACAAAAATCACTTATTGGTGATCTATTCTTCCCAGGAAAATTCTATCCATCTTTTACTCTGCAAGGAAAAATTGAGGTTACATACGATGTTTTCTTGTTTCTTGGTATTTTTGGTAGGGGGGCAAGCTATTCTGATACATAAATCACCTTCTTGAAACAAAACAAAATTATTACTTTTAAAACAAACATTAATATTTGATGGCCCAGAACTCAGCTGGGATAAATCAAAGTGGTTCCACTTATACAACAGTATAATACAAGGAGAAGCAGGTACCCAGTGGAGTCTTGAAAATTCACACCACATGGAGATTTTGGTTGAAAAATATTAGATAAATATTTTCAGCATGACAATTCCATCTGATAGCAATTTTTTCTTTAATGAAATTCCAGCTTTCAGTTCAAAGGCATTCTACTTTCTAATCTATTACAGTAGAACCCTGATCATTTACATGCAGACAATTCACTTAATTCAGCAATCTGCTAAGTTTGAAGCAGGCTACCAAATTAAAAACTTGTCACTAACTGTTTGCCAAGGCTTTCACTTCGAAAGGTGCTGCTTCTCTGATCAGTTAAAGCTCATCAGTAGTTCTCTTCATGGCCTTTGAAATATAGGCTGCAGCAAACAACAGGAGCATCTTGGGACATTTGTATATGCATTCCCAATGCAGCACCAGGCACTTTTAATTAGCGTTTCGTGCTAATTAAAAGCACCCGTGTGCCACATGCATCAGTGACGCAGCACACCTCCGCGCTGGGAAATAGTCGTGCACTTTGAACTAAAGCACATCAAATGTGTTTTGTTTCAAAGAGCACCACCGCCATTTTCTCAGCCCAGAGGCACATTGCGCTGCTGATAGGCATGATGCGTGAGGCTGCCAGAGCCCGCATATTTGCATGCTCCAGCAGACTTGATTAATCAAGTCTGCTCTGACACACTGGATTTCCAGTGCATTGGAGAAGGCTCCCCACATGCGTGTAAGTGCCCCAAGAGGTTAAATTCACAAAACCTCATCTTTGTAGGAAAGTAAACATAAGCCTGCAAAGTGTCTGGGTTCTGTAATACTCAGATATTTCAGTACTTACTCAGGTATGTGTCTAAAGGAATACAGCTCTCCAAGTCATCCATTGGAGATAAGAGTTCACAAATGCTTTCAGCTGTGTGGCCTTCAGGAAATTTACTTTGATCTCCACATTTCTTGAGAATTTCCACACAATCTGATCTTCAGAAACAATAAATAATTACATATCACATGCATACTACTTGAGGCAAACATGAGAAAGTTATTTATTTTAAAAGAAACACATATTTCCCCTCAATTCTTTAGACAGGTAACCACACAGGCAACCATGTTTACAGTACAAATCTAGGTTTTACAGGAACTTAGTGCTGAAACATCAATTCTGAACATGGTTGTTTCACAAATGTACCATTAAAAAAACCCAAAAAAATAAAAGCAAGAATGTGGGACTCTGAGCTGTCATATCAGAAAAGAGGTTTTCCCCTTCACTGTTAGTGAGGCCCACCCTCAACTCCATTCCTATAGTCTAGAGGTGTCGCATAAAAGGATGAAAATAGGATGACTCAAGATAACAGCATTTTGATTGGGAATGGTACCGAATGATACCACCATATTCTTTGTACAGCAGGTATAAACTGTGCTCTCTCAAAGAAAATGAGCAAAACTAAAGAGCAATTAATACACGTAATATGAGAAAAACCAGGAAAAAGGAGTGAGAAATCTAAATGTAAAGGAATTTATTGTGAAGGAGAGAATGGATGGGGACAGGCAATGCTGAGGAAAGGAGAACAAGCAGCAGGAAAGAAAATCAAGGGGAAAAGAAGAGAAAAAAAAAAGAGTACCATATATTTCAGAGAAAAAAGATGAGCATCTAAAAATCACATGAACAAACGGAAAGAGAAAAAAAGAGAAGGTTAATTACTTTTTCTATATCTGATTGCAATTCCTGCTGCAAGAGTGAAAATGAAAAACAGAATACATATTTGATAAATTAAATTTAGGTATGAGGAACAATTTTTTTACCCTTTTCAAGCACTGCAGACATCAATAAAATTGTTAGCTCTTCAGATATAATGGAAAAATTAGGTCAAGAAAAGAGGGCCAGAATATTTTAGTTTACAGGAAACTTGAGTCAGATCTAGATATTATTCCAGCTGTATGAAGGACCTTGAACAAATTCCTCTACTCACTTTCCAGCTTTTTTCCTGTCTTGTCTATTTACATATATAAAGCAGGGTACACACCCTGAAAAAAGACTTTACAATAAGATTTCTCCATTTATGGGGAACTTGTACTAACTTCATTGTAAGAAACATCAAATGTGCAAGATCATATTTTTTGTGTGTTTGTATTTGTCTTACCAAAATCTTACAAAGTACTTTTTAGTTCACAACTAACCATAAACAATATCTATGAAAATGAAAATGATTTTTAAATGTACTTACTTGCAGATAATACTTCCTCTAGATTTGCTATGACAAGGTTTAATCTGCAGTGAGCAAGCAATTGCCTTCCACATTTCTGGCTGGCATTTTTTAATATCAAGAACAGGAATATTTATAAATGGCATCTTAATACTTCCTTTCTCCCAAAGCTTCATGTCATTCATAGCTCCTTGGTCTGACTGAGCATTGCAGCTTCTAAAAAGTTCTGTTGGTCTTAAAGAAATCAACGGATATGTAGCATGTTAATTTATATACCAAGAAGTTAAGATTTACTGTATGCAATATATGCTCTACAATTTTGATTTATATTACTAAAGATTCATGACAAAGACAAATCACACACAAGCCCTCCACAGGAAAAAGTTTTAAATGATTTGAAGAATCTCTCTTAAATGTAATAAAATAAGAGCATTAAGAGTAGAATTTTACTACCCTTTGTACATCTGAATGGTGGTTTTCCAGCCACTGAAGTGGGCTTTTTGGTATTTGCATATAGCTGGCATTTCTATTACCTACTATTACTAAGGCAATGTAGTAGAGGTGTGCAAAAGCGGGCCCTATTTGATTCAGATTCAGCCCAATCAGGGACAGCGATTCAATTAGTTGATTCGGATCACTGTCCCTGATTCAATTCGGCTGAATCAGAATCTGAAGATTGGATGCTGATTCAAAGAATCAGCGATTTGGAAACAGACACAGCTTTAAATGTTTTTTCTACATACCTCAAGGTACAAGGCCAGCTTGTGAACGCTGCGATGCTGGGGCAGATGGAGCGTCCCACAGGAGTGTGGGGGGGCCCTCCACATGCTCATCAGCAA
>NW_017729006.1:44338367-44345727 GCF_001723915.1 Gavialis gangeticus | reverse complement strand
ATTCGATTCAGACAGATTAAAGGGTCCTTTGATTCGATTTTGATTCGGAGATTCGGCCACCAAATCAGGCCAAATCTCTACCGAATCAAAATCGGGGAGTGAAGCTTTGCACAGCCCTACAACCTAGATCTATGCAGAAGCATGCGTGTATACTGAGCATGTGTAGTACACTATGCACCAATTGGGCAGGTACGTGATTACATATATACCCAATTTAAAAAACACTGTGGCTGGACAAATATCCATTACTAGGAGGGGTTAGCAACCAGAGCTGGACAATCTTCTCCTTTTCATATATCTAATACCTAACTTGCCCAGGAAGCAGCAGATATGCATTTCAGGCTCACATCACTAAGAAGGGGTGTGGAACCTGTCCCCCTGATTTCCCAACACAACATTCCAACAACCATCTATAAGCATCAAACTGGTTTAAATAGTATTTCAAAATACACAACACCCCATACCAACTTAAAAAAAAAAAATCAAAACCAGAACTGTAAAATTCTAGGTTTTGCTTTAGCACAAGTGGAGCTGCAATTAATTTTAAAGACAGTTTTGGCAACTGTATTCCCAGAAGTAGATATATAACTAAATCAATTACAAGTTTGTTGAGGCAGCAATTATTTTTTTTATTGTCCTGCATGATAAAGAAACAAAAATACTTTACCAAATGGCAAGCTTTTGCAATACATGTGAATTTTTATTTCAGTCAGTCTCATTATAATAATACTTAACATGTCTCTTGGAAATATGCTTTTGTATTTTTTAAGATATTAAAATTTAACGTGTTTTTAAAAAAAGTTCATAAGAAAAGTATGTTAAAAAAATCACCCTCGTATTAAGAAACTATTTATGGGAAAAAGACTATATGTAGATTATAAGTCTGGAAAAAACATTTTTACTCAAAGTACAGGAATTCCTTTATAAAATATTTAGTGCATCTCTCCTACCTGTTATTAAAATTAGTGCAGTAAGTTAGATTTCTACAGCCCAGCTGACAAGGTTCTCGTACATCTGCTAAACAGGTCAACATGGAAACTTCAACTGGGTTATACTCACAAAAGCGATCAAATTCTTGCCAACTCTGTGAATTGCCCCAGCTTGTGCTATACAATTTAGTGCAAAGTTCCCTGAACGAACAAACAAAGTCAATCAAATGAAAAGAAAAGCAATCATTCAGAAGTTTTACACCAAAAAACAGTTGGCTTTAATCATAAAAGTATAAATTAATGGAAGTTTTGCATTTTGGACCCGCTGAAGGCCTGGAACCAATATGAGAATGAAGAAAGACCCTCAAGCTGTTCTCTAGAACCTCAGCCATCAGTTACAAAGAAATGAGTAAATCTCTAGATGGTCATGAAGGAAAATTAAAAATTTGAAACAGGTACATCCAATGCAAATAATTCTGCCAAACTTTGCAAGAAGCTAAACATTAAATTTAAGGCTAGCATTCCCCTACCCACTTTTATGGATGGTAGGTTCCTTGTCATCTCTGATTTTACTCAAGATGTAGTGTTTCAGATTTTGTTCCTTGTACTTGTAGGTGAAGGTTTGAACAGCTGCTTTTGGGGATTTCTTTGGTTAACAAGCACCTGTGAATGCAGGGGACTGGACTTGATGGCCCAGGAAGACCCTTCCAGACTTGCAAAATGAATTTTAGCTTGACTGCTTGTAATCATGTTACTTTCTGTATACCTGACTGCCTTGATTATGACAAATATTTACAAAACAGTTTTTAGCTTGGATAATTGCCAATCGTAAATTTGAAGATAGAATTCACAGCTTGCCCAGTACTTGATAGATTTTAAGGTTACAAAGTATATTTTCCCTCATTGCATGATTTAGCTATCAAGCACAGTACAAACTTGAAACATTACAATTGATTATGCATTTTTAGTGATTTATATACCATAAAAAAATGGTGCCCAACCTTTCCACCCCATTAGCTGGATGGGCAGTGTCTGGTCCAGGCAAGAGCCAGATTCAGCCAGTGGACTGGATCCAGCCACATGGTGCAGGAGAGCTTGGGGAATTGGGGGGGAGGGAGGGAGGGAGGAGTGCGGTCTTGGGGGTGGAGGTGCAATCTGGCCCTGATTCAGCCATGCAGGTTTTAGGAATTTGGCAGCAGAGGAGGAGTGGAGCTATTAATTGCCACTGCTCCCCCTCTGGCAAATTTCCCAACTTAAGGGGAGCCCCACAGGCCAGATGCTATGGCTTCACAGGCTGGATGTGAACCACAGGCCAGGGGGTCTGCATCCCTGTCATAAACCACTGAACAGCTGTATTTCACTGATGAAAACCATAAAGATACTGACCTACAAGTGGAAGTATTTGCTTTAGAACAGCAATGCAATTTAGCCCCATCAAGGCCTGTTGAAGGAGGAGGATGCACAGTGACTCCAGGGTGAACAGACCTTGAACTCTCAAGAAAACATTGCCAGAGGGGATCCTGAGGCAGAGGCATCGTTTTGCAGCCTTCTATAAGTCCATCAACAATTTCAAGTTCTGTTTTCATTGACATTAGAATCCTTTTACAAGCAGTCTGGCAGACATAATCTTCTGCTCTGTCACAGCAGTACAAACCTAATATCCAAACAAAAGTAAAAATGATCTACTATTGACCGGCATAATGGCAACAAAAAAGTCACAGTTTTGCTTTCTGTTAAAATATAATAACACTTCTATAAAAATAATAATATACTTCAACTTCTATAATAAATCAAGAGCAATGACAAACATGTTTCTTTCATTTTAAATGCTAACAGACAGAACTGTCAAAGGAAAAAAAGAAGTGGTTATGGTAGGGGTGAGCAAAATACGGCTCGCGGGCTGGATGCGGCCCACCAGGCCATCCTATCTGGCCTGTGAGGCCCCTAAAAAAATTTAGAAAATTTATATTTATCTGCCCCTGGCTGCCTGTCATGTAGCCCTCGATGGCTTGCCAAAACTCAGTAAGCGGCCCTCCTCCTGAAATAACTGCCTGCCCCTGGGTTAGGGTATTAATAAATATATCATAACTATCAATAAAAACCTCCCAAAAATTATCATTGTATATTAGATTCTATATGAAACATTTTCAATGCATTACTTCTCTGATTATGAAGTTTATGGAAAACTTAAGCTTCTTTACTTACTATCTGTAGGATTTCTCATTGGATATGATTGTGTGTAGTTATTCACACAGTGTATTAACTGAGGGCTAATAGCAGCACAGTAATTTTCAACTGCTTTAATTTGTGAAGGACCAGGGGAGGAATCTGTCCGGAAAATTGCTTGACAATATTCTCGGCAGTTTGTATGATGACCTGCATAACTGCAGCAAACTGATCCCACTAAAAAACAGAAAAAAAGAAAGACGAAAAACAGAATTATGTATCCTGAATATAGAAACACAGACCATATATATTTTATAGCACAATTCACTTATGGACTTGACCAATAGCCAAGCTAATATTGGAAAGCCAGTATTAGAAAGAAAAAAACAACTTCTTATCAGCAACACTAAAAACATTGCAACTGTAAGAGTGCGTGTCCTTACAGCAGACAAATGAGGCCAATATTTTCTGTTTTGCTTAGCAACCTCTGCAAGCAGACCTGAATACAAAAGTGCTTTCATGAAATGCATTTTATTTTGCAGCATATTGCTATATATATATAAAATCTTGAATACAATCATATGCGTCCCGTGGTATAACTTAAATACAACATAAATGAAAGTTATAATTTATAAAATTTGATGTTTATAAAATAAAAGTACTCAAAATAGCACCTGACCTCTCATTCAAAAGCAAAGGAATAAAGTTCACATAATTAAATACAGACACTTCCTGAAAATTATTGTGTAATTTTTATGTGCCGTTTATTCTTCCCCTCCTTTTCCCTCTGCATAAATTTTTCTATTAAGACATCTGCAACATGAAAATATTTTGGTTGATTAGTTTCACCACTGCTTGTTGTTTAATTGGGGTTTTTTTACTTTAAATAAAACAAGAAGAAATAAAGTAAACGATTAACTTCTAAGCAAGCATTCATAGGTACCTTAAAATAAATCAGAGGCAATAAAAGAGATATACGCATATGTATCTAAATTCTAATGTAATAAAAGCCTTAGTGTGTCCATCTGTCTGTCTGTCCATAACGCTCTGGACCAAATGTGCATGCACCGCTGAGAGGGTGTGCACCGATTGGCTGCGAAGGCCCAGAGCATTACAGACAGAGGGGGCGAGGGAGCCACCACCCCCCGCCCCAACAACAGCTGGCAGAGAGGGGGAGGCGGCAATGGCAGAGAAGAGGGGAGGAAGGGAGGGAAGGAGGGGAGAGGGAATGGGAAGGGGGGGTTTCTCGTGACAGTGCCCCCCTACCGCCACCGCACCTCCCCCCCCAACAGCCAGCAGAGAGGGGGAGGCGGCAGGGAGGGAGGGAGGAAGGAATGCATGTTACGTGCCGCCAGGTGTCAGTGGCTGCCACCGCATGCAAGCTCCCCTTCCCCCTCTTTCTGGGAGCTGCTGGCAGCATGGGGTGGATTGGCAGTGGGAGGGGGGGTGTACAGGGCCACACTGGGAGCAGTGAGGGGGGAGGGGCCCATGAGGCCAGCCGCAGGGGGTGGAGAGGAACATTGGGGGGGGGGCAACACACATGCATGGGGCTGGAGGATAACATAATCCTGCAAACACTTAAGATTTTATTTTAGTTACATGAATAGTCTGAATAATTTCTGGAGGAACTACTCATGGATTATAAATACATGCATGCATATGCTAACTTCTCATGTGGGAGAAGAGGAGAGGAAGATACACAGACAAGGAAAATAAAAATGGAGAAAAATAAATATTAATAAATACAACTGTAAAAAATATACTTACTTTCATTTCTATTAATACAACTAAAAAGTGCATTCTGAAAACAAAACAAAATATAAAATAATTAGTGAAAACAGAATAAAAACGTATACATTTAAATTTGGCAATTTATTAACATTTTATGAATACCACTTTGTTAAAAATAGTAAAAAATACTCTTAAATTCTATCTAATAAACAAATGAAAACAAAAGTTTTCATTTTCCATAAATGAAAGAGGATGTGTAAAAGAGCATTTATCACCACAAATTCTTTTATATATATACAAATACATATATATTCTCATGAACTTAATCAAGTAGCTAGAGAGATCTTTATGAACTACTGCAAAGATAAAATTAAGATGTACAAAGATAAAGCATTAATGGTTACAGTTGGGATTCCATTAGAAATCAGTGGGAGTTGAACTCATATATGGCCCTTAGCAAATCATAACCCTGGAAGGCAAAAGGAAGTACAAAAAGCTGGAGATTTTCACCAAATGAAAAAAAGACATAGGTGTATCTGACCAATAAGAAAGAATTGGTTGTAAATGTGAATGTGATAAGAAACTTGGGAAGAAGTGATCATAACATGCTATGATCAAGATTCTAAGAAAGGGAAGGGATGAGTCTAGCAAAACAAAATTAAAAGACCTCAAGAAGGGCAGATTTTAAACAACTCTGAGAAACAGACATGGGTAGATAAATTGGAGGATAAAGGGGTCCAAGAATATTGGAAGTTCAGCAAGAATCAATTCCACCACAATGGAAAAACTAGAAAAAACACAGAAGAAGTTTAATTCTATCTATCCATTCATCTGCTGCTTCTACAGACCTTGAATTCTTGAACTGATTGAACACCAGAACTCCTTAATGAAAACCAGATGATGTATTAATTTTACTAATTACAAAATAAAGTTATCAGGCAAAAAAGAACTTGATGTTGATGACAAATATCAAGTACTTGGAACTGAAGGGATGCAAATGAAGCGGACAAAAGAAGTAACTTGTCAAGACACTGATTTCTTCACTCTGCATTGTTCATTCAAATATGAACATATTAAAACACAAGCATAGGAAAGGGCCCACTCCCTCATTAGGTCCCAATATCATTCACTATTAGGTCAATTTATTACAAAGTTCACTTTTTTTTTCTGAAGAACATTGTAAAGTGAAGTTCTGCATGGTTATATGTAAAATGATTTAGACAAAAAAGCAGAGGAACATAAGAATTGCTATTTATTGAATCAGACCATAGGTCCATCTTGCCCAGTATCCTATATCACACAGTGGCAGAGTGGATGCTGAAAGGGAAAGTGAACTAGGTATGACCAGAGGTTTTCCCCACACTGTTCCTCTCTCACCTGCAACCTCCAGCATTTAAGATCCAGTAAGTTCTGGTTCAATGGCTGTACCCCTAATTCCTGTGGCTCAGTATTTACTGGTGCCCCTTTCATCCAAAAATTTCTCCAATCCTTTTTGCAGAATTTCTGCTCTGCAAGCGTTAAACCATATGATTAAAATCCCTGCACAGTATATCCCAACAACAAGAATTGTTGCGACCTTACAAGATAAAAATGAAGGATCCCGCAAATCGCAAAATTCAGACTGCTTGGAATTCAGTCTCTGGTAAAACTGTTCTAATTAAAGTATGAATCTTTTACAACACAAAGAAGGCTCACTGAACATACTCTATCTAAGCAAAGAGAAAACGGCATAAGGAATTTACAGCTTTTCTGAAAGTTGGACCTGCAAAAGGAGGCATCCTTTTTGAACCAATGGCTTTCTGTGGTGGTTTGCTGCTGCTCATTTTATGAAATTTGTAAACTACACTGATTCTGAAAAAATGAAGGACTTAATATGAGAATGCACTTCTATTATCTCCTCCCTGACCATCATACTAACAACATTCATCACGGGATCACAGAAAAGTAGGGCTAGGAGGGACCTCACAAAGTCATTTAATCCAGTCTTCTGCTCAAGGCAGGATTTTCCAGCCAAGGACCTGTCCAACCTGCTCTTGAAAATTTTCAAGAATAGATATTCCACAGTTTCCCTAGGTAATTTGTTCCAATGCTTGACTGCCCTCATAATTAGAAAGTTCCTCCTAATATACCAACCTAGTTGTCTCTGCTGTGGATCAAGGCCATTGTTCCTAGTCCTGTTCCCTACAGCCACAGAGAAAAGCCCATCTTCACCCTAACAGTTTTCAAATACCTGAAAGGTGATTATCAAATCCCCCCTCAGTCTTCTCTTCTCCAAACTAAATTGTCCTTGGTCATTCAGCCTTTCCTTATAAGTCTTCCTTCCCAGGCCCCTAATCACTTTTATCACTCTGTGCTGATTCTCTCCAATCTGTCCATATCCTTCTTGAAGCATGGGGCCCAAAACAGGACACAATGCTCCAGGTGAAATCTCATCAGTGCTGAACAGAGCAGAAGAATCACTTCTCTTGATTTGAAAGTGACACTCCTGTTAATGCAACCCAGTATGCAGTTGGGTTTTTTTTTTTTTTTTTTTT
>NW_017729006.1:44328333-44338244 GCF_001723915.1 Gavialis gangeticus | reverse complement strand
TTTTTTTTTTTTTTTTTTTTTTTTTTTTTTTTTGCAAGAGTACACTGTTGGCTCATATTCTGGTCCACACTAACCCCAGGTCTTTCTCTGCAGCAGTGGAGCCCAGCCAATCATCCCCCAGTCTGTATTTGTACATGCAAGTATTCAGTCGTAAGTGCAAGACTTTGCATTTGTCCTTGCTGAATCTCATCTGGCTGATCAGGGACCATTCTTCCAGTCTATCCAGGTCATTCTGGAACCTAGCCCTACCCTCCAGAGTGTCTGCAACTCCACCGAAGATGGTGTCACCCACAAATCAATCCCACCATCCAAATCACTAATGAAGATATTAAACAGTAGCAGACCCAGAATAGACCCCTGTGGAACCCCACTTGATACCTCCCCGCAGCTAGACATTTAGCCATTGATGACTACTCATTAAGCATGATGGTCCAATCAGTTACGTATGCACATTACAGTACAGCCATGTAGTCTCTAGATCCTTACCTTGTTAAGCTGACATGTAACATCCTGGGAAGATGCAGGATTCTCTTCTCAAACTGGCTGAACAAGAGTTTATTGCTCAAATTTAGAAAAATGGAATACGGTAGGGGTGCACCAATAAAGATTTTCTTGGCCTATACCAATAGCCAATTATTCACCAGGCGTATTGGCTGATTGAATACATTAACTGATTTACAAGAGCACAGCCTAGCAGCATGGAAAGCAGAGCCCTGCAGGTAAGTCTGTGCAGGGGAAGGGGTGTATGGGGGGCGGGGGAGGGGGATCAGAGAAAAACAGGATCCCTGAGAATTACCAGCAGGAAGTACGTATATCTGGATTGTTCCACTAGGATCATGAAGAAAACAAGTTACAAACTGAACTGAGAGGTCCAGAAACCTGATATTTACTTACTATGATTTCCAAGATCAAGCATTATGGTTTCTATATAAATCTTCCTTAACAATGTTATTTCATGCTGAGGCCTGAGCTGCAAGTACAAACATTTTCTCCCATTGTATTTTCTACAACCTAGCAGAACAGTTCAATTCTGACATTTATTCCTCAATACTGAAATTAACAGTCAGAGGCTGCACTTTGACTTGGAAGACAGTTCTTATATTTTACTTTATAGTGGCAAAAGTCAATTTCTTCTCCCCATGGTCAGAAATACATTTATTGTGTAAATAAAACTAGATGATGCAGTTATTTTACAGTATCACCAAGAGAAGCACAATTCTTACCTCAAAATGGTCATCATAAATTAACTTCATGAATTCTTGATAACTACTAGATAAGCAATTTATCAGCAATCCAAACAAGCCCCATAAATTACCAAAGAGAGCTATTCAAAGCAATATATGTAAACTATATAAAAATTCAAAAGCCTGTCAGTTTTACTGAATATTATAGCAACATAAAAATGACTGATATCATCCAAGTTTTAATTTCACTCTTCATTCCTAAACTAAGTACAGAGAGTCAAAAAAGCCTGAGGCTGAATCAATTCAATCTTCGCAGTTCTATAAACCGATTTAACCTAAATCAATTAAGTCTGATACTACATCCATCCAGGTTGATCTTAAACAGGTTTTGGCCACTTTGAAAGTGGTTTATGTGCACTGAACTTCTGTTGCGTTACAGATCTGAACCAGTTTCTGATCACTTATACCGGTTTGTGTGTAATTTACGTCCCTAGCCCAAAAGTTAGCTATTGTTAGTTTTAATATTCAGTCCCAAGTACACTGGAGCAGCTCCTACTGCCTCCATAGGTTTCCTTTTCATCACTGCTGATACAAAATTCCCTACAAACTAATACTGTAGCATCACTCTTCATTTCAGCCTTGTGAATGGCAAATTCTACATCTGTTTCAGTTCAAATCCTGCATCTTTATGTCCTTCACTAAACCAAGCAAGTGAGCTAATGAAGCACAGAACTTGTAAGGGGGTGCATGTAGGTCAAATCATCATCCTAGAGATGCAAAGTGAAAGCAGAGCAGTGGTTGCTACTGAAGTGTCAAGACTGTCATTGTGTATTTGAAACTTCTTCACGCTCACTGCAAGTGCAGAAAGACCAATGGATCCCATACGTTGCTCCATACCCAGGGCACTGAGGTGCAGCGCTCTAGAACTACCCTTAAGTGGGCACTGCAAACTAATCAGATAGCCTTGGCTAGGGAACATCATTTGCACAAACCAACACTCTTACAAATAGGTTACAATAAGGTAATAAAATTGTCAGGAGAACAGGTCCTCTAGAACTTTTAGGTTCCATCCACACAATAAATTTTCATTATTTGTAGTAATTTAGACTCACGGTTGGCTCATACACAAGATGACAGAATTCTTTTTGATAACCATGGCAGCTGCTCATATTTTTTCCCTGCAAAAGACCTATACTAGTGTATGGTTGACTTCATATAACTAGGTAAGCATCCTTTTTCCCCTCACAAGACACACAAAACACTTTGTTCATGTAACCAGGTGGGATAATTCTCCTTCCTTCCCACATTCTGGGAAACAAGAGCTTCACAAAGTATATTGCCCCATGAGGCAATGGAATTGCTCTGTCTGCAGCTGGCAGTTGAACATCCAGTTTCCCAGAAAAGCATTTATACAAGCAATTAATCCACATGGAAGGAACAGATATAGAAATACATTTATGATGTCATAAAAGCTGCCACATGGTTACAAGCTGAACTGCATTATTTTTAAATTAAGCTGACCATGTTCCAACCGTTGTCACTTGGTTTAGAAGAGCTATTAAGCATGGATTTTGTAGTAACTGATTAGAAGCAAGCTCACCATCAGCAATCGCAAATAATACTTCAGTTGCAATCAGACAACTGTTCTGACATCACAGCCATCCTTCTGAATCCCCACATATCACATCATCAAACTTTAATAGTGTTTATAACAGCAAAGTCTTAGAGGGAAACGTTTGAAGGCAAAGGAAAGCATAGCATACAGACATACAGTAAAAGCTCTGTTATCCAGCACCCCCCGGGAATGGGGGATGCTGGATAACAAAATATGTTGGTTAATTGAGTGACCCGAGCCACCGCTTCTCCCGCTGCATCTGGGGTGTCCCACCGTTCCTCCTGCAGCATCACCACCCCTCCTGCACGGCCCGCAGGGAGGCAGGCCCCACACAGTCCTGCACAGTCTGTTATGTCCCCAGGTCGTGGGCGCTTGGCAGTGCAGGCTGCTTTGCCCTGGGCCATGGGGGCTCGGAGAAACCAGAAGTGCCACGGTGAGCACTTCCGGTTTCACTTTAACTTACAAGCCAGCATGCTAGTTAATTGAGCATGCTGTCTTGTAAGATGCCGATTAACAGAACTTTTACTGTAGATGGAAAAAGAAAAGAAAAAAAGATGACACAAGAAGGAGCACAAAAACCTAATAGGAAGTACCCCCTTTAGGATGAACTAAATCCCCTGATCTGATCAGGAAAATGAGAAAGTATACAAAGAAAATTGAGTCTCCATTTTCAATTTACACAGAACATCTGAAATAGTTACAGAGGGCGCCCCATCCATGTGCAGCAAAGATGCTCCGATGTGCTGTAATTACAGTGTTGGGGAGCAGACTTGATTAATCTATACTGAAATTAATAGTCAGAGTTAATTATCAACTCCAGCATCATGTGTATCAGCATTCCCACACTGAAAAATGGCAGTGGGAGCTCATTTGATAGCTTTAGTTAAAGTGCCCCCACTGCCATTTTTCAGCACGGGGATTCTGATGCATGTGATGCTCTGGGCACTTTAATTAAAGTGGCTCTCAGAGCCACTCTAATTAAAGCGTACCCCACCCCTCCCCACCAGCTAGCATATGTATAAATGCCTAGACTGGAAAACTTCAATTTGAAAAAATGAAAAATATATATTCAGTTAGAAAAAAAATTCTGCTTCCGTTTCAGTTTTTCTACATTTTTCCTCTAAGGGCAGTTGCATAGAAATAATATATTTGTTTTACATAATCTATTCCAACTTCTTCCCTATCTGAAGCTGCAATACTCACTTTACAATGAAGTATTTTCCATGCTAGACAATTAGGATGTCATCAACAAAGCATAACAATATCCGATGGGAGGACTAAGATTCACCAAAAGCATACAAGATCAGTAACAATGGCTGCTGACAGATGTCAGGAGGGTGGGGAAAAAAACCCAAAAAACAAAAAAGCATTTTACTGGAAGAAGCAGTGCATTAGTTTCACCCAGCTCTGATGCATCTGTATAGTTCAGGCATTTTAGTGGGGCTTTTTGGAACTTTATCTAAAGCTGATTCAATCAGCTATTAGATAAAAGTACATAAGTGGTATGCATCAGGATCTGGGGGAATGTCTGTTCACCAGAGCGCCCCAACAGATAACAAGGACTAATGGTCCTAAACTCCTCCAAGACTGTTTTAGACTGGACATAAGGAAAAATTTCTTTACTGGCTGAGCCCCCAAGGCCTGGAATAGACTCCTTACCAGAAGTGGTGAAGGCACCTACTCTGGACTCATTCAAGAACCATTTGGATGCTCATCTTGCTGGGATCCTTTGACCATAGCTGACTTCCTGCCCGAGCAGGGGGCTGGACTTGATGATCTTTAAGGTCCCTTCCAGACCTAACATCTATGAAATCTATGAAAAGGGCCACAAAAGCCCCATTGAAGTGCCCGATATATAGAGGTGTTGGGCAAGCCAGGTCCAAATAATGCAATGTATCTTCTTAGCAAGAACTGGGGCTCAGTGTAGGGGCACATGGAGTTTGAAGTCAAGTGCCATTTTGTTTTTGGATAGGGATAGAAGTTGCGCATAAACTGGTTAAGTCATTAGCAACTGGTTTAAACCTGTAACAGAACAAAAGTTCAGTGCAAATTAACCAGTTACAAAATGGCTGAAACTGGTTTAAGATAAACTTAGTTGAATGTAGTATCAGACTTAACTGATTTGGATCAAAATAATTTATGAAACTTCTGTCCCACCCCTTCCTGGTTTGAAGTTAAAGCAGAGTCCCCTAGCATGCTTTCCAGCCCTGGAAAGGCTGTCTGCTGGGCTGTCTGCTCCAGCAGAGAAGGGTTGAGGGGGGAAGAGGGGGAAGGAGGCAGGGACTGCCCCCCCCCCAGCAAACCTCAACTGGGGTCTGGGGCCAGGGAGGGGGGTTAACCCCCCTTCCCCCAAGTTTAGAGCTGCCTTGCCCTGCTAAACTTACTGAAAGTTACTGCTGGCTGTGACTGTGGACTACAAATCCCAGAGGCATCTGGAAACAGGAAGAGGAAGTGATGAGCAACCCTGAAGAGTCCTGCTTCTGTGATTCTGGACTGCAAACCCTGGAGAGCTCACGGGCAGCAGGAAGAAAAAGCAAACACACAGCCCATGCTGGCTATGTGCCAGAGTGCCGTGTTCTGGCACCACCCCCCCCAGCTTCTGGCCAGAGCAACTGCAGGCATGTGGCTGCATTTCCTAAATCAAAACCGAATGCGTGTCCAGTTGTTTCTTAATTTAATCTCTGAAATTTAGACTAACCTACAAAGACTGAATGAATTCAGCTTTGGGCTTTCTGACTGTCCATACTTAGGCTTTATGTTCAACACTGAGAAGCGCTCCATCTGGCAAGGAAAAATGTGCTCCATCTGGTGAGGAAAAATCTGCAACAAACTTACAGGCTCGGTGGTGCTATGCTAGCTAGCACCACGTCCAAAAGAAACCTGGGGGTCATAAAATGAATAGGAGCCACCAGTGTGATGCTACAGTTAGCAGAGCAAACAATATGCTGGTATGCATCAACTGGTGCATGTCAAGCAAAACTAAGAAAATTATTCTCCCGCTCTACTCGGCATTGGTGAGGTCACAACTGGAGTACTGTGTCCAGTTCTGGGTGCCACACTTCAAAAAGGATGCAAGTCCAGATAAAAGCCACTTGTATGATTAGACGCCTAAAAGGGCAAGCTGTACAAGGAAAGGCTGACAGATAAGGGACTGTTTAGCCTAGAAAAGAGAAGACTTCGGGGGGATTTGGTGGCAGTTTATAAATATATCAGGGGCGAGCATCAGGTGCTAGGTAACAACTATTCACCAAAGCACCCAGGGGAAAACCAGGAGCAACAGTTAAACTCCTAGAAGAAGGTTTCAGACTGGATATAAGGAAAAACTTCTTCACAGTTCATGTGACCAGACTCTGGGATAGACTCCCGGGGGTGGGGGGGGGATGCAGGCACCCACCCTGGAGATCTTTAAAAGAAGACTGGACGCACAACTTACTGGGGTTATTTGGCCCCAGCAGTCTTTCCTGCCCACAGCAGGAAGCCTGGACCCACTGATCTCATGTGGTCCCTTCCAGCCTTAAACTTCTCTGAATCTATGTCTGTAAGCAGCCAAAGATACTCCTTTTGTTTCATAAAAAGGCCTTTATTGATAAAAACAGCTGAGCTAAACAATTACAAATGTAAGTAAGTTTTATTCTGCAGAGAAAGTGCCTTACTTCCCCTACCGTGCCCTACCAAATCTCTCCACGTACTATCAGAAACTCTTTAAATCTTTTTTTTGGCCAGTACTGCAGGACCTAACTGGTTTCGCTCTTTTTGGAGCTCATCAGCTGCAGGTAACGGCTTAGTAAAGTTGTCATGGTCAACATTAAAAAAAAGGATTCATTTGTATCAGAAGACTTTTAGATAATGAACATGTTTTCCCTTCAAGACTGTTGTCATATGTGTCTTGAATTCAAAACAGTGAGTAAAAGAGTTACTGTAGCAGGTTTTCAGTTCATATAACAATCTTTATTACAGTAGGCAAACTTGCCCCACAGGATACAACATAAACCATCAATCAGCAACCAAATAAATAAACAATAAAGGGTTAACTCGCACCCTGCATTTTTTTCTGAGCCCTGAAAGAGTATCCTGGCTTAACACTGCAGCCCCTAGCCATGCAGCCTTCTCTCTCTCCTCCTAGCTCTCTTCCCTGGGAGATTTTAACTTCCTCTGCAGCGGTCAATTATTCTCATCAGCTACCCCAAAACTCTGCAATAATTTTCTCAACACCTGTGGCTGGGCTACAACCCCCAAGGCATGCAGCCTGCTACAGTTACCTTTTTAACAGAATCACTTCTGCACTCTAGTATTGAAACTCACAGGTAAGATCCTGGTTTTCTCTGATTTAAAAAAAATCCCCCAGTTACAGTTAAAAAAATTCACGTTTGTCCATGATTAAAATGAAACAGTACTACACACACACACACACACACACACACTAGTGGCGTTTCATTTAAATCATGGAAAAATGTGGATTTGGGGGGGGGTTGTTTTTTTTTTGTTTTTTTTTTTTTTTGTTTGTTTTTTTTTAACTGAAAACTGAGGATTTTTTTAAATCAGAGAAAACCTGTATCCCTGCTGATCACTATCATGTTGTCTACTAGAGGTGCACCAATAAAGATTTCCTTGGCCAATACCAATGGGTGTTTATAATTAGCAAGCCATATCATCCAATGCAGCCTTGCAACTTGAAGAGGGGCATCTGGCCAGTAAGTCTGTGTGGGTGAAGTGGCATGGAGGGGCAGATCAAGGCCCCCACAGTGAGAGAGGGAGGCAAGGACCAGGGCTAGAGCAGGCACTGCCAAGTCACAGCAGTGAACGTGACTGGGGCCAGAATCAGGACAGACCTGTGGATGGCTCGCCTGAAGGTATGGGTGAAGGGGGTAGTGAAGAGGGTCAGCTGCCCACTGCTGCACGCACCCCCAGGGGAAGCCTGGGGGGTATGTGCCCCATGGATTTGTGCATGTGGCAAGGGTGGTCTGTCCGCTGCAGGCTAGGGTTGCACCAACCTCTTCCCAACAGGAGGTATGGGCTTTGAGCGGGGCTTTGAGCGGGGCAGCCAGTGGCAGCACTGGGAAGGGTGGCTACAAGGTGGGCTACAGCCACCCCAAAATTCCCCATAGCCACCCCTCCCAGTGCTGCTACTGCCCACCCCACCCCCACCTGCCTCGAGCACAGCCCCAGCCCAGCCCCCACACCAGGAAGAGGTTGGCACAGACCCTGGCCCCAAGCCCACAGCAGGCAGCCTGTCTTCACACTGTGCACAAATCTGGGGGGACACATGCCCCCCCCATGCCTCCCCTGGGGGTGCACACAGTGATGAGGAGCCACCCAGCCCTTGCCGTGCCCCTTCTCCACCCTCCCATGCCCCCTGGACGAGCCGTCTACAGGTCCATCTTGCTTCCAGCCCTGGGGTTGCAGTCACTACCCTGGATGGGCAGAGCCCTACCTCACCTCACTCACCGTGAGGGCCTCAATCTGTCCCCACCACGTCCCTTCCCTCCCACAGACTTACTGGCCAGACACTGTTCTCTAAACTGCTGGGCTGCATTCCTGGCCGCATGTATGCAGCATCTGTGCGCATACATGCAACATTTATCAGTGACATTACTGGCTACACTGCCCAAGAAACAGCAGATTGCCAATAATGTTAAAGTTCCTTTTATCGTTGCTAATTCAATATGCAACTAATATATTGGTGCACCTCTTGTATCTATGTTACATTTACTTTAAGTTGGTATAGTTACTTACATAAGCAAACCATAGAAAAGCTGTCTTTTAGCTTGTAAAATACAAGCTTTCTGTATTTCAGACATGGGGCCTTCAGCCAGATTGCAAAATTTTTGTATGTAGAACCTAACCAATTAAGAATAGGTTTGGGTATTTGACTGATCAAAAAATATAATAAAATATTGTCAAATAATGATCATATATTTTGAGCATTCTCTTATTAAAACAATGAAGAGAAAGACTCTAATCTTCAGTAGGTTAGATGTTTTTGCCAATTAAACAAATAACTGTTATTGTGAAATAATATAATTAAATTCTAAAAGATTGCAAGAAATTTTTATACCTATCAATATTAGGTAAATGTAATCGTAAATGATATTCAAGACTCAACGGTTCTTCTTTTCCGTGGCTTTTACCCCCGAAACCCAAGGTCAGGCCAAACAGCTTAAAAAAAAAACAAAAAACAACCCACCAACTCCCCCCTCCCCCCCAAAATAAAACACACGTAACAAATAAAAAAGGCAAAAGCCTATTTAAAAAAATGTGGTTATGCTAAGTAGGTAGCAGGCCAACTCTTCAAGAATACTGGTGTTTGCATTTGCATTTGGAGATGCCTGCAGTCACAGCAGATGGCAACTTGGAGAAGCTTTTCTATGCTGCTGGGTCTGGTTCTTTCCTCAGCAGAGGGGAGTTTCCGCATCCACACACAGTGGAAAGGGGAAGGAGGCTGGAGAAAAGCAGGGCAGGCCTGTGTGGGGAGGAAAGGAGGGGGCTGACTCCTATAGTATTAAGGGGGCAAGAAGCCGTCATTCCTGCCCTTCCTAACAGATGACAATATAATGCAATAAAAAGGGTCAGCCACCACCTATACAATGGCACTCTCACCTTCATGGAATATTTGACTTTTTTTGCAGCCAAATAATAGGTGGTCAATTGACCAGTAAATTACATATCTCGCCAGCCCTAATTTAAAACAATTCATTTTTTGTGTATTCTGAACAACTATGAACAACTTCAGAAAATAAAGGGGTTCTTTACATAAAAATAACACCTAAATTCCTTTTACCCTCTAAAATTAGTTACTTCAGCTTCCTTTAATGTGCTGTAATGCTACAGGAAACCAAAAGGAAAATCTACCGGCCTTAGTGGGATCCAATAACCACCTTCAGCAAAAATGTCAGAGAAGCTATTTACTGTAAAGGTCAGTTACAGTGGTCTATATGTGTGTGAATCCGGGTTCTTACATTTGAAAGTAAAAGCCTCCTTCAGAGAAAGAATGAAATGGAGTGATAGGAAAACAGATTTAGATCCATAAGACTCCTCTTAAGAAGTGGCACATTGAAGGTTCCTACTTGAACCACACCTGCGAGCGACCAGCAGGGGAAATCATGCTTAGGGCA
>NW_017729006.1:44317369-44323333 GCF_001723915.1 Gavialis gangeticus | reverse complement strand
GGAGAGCCACTCACATGATCAGGGGGCAGCAGGGCAGGCCTTACGAGCAGAGGCTACGGGACCTGAACCTGTTCAGCCTCCACAAGAGAAGGCTGAAAGGGGATCTGGTGGCCATCTACAAACTGGCCAAGGGAGACCAGTAGGCAATGGGAGAGTCCCTGTTCCCCCGAGCACTACCGGGAGTAACAAGGAATAACGGCCATAAGTTGACTGAGAGTAGATTCAGGCTAGATATCAGGAGGCACTACTTCACAGTCAGGGCAGCTAGAATCTGGAACCAACTTCCAAGGGAAGTGGTGCTCGGTCCTACCCTGGGGGTCTTCAAAAGGAGGCTAGATAGACACCTAGCCAGGCTCGTTTGACCCCAGCATTCTTTCCTGCCCATGGCAGGGAGTCGGACTTGATGATCTGCTCATGTCCCTTCTGACCCTACCAACTATGAAACTATGAAGGAGAAAGAGCTCAGACACACAACAGCAAGAAAGAGGATGATAAAAATTCATAAAAAGGAGTTAAAAAGGAAGATAACAGAAAAGAAAGAAAAAGCTAATGGAAAAAAAGTTGGTGAATGTGTACCTCATTCACATTTTTTATAAATATTCAGATAGCAATTTTAAACTTTACAAAATACAATGTAAGACTTTTTAAACAGAAAAATATTTGATCGTTACAGTAGTACTTTAATTTTGAAAGCAATGGAAAAAAAACTTTATGAATCCACACAACAAATTCACAAAAAGGATGTCCAAATCCAAAACAAGATTTACATACGCTTCATATAATTTTTCAGGGTAAGCTGATCTGGGGAATTTATGGAGTATCTCCAGTAAGTCGCATAAAAACGTGGCTAAGTGAATCTGCTTTGACACCAACTCACAAAAAATGATTTCTAAGGCACCTTCATCTTATGTGACCCCTCTGCTGTTTTCTCCCCCAAATACTGTGTTCTAGCCTTGCAGTCTAACCCCATTCTTCACAACTACTTGTCTGAGTGGGAAAATGACAGGAAACTCTAGCTCCTTAATCCCAAACTTCTGCTGGTTGCTGAAAACACTAGTGGTTAGTACCTTTGGTACATAAAGTATCTGATTGTACCTAAAAGGTATCTGGTGATTACATTATATACTGATATCATGTAATAATTGATGGAAATCTGAAGAGAGGGTATTAATTACAATTTTATTCTCCTGTAGTTAAGTTCCTCAGCTTTATTTAATTAATTTACTTAAGTCTACAAATCTCACATACATGAAACCACAATAAAATTTGAGAGCAGGTCTGATGAAAAGAGAATCAGCACTGAAATATGTTACAATTTAATTCTGAACTTTCCTTTGCAGTACAAGAAACGTTATCAATACATCACATGTAAAAACAGATGCAGTGATGTACTGATGCATATAGCACATGAAGTATTTGTCTTGTGTAGCATGAACTGTTACAAATCTCATGTTTATAAAAATTAATCAGAGATTTGGATTTTATTTAGCCACTATTTTCTCAAGTGTTCTGTTCCTCCTGCAACTGATTTCTGGTATAAAAATCAATGTCAAAGTAGGAACAAGTCCAACAGCCCCTTAGAAAGCTAAATAGGAATAGTATGTTAGCAGAGCATCAAGGAAAATTTTTAAAAGAAAACAGATAATGCCTCAAAGATAGGAGATAGCACATACTACCTGAGGAGAACAAGCAGTTTATAGAACATCTCAGTCCCACTTTTGTGAAGCATGCTTGTGTCTTGTATAACCTAGGGACAAGAGTAGTATGTGCCTAAAAGCTTACCAAACCTCTCCCCCAACTATAACATTTCTCCAATAAAACGTACCACAAAAAAAAGAAAGAAAACACTTTACCTCTCCAGCATCAAAAAATAAATCTTACCCACTGATTCTAGTAGGGTTGAATTCAGATACAGATTGGTGACAAAATTTGTAATTACTGTAGAACTGTCGTACCAGATTCTTCATTTAAATCCATAGTTCATTGTTAATATAGGCTTACTTGCTATTTTTTCCATCTTGTCTGACCTTTGCTGATTCCTTCCCTTCCAGAACTCCCCACTTTTTTCTCTATAAAAATGCTGTGAACTTGAGCAAATAGAACATTTTCTGTCCAACTACAAAGATATCAGTGAGGGAACCATGTTATGTAATTCAAGCCAAACATGGGAAAATAAGAATTAAATAAACTACTCTTAGTAATAATGAGGGGAGGGGTTATTTCACCACTTTGTTGTCAGTTTTAAATGTCTTACCTTTCCTCTCCTGCTCTCCTTCAACACAAATTGGTCAACTTCCTACAGCAATGCAGAAACCCAGAAAAAGAGAAGGAAACATACCAGCATAACAGAGGAAAAGGTTACAGATGTGGACAGCATAGTATAAAATAGCAGTGAAAGAGAAAGAGCTACTTAAAGGTTAATTTATCAGAGAACTCAAACTATGATAATTCCAGCACTGATGACTTGCAAAGTTTTTTTTCCTCAAATAAAAAAAAAATAGAGCAGTGTTGTATTTAATCGAAACAATGTTTTCTGGAAACCAGGTAAAATAGATGTCCTATTTTCTCCCTATTCAAAAGAATTAGATTTTGTATTGTTGATTGCCAAAATAATGATAAGAAGGTAATTTATGTAGGCCTGCTAAATTCTGGAAGAAAAAAACATCTTGGGCTTCAATTTGGAAAAGGAAGGAAAAGAAAGACAGTCTCAGATAATCCCTTTTCTTTCAAAAGTAGAACATATATATAGGTATAAAGAACAGCCTTTTAATTTTCATGTATGGAAATGAACAAATTCTGGAGGCAGAATTATAAAACTACCATCACATTTTACCTTCTAAACATAACTGTACACATTAAAAAGAATTTAAGATTACTCCTGATGTCTACAGCAACACTGCAGTTACCCAAGTCATTCAGAAACAAATTCTAGAAAAACCACTTAAGTAATTGGTGCAAAACAACTTTTTTTTTTTCAGGCAAAGCCTATATTAAAGTGGAGCATCTAATAATGTGTGTTAAAATACTTTTAGGAAAATGAGTATTTGTTTACTCTCAGCAGAACATATATGCCATTAAGCTTTCATCTCCATTAAAGAAGGGTTTTTTGAGCCAAAGAGAATAGCCATGGTCCAGTTTCTAAGAATGGAATGATTACACAGAAAAGGTAATTTATGAGGATGTTTCAGAAACTAGCAGCAAGTTCTAAATAAAACCATTTTGTGTGCAAAAATAGTTTTCTGAACCACATTACTCCTTTACATAGTTGTTTTGCTTTGTAATACAACTATTCCAGCCAGTTAGAAATTTCTTGATACTGTCCTCAAATAAGCTTTTTGGTTGCTGTGACTCCGGCATCAGAAGTTGCACCACTGGCAAATATGCACCCACAAAGAGCCCAATAGCCCAAACAGGTGATAATCACTTAGTGCAAGGTCGGGACTGTAGGGCAGATGTGGCAGTGGGTGTTGCTATTGACTGTGACCTCCACGAAGTGGACAAGGAGTGGTCCTATATCAGTGGTCACTTGATCAACTGGTCAACTGTGAAGCCTCTGACAGTCGATCTCAGCCTGTCAGAGGCTCCACAACTGGGAGCAGCAGGACGCACATGGCTGGGCTGACCTATGCCCCCTGCCACCCAGGCTGCACTTGGTGAGTGGGGTCAAAACCTGGGCAGCTTGTCCGGGAGGCAGGGGGGATGTGGTAGATCCTGGAGTGCCAAAAAGTAATCTTCACCATAAAACGGTTGGTTATCACTGTCCAATGGGTGGTGGCAATGATGTGCGTTTTCACTGTGTGCTCTGCTTTCTGCTCTCAGGATTGTAATGGTAGACCCAGGCATCGTTCCTGGTAATGACGCACAAGAGGAACCCCTCGCCTTCATCCCATACATCTTGCAGAGGCTGGGGATACACTTCCACACACTGTCTTTTTTGATACACATGCATCAGTTGCTTTGGCACCCAATTGGCACATACTTTCAGGTAATTCAGGTGACCATACAAAATGCATGGATACTGAAAGCATTTACACCTGCTTCCCCCACTAGCTCAGGAATACTACTTGCCTGCTTACACGCATTGCGCTGTCAACCTTAGCAATGTTTTCCTCCCTTGTGGTTATGCTGTGGCATGCCACCTGGGGTTCATCCAGTATGGACATGCAGCTGTTTCTGAACTTCTCCACCCACTTATAGACCTTCCGTTGAGCCATACAGTTCTCACTATATTGTGCCACAATCCGATGGTGAATTTCACCAGACGGCAGATCTTTGGCACACAGAAATCAAATGTCAGGACACTGTTCTTCTTTTGTACACACTGACAGCTGCATGGCCACATTGTCTATGTGCTCACTAGCATCACACGCAGGTTCAGCCTAAAAGGATGGCAGCATTGTCAAATGCACCCACCAATGCTCCCCACTGCTATGTAGTTTCCCACTTTCTTGCAGATATGCAGCATGGGCAGCTGTTTTGCTGTTTGTTTCTGAAACACCCTTGTACCACTGAACAATAACAGTACATACAAAAATACATAAAGACAACAGATTCTTATGGTAATAAGCATGATTATATAGAACACATGAATGTTGTAATTTAAAGTATGTTTACCTCATATTCTTTTCTGCAAATTTTCAGGATGTCATTCTTTGAAGAAGCCTGAAATCAGTTAAATATCTTATGTTAATGTACAGCACAAGCTAATTAACAAGAAAATCATGTAGCAAAGATTTGCAATCTGTCCCCCACCTTCCCCCTCCCACAGCCTCAAACCCCCCCACCTCTACTCCCCCACACTGTCTTGTAGCAGGCAAACTGAGCTATGCTAAGACTTTTTAGCCATAGTCCAGGCTTTCCCAGAACTAAGCAACAAAATTGAACAGAGCACCTTCTGTGGCACCGGGAGATACAAGTGCTGTGACTGGGCGCTAGGTGAGCAAGGCACAACAATATCCCTATAAGGAATGTGCCTGGCACAGTGCCAGCAGACTGGTGTACCATATACGGAATGCCTGGCACAGTACCAGGGGACCGGACAATTTGAGATGAGAAAAGTTATAAAAGTGATGGACAAACAAAGGAACATGTGTGTTAGCATGATGTGACCCTGGGAGGAGAGATGCAGCTGCTGGGTCCCTGCTCGAACAGTGGGGAGCCACAAACTAAAATCCCACACACCCAGTGCAGGACCCGAGGCCTGGTACCCGCAAAGGTCACTGGTTTAATGTCCAACGAACCACTTGTCAAGTCGTACTATGGGAAGGAAACCTGTAATATTGCCTAGGGGTTACTATTAAAGTTCACTTGATACCACATTGGACGATTTGCCATGTTAATCTTTGTGGGGGCTCTGGCAAAAATAATTCTATTTCTTCCCCCAACATGCAGCCTTTACTCCCCCAGTTGCTTCCCCCTGACCCTTCTGCTGCTTACCGTTCCTCAAGCTCCGACAGGCTCTGGCCCCGCTCCAACCTGGGGCACAAATCATACGCTTGGCCCAGCCCTAGCCCAACCTAGCAGTAGTAGCATAGCACCACCACATGAAAGATGGCAGCTCAGGCCAAGCTCTGGTTCAGGGGATGAAGCTACCATGCTGCTGCTGCTGCTACAGGGCTGGGATGGAACAAACACATGCTCCGTGCTGGAGCAGGGGTGGATCCTGTTGAAGCTCAAGCAAGCATAAGAGAAGGGAGGGGACAGAGGCTACAGGGGTGGGGGAAGATGACGGAAGGGAGACCCAAGGCTGCAGGGGAGGGGACAGGCACAGGGGTGCAAGCGGTGGGGGGACAGGTGGCAAGGGGGCAAGGTGTTGGGGAGCAAGGGGCAGGGAGTCAAGCTGCTTACACCACACCGGTCTCCCCCACTGCCCCCCAAACGCACCCCATAACATCTGCCCTGTTACGTCTCAGCTCATGTTCTTGGGGAACCCTGACACAGGATGCAGACTGACTCGCAAAGAAT
>NW_017729006.1:44308731-44312066 GCF_001723915.1 Gavialis gangeticus | reverse complement strand
CCAAGTTTGAAACACATAAGAGGATCAGCTTGTACAGGCTGACTGACCCAGTTTGGCTCAGACGTGCCCTAATGAACTGAATGCTGGCCCATGAGGGTGTCATCTGGACACCCAGCCGGATTCAGAGGTATTCTGTTTAACTATGTGCTTGTGTCTGACTGCAGTTTATTGTTGCTCTGATGAACTGCTTCTTGGCATATGAGGGTGTCGGCCTGTCCATGCTGATCAACCCAGCCAGGTCAGGCATGTCACATTAATGTGTGTGTGTGTTTCTGTGTATGACTGATTTGGTGACTGGAGGAACCCAGCCCCATTGAAACTGAGTCCTGCAAGATAGCTCCACCGGGGGTGAGAATTTGCAGAAGGGAGTTATACAGCTCCGTACAGAAACACCATTACACACAAGCAACACATTGATACGATTACCAAGACCACAGGAACGTATCCCTAATAAATGAGCACACCCCAAAGTGATGGGCAAATCTGGTAACAGCCCCACTACTGTCCCCCCCTACAACTGTTTGCCTCACTGCAGGGGGGGAGGGGAGAGACAAATTTAAGATGACCCTCTGATAATTAGGTTTTATACATAGAAAATTATAACAAATTTAGAAATTTTCCATACATAGACTCTAATTCTGTGCATGGGACTGGGGTGATCATTTTAAGTTCAGGGTCATCTTGGATGTGGGTAAATACAATAATAACATACATTTGTTAAAAAAAAAAATCATAACAAAGCAATTTGATTTCAGTCTTTAACAGGGTAATTTGATGGATGAGGGGAAGCAACGGACATAATATACTCAAACCTTAGCATGGCTTTTAATACAGACACTCCTGCAAGTAAATGAGAGATATGTGGCCTAGACAGAATTACTGTTAAGTGGATACACAACTGGTGGACTAACTAGAAAGAAAGAGTAATCATAAATGGCTCAATAGCAGAATGGCAGGACGGTCCCACAGATGCCTGTTTTGGGTCTGGTGCTGTTTAACACTTTTATTAATAAAACTTGGACACAGGAAGACAGAACTTCCTGATCAAGCCTGCAGATGACATGAAACGGGGTGGGCTTCTGAACACTTGGGAGGATTAGATTCAAAATGGCCATGATAGTGCCGAGTTGTCCAATCTAAATGACAGAATGGAATTTAACACACACAGACACAAGGTGCTACACCTAGGGAAGAATAAGCAAATGCACAAACACAGCTGGGTATTGCTGAGAAGGATCTGGAGGTTTTGATGAATCCCAGACTCAACATGAATCAGTGTTGTGATGCAGCTGCTAAGAAAAACAAAGCAATTTTAGGCTGTATCAATAGACATCTAGCATGTATAGTAAGACATGGAAGGTGACAATATCATTCTACTAAGTATCAGTAAGGCTTCAGCTAGAGTTAAGGGGTTTTTTTTTTTGATATCTTTTATTGGACCACCTGTATAATTGGGATAGATATGGAATAGAGAATGGCAGTATGTGCCCAAAAGCTTGTCCAACATCTCTCACAACTATACTGTTGGTCAATAAATAAATAATTTTTTTTTAACATACATTTCCTGAACTATCACCACCACAGCACCATTTTAACCATACTCAACTAAAGTTAGTTCTGGGCCCCACAATTGGGGATATGAAGAAACTGGCCAGAACAGAAGGGAATGCAAACTATACCACGGCGGTGCACCTTTGGGTGCTTGCCGCTTTAAGAACCTGAGCAGGCTGTGAGGCAGCCGGCATGTGACTACAGACCCAATCAGGTTGTCACATGATAGCCAGGAAGCCGCCTGATTGGAGCAGGGTGAAGTAGCCTCAGAATAAGAACAGGCTCCGAGGAACAGAGCCAGCAGTTGCACTTGGGGAGCGGAAGGATGAATATCTCCCAGCCGGCGTACTGCTGCTCCCAGGAACACTCTGGAGGTCAAGGGTAGAAACTATGGGGAAGGAGAAGGTTCCTAGGCACCCAGTGGAGTGGTCCCAAGCCCTAAGGAAATGGCTATGAACCTAGGGAAGAGTGAGGCCAGCCCAGGAAAGGAGCTTAGAGTGTGGGCCTACTGAGGGGCTAGGCAAGCCCCTGATTAGAACTGGCTGGGACAGAGGCCAGAGGCTAAGATGAGCACAGTGGCGTAAAGGGCTGCCGGGCATAAGCTCTCTGGGGCTCTGGGCAAGCCCAGAGAGTTGATGACTTAATGGTGGGGCCCAGGGGGGACTCCTGCTGAGTATGAAGGTCAGCTGCTGCTAGACTGAGGCCAGGGAACCTCAACGGGGGGCCAGGGCTGAAAGGCTGATGGGCAAGTAAGCCCACCGCAAAAGGCAAGCCAAAGCTGCAAAGAGCTACTGGCACCCTGACTAGCCTGGAGGCAGGGCCACAGCCTAAAAGAGGCTGAAGGTCCCTTTGATGGGGGGACACATCACTGCCAAAGAGAGGATAGGCGGTCAGTCGGCCAGCACTCTGGTGACTGAGGGTATGTGATGAGATGAAGGCTGCAACAGAGTGCCCAGAATTGAGTAGCCCAGGGAGAACACCTAGGAGTCCGGTGAGGGAGCGAAAGACGAGGGCAGGTAGGCTTGCAGTGGTCCTGGGGAATGACCTAAAACTACACCCTCCTGGGGAGGATGGTGTTGTGGGGCTGCTTATGGCGGGGCAGTCCTCAGGAAATGCCACACCAGTGCCTCACTAGTGAAAGGTGAGTATGGGGCACTGGAAAGCCTCAGCCCCCACTGCCTAGGAGGTGGCCCTGTGGAAGAGAAAGCCTAGGGGAGCACATCCTGCAACAGCACAGGGGCTAGGAGGGCCCGAGGCCCAAGGCCTAAATGAGAGTGAGGCTTAGCGGGAGGCCTAAGTAGGAATGAGGTCCAGTTATGTCAACAGACACCTGAGGCCCAAGGGGCATCAAGCCCTAAAGCCCCAGTGAGGGTGAGGGGTAGTTACCCCACTGAGGGGACAGAGTGTGAGGGGCTAGGAGCTTAATAAGAGGTAAGGAGCCCAGAGCGTAAGAGGGAGTACAAGGCCATAGGGGAGGGAGAAAAAATGATTGGGGGGCTGAGCACATGTACGCCCCCCCCCCAGCAGGTACATCTGTGGGGGGACAGGCTGGGGGAAGGGAGTGGGGCTTGGGCAGGGACAGGTCCTGTACAGCCGAGGCAGGCATGGAACGGAGCTGTGAGTGGTTTGTCCAGGGGGCGCCTGGCATGGGGAGGAGGTAGTGGCTCCCACTGCTGCACACACCCTGGGAGGGCACAGGCAGCGCGTGCCCCCAGATCTGTGTGCAGGACAGGGCAGGATGCAGGTGTGGGCTGGGGCTGCGCCAGGCTGTTCCCGGCAGGCGG
>NW_017729006.1:44296357-44308720 GCF_001723915.1 Gavialis gangeticus | reverse complement strand
AGTAAGACTATTTTGAGATATTATGCAAATCACCTCTATAGATACTGCTGAAAAAACATAAATCCAGACAAAAAAAAATATTTTTTTGAAATAGAAGTAAAACATGTTATAGTAGATGTTTGATTTTTAGTATATGATTTGGTTTTTATCTATAATTTTTTTAAATAGTAGCTTCCAAAAAACTGTGTATGTGACCCTGGACAGTTCAAAACTTAAGTGGCCAACCAACAGAAATAATTGCCCACCCCTGCAGTAAAGCCTGTCAAACCTGTTAGCATTCCAGTTCAATGCAAACTCTGAAAAATGTATCAAACAAAGTAATCAAAACAGAATGGATAGGCAATATGATGCTATAACTGTACACACAGAAAGCAATATTATTTACTACGCAGAGAAAAAGGAAATCTTCAAACAAGCACTGGTGGGGTGGAGGAATGGTTATGACAGAAGCCTAAAGGCAGAATCCCTCAAGTTTGATTTTTTTTTTTTAAATAGGGAAATGTATCCTTCAATTCTGAAAATATAAATATAGGAACGCAACAAATGATACTAAGCAAAATTAAATACCATGGAAGCAAAAGGACACTAATGTTGCTTTCTGGATATTCGTTACATTTTTCTCCCCAATTTCCTTTTTAAACCAGCAGCTCAGGCTTCTACCTTAATTAAAAATGTGTGAACAGGCATACTTTTCACAAGTGACCACAACACTGCCAACATAATTTAGGTAGGAAGCATGAATTTTATGTCCAAAACAGTAGTCAGGAGCAGTTATGACCTTCAGGGTCCAAAGTGGGTCAAACCCCTAGCCTGCCTTCCTCCTCAGTGTCAGTAATCAGACCCAGAGCAAGAAGGGTAGGCTTGAAGAGAGCATGCAAATCTCCAATTGCTTCTTGTTGTTTCGTGCATTTTTTTGTGCCACTACCACTCCCTCTCTACTGTCTGAGCTATTTAACCTCCTATTTGTCAACAGAGTCCTCAACCATGAGGTCAGCATCACTAGCACCTAGCTACAGGATGCTTTTTCAGTTATTTCAAATGGGCAATTCCAATTAATAAGTGATTCAAGATACAGCTCTCTAACCTCTAACCTGTTACTTACATTTCCAAAAACAAAGCTAAAAGCTGTTGCATATTTTGTCATGTGGTACAGTGCAAGATCTCACTTTTTAAAAAGAAAAGCTTCAATGACCAAAACATGACAGTTGGGTACACAGATTAATTCTTGATCTAGTTAGCATTTTTAAAAAGGATTTTTGCAATATTTCCTCAAAATTAAATAAGGCTTAACATAATTAAGTTAATTTATTTTTACTTTTGCTTTTTACATGCTATATTGTTCAATAACATACATATTAAAGATGGAAGAAAATTAAAAAGCCTTACCTGTTTACATGCCTGTCGACATTCCACAGCAATGGCTAGTTCACAGCAACCTAAGCCAACCCAACCATCAGACTTTTTCAAAACACCTTTAAAATAAAATTACACCATGTATTATGGTAATAAAAGTATCCATCCTATAACCCCCCCCACACACCCACAATTAAGTTGCTTCTCAGACATGATAAAGCAAATACCCACAGCTAAGTGCCAATGATATCTTTCTAAATTACAAGTCAAACTTTTTGGAATGTAAAGGACCACAAGAGGACAAAGGCTTAATAAGCATGCTAATTTGCAATTACATTGCTCTTCAAACACCTATACAATATTTACAGTGCATTAAGCCAAGCAATACCCTTGTGAAAAGTATTATCAGGACTCAAAAAGTCATTCAACTGACAGAAGGACTGAGCCTTAATAGCCAGGAAGGAAGGTAATTAAAAATAAATACACCTATCTTTTCAAAGATCTCGTCTTCTTTTAAGATGGACATTATTTGGGGCATTAATAGGGTCATATTTTCAGTTAATAAAATTTAAAAGAATTCTGTCAATTATGAGGGGTGCACCAATAGAGATTTTTTGGGCCAATACCAATGGCCGATTTTTAATGAGCCATATTGGCCAAAACCAATCTGCTTGCCGATATGCAGGTGGGCAGCTTGGAGAGCAGCATCGGGCTGATAAGTCTGTTGCGGGAAAAGGGACGAGGGGGGAGGAAGGGGCATGGGGGGAGGCAGATCAAGGCCCCCACAGTGAGGGAACCAGTGGGGCTGGGGCAGAGGCTGTATAGCCAGGGCAGAGTGTGGGATGGAGCTGCAGCTCATCTGGGGACCATGGGAGGGGCAACGTGCACCCTGGAAGGGCATGGGGGGCACGTGCCTTCGGATTTGTATGTGAGGTGAGGACAGGCTGCTGCTGTGGGCTGGGGCTGAGCTATTCCCAGCGGGGGGCTGGGCTGGGCTGGGCTGGGGTGCACTCAGGGTGGGCAGCAGTGGTATTAGGAAGGGTCCTGTGGTGGGGGGAGCAGCTGCAGCCACCCCAAAACTTACCCCCCTCTCAGCACCACTGCTGCCCACCCTGAGTGCAATCCGGCCCAGCCCCACGTTGGGAAGAACTCAGCACCGCACCAGTCCGCAGCAGCAGCCTGCCACGAGATATGGGGGTATGTCCCCCCATGCCCTCCCAGGGTGTGTGCAGCAACAGGAGCCGCCACCTGCTCCCCACGCCCCCTGGATGAGCCACTCGCGACTCCATTCCATGTCCCACCTTGGCTGTGCAGTGCCTGCCCCCGTCCCAGCCCCACTCCCTCCCTCACTGCTGGGGCCTCAATCATCCACCCCTCCCCACGCCCCTTCCCTCACAACAGACTTACCAGCCGGATCCAGCTGCTCTCCACACTGCCAAGGTGGACTCCTGGCAGCCTGTGTGCTATGCTGCAGCTACACACATACACAAGGCATTTATTGGCGACATTATCGGCTACCATCAACCAAAAAAAACCAATTGCCAATACTGTCAATTTTCCTGATATCAGTGCCAATGTGATATGGGACCAAAGTATCAGTGCACCTCTATCAATAATAACTCTCTTGCTCTTCATTTCACTCCTCTTTCCTCCCTATAAGGTTAATGCATCTTTCTCTGAATTGATTTCAGTAAGTCTCATCTTTTCCTTTTGTTGCTCCAACCCCTCCTTCCCGTACCCCTGCCAATATTGGCTTCTATGCCTCACTTATTCCATTTCTTTTTCTCATTTCTTTCTATAAAATATCTTAACAAAACAATTCTCTTTTCTAATTTATTCCACAATCTCTTCTCCTCTCTCCTGCAATCAGCCTGTCTAAAATCATAGAAAATAAGGGTTGGGAGGAACCTCAGGAGGTCATCTCATCCAACCCCCCTGGTTCAAAGCAGGACCATCCCTAATTAAATCATTCCAGTCAAGGGTTCTGTCGAGCCAGGCATTAAAAACCTTCAAGGATGAAGATTCTACCACTTCTCCAGGTAACCAGGTCCAGTGCTTCACCACCTTCATAGTGAGAAAGTTTTTCCTAACATCCACCCTAAACCTCCCTTGCTGCAACTTGACACTATTGCTCCTTGTTCCGTCATCTTTCACCACTGAGAACAGATTAGCTCCATCCCTCTACGCAACCAGCCTTCAGGTAGTTAAAGGCAGCTATCAAATCCTGCCTCAGTCTTTTCTTCTGCAGACTAAATAAGCCCAGTTCACTCCACCTCTCCACAGAAGTCGGGTGACCCAGCCCCCTACCCATCTTTGCTGTCCTCCGATGGACTCCCTCAAATTTATCCACATTCCTTCTATAGTGTGGGGGCCCAAAACTGACACAGTACTCCAGATGTGGCCTCACCAGGGCAAAATAGAGGGAAATAATTACCTCCCTCAATCTGAAGATTTATGAAGATTTTCATTCATGAAGATTTGCAAAGAAGACATCATTACAAAAGAATACCTTAGCTGTAGCTACTTCACAAGTATGGTAGTGAGTCAGAAACTCTAAAGGTCTACAGACATATTGGTTGAGGAGCCATGCACCTTTACGAAGTCTAAAATGTATTATATTGTTATATTCTTTTTCTTAAGAAAAGAATTAAACCAGTAAGATTTTTACAAATTATAGCTTCCCTCTAGGAAATAAACTACCAATTACCAGAAATAAGAGAAGATATAGTATTTATAAAAACCCTTGTAAATTCATGTATCTTTTAGAAGGCCCTTTGGATTGCTCCTCCTGTTCAATCTTGACTGACATAGTCAATCCTTAGCAGTTAATTAAGAGTTGTTTCAAGGGCCACAAACTGCTGCAGAAAAGATAGGTTAGCATTTGGGAAAAGAGTAGTTTAAACACACTCTTCTTTCTTCTTGGTCGCCTCTGCATGCCACTTCATTTTCTACCCTCAGCTACTTCCCTCACTCTATTTCACATAATGGGAGCAGGGATTTTGTTTGTTTTCTGATGATTAAGAGCCATCAATAAATGGCTATAAAAGGTGTCAATTATACGCTAACAACTTGTAATGAATGTCTAAATATAATAAAAGATGTATTATACTGATATACACAAAATATTTTTATCAATAAAGTATAACATTTATGTTTAAAGAGTAAATATAGTGGATGTTTCTCCATTACTTGCTTGTATAAATGAATGCTCAAATGAGCTAAACATCCATCTACAGTTATTCACAGGATTAGCTACATACTATTTTCATCCTAAATTTCATAGGACAATTGCTTATGCAGAATGCCTGCAGCAGCACCACTCTTCAAGAATGTGTAACTATGCAAATGATCAGTTTCACTAGATGTTTGAGAAGATCATCAGAAGTATGTATTTAAAAAATATAAACAAATTTCAGTGAGGCAGAGAAAGAAATGAGTTCAATTTAAGCAGCAAAACAGGGAAATAGCTGTTGATCAATCAGGAAAAAATTCAGAGGACTAAAAATTGTGTTGCAGCAAACTGGCAAGTGATTTTCTATAGCATTGTGGTGTTATGCTTACAATGGCACACAAATCAATTTGGTATTTCCAGACACATCAGTCAGACAATTTCTAAACCTTTTACTAGGGTAAATTATTTGAAAAGTGCTGAAATATGCACCTAAACCATGGTTTCTGAATCAGTCATCTACAGGAGATTAGCTGGTTACAGCTGCTGGCTGGTTCTTTCTTGTTTCCAGCTGCTATAGTAGAACCTTGATACTTTATGGATTAGGGTCCCTATCCTCCTGTGAAGAAAAGGGTTTGCAAACTAGCCAGGGGTATACAGCCAGAGCAAATAGCTGTGTAGGCAATCATGGGTACTCCGGCTATTTATTGCAGCTTATATTTCAAAAGCCACTGCTTTTCTGGTGAGTTATGGAGGAGTGCTGACCAGCTCCAGCTGAGTGGGGAAGCAGCACCCTTTGAAGCAAAAGCCACAGCAAACAGCTGAGTGGCTCATCTTTAATTTGGCAACCTGTTGCAAACTAAGCAAGTTACGAACCACTCAAATAAAAGCTATCCAAGTTCTAATGTATGTTACATTTAAAAGACAGCTAAAAAGCACAAATATTGTCATATTATTCATCTTCTATTACAAGCAATTACTGTAATTGCTATGGAGATTTTACTGGACCGGGATAGAAATAAAAGTGTTCTGCACAAATGTGAAAATTTAGGATACATTAAAGAAATACATATCGGGGCTATGGTGCTAATTATACTGTTTGAAAATCTCTTGCATGTAAACACTGAGGTGGACACTTGCAGAGATCAGTCAGGCACCATGTTTCTACAAGTCAGCTGACCAAGCTGGGTAACTGAAAAGACAATGGCTCAAATCCCCTACCTAGCCCTCTACAGAGGCACGAGAAGGGCTGGCTAGTTAATCTCCCCAAGAGAGAACATAAGAAATGTCATTTATTTGGTCCATCTAGCCCAGCATCCACTCTGACACAGTGGCAGGGTGTGGATGCTGAAGGGATGAGGGTAAACAGGGCATTTCCAGAGTCTTCCCCTCTGCTCCTCTCCCATTGCAGTTTCTAGCATTCAGAGGTAAGAACAAGAATTGTTTGTCTTTCCCGTTTTGGCTTCTTGAAATAACAGCAAGCACCTCTAATATGTATTTGACAGAGAAGTTAATATCAGACACAAATCAGAGGCATTTGCTCTTTTTTGAAGAGGTAGGATAAAAGTTAAATCAAATTAATTCTTGGTTAAGGTGGAATCGAAAGTAGGCTGAAGAAATAAATAGAACAATAAAAGAAAAAAAAAGGAGGAGAAAAGGGTACCTTAATACAGTCAACTCACTAAACATTCTTCCAGGATACTATGCAATCTTATTATTATTTAGATTTATATCCCGCTCTGTCCAGGAAGACTCAGGTACTACTCTCATCCCAGCAGCCATGGGGCACTGCTGAGAATGCCAAAACCTGCTTCTTGCTGATACAGAAGGAGAGCAGAATCGGACTCCCCCTGCAAGACAATAAGGCACCATGGGATCTAATGTGCAATCCCACAATCGGTATGGCAGGAGATGTGATTGTGTGGATTATGCATTAGATCCCATCATGCTTTTACCAACACATATAGAGGGGCCCTGACACATTACATTAAAGATGCAATTAAACGGTTACTCATACCTTAACTAGTAACCTGGTCACACACTGAAGTCAATTTGTGGCGTGATGATACAGTAAATGATCTACTAAGTTATTCCACGTCATGTATAACAACTTTGTGGCTCATTTGCCTTCAACAGAATGTGTAGCAGGTTGGGACTGGTCCATGACAGATCCTAAGGCTCAGCTGAGTGTCAGGATCCAGCATGGGAGCCCCAGGGACATAAGTCAATTGGGCTAGGGTAGAAGGAGTTCCTGTACCCTGGGCCCCCCACCCGATTCCAAGGCAGATGGGAAGGGGCAAGTAAGGCCAACATCAAGGAGCATGTCCCTGGTCTTCAGCTCATTGCATCCCAGACTTTTAGAAACCGTATGTTCAGCTGGGCTGCCTGCGTAGTTTTCTCACATCCCCAGTGCTCAGAGGCCCCAGAATCATAGAAAATTAGGGTTGGAAGGGACCTCAGGAGGTTATTTAGTCCAACCTCCTGCTCAAAGCAGGACCATCCCCACCAAGATCATCCCAAACAAGGCGTTGTCTAGCCAGCTCTCAAAAACTTCCAAAGATAGAGGAGCCCACAACCTCTCTGGGTAACCTGTTCCAGCACTTTACTACCCTCCTACTAAGCAAGTTTTTTCCTTATATCTAACCTAAATTTCCCCTGGTGCAACTTGGAAACCATTATTCCTTGTTCTGTCATCTGCCACCAGTAAGAACAGTCTACTGCCATACTCTCTGGAACCCCCTTTCAGGTAAAGGCTGCTATTAAATCCCCCCTCAGTCTTCTATTCTCCATAGTAAATGAACCCAGTTCCTCCAGCCTCCCCTCTCATAAGCAGAGATCCAGATTTTCTATTTGCCATGGGAAAAACATCGATTTTCTCCTTGAAAGGAGAAACGTGTGGGAAACCACAGGTTTCTCCTTGCAAGCTGGCAGAGTTCCAGCCTGCAAAGGCTGCTTAGGGCTGGGCAGAGAGGGATACAGGAGGTTCCAGGTACGTGTGTGCGTGCACACATGCATGTGGCAGGCAATAAAACTAGGCAGCGGTATAGAGCAGCTCCCCCAGCTGCCTGCAGGTAAAACTGTGGGGAGGGGGGGAGGGGGGGACCTGATAGAGGCCCCCATGGTGAGGGAGTGGGGCAGGGGCTACTGCCCAGCCAGAGAGGTGCATGGGACCTGGGTGGGAATGCATGGCCAAGCTGAAGGAGCAAGAGGGAGCCACAGGCAGCTCAGCTGGGGGGGGGGCGGGGAAGCTAGCTCCTCGCTGCTGCGCACACTCCTGGGGAGGGGGGCATGAGGGAACACATGCACCCCCAGACGTGTGTGCAGGGTAGGGGAGGATTGGGGCTCCATGCCCTACTGCCCTCCCCCAAGGGGCCTCCGTGGCCCAGTAGGTGGGAACCAGTGGCAGAGTGTGGAGCGGCTTCTGCCACCACTGGAAGCCCCACACCAGCCATGCCACCACAGCAAGGCATTCCCATCTGCCTGGAAGCAGCAGAGGGCACAACTCCACGCCACAGCCCTACTGCTGCTAAAAGGGCAGGGGGCACCTCTCCATGGCAGCGCAGGTGGCATGGGGCTTCCAGCAGTAGCAGCAACAATGACCCGCTCCACTCCCCTGTGCCAGGTCTCGCCCACTGGGCTGCAGAAGCCCCCGGGGAAGGACAGCAGGGTAGGGCGCTCTGAGGTGTGTGTGGGTGTGTGTGTTTTCATTTTAATTGCAGGAAAACACAGATTTGGGGGAGTTAAAGAGAAGTGGGTGGGTGGGTGGTTTGTTTTTTGTTTTTTAAATCAGAGAATTTGGGATTTTTAAAAACAGAGAAAACTAGGATCTCTCCTTATAAGTCGTCTGCCCCAGCCCCCTAACCATTTCTGTTGCCCTCCACTAAACCTTCTTCAATTTGTCCACATCCTTTCTATAGTGCGGGACCCAAAACTGGGTAGAGTACTCCAGATATTGGCCTTATCGAACAGAGTGCTAAGCAGAGGGGAATAATCACTTCTCTTGGCCTGCTGGCAACCGTGCACTAATGCAGTCCAGTATGCTTTTAGTCTTCTTCCTAACAGGGACACACTGTTGGCTCATATTCAGCTTCTTGTCCACTGTAACCCTCAGGTCCTTTTCTGCACAGCTGCTGCCCAGCCAGTCGGTCCTCTGACTGTACTAGTGCATGGGACTGTTCCATCCTAAGTGGAGAGCTTTGTACTTGTCCTTATTGAACCTCAGGAGATTTCTTTTGGTCCAATCCTCCAATTTCTCTAGGTCTCTCTGAATCCTAGCCCTACCCTCCAGTGTATCTACTACTTCCCCCAGCTTGGTGTCATCTGCAAGCTTCCTGAAGGTGCACTCCATCCCATCTTCCAACTCACTAATAGAAATATAGAACAAAACCAGCCTCAGGACAGACCCCTGGGGCAATCCACATGAGGCCAGCTAAATATTGAGTCATTTATTACTACCCTCAGAGCCCAACAATCCAGCCAGTTTTATATCCACTTTACAGTCCATTCATCCAACCCGTACTTCCTTAGCTTGCCTGTGAGAATGTTGTGGGAGACTGTATCAAAGGCCTTGCTGAATTCAAGGCATATCACACCCACAGAGCCAGTCACCTCATCATAGAAGGCAATCAGGTTGATCAGACACGACATGCCCTTGGTGAATGCATGCTGACTGTTCCTAATCACCTTCTCCTCCAGGTGCTTAGAAATGGATTCCTTGAGGACCTGGCTCCCTGATTTTTCCAGGGACAGAGGTGAGGATGACCGGTTTCTTGTTCCCCAGATCCTCCTTCTTCCCTTTCTTAAAGATGGGCACTATATTTGCCCTTTTCCAATCACCCAGGACCTCTCCCAAACACCATGAGTTTTCAAAGATAATGGCCAGCAGCTCTGCAAGCACGTAAGCCAACTCCCTCAGCACTCTCAGCTGTATCACATCCGGCCCCATGGACATGTACACATCCAGATTTTCCAAATAGTCCCCAACCTGTTCTTTTGCCACTGTTAGCTGCTCAACTCCCCCCCATACTGTGCTGCCTGGTGCAGTAGTCCGGGAGCTTTCATAGATTTCATAGACATTAGGGCTGGAAGGAACCTCAGAAGATCATCAAGTCCAGCCCCCTGCCCGAGAGGTAGGAAGTCAGCTGGGATCATAGGATCCCAGCAAGATAAGCATCCAAATTTCTTTTGAAGGCGATCAATGTAGGTGCTTGAACCACCTCGGTGGCAGGCTATTCCAGACCTTGGGGGCTCAGAAAGTGAAGAAATTCTTCCTTATGTCCAGCCTGAAACTGTCATGGAGGAGTTTATAACCATTCGACCTTGTCATCCCCTGGGGCGCTCTGGTGAACAATCATTCCCCCAGATCTTGGTGGTCACCCCGATAAAAACTTATAGATGGCCATCAGATCACCCCTGAGCCTGCACTTTTCCAGGCTGAAAAGCGCTATAGATCTCAGCCTGTCATCGTAAGGTCTGTTTTCCTGACCTCTGATCACGCTCATGGCTCTGGACTCTCTCAAGCTTCTCTACCACCTTTTTGAATTGTAGAGCCCTAAACTGGATGCAGAACTCCAGCTGTGGCCTCACCAAGTACAACGGGAGAATGACGTCCTGGGATTTGCTTGAGAACCAAATATGGATGCAACCCAGCTGCACAAACATTTTGTAAAGACCCCAACATAACTGGGCCCCACAATCACACAGAGGCTTCTGAATCTTAGGGTCCTTGTGTGCCAGGGCCTGTAAATCCTACCTGTGCCACCCAGTTGGGCTACACATGTAGTTTTTACTCATTGCAGCACATGAGGATCCCAGGCTTGGGCTGCAGCAGCCCATTCCTTAGGTCCCCATGCACTCAGCTGAGTAAAAACTGTATATGCTGCTCAGCTGGGATTTTCACAATTAACTGATTGTCAGCTTGGGTCAGGGACTACACTGGGGCTGGTTTGAGACCCCAGTTTGGTCCCTAGCCCAAGTGACAATCAGTTGATAGTGGGCATCTGACTCTCAACTTGCTCTTGCAGGGCAAGCCTAGGATCATGATCATTAAGTCACAGAGTAAGGCATGAATGAGATCTAATACCCGATCGCAAAATTGTATGCCCTACAGCACAAGTGCAGCATGGAAAGTGGTGCAACTGTTGGGATCATGGATCAGATCCCACCATGCCTTTAAATAAATGTCTTTCAGTGGCCTTAGAGGTCACAGGTTGAGAGGGAGGTTTTCAAAGTTCCCATGGGAAGTATTATACCTAACCAGACCAAATAATAAATAATTTAATGTTAAAAGATAAAGATTTACTTTGTCGAGTCTAAATTAAAGAACACTGAAATTATAATGATTAAGAGAGTTCGTACTTTTAAGAATTTCTCCCTCCCCCCCAAATCTGTTATAAGACATGACAAGAATACCAAGTGAACATCAGACTGGAGAACAGCATCAGTTACTTTAGACCCCCAAGTTAACCTGTCATGTTTTAGGTTAGAAAGAGGTAGTTATAGCTGTATTAGCTTCAAGCCAGGAAGAAGAATGGGTAGATCTGCACTTTGTAAACATAAGCTTTCATAAGCAGAAGCCCTCTGCTTATGAAAGTTTATGCTATACATCTCTGATTAGTTAATGTATTAGGTTGTCAGTGCCAGTATATTAAGGAAAAAGGATACCCTTCAACTATCCTTCTTGGATAGCAATATTTAGGAAAAACACAAATATCTACAGACTGTTTTACACTTCTAAGAGAGAGAGAGACCCTCTAAAACAAAGCAAAGAAAACACTACGGCATTGATCCTATCTGGATTTTACCAACCAGCTTGTGAAGGTGAGGGAACTGAGGAGAAAAGGTCAGCTATAACTTCTGTGAAATATCCAAGGCAACTGAGTCACTTGGATATTCTTAAAGCAGCTGCCGCAAATCCCACAAAACACTGCCATATGTTACAGGAAAACAATTCAGATTTCTGTTGTGGAGAAATTTACTGTCTAGGCACCAAGTTTGGGATACTAGAGAAAAAAAAACAAAACACTTCACTCCTCTGAAAAGATGTTTTGCAGCCCAGGCTATCCACAATATACAGAAGCAACGAGATTTTTCCAAGCCTTCAAAAAAGAGGAGGCTTAACTACAATGGAGACTTCCCAAGGTTTCACAAGTTAAGGCAGACAATTTAGCAGCATTTGTTTAGCCCGGATTTCCATATTAAGAGACTTCAAACAATAGCACTTTACTATACTAATACAACTTCTAATACAGCATGCATTCTTTTCTTGAATGGAAGAATGTAAGTGTTCTGCAATCGTTCTGTAGCTAAAATTGAGAGGAACATCTGCCATCAACCACGTACTGCTTGAGTTTCAAGAAAGTTAATTTAAAAGTTGACCACGGCTTCTGGACCAGGTATGAAATAGCTTTATTTCATTCAAATAACTTAAGGTACTCTGCAAAGGAGAATGTCAATACCCTCTTCTTATAGACAAAGTGTTAAACCAGGAATTTAGCAGCTCAGGGTTACAGTGTACCAATGGCAGTGTTGTGCTTCCTGATTTAATCATGTTCTAACCATAGTTTCATAGTTTCTAGGGTCGGAAGGGACCTGAGCAGATCATCTAGTCCAACCCCCTGCCATAGCAGGAAAGAGTACTGGGGTCAAACGACCCCAGCAAGGTGTTCATCTAACCTCATCTTAAAAACCCCAAGGGTAGGAGCCTGCACCACTTCTCTTGGAAGTTGGTTCCAGACCCTAGCCGCCCTGACCGTGAAATAGCGCCTCCTGATGTCTAACCTAAACCTACCCTCTGCCAGCTTGTGACCGTTATTCCTGGTCACTCCTGGCGGTGCTCGGGG
>NW_017729006.1:44278795-44291357 GCF_001723915.1 Gavialis gangeticus | reverse complement strand
AGACCACCAGGTTGGTCTGACAGGACCTCCCACTGATGAACCCGTGTTGGTTGCCCCTAAGCATGCAGTCCCCTGCTGGCCCCTCCTGGATGTGTGCCAGAATAATTTTCTCGAACAGCTTGCCTAGGATCGAGGTACGACTAACTGGCCTATAGTTTCCCGGGTCCTCCTTCCTCCCTTTTTTGAAGATGGGAACCACGTTGGCCCTCTTCCAGTCCTCCGGTACCTCTCCAGAGCACCACGAGTGCTCATAAAGCCGTGCCAGGGGACCTGCAATGACCTCGGCCAGTTCCTTTAGAACTCTAGGGTGGAAATCATCCGGACCGGCTGACTTGAAAACATCCAGCCCCTCCAGAAGCTCCCTAACTAAATCCTCGCTAACCCTAGGCCCAGGTGTGCCCCCCTGGGGCCCGAGGGAGGCCCAGCAGGGAGGTGGCTGTTCTGGTCCCTACTTAGGAAGACGGAGGCAAAGAAATCGTTAAACATGTTAGCTTTGTCGTCTGGTGTGACGACCAAATTTCCCAACGCGTCCTGCATTACATTCAAACATTAAACTACAAAAAAAAAATCCTCATGGCCCAGGAAGATTAACACCTTTGAATAAAGTAGGTTCAGTTCCTCTGTGGCAGGCCTGGGGCTTCCCAGATAGACTTAAGAGACAAAGAAAGCATCCAGGACAACTAGAGAAAAAGGGAGATAGCTGTGATCAATGGGAAATTCCCAGAGCTGTATGTGTTCCTTGGAGAAAGCTAAGGAAGCAGCTGAAAGAACTGCCTACAGACCTTACTAAGCCAAAAGGCTGAAAGCCAACAAGGCAGCAGAGGGACTTGCATTCCCCATGCCACCAAACCAAACCCAAAGAGTTGGAAAAGCAAGAGAACAGCAGAAGGATTCATCTGCTGACTTCCCCTGTTCCAGAAAGGATTTGAGGGCCAGGGAAATAATGTGGGACGGCAGAAACGCAATGAACTTTCCAAACTGGAGGGCTGAGAGGCAAGGGGGCAAAGAGTCTGGCCGACTGACTGACCGGCCCAACAAAAAGGATGCCCCTGCCTCTGCTGAAGAAGGAATTCAGCCTGAGCTGGTGCAGCAGTTTCACAAAGGGGATGGAAGAGCAGCCGTGGGAGAGGTGGGAGACACCAGAACTGGGGTATGCGTGTCAATATACCTTGTACAGGACTTTTAAGGAGTGTGTGCATTAACTGGAATAAATGGAAAAATGTGTTGCAATTGTAAGCACTTCCACTATGTGTAATGATCAGGGATCTGGATTTTCTATTTGGCATGGAAAAATGCAGTAAAACCCAGGTTTTCTCATTTTAAAGAGAAACATGCAGAAAAAGGCAGGTTTCCCCTTTCAGGATGGCAGAGTTCCAGCTCGCAAGGGGCTGGGGGGAGCAGGAGGAGGGCAGTCAGGCAAGAGATGCCATGTGCACATGCATACGTACACATGCACATGGCCCCCAGGCAGCCTGGAGATCTGGTCCCACAGCTCCCTGCAGGTATGTAGAGGCAGAGGGCAGGGGCGGGGTACTGAGGCCCCCATAGTGAAGGATTGAGTTGGGTAGGGCAGAAGCTGGGGATGCTGCTCAGCCAGAGTGGTGCAGCCACAGAGCCTGGGCAGAGAGCGGGATGGAGCTGTGGGAGCTCATCTGGGGGGCAGGGGGCTCGCTCCCTGCACACTGCCAGGGGGGCCATGTGGGGCACATGCCCCCATATCTGTGCACGGGGTGGAGGTGGGCTGCCTTCTGTATGCTCAGATTCCCCACCCTGCTGCCCTCCCTGCAGGGCCTCCACAAACCAGTGGGTGGGACCAGACAGGGAAGCTGGATGCTACTGCCTGGAGCCCCATGCCGCCACGTCACGGCGCCCCCTGCCCACCAGCAGCACTAGGGGTGGTGGTGCAGAGTTTTGCCCCCTGATGCTACCAGGTGGGCAGGGAGCACCTCACCATGGCAGCGCAGAGCTCCCAGCAGCAGCAATGAGCCTCCCCACCTCAGTCTGCTGTGCCAGGTCCTGCCTGCTGGGCTGTGGAGGGCCTGGGGAGAGGACAGCAGGGTAGGCAGCCTGAGCCCACAGAGGACAGTCCACACCTCCCCCAGAATTTGCTTCATCTGTGCTGCCCATGGGAGAGGGGAAGCCAAGCTTCACCACAGCAGCCACTGCCTCCCACATGCAGCAGCCAGGGCTCAGGCACTGCTGTAGTAGAGGGCAGGGAGCTGTGGACCCAGGCCCCTGGCCCCATAGCTGTGGCAGCTGGGGGCCCCCTCCAGCAGGGCTGGAGGGGGCGAGAAGTGAGGGGCACCAGCAGGACACTGGTATAATCAGGGCTGCTCAGCACCACAAAGCAGTGGAAGGGGACAGCCACAGCTGGATCCATGTCCTGGTGAGCAAAGGAAGGGGGCAGGGAGAGCTCTGGATTTACCATGAGAAAAAACCCAAAATCAAACACCAACATTTATAGGTATTTAGAAGTTATGTTATTACAGTGATTGAGGCACTGGCAGGCTTCCAAATTGTTTTGAAATTGTAAATATATCAATAAACATTGTCTTTGTGTGTGTGTGCATGCACACACAGATATAGATATATAGTGGCATTTCATTTTAATTGTGGGAAAAAAACCCACGGATTTTGGGGCTGAGGAAGGGAAAACAAAAATGGGTGTTTTGCAGTATTGTACATGCCAACAGGGGGTGCTTCAGCAGCAAAGCAGTTTTGTTAGACATAATGAAATTGAGGAATCTTAGGAGGGAAAACTAAGGCAGGAAAACCTCAGGGGATCCCATTTTCTGGGTCTCTCTGGTTTGGAAAGTTGACACCAAAAATAAGTAGTATAAAGCAAGGCTACATAGTAAATCAGCAGCAGGCAAGGGAGTAAGATTTACAAGATTTCTTAGACCTTAGGTTTTGTATACCAACCACTAAATCAGTGGATAGACCAAGTGAAAAAAATGGTGCATCTGAGTCTACTGAAACTGACACCCAAGAACAAGAAAACCTCATTACAAAAATCAATCAATCAATCACTAGTGACCAGCCAGGCTGTAAAACATCCTTCCATTTTTCAGCTAGCATATGCTAATTTTAGTCCAAGTTTCTTTGACACAAAGGCTGCTTGTAGACATTAAAAATAAATAAATAAATAAAATGGCACTTGACTTTAAACTTGCCCTGTTCACACAAGGAGCTCCATGCATGCCTAGAAGAGGCAGTATGTCAGCTGGGCTCTGCTCGTCTGACATCCGTAAAGATCAGGCACTTTAGTGGGGCCTTTTTTGGTGCTTTTATCTAATAGTTGATCAAATCAGCTTCAGCTAAAAGTGCCAATAAACCCCTGCTGAAGTGCCCAATCTTTACAGATGCTGCAGAGCTGGATCCAACTAATACACTGCTGCTTCTGATACAGCATTTTTGGTTGGTTTGTTTTTTTAATGTTTGCAAGCAGCCAAAATGAACAAGAAAAGATTACTAGGACTATTTGGTAACAAGGCAGAATAAGATCCGACTGTTCAGGAGAAATAAAATGGGACTTAAAGCACCATCCCTAATAACTGCTACTCTGTTTCACTAATGTTTTAAATCTACATGACACTGCAATCCAAATAAGAGTTTTACTTAGTTTCATTTATTAAAAAAAAACAAAAGATGCAGGTCAGAAGGGACAACAGTTCGTGAAAATATTGGACAATAATAGGACATCTAGTGCTGGGCCTAGGACAAGGATGCCATGCTCAATAATCTTTCAAAAAGGCAAAGGTGCACTCAATCAAGGCTTTTACCTACTTCTGAAAGACAAATATGACCATCCTTTTCTATGCCATACCCAAAGAAACGGCTAAGTTATTTAAGCAAATGTGAATATACTATACTTCCCATACAGAATATTTTCTAAATGAGGAAAAGGCCACATTTGCCTTCCATTTTTGCTATGGGTTAAAGCACCACAGTGCAAAACAAGCAAACAAAAAACTGCATCTTATGCAGAAATATATCAAAGTTTAACTATTTTCTATTCATGCAATCTGGAAATTAGAGGCATTTGTTATTGAAGCAAACCTTTTTTTTTTAAATCAGGCAAAATATAAATCATAATATTTTGATGTCTCTTACCTGGCAAAGAAGAATTTATACAACCCCAAACTTCTCCCTGAAAAGTAAAATGCAATTAAACAAAAGTAAATTTTTAATCAGTGACAGACCATGACATTCTACTACATTCATACTCAAGTTCAGAATAGAACAGCAGAATGACTAATCTACCAATGGTGCAAATTTCAAGGCATTTAGACAAACTTCTAAGGAGCTGGGAAGGAGCTTCCAACCACAAAGACAGAATTTTGCTCAGGTAGCATGAAGATGGGTAACTGTATAAAAAGACAGATGGAAGAAAGATCCTAAAAGATAAATTAATCAAGAAGGTTTAAATATAAGACCTCTACACTTGTTTTCTCTAAAAACCAAGTTGGGTGAAGGTGCAGAGACTCTAGAGGGTAGGGACAGGATTCAAAATGACATTAATAAATTGGAGAAACTGTCTGAAATTAATCAAAGAAATTCAGTAAGGACAAACATGAAATCCTTGGGACAGAACAACTGTATGCACACATACAGACTGGGAAAAGGACTAGGCTGCAGTACTGCAGAAAAGGAGCTGGGGGTTATAGTAGCTCATATTTAGCTTATGGTCTAACACTGTGCTCTAATTGCAAAAAAAGCTAATTAGCATACTGGTTTGCATTAACATGCTAATCACCTGCAAATCATGAGAAGTAATTCTCCTGTTCTGTTCAGCACTGGTGAGACCTCATCTAGAGTGCTGTGCTCAGTTTTGTGCACCTCACATCTAAGCCCCCTTCCATCTCCATATGGGGTCTGAACATGAATCTCTCAGGACAGTGTTCTAACCACCTTGACACAGGATAGGCACTAACCAAGCTGCTTACTGGTGCTCCCTGTGAAACTTGCCCCTGGGCTGCCAAGAAGGGGAGAATCATGAGACAAGAAGAAAGTACGGAAGCCTGGGGGGTGGCTCAGCAAGACAGCTACTGCCTTTAGGGTGTGTTGTCTTCTAGCCTGGAGCCTTGCTTCTATTAAGGTAAAAATGTCTGCACTGGCATCCATCAATTTTTCCCCAATAACTTCAAATGCGAGGGGCTATGGCTCAGTTTCAAAATGAATGCTGGCCAAGATTTTGGATGATACCCATCTGGTACCACAGAAGTTAGAGCACTGAACTAAGAAGTCAGAAAAACTCAAGTTCAAACCCGCTCTGGGCAAGGCTGCCCTAGAACCTGAGTCTCCAGCTTGTCAGTTGACTAACCTAATCCCTCAACTACAGGGGTTAAAAAATGAAAGCATCCTCCACCATTTTGTTGTTTCCAGGAGTTGCGCCCAGGTATGCACCAACATAGCTGTTTACCTGCCTAAGATTATGCATTCAGGAATAGAATTCCTACCTGTGCATAAGTGACAGAACTGCCACTTCCATAACTCCCACTTAAACAAGCAACAGGAAACAGAATGCCACCCTGAATCAACCAATTAAGGAGAATTACAAGTCTCAGCAAGTGGATGGAAAGATGGCGTAAGAAAACTTTTAGCTTGTTAAGCACGATAAAAGGATGTGCCCCAATACTGGACACTACTTAGTTCCATTTTGGTTATAAAAATCCAGAAAACTTGAAGGGATTGTTTAAACTGAGAATGATATATGCTACAAATATCTGCAGTACTTGAACTATTATGTTTTGAAATATAAAGTACAACGAAAGTTAGAGATGTGCTGAAGAAAGGACCAGCTGAGGCCACAGAGAATGACTCAGTAAAGGTTATGCGTCTCTGGTAATTAACCATTCAAACTAAAATTATATGCAGTGCACCAACCACTACTTTAGAAGGTCAAAATGTAAAACTATCAGTTTCTCCGTACTATGCACTCAAGCCCACAAAGTTTAAGTAAGGGGTGGGCAAAATACAGCCCACAGGGCACATCCGGCCCACCAGGCCATTCTATCCAGGCTGCAGGGCCCCTAAAAAATTTAGAAAATTAATATTAATCTGTTCCTGGCTGCCTGTCAAAGATGAAAAGACACTGGTGCAGTAGGACCCAGGGGAAGCCAGCAGCAGGACCCAAGCAGCCCAGCAGCAAAGCCTGCCCGGCCCCACCCCACCGAACTGGAAGCCTCTACCTAGCAGAGGCTTCTGACCTGGGACCTTGGGGCTGTTCATGCCTCCCTCTGCCGGAGAGGGGAATTCAGATACGAGGCACAGAGTGTGGGGGGAGGCAGGAGAGGACCATGGGCAATCGCCTCAGTCCTTGGGGCCAGGCTGGGCCAGCTCCTGCTGAGTCCCGCAGTCCGGCAATGCAGCCAGGAGCCACATGGTGCTGTAGTGACTGACAGTGGGCAGGAAAGTGGGGAAATGGCAGCTATAGGCACAGGAGTGGCAGAGAGTGGGCACACAGGAATGCAGAGACAGCTGGGCAGGAACGCAGGGCCCGCGCTGATATCCCAGGGCCAGCACCAGTGCGGCCCAGAGCAGGGAGGCAGGAGTGTGGGGTCTGGCACCAGCTGTGCTAGAGACTGCGCAGGGATCCCACGCTCCTGCCACCCCGCTCTAGGACCCGCTGGCATTGGCTCCAGGACACAGGTGCCTCCTGAGTTACGTGGGCACTTGCCCCCCCCAGCAGCCAGTCAGTAACCGGGGGGCAGGGGGGAAGGGCCCCCCACAGCTAATTACACCGACCCGGAAGTGCCAGAGGCGTGCCCAGAAGTGCCAGTGGCGCTTCTCCTGGCACCCTGCTCCCTGGCCGGCACTCTCAGAAGGGGCACCAGCACTCCCACCTGCCCCCCCCGCCTGTCGCCTAAGCGAGGAATGCTACCTTTCAGGGGGTGCACCAGTGCTCTTAGGGGGGGTGCACGTGCACCCCTTACGCATTACCACTGGCTGCAGGCCCCGCACTCCCGTTCAGCTGTTGCTGTACCCACTCACTGCCACTTGCCCCTGACTGTAATTGCTATTTCCCTGCTTTCCTGCCTGCTGCCAGCCACTCCAGCACCACATGGCTCCTAGCTGCATCACCGGACCACAGGAGCATGGGGTCTAGGACGGAGGAACAGAGACGGAGTGTGTGTGTGCGTTTGTAATGCGAGTGACACACGCACACCTCACCATACACATGTACCCACACCCACCCTTGCACCGCCATACATGCAGACTCCTACACCCTCCCTCCCACAAACCCACACCCCACATATCCACACAACCGCCACACCCCAAAAACCCCCACACAAACACCCACTTCCTCCCACACACCCCACATACCCACACAACCACAGCCCCCCACAAACTTATACCCAACCCCCATGCCCTCACCCCCCCAACAACATACAAGAGTAAGACTACATTTTAGGCTAATGTGCAATCATGTCTATAGACACTACACAAACTCATAAATCAGGACAAAAATATTATTGAATGTTGTAGATGTTCACTTTTTAGAATATAATTTGGTATTTTTATGGTTCTGAGATGGCAAAACCCCTTAATGAAAGGAGTACTTCTGGGGGCAAGGGGAGGGACTTTTGGTGGCAAAGGTTAGGGGCTAGGGGGTGGGACTTCTGGTCACAAGATGGCAACCAGGGAGCAAGGCACCTGTCAAGGGGCAGGGCTACCCATGCAACCATCAACAGCTTGCCAGAACTCAGTAAGCAGCCCCCCACCCTAAATAATTGCCTGCCCCTGGTTTAAGTCCTATGAATATGGTATCTTTAAAAAAATATATCACAGTACGGATACAACAACTGAGTACATAAAAACTCCTCTTAAAAGGACTTAATTTGCAATTTAATGCAAAGTCACTGCATCTATTAGTAGGGGTCTACCCAACTCAAGGAGGCAGCCACCTAATTTTGTGGGCTGATCACAGGGCCAGCTGCCATTTTCAAGGGTTTATTGTGGCTGCCCACTACCCACCACCACCACCAATTGGCTGCAAAGGCGCCCCATCATGGAGCCCTGTCCCTCACTGCCAATTGCTGAAGAGGGGTAGGGCCCCATAACAGGCAGTCCTCTCAGTCACCCAACAGCGAAGGGGCAGGGATGACAGCCAACTTGGGCTCCCCTGTGTGCCAGCAGCCCCACCTCCTCTCTTCCCCGTCAGTGGGCCGCACTGCCCAGTTGCAACACTGTGAGGACTGCTGGCTCCCTCTGGGAAGCCAGCATTTTATTTTCGGTAAGTTTTGTTTTTTCTTTGCATATTTCATGGGCAATGCTGGATTTTGCATTTTCTGCAAAAAATCACAATTACGGTACATCCCTATCTATTGCTTTTGAGCAAGCACTGGGAGAATATTAACTATTCCATGTTGTATCACAAGAGCGTCAAAGATATGACCTGTGGGGTCCCATCGCCTGGTGCTGTCCTTGGGTACCCCCCACAGTGCACCCCAGCCTTGCCCTGTGGGCAAGGCAGAGGATTTGAACCACACGCAGTGCCCATCCTGGCTGCTCTGGGATCCATGCTGCACACAGCACCAGTTCCAACAAGTCCAGGACACATTACATGCACAGGCACAGCCATGGACTAGTCGGGGGGGTACACTGTGTGTGGTGCAGATCCCAGAATAGATGCCACATACAACGCTGTCTGACAAAGGTAAGCCACACGTCGTACACAGCATCTGCTCCTGGCTGATCCAGGACCTGTACTACACATGGCACCTGCTCTAGCCAGTCCAGACCCACAGGGCGAGATGAGTTTGACACCCCTGAAGCATCATATCAGTTCAACATGACAGAATCAAAAGAAAATTCCATAGTGGAAGTAGAAGTGAAGAGGCTCATGGGCCAGAGACAAAAGTATTAAATGGCAAGAAGAGAAAGAACGCTGGCTGTATTTCTCTTCAAACAGGAATTCAAATTTATTTTCGTTTTATGCATCTCTTCCAACTGCCCATCAACTTGCCATGCCAGACTAGACCAGCCCAGAAGCCAGAAGAAGGTGAGAATGCTGTCATGAAGAAGATGATGCTACTGGTCCCATTCTACTGCTGAAAAGTACTCTTCTTCTTTCCCACAAGACAGTTCACTCTGCTTTTGATTACTGTACTAAATACAATTCCAAGTTATTCTCCATGGCCTCCCACTCTGATAATATCTGTACTGTGCCTACTCCAATCTGTGGCTAGAATGCCTTTTCTACCACAATTTCAAATGCTGAGTGTTGCAAACATGATAGTCCAGATAGCATGCAGAAGGCAAGATGGATTTTTGTGATATCTTTTATTCAACCAACTGTATACTTGAGCAAGGTATTGGACAAACTTCTGGGCACAAAGCGCTCTTCTTCAGGTGATCTAACTAAAGGTGACCAGAAGAAGGGCATTTTGTCCCCAAAAGCTTGCCCACCATTTCTCCCAACTATACAGTTGGCCCAGTAAGAGATAACAGAACACGTACGCTTTAACACCACATCCTTTTTATCATTAACAAATCATCATTTCCAGATATAAAAATACATGGTTAAGCAGTGCACACACATTTTTCATCACTGATTTTAAAGTATATTTCATTCACCACTAGAAAAAGGAGAACTAGTAGCTAATTTCTTTTTCCTGTCCCCTATATATCCACGCTACCCCTTTTCTTAGCTCTACAGTACCTCCTGAAAACATTCTGTCATGATAGCCGTAAGTCCTAGTCCTCTACTCTATTTATGTAAATAAAAAAAATACATATGAAAATAAATGCTATTACCAGCTTGCAATCTGTTTATTAGATCTTGTATTTTACTTATACCAGCAGTTTTCAAACAATGGTTTGTAGACCACCATTCTCTTCACTGATTACCCACAGAAACAAAACATTAAGAATTATGTCTTGAGAATGTGGGAGAAGAGGTAGCCCATTAGGGAGTTTTCTTTCTTAAAAAGGCCCCACAAAATGCTAGAGCTGGAGAATTAATAGACCTACACATTGTTCACTTAAACTGAACACTCTTTAAGAAGGAGACCTGGTTTCAACTTGTCTGAGAACTCAGCGAAATGCTGATGCTATATAAAACAATAAAAATTGATCAGTAAATTATGAAAATTAAAATTTGACTATCTTCAAGTAAAATTGTTGCTGTGTTTCCATGGTAGAAGGCTTTCAAATTAATCTATATATCAATGATTATTTCTCAGGGTATACAAGTAAGCAAGCAGTTAAGATGCAACAATCCATTATGTAATTTCCTAGTATTTAACCAGATTACTTTCAAAAAGATTACTTAAACTGTTATATTACAGCCAATAAAAAGATTTCTCCAGAGTCTCACCTCTGGCCAAAGCTCAGTCAGAGCAGCTTCATCGCTCACCTTTTAACTAACTCAATCCTGGACGAGCTGTGTGTCAGGCTGCCATCAACCGTAGAGACAAAATGGCAAGCACACCCCACAAGGTAACTCTGCCCAGTATACAGCTTTATTCTTAGCAGAAAACAAATCTTAACCTCCATTATCTCTAGTAAATCCCAAGAACTAGCATTCAGCAGTATCATCAATTCTGATTTTATTGCAAACTTTGCAATACTTGATACTATTTATTAGACACTTTGCCTATGGAATCTTGAGATTACATAAGAATCTAAACTTTCATTTAAGAGTTTTCTACATCTCATACCCAGGAATAAAAGTTTGAAAAAGAAGATTAAACACTTGAGCCAGGTAGATAGGCACTTCAGCTGCTTACAGATGTGGAAAAAAAAATTGAACTTTACTTTTAGCTGCATGTGTCCCCATATCGAGCACAGCGCATACCCAGAAGAGGCACTGCATTAGCCTGACCCAGCTTGCCCAATATCTGTATAAATTTGGCACTTCAGCAGAGCTTTTTGGCATTTTTCTCTAATAGCTAATTCAATCAGCTATTAGAAAAAGCACCAAAAAGCCCTGCTGAAGTGCCCGATCTATACAGATGTTAGGGCACCACATCAAACTAACGTGCTTTGTCTTCCAGTAAAGTGCTGGTTTGTTATTTGTTTGGGGTTTTTTCCACATCTGTCAGTGGCCTAAGATAAAGACCCAGAAAGTAAACACAATTAACTCAAAATTCATCTTGAAATTTTGTAATTTTAAGCAAAGTTTCATGATTTTGAGACCTTACAGATTTGGAGAACTTGTGAAGTCAATAGTGATTTAACAAGTTTTACTTAAAAAATGTTAAAGTTTACCATTGATTCTGGGCAATATTCAGGTGCCCGCTGCAGTAAGTGCTTCAAACGGGAATCACTCTTAGAAGACAATATCTGTTACGGAAAGATCAGAAGACAGAAATATATTTTTAATATATTATAAAAATACATACACTTCCAAGTTCTTTAAACCTCAAGACTGTATATTTTTTAATCTTACTGTCTCCTAACTTTCTCGATTTAGTTTTGTGTGCACATAATGCCTTCTTATATAACATGTGAAAGTTTATTTGAAACTTGAGGTATTGGGACAATCTCTCAAAAATGCCACACTTTTCTGAGATGTGGAGGTAGATTTTCTCTCTCTTCCCTTTGTAAATGCAAGGGAAGATGACTTAAGCCTGTGCTCACATGAGAAACAGTGTTTTTCCTAATCTTTTCAAACAACTCTTTGAAGGACTTAACTCCAGAGTCAGTCTCAGTATAAAAAGGTCCAGGTCTCTGGAAAACGAGCCCAGGATCTCAAGAGTTGAACCAGAGTCAGTGAAACAGTAACTGAAAAGCCTGTTTAGATCTGATAAAACTTTTATCTTCCTGATAACTTTGAGAGGGGGGAAGGAAATCAAAAGCAGGCCCTTCTCACCTTCTACATCCTCTTAGGTAAGGACCAACAGATTGAGTGTCTATTAAGGATATCTCAAGTTAAAGAAAGCAGACTGAACGCTCACAATTTACTCCTGGATGTGTAAGTGTATATGCATAGATGCCTACACACACATGCTGAGAAGACATACACACCAACAACAAAATATAAAAGGGCCCTCCTGTTTCTGCCCCTGTTACCCAAGTGGTTATGGCACTTACCCAGGAAGCCAGAAAATGCGGGTTCTAGCCCCACCACCCAACCCTGCATCTGAAAGAGCCACTAATGTGGCCCCACCTGTAGAAAAAGGACTAGCACTTCCAGTTAACATGTTTCACAAAGAGGTTTGACTAGCTGTCCACAATCTGCAAATATATCCTGTATCTGATTTTCCACCCAAGATGTAGAAAAATGACCTTGCAAAGATAGCTGGCTGTAGTGTTTTGGAGACCAAGGAATCGCATAGCAGACAGTGTATCTGCTAGCTTATGAACAGAGATCCGGGTTTTCCGTTTCCCACAGAAAAACAGAGAAAAAACAGTTTTCCCCTTTATCCGAGGAAAACATGGATTTCTCATTTTAGCAGAGAAACCCATGAAATTTGCAGTTTTGCAAAGACCTCTAGAGGCTGGCAGTTTCAGCATATAGTGGGGTGGGAGGGAACATGAGGCTGGTCAGGCAAGTTTGCCATGTGCTTGTATATGCACATGGCCACCACACAGCCTGAACAACAGTTCCTGTAGG
>NW_017729006.1:44277490-44278290 GCF_001723915.1 Gavialis gangeticus | reverse complement strand
GAAGGAGGATTGGCTCCCTGCTGCTGTGCACTTTCCCAGGAAGCAGGGGGGACCCATGTCCCCCAGATCTGTGTGCAGGGCAGGGGCAGGCATGGGCTGGGGCTTCCACCCTGTTGCCCTCCCTAGGGCCTCCACAGCCCAGCTGGTGCAACCTAGCACTGCAGGGCACAGCGGGGAAGCTGTTTGCTGCTGCAAGCTCAATGTTGCCTTAGCAGTATGTCCCCTGCATGCACAACAACAGCAGGGTGGCAGCTTGGGGTTGTACTCCTTGCTGCTGCTGTGCAGGCAGGGGACACCTCAACAGGGCAGCATGGAGCTCAGAGCTTCAAGCAGCTTCCCCGCATGGCCCCTCCATGCCCTGCAGTGCCAGGTTGCACCCACTGTGCTGAGGTGGCCCCAGGGGAGGGCAATAGGGCGGGAGCCTTAACCTACAGCAGGCAGCCTATGCCCATCCCTGCCCCACGCACAGATCTAGGGGCATAGGTTCCGCCTTGCCTCCCCCAGGAGTGCATGCAACCCCAAGGAGCCAGCCTCCCTCTCACCTGAGCCCACAACAGGCAGGCAGTGAAAGGGGGGGGGGGGGGGAGGGGAAAAGGATCTGGGAGCCAGGCTCCGCTCCACTGCAGCCCTGGCACCTGGGGGCACCCCCTCCAGCAGGGTTGGGGCAGGAGGCAGGGGACTGTGGGTAGGGGGCACCAGCAGGGCTGTGAGGGAGGAAATGAGGGACATGAGCAGGGCCAGGGGGGCTGTGGGGCAGCAGTGAGAGGTCTTTCATTTTAATCACAGATTTGGGTGGCTGG
>NW_017729006.1:44274262-44277175 GCF_001723915.1 Gavialis gangeticus | reverse complement strand
GGGCAGGTGTTATCAAAATTTTGCAATTTTATCAGAGAATTTATGATTTTTTTTTTTAAGTCAGGGAAAACCAGGATCTCTGCTTATATACCAGTGGCATAAACAAGCAGATTCCTCACACAGATAGGGAGACAAGACACCACTTTTATCCACTGATGTAAAGCAGTGGTATTATCTATTATGATGCAGATGTGGCAATCTCAAATGACGCAAAGAAAGGCCTTGAAAGCTCTCTCTACAATCTTTAGTAGCTATACACTGATACAGAAGTTTATCTCCTCCAGCATCCAGGGACCCGATACCAGGAGAGTATCTGTATGTGCTCCACAGCCCAGATGAAGAGTCCATGCAGGTAGAAGAGTAGCATCTTAAACATTAAAATTTGTTCATTTAAACAACTAAAATATTAGAAACTATGAAGGAACTTTATAATACCCGCATTGTGTGTGCTGCAAGAAAAATCATGTCTCTATGGACCCAAACTTGGTTGTTCTCATTAGTGAAATCTCGAATACACAAATTCAGAAATAAATCAAATTTCTTGCTTCTTACCAGTTTCAAGCAAGCTTACCTGCTCACAAACATCACGGCACATTAAATTATCCTTCGCCTGGTAACAACATGACATACCTACAGGGAAAAACAGAATTCTTTTTCATTTAAAAATTTAAGCATCTAAGTGTTTAACTACAACTTTGTGTATTCTCCACCAAAGTTCAGATGTTTTGTTATTTATGTTGATTCATTCTACAACTTACCCAGGTTCCTTGCAGGTAAAGAGTGGTGGTGTATCTTGCAGAAGCATGGAGACTAACTATCCCTAAGCCAGTCCATATAGGTCTGTATTTAAGTTGGTGCTGCAACTGCTTGTATTATGTACAAAAGACTTCATAAACCACAGTTTATAACCCAACTTTCACCAGTACTAAAAATTAACTAGTGTATTCATTTACAATAAAAAGTATGCAAAACTGTCGAGAGTAGATAATTAAGTGTCTCAAATCTATTTGGCTTAGATCACAAATGGAAACTCATGGAAACTCGGGAGGTTATCTAATCCAGCCCCTTGCTCAAGGCAAGATCATCCCTGTTTCAGGGAGGTGTTTGTCTAACCCGCTCTTAAAAACTACCGAGGATAAATATTCCACAGCCTTTCCAACTAAGCTATTCCAATGCTTAACCACCTTCATACTTACACAGTCCTTCCTAATATGCAACCTAAATTTCCATAGTTGCAATTAAAAACTGTTACTCCTTGTCCTATTCTCTGTGGCCGCAGACAATAGTTGATTACCATCCTTTATAACCATTCTTCAGGTATTCAAGTTATCAAATTCCCCCTCAGTCTTCTCTTCACCAGACCAAGTCCAGTTCTTCCACGCTTTTCAAGTAAGTCAAATTTCCTAGACTTCTATTCATTTCTCCTGCTCGCCATTGGTCCCTTCCAATTTGTCCATATCTTTTTTGAAGTGTAGTGTCCAAATCTGGGCACAGTACATCAGGTGACACCTCACCAGTGCTGAACAACATGGAATAATTGCAACCCTCGACTTCCAGGTAATGATCCTAATATAACCCAATACACTTACTAAGAAGATCATTAGAGTTTAGTTTACTAAACTAGGATAAAAATATACACTATCATCCATTAAACCAGATTCAAGATATTTAATGTGCATATGTATACACATCCGGGTAAGACTTCTACTGGAATGTCTACACCAGGGCTGGGCAATTATTTAGCTGAGTTATAGCTTACAGGGTCAAGGGACCCAAACACTGCATTTTAGGCATAGATAATATAAAATATAATTTTTCAGCTTTTGATTTAAAAACTTTGCAGAAAAATCAAAATGTTGCCAATGCCCCTGTCATCCCATTAAAAAGGGGACCTACCTATACACCTCAATTTCCAGTTAGGCAAGATTCACATGCAATCATAGACCAATGGTTATTGGATTTACAGGACAAGGGAATACTCATTAAACAAATTAGCCCACATAATTCCCCAATTTTTGTAGTATTTAGTGGAAGTAAACCCCGCATAGTAGTCGACTTAAGGAAGCTGAACAAAGCTACAAAGTTTTTGGGAGGGGGACCAGTGGCACACAAACCTCGTTTAGAGTTACAGGTACGAAAAACTTTGGCGCAGATGACAAATCCTTTTATGGCAGTATTGGATTTAAGCCAAATGTTCTATAGTATTCCCTTGGACGATCCGGAAAGGGTCATGAGTATTACCTGGAGAGGGGTTCAATACGGGTTTACTAGATTACCAGTGGGATGGCACAATTCTCCCAGCATTGCTTCACAGTCTGTAAATAGCTTATTAGCAGGAATTGAGGGCGTTTTTGTATATATAGATGATATTTTCCTCTGTACTGAGGGGAAAGACAAATGCTTACAGTTAATTGATCAAGATGAAGAAATTTTAAATGCCCGTGACTTTCAAATTAATTTAGAGAAAAAACAAGGGCCAGCCCAGACGATACAATGGTTAGGGAAAACATGGACACCAGAACAAATTAGGGCGGATTTAGCATGGCAAGCTAAGGATCAATGGCAGACAAAATTACAGGTTCCAACTACTAAAAAAGAATGCCAAAGAATTACAGGGAGACTCAATCAATTGCGAGACCAACACCCTGAAGTACCCATGGCCGTTAAATTGTTATCTGACGGCATTCATAAAACTGCGGATTTTTCGAAGCTTACTCTGCAGGAAAAATTACGAGACGGAACACAATTGGCAAATCGCATTTTACATTCTGCTCTGGAATTAACTCATCCACAGCCGCTTGTTATGGCTGATGTTTACATTTTGGTACTTCAAGGTATATACCAAATTAAAGTTTTCCAAAAAGGGAGGCTGGTTTGGATTACCGGTGCCAACATTCCCTCTGCCTGGAAAAC
>NW_017729006.1:44266349-44269262 GCF_001723915.1 Gavialis gangeticus | reverse complement strand
AAAGTTTTCCAAAAAGGGAGACTGGTTTGGATTACCAGTGCCAACATTCCCTCTGCCGGGAAAACTCTTACTTATGCAGAGCAAGAAGCTTGTGTTTTGACAAAACATGGCAGTGGGTTATTAGAATTAGAAATTCGCCAATATCGAATATTTATGTAATATTTGGATTTGCAATTAATCTGGAATTCAGATTGGAATTACATTTGGCCATGTTTCTCCAAATTAAAGATAGCTCGGAAATTAGAACTGTTAATTTCTTGTGTCAGGGAATTTAATCTTCTTTCGATAGATACCTTTTTGTCAGGTTTTGTGGAATGGCAGCGGGCCCGGATGGGTACTGAGATGGATTCCCCTGCATGGATTTTTTCGGATGGAAGTAATACCGGGCGTGTGACTGTTTGTCACAAATGTCCACTAACAGCCCGAAGATTTAACAATGAGAACACACAGTACAATGAGGGGTTCGGTATCTTATGCGCCTTACAGCATTGCGCACTTAATCATTCTTCGGAACAGGTCGTTCTAGGATCAGATGCTCAATATGGCATCAACAAACTGTTGATTATCCATAAACCGGAATTTTCCGAAATTACACATAATCATCAGAAACTCTGGTTGGATATTAAAGTGCAAATCCAGAGATTGGATAAGATTTTGTTTCTGTGTAAATTTATCTCACACAAAGATAAAGCCTTTGATCGGGTAATAGAACCCGCCTAGAACATGACAACACTGGATTCTGATATTGAATTGGCCAATGGAGTTATGGATATTCACGAGAAATTGGGGCATCTGGGACTGGTACGATTGTATCGCCTAATAAGAAAGTATGACACTGGCAAACCGGTACCTACAGTCCAACAGGTAAAGAATGTTTTAAAATGGTGTGATATTTGTAATAAATGGAATATCCAAGGCACCCACAATAAATGGCAAGCAGGGGCTTATGACCCAGCTAAATATATTTTAAATGAGGCCTGGCAAATTGACCACATAGGGCCCTTACAGGGAGCAAAAGACTATAAATATGCTTTAACATGTATCGACTTGGCCACACGTACCCTCATGGTCATGCCTCAAAGAAATTTAAGTTCCTCTAATACAATTAAAGCATTGCAACTGTGTTTAGCCAGTAAAGGACAACCTGGGCAGATTTTATGCGATAATGGGCCAGCTTTCACTTCTAGGAAATTTCAAAATTACTGTGATAACCTTTATCCTCGAATCCGCCTACAATATGTTGCACCATACACCCCACAGAGTAATAGGGTAATAGAAAGGGCAAATGGAATCTTTAAGACCTTGTTGCATAAGGAATTAAATTCGGAAAATTTTAAGGGATGGACCAGAATTTATTTACAGTGTGTAATTATTTACAATTTAAGCTATGGTTTAAATTATGTCCCATTTCCTCAGACGATAGTCCCGAGGCATAGAAACCAGGCAAAATTTCCGCCTGGTACTGAAACTTGGTTTCACATTCCTCAGTCCAAAGCCAGACAATGGGGAAAAGTTTTTGAATGGCTGTCACCTACAATTGTGCGGCTCAAGGACTCTGAAGGGAAGGAGCATATTGTACATATTACAAAATGCAAGTTCCTCCAAAAGTAATTGAGAAGCGAGTGCTTCCCTTGTGTTTAAATTGCAGGAAGAAGAAAGATACTGTCGTTATGAAAAGTATTAGAATATTTCCATGTATCCTGGGATGGTTTGTCCTAATGAATGCTGAAGATAAGTGTACAGACTGCACACAAAATTCAATATGTTGAATTGATACAACATGTTTTATACTAATCAATGGCACTAACTTTACTAGTGACCTCTATACGCAATGGATTAATGATTCGGGCATTCCTGCTGGATGTTTTGAACATTTTTTCTGTAAGTTGGACAGAAATAGAACTCTGATTTATAATCTTACAGGAATGGATGGACTGACTTTAAATACACCCATTGGAAAGCTTACAGTTTTTTGGACTGTGAACCAATGTAACACAACTGATGCGATTCTTTGAAATTGGAAGATTCCTTGGACATTTTATCAATGTTCAGTCCCAGTGATTCAACAAAATGATCCTATACGACGATACTGTAACGGTACTTGGAACCCTTTATGCTTATATAATGTCACTACTTGTAATTATGTAAATACTTCGGGTACTTTTGTTAAATTACCTGAAACCTGTTATTCAACCTTTGAACAGGTATTATCTCATAAGTGGTGTGAAAAGGCCAATATTACTATCAAGGTAGTTACTTTACCATTAGGAAAAGGGTGTCGGATATATAACTTTTCTCTTATTGCAGGAACTTCTAAGTATGAGCAAAGTAAAAACTATTCAGGTAGTTATCCTGTACTAAATAGTATGGACTTATCATGGGTCTGGTATAAATCTAACTGTTGGGAAAGAAATATGAATAACTGTTCACAATATAATAATTGTTCTTCATGTTTTTACTTAAACGATTTTATGTATGTGCATCGAGCTACCCACCCCCTCCACCCACCTGGCAGCAGCAAGGGGCACAACTCTGCTCTGCTGCTGCTGCTGGGTGGGCAGGGGGCACCTCGCCATGGCAGCTTAGCTGGCACAGGGCTGCCAGTGACAGCAGCATGGCCCAGCCTTCCCACCTGCCCATGCCAAGTCCTGCTCACTGGGTTGTGGAGGCCCCCAAGGGAAGGGCAATGGAATGGGGGGAGCCCCAAGCCCACAGCCAGCATCCTCCCTCCCCACTCCCCCGTGGACTTTGCTCTGGTCATGCAGCCCACACCTTGGGGGAAGAAACAGGGTGGCAGGACTCAAGTTCCACACTCTGCTTCAGTCACAGCAGCTGCTGCCACCTGCATGCAGCAGCCAGGGTCCAAGCACTGCTGCGGGGGGGGGGGGGGGGGGGGGGGGGGGGGGTGGCGGG
>NW_017729006.1:44257859-44266339 GCF_001723915.1 Gavialis gangeticus | reverse complement strand
TCCAGCAGGATTGGGGAGGGGAGGGCGAGGGCTGCAGGTCGGGAGTGACAGGCACCAGCAGGGCTGGGCGATGGGAAGCTGTGGGTAGAAAGTGAGGGGAACTGGCAGGGCCAGGGGGCTGTGGCTTGGGAGTGAGGGGCAACAGCATGGGCAGTGGCAGTGCCCTGGCATATCAGGGCTGTTCAGCACCATAAAGCAGCCAGAGGGAACTTCCATGGCTGGATCCAAATCCTGGTGAGCAAAGGGTACAGGGGGAGCTCTGATTTTCTACAATAGAAAAAAATGAAATGCCAAAATATATAGGTATTTAGAATTTATTATAATGATTGAGGCAGGCAAATTGTAAATATAACCAATAAAATATTGTGTTCAATTGATATCTATATATTTTGGATTTTATTTATCAGAGAATCTGCAATTTTTGAACAGAGAAAGCCAGGACCCTGAATTTATAAAAGATGTTTTGAATGCAGAGTCATGAGGATTTCATGCAAACGATAGTAGTCTATTATTTTTATTCTATTTTTTCCTCTGTAAGGAAAGGGACTTCTTCAGACTTGTGTCTTTCAATGTTCTTTTCCACTTTAGCAACATGGATTCCTGACATAAGATGGCATTTTGGCTCCTGAACTCGTACAACTTGACCAACAGATCACTGTCATACTTGAAGAACTATCCGATAAGATTTTATCAATTTCTGGCAATGATTAATTCCCAAACTATATCATAAATTACCTCAAAAATGTAAGTCACTGGAATGTTGTCTTGAGCTTTCAGACCAAATAACCACCCCCACACCTCCTCCCTCTCGTGTCCGCACACACACACACACACACACACACACACACACCACTTCCTTATTTTCCCCAAGTAGTACCACCTTGAAATTAACAAGATTCTGTTCAGCTTCACATCAGCTATTCAAAGTCCTGGGCAACAAAGGTTATCAGAAATGACGTAAGTTTGATATTGTTGCTTCTTGAGAAATAAGCAGTGGTATGTACCAAAATACTTCTGGATCTGGGTAAAAAAATCTGGAAGTTAGGTAGAATACCGAAGATGCTACTTTGCAGCAACCAAGAGACTCTAGGATTCAGAAACCTGAAAGGAAAAAAAAACAAACCCTACTAAAATCTCTTCTCCGGACAAGCATAAGTGAGAAGCTCCACAATGACTAGGTATCCACTAACCACAATTTGAATCAAATTGAACCTTTAGGGCGGGGTGGGTAAAATACAGCCCATGGAGGAACCCTCAGTCCTAGCTGGCCCCGTCCTACCATCCACAGGAACGCAGCAGGGCTGGTGAAGTCTCTGAAGCTGGACGGGGGTGTGGGTTGTAGCCGTGTTGGTCTAAGGACATAGGCAGACAAGTTTCTTTGCACGAATCTGATACCTTTTATTAGACCAACTTAAATAGTTGGAAAACAATTATTTAGCAAGCTTTCGGGTTCAAAAACCCTTCATCAGGCTAAGGAAGTTTCAGCAGTTGGTGTGTGCTCTTCCTGGATGGAATGAAAAGTAAAGAAGTCAGAGGCTGGTCTGGTATGCATACAAGACAGGTAGTCAGTGAAAATACAGATTGAGGAGTCAATGGGTGAGAGACCAGGGCAGGGGGAAAGAGAGAAGGGGGATGAATAGTGGAGCGATACCTAGGGAGTCAGAGTCAATGCAGCGGTCTAGGTTAGGGTTTCGTCCACTGTGAGGTGTCCAATCTGATGTTTTTTGGGGTATTTTGGCATTGATCTTTTCCTGAATGTTGTCAGAGGATGAGCTGTTTTTGGGAGTGGGTTCAGTTTGGTCGCGGAAATATTCCTTGAGGTGGAATACTTGACTCCTCCGCTACATTGACTCCTTCAGAGAAAGAATGAACAATGAAATAATCAGCAACACATGCCACCGTAATAACCTCTCTCTACCAGAGAAAAAGGCCATAGAATCTCTAAGATCTAACCACCAAATAGTAATAAAACCAGCAGATAAAGGAGGAGCCATAGTCATCCTAAACCGTGAAGACTACATAAAGGAAGCCAACAGACAGCTCTCTGACACCACCTACTACAAAGAACTACAAGAAGATCCTACTCCTCTTTTCACCAAGAAACTCAACAATACCATCAAATCATTTCCAGAAAGACTACAAGAAAAACTGCAGACCTTGATCCCCCCACTACCTAACCCAGGGACTTTTTACATGCTCCCTGAAATCCACAAACAAGGGAACCCTGGCAGACCTATCTTATCCAACCATGGGACCCTAACTGAGGAAACATCAGGTTTCATTGAATCAATCCTAAAACCACTCGTCACTCACAGAGCAAATTTTGTACAAGACACTACTGACTTTTTACGAAAACTTAAAAACATAAACCACCTTCCCAGCAACACCCTCCTAGCCACCATGCACGTTACCAGTCTGTATACCAACATCCCACACCAGGACAGCATCCAAGCCTGCCTTACTTACCTACAGGAACAAGATTACAACTCCGAATAGAGACCCAAAGATATTACTGACCTTATACACTTCATCCGCACACACAACAATTTCACTTTTAATAAATCAACACTTCCTCCAGATGATGGGAACAGCTATGGGCACCAAAATGGTCCCACAGTATGCCAACCTTTTTATAAGCCACCTGGAAGAAGACTTCCTCAAGAACTGCACCATCAAACCCTTGTTATACTTAAGATATGTCGATGACATCTTCATCATTTGGACTGAAAACCTGCAATCTCTGATTGAGTTCCATCAGAAATTCAACAGTCACCATCCCTCCATCCAACTTTCTCTAGAATACTCCAGCACCAACATCTCCTTTTTAGACACGATGATAAGCATCCAGAATGATGAAATACAGACCACGTTATACAAGAAACCCACAGACCAACATACATATCTGCACAAAACCAGCAATCACCCTAAACACATCAAAAAGGCTATGATATACAGCCAAGCCCTCAGATACCACCGAATTTGCACTGAAGAGAACACCCGGGATTGCCACCTCACCAATCTTACAAAGGCTTTCACCCAACAAGGACACTCCTCCAGAGAGAGAGAGATCGCACGTTTGAAAGAGCCACCCAGATACCACATGAAGAACTGCTGCAGTACAGAAGAAAAACCCCCACAAATCACACACTGCTGGTTATGATATATCACCCCTCCCTCAAACCTGTACGGAAAATCCTCAAACAATTGCAACCTATACTAGAAAGAGACCCTACTCTTAAAACTATCTTCCTAGAGCCACCCATCCTAGCCAAACAAGCACCAAACCTCACTAACCTCATCACCAGAAGCAAACTTCCTCAAGCCCAGAACACACCAAAAGGATCCAGACCATGCCATGACAAGAAATGCAAAACCTGCCAACACACCTCCACCACCCGCACAATTACTACACCCCACAACAGAGCCATCAGCATTCCTGGATCTTACAGCTGCACCTCCAGAAATGTCATATATCTCATCCAATGCACCAAATGCCCTGATGGAAAATATGCAGGAGAGACCAAACAAGAACTGCGCACCAGAATGAATGCACACCGGAAATCTATCAAAGACAGGAATACCCAATTACCTGTGGGGGCACATTTCTCACAAGAAAACCTCTCTCTCTCCACTCTCTCAGTCCTGATCCTCAAAGGAAACTTACAAAACACTTCCCAGAGATGAGCCTATGAACTCCACTTCATCAGCCTCCTGGACACTAAAAATCATGGACTAAATATAGACATTGGATTTATGACACATTATATAACCTGCCCGACATCTGACTCCCTAGGTATCGCTCCACTATTCATCCCCCTTCTCTCTTCCCCCCCCGCCCATCTCTCACCCATTGACTGCTCAATCGACATTTCCACTGACTACCAGTCTTGAATGCATACCAGACCAGACCAGCCTCTGGCTTCTTTACTTTCATTCCATCCAGGAAGAGCACACATCAACTGCTGAAACTTCCTTAGCCTGACGAAGGGTTTTTGAACCCAAAAGCTTGCTTAATAATTGTTTTCCAACTATTTAAGTTGGTCTAATAAAAGATATCAGATTCACACAAAGAAACTTGTCTGCAGCTAGACTGCACTTTTAGGCAGCCCAGGTGGCAGCAACTCCTTCCAGCTGCCACCACCCCTAGCTCCAGCCCTATGGTACTGGCGGGGACCCAACCCTAGCTTGCCCTGCTCCAGATCTGCCCCAGCTGGAGCGGACCAGCTCCCAACCAGTTGGAACCCAATTGCATACCCCCGACCCTGCTCTGGGCCACCCGCCAATGCTAAGCAGTGGCAGTGCCCAGGCAGAAGCTACTGCCAAGTAGTGGAAAAGTGACCACCTCCCCCTTGCCACTGCCAGGCCTTTCTTGCCGCAGCTGTCAACAGCCCATGCCCAGGTTGCCTTGCGGCTTCTCTCTGCCACTGTCACTGCTGCCTCTGGTCTGCGCAGACGGGTGGTGGCAGAAGTGGAGAAGAGCCGCAGGGCAGCCTGAGCATAGGCTACAGGCGGCTACAGCAAGAAGGGCCCAGCAACAGCAAGGGGGAGGCAGCTGCTTTTCCCCCCATGCCTAGCTTCTGCCCAGGCGCTGCTGCTGCTCAGCATGGGCAGGTGGTCCACAGCATGCACAGGCTGGGCTGGCATTGCGCACGCAAGTCCCAGCTAGCCTGGAGCTGGTCCACACCAGCAGGGGCAAATCCAGAAAGGGCACAGGGCAGGCCGGGATTGGGGCTGGGGCTGTGCGCTCAGATGCTGCTGTTGTTGGGCACTAGTCAGAGACAATCCGAGCAGGGTGCGGGGCAGAGGGTAAATCAGCCTGTGTGGGGCCCTGCCCCCAGACACAAAGAAGCCGGTGGAAGATTTGGCGGTGGAGGGGAGGGGTGCCGACTGATTGGGCGTGAAGCCGGTAGCAGCACAGAGCCACCACGGCTGCTCCACCCAGCTCCATGGGGCCCCCCAAAGCATGGGTCCCAGGGCAGTTGCCCCGATTCACACCCCCCTAGGGGCGGCCCTGGCACTGGTGGCAGCGACCAGCTGCAGGAGCTCCAGGATGTTGTGGAGGGCAGGGTCGAGGGTGCCAAATGGCCCACGACAGCTCCCCAGAACTGCCTATGTGGCCTGCAGGCCCAAACAGTTGCCTACCCCTGCTTTACGGTAAGGCTTGGATTCAGCCTTCATGCAGCCCTGCTCATCTAAAGAATACAAGTACATGACAAGAAAAATGAATTTCTGCAATTCCTTTGCTATGGATAATTCTTCCTTTGTTTAATAAATCTACCTTAATGTATTTTGTGCTGTAAACAACCTCACCTTTTTATGTATGTGGAACATTAAGGCAATTTTAATAAAAACGATTTATCAATGGAGTTTTAATTTCCATGCAGATCTTAACACAAATCTTGAGTAAAAAAAAAAAACACTACCTTTGTAAAATATTTTTTTCATCATTTTCCAACATAATAGAAATGTAACTATTAAGACAAAATGTGTTAAGATACCTAAGTGCTTACATAAAAAGTGTGTATAGTGTATCCATCAGCAAAAAGTAGCAGCAAATTTTTAATTAAAATAATTTATGAATGTGTTAATGTTACTAACCAATTAAAAGTTTCTTAAAGAAAAGTTTACAATTGAATTATTTAAAAATTGAGGTTCCCTGCTTGTTATGCAATTTAAATCAACACAGCCTTGATTTTTTCAGGGATGGGAATTTAAATCGATTTTTAAATAATTCAATTGTAAACTTTTCTTTAGGAAACTTTTAATTTTTTTTTAATTAAACTTTTAATTGGATTTTAAATCGATTTTTTCAGGAATGGGAATTTAAATCAACACAGCCCCCACCCCCTTATTTTAGTATTAACTCGTGTCTAGAAGTGCTGAAAATAAACAGAATGAATATGAGCCATCAGCACGATGAAGTCACCAGCAGGGCAAACACAGCTCTGGTGTGCATCAGCCAATGTGTTGTCAACAGATCCAGGGAGGTTCTCTTTGCTCTCTATTCAGTGTTGGTGAGGCCACAGCTGGAGTACTGTATCCAGTTCTGGGCACCACACTTCAAGAAGGATGTGGATAAGTGTGAAAGGGTAAAGAGAAGGGCTACCCATATGATCAGGGGCCTGGAGGATAGGCCCTATCAGTTTGTTCAGTCTGAGTAAGAGAAGACTGAGAGGTGACTTGATGCTCCCCACGATGTACTTGTAGGAGGCTATCAAGAATTAGGGGAGCAACTCTTCAGGAAAGTACCCCTTGGAAGGACAAGGTCCAATGGGCACAAGCTAGTTGAGGAAAATATTAGGCTGGACATAAGAAAAAACTTATTTTCTGTATACATATCTAGAATTTGAAACACACTCCCAGCAGAGGTGGTGCAGTCACCATCCCTGGAGGTGTTCAAGAGGAGGCTGGACAAGCACCTCGCTGAGCCTGGTTGGGCCCAACCACCTCCTGCCCATGGCAGGGGACTGGACTTGATCTTACAGGTCCCTTCCAGTCCTACTAGTCTAAGTGTGTTATCTAAAAGTTCTCTCAATTTTTCAAGCCTCGGTTTAATGTGCTATTAAAGACTACATGTAGCAGTTTAAAAAAAACAGACACAATTTGGGTATAATTATTCAGTTCAGAATGAGATTTTGAAAGAAGCAGGCTGACGCCTTCTTTCAAGTTACAAAGCCATTTGACTTCAAGCTTGAAAAGTGTTCTGAAACATAGAAGAGAACATTTTTTTCACAGAAATTATTTAAAAATAGTGTGAGGTGAAGACAATAAAAATGAAATGTCTTTCACCAACTTGTATGATATTTTACAAATAAAAAACAAAACATAACAGTAGCATCAAAGCTACGGCCCTGAGCCTCAAATCATGACGCATTCTTCAAACTCTAGGTTCTACTGAGGCCTGCCTTTGGGGACAGCAAAAGAAAAAACGGAAGGAAAATCCTGAAAGCGGCTATAGGAAAACAAAGCTTTAGTGTGACCTTTTTGGTTCTGTTTTTTTGTTAGATGGGTGTCACTTTATATTTTACATTTCCAATATATGAATCAGGTTTTTCATGAAATTCCTTAACCCTGAAGACACTCTGGGCATGGACAAATAAATACCTGTAGCATATACAGCAAAACCACTCCAACTTTACCACGCATTTATCCAGGGTCAAAGCTGAAGCAATTTAACTCACTCACGTCAACACAGGATCATGCAGATGTAACAAAGTAAAACAGCTACTGCACTCCTGAACAGCAGGTTCCCACCCTCATTTTGAGCATCTAGAAGAATGTTTCTCCATACTAGGAGTGTCATCTCTGTGAATACAGGCATCCTCCACTTAAGCGCTATAGCAAAATAGCACCAAGCAAAACTGCCTTATTTTAAATACATACTTTATTCCACTTAGCGCTCAGAAAGTTTTGTTATAACACTGAGTGGGCGAACGAAGGGGTGGGGAGAAGAGGCAGTGGCCGGTGTGAAATCAGGGAAATGGCAGCAACAGGCAGGGAGGCAAGTGGCAGCGAGCGGGTGGACAGGAATGAGCACAGGGCTGAGGTCAGTGCCCCGGCAGGGGGGCAGGAGCATGAAGCCTGGGCTGGCAGGGGCTCTATGGAGCCAGGCTGGGTGCACCAGCATGGAGAAGGCGGAGCCAGCCGGGAGTGACAGCGACTATTGCCATGACCGCCCCACCTGCCCGCCAGCCAACACGGAGGGGACCAACAGCACTGCCTCTGCAGCCCAGGCCTGGGCGGGCAGCAACGGCACCCTGGTAACCAAATATATTTATTTACATTAATTCCTATGGTGATATGGGTTTCGCTTAACATGGTTTTGCTTAACGCTCATTTTTTCCAGAACCAATTAAGAGCAATAAGCAGGGATTGCCTGTGGTTAGTATGCTCTGGCACCTAGGCCTTTTGGCAAAAGATTAATTCTAAGGGCAACTTGAAATTTAGCAATAGTTTAAAACAGGGATCCACAACTTCAAAGGGGCGGGAGGCCACATATCTCATCACCGTGCACACGCTGTGCAGGCTTGCCAGACTCCCTACCACAGGGGTGGGCAAGATACAGCCTGTGGGCTGAACCCAGCCTGCCCGGTGACTGGACCCAGCCCACAGCTGCCCCTGTGGTGCTAGACATGGAGCCAAGCCCCACCAACTCACACCAGGGCAGCCAGCACCAGGCTCCCGCCAGTGCCCACAACCCAGCCCCAGCCAGCGTGCACAGCTTCCCGCAAGCTGTTCCCAGTGCAGCTGCAGCCAGGTACTGCTCTCCTCCCCCTGCCTCCTGCAGCAGCTGCTGCTCTTGATCTTGCCCCTGCTGCACTGCAACATGCCGCTCCAGGGAAGCAGCTTCAGCCAAGCAGTTCCTGCCCCAATGCTTGGGGACCCAGCTTCAGCTCCTGGGCACCTTCCTGGGAGCTAGAGCAAGAGCCCTGCGCACTGGGGTAGGAGCCGCCCAGCTGAAGCTGCCCACCCACCCACCC
>NW_017729006.1:44255563-44257659 GCF_001723915.1 Gavialis gangeticus | reverse complement strand
GGAGCAGTGCAGCAGGGGCAGAAGTAGAAGGAGGAACTGCTGCTGGAGGCAAGGGACACAGAGCAGCACCTGGCCAGCTGCAACCACACTGGGAACAGCCCACTAGAAGCTCTGTTCTGGGCAGGTGCACAGGCAGCTTCAGCTGGGCCGCTCCTATCCCAGCATGCAGGGCTCCAGCTTCAGCTCTAAGCCATCTTCCCAGGAGCTGGAGCCAGAGCCCCACACACAGGGGCAGCAGCTGGCCAGCTAAAACTACCTGCCCACCCAGCATGGCATGACAGGGGCAAGATCAGGAGCAGGAGCCACCACAATAGGCAGGGGGAGCAGAACAGCACCCAGCCAGGGTGCGCTACAGGCACGATCTGCCCCAGCACAAGTGAGCAAGACTCAGCCCCATGCGGAGCATCACAGAGATAGCACAGGCTGCACTACCTAGCCAAGCTCTGCTGCAAGCGCCCCCTGCCACCTCCTCTCCCGTCAACCACAGCAGACTCCCAGGACCTAGTGCCCAGACAGCGCCCTCCCCACCACCTCCACACACACACCCCTACACCCACCCGCTCACCCCCAAACGGCAAGGCCATGAAGGGAGCTGGTCTGGGGCCAGAGCTATCACCACCCCACATCCCAGACCAGTGATCTCAGCCTCACTCACCCCTCCCACTCCTGAACACTGCTCCTCACCCGCCTGCAGACCTATAGGGAGTTTTGGTGAGTTGTTGTGGCAGAAGGGGCAGGGGCTGGTGACCCAGCCCATGACAGCTCATCAAAACTTGTGGACCCGCTCACCACTCGCCGCCATGGTGCCTCCCCAGTCGCAGGAGGCACCATTCCTTCATAATATTATATACCTGCATATCATACATATATATACACACACTCACATATATATATGTTTATATCTATATTTAGCCATTACTAACTTGTATGTATTAATAAATTTGTATACAGTTAAGTTACCATTGTCCTGGCATGACTCCATAGGGGCAGAGGTGGCAAGCAGTAGCCAATGTCCATCTCCAGCACCTGTGCTTTGCTGACATTTCCCTACTATTGGAGAGGAAAGTACGCACTTAAGTATACCCGGGCTACACAAGCATAATTTCTTAAGTGGGTCCCTTTTAACTAACATCGCATATGGGATCCTAGAAAATAGTTGTATCACCTCAATAATGTCCAAGTAGCTTTTTTTCAAATCAGGAAACACAAGCAGTATCTACCACTCACACCATGAATTATTTTGTTTTGGAAATCATCAGTCACGGCAAATCCATATATAACTAAAAACAACAGAAGTCCTACAGGGAAGAAAACACAAATTTACTGGGGGAAAATTTCGCTCCAGACAATTTGAACTTTGCTCAAGAACTCATGGTTTTTCACATGCAGAACGTGGCAATTTAACTCAGAGCGCCCAGAAACGTTCAGAAATAGAGCCTGGTGTTATATGATGAGGCACATTCAGCTGCTGTTTTTGAAGCTGGGTAGGAACGTTCCCAGTGGTCATTCACACTCCCCAGAGGCTGAACCAAACCAGGCCATGGGGACAGGGACGGAGATGGATAAAAACAGGAGTGAAAGACAGCCCTGTTGACTCTCAACAAGCAGCTCAGGACTCACAAACCCGTGCTATGGGGTTGGGGTCCCTAAAACTGAATCCACTTTGGATGTAGGTGAACAGTATCTGGCTTGACTTCAAGAATCTGGGCCACGGACCCGGTAGCCTTTGCGCCTGCCCATGTGCATAGCAGTGAGGAACCGTGAGGCACCCACAGGGAGGCACCTACCCGCACCCCGGCTCCCCGGGGGGCCACAACAGAGCTCCCAGCTGGAGGGGGCTGGGAACGGAGCCCTGCTGCTGCTGCCCCCAGCACCTCCCTCGTGGCTGCCGACCCCGCCGGGCCCCGAGCTGGGGAGAAGCGGCAGCAGCCCCCGCACAGAGCAGCACCTCTGCAGCCCACACAGGGCGGGGGCCGCTTTCCCCGAGCCCGGCGCGCGGACCCCGCGCACAGAGCTCCCGGCCCGGCCCCCGCGCCATGTTGGTGAAAAGACCCGCCGGACTCGCGGCGCCGCCCCCCGCTCCAGCCCCGGCCCCA
>NW_017729006.1:44254463-44255386 GCF_001723915.1 Gavialis gangeticus | reverse complement strand
GCCCCGCTTCCTCCCTGCCCGGCCCAGTCCGAGAGAGGCCAGGGGGAGAGCCTGGTCCTGGCCCGTGCTCGCTGCAGGTTTTGCTCCTTCTCTGCATCCGCTTTCTGGAGCAGCAACCAGTGCCTCAGATGCTGTGAAGGGCCTGGCTCCCCCTGCTGAAGCCAGGAGTGCCTCCTCCAGACCAGGGGCTTCCAGCCCTTTTCTTCCTGGGGCCCCCCTGCCGCTGCCCTCCAGCATGCTGCCAAACCTCCGCGGCCCACCTGTGCCACCACAGCTCTTCACGGGTGCTGGTTCCAAGGGCGTTATGGCTGAGGGCAAGCAAAACTCCGGGCTTGGGCCCTCACGGAGGATGCCCGCCAAAGGATTTGGAAACATCTGAAGCCCCTGGTGGGGGTGGAGGATGTTTGCTGGTAGTAGGGCCACTTGTGGTTCTGGACTCTTGGATTTGGAATTAGTTTTGGCTAATTTGGCCTTGGATACAAATTTTTAAAAAAATCCAGATACTTACCTGGTAGGGGAAACACCCAGGGGAGGCGCACCTAGGCCAAGGGTCAGGGAGGATCTAGTCAGGGAACTTCTGTAGGGACTGGATGTATTTAAATCAGCTGGTCCGGACGATCTCCATCCCAGAGTACTAAGGGAATTAGATGAGGTCATTGTGGGACCCCTGACACAGCTTTACGAGCACTCATGGTGCTCTGGTGTGGTGCCAGAGGACTGGAAGAGGGCCAGTGTGGTTCCCATCTTCAAAAAGGGGAGGAAGGAGGGCCCGGGGAACTATAGGCCAGTCAGTCTTACCTTGATCCTGGTAAGCTTTTTGAGAATTATTCTGGCACATGTCCATGAGGGGCCAGCAGAGGAAATTATGCTTAGGGACAACCAGCACGGGTTCATTAGAGGCAGGTCCTGTCAGACCAACCTGG
>NW_017729006.1:44248249-44253768 GCF_001723915.1 Gavialis gangeticus | reverse complement strand
CAGCAGGCATTGGGGAAGTCCCTGTTTCCCCGAGCACTACCAGGAGTAACTAGAAATAACGGTCACAAGCTGGCAGAGGGTAAATTCAGATTAGACATCAGGAGGTGCTACTTCACAGTCAGGGCGGCTAGGATCTGGAACCAACTTCCAAGCAAAGTGGTGCTGGCTCCTACCCTGAGGGTCTTTAAGACAAGGCTAGACAATCACCTTGCTGGGGTCGTTTGATCCCAGTACTCTTTCCTGCCATGGCAGGTGGTTGGACTTGATGATCTGCTCAGGTTCCTTCCGACCCTACTAACTATGAAACTATGTATCTGGGTCCACGAAGGCAGTTTTCCTGAAGCCCTCCCAAAGGATAACTGTTCTTCTGGCATGGTTCAGTACCCCCGTTGGGATACCCCCCTCATGAAGGGCCCCAGGGGTCACGGTGGAATGGGATGGCAATTGGAACACCGACGAACAGGTTGGGATTGACGACAGTGGAGTTTTGAGCGGCACAGAGGTGTGTTTGTTTCTCAAACAAAGTGGAATTTATTTAACTTACACTTGGTGGAGCGTAGGCACGGTAATTCTTGGGTTACAGTAAAGAACAGATGAATGAACAACCAACAAGGGGTTCTGTTGGCCCACGAGGTTCCCCAACAGGCCCTTGCGTTCTACCCCTAGTGCCGAAGCCCGGGATAGGTGCGGCTGCCTGTTGGTTAAGTCTCAGGGCCGGTCAACAGCTCATAACGGGTGAACTCACAAAATGAACAGTAACGGAACTGTAACTCGTTGAGAGGAACAAAGTGTAGTGCCGGTCGTGAGGATAGCTGAGGTCAGAAGCTGGAGTATGGTACAGCATGAGTGTGTTTGAAGTTGGCGAGGATGAGATGAATTGTAGTCAGAAAGCGAAGCCGGGGTCGATAGTCAGGTAAGCAAGACTTAAGAGTTTGTAGGATAATCAAAAGCCAAGGTCGGAATCAAGCCAAACAGTCCAAGAGCCAAAGGATCAATATATCAGACACAATGCATGATCGGAGGTGAAGACGTATCAAGAGCTCACAGAAAGGGAGAGAGATCAATAGGCCCAAGAGCCTGGCTGGGAGACAGTCCCTGGAATACCAGCCTCTGTCTCCAGCAAACGCGATCTCCCCCCGATGAGAGGCTCACTAAACTTATAAAGCAGCCCTATAGCCAATCGGGCTGCTTGACTGACCAAACTTTCTAGAGGGATTACCTCATTTTAATCATATGCTGGGCATGCATGGTAACAAGCTCTCAGCAGCAACTGCACCTGCTCTCCTCTGAAAGTAGGTCAGGCTTGAGTGACAGGCCTGCAGGTCAGGAAGGGAGCACATGTTGGGCCTGTTAACATGGCGCATGCTCCTACCAACGAATCCGACTCCTGTATTGTCAGCATACATGTAAATTTTCCATGACACCCCCAAGGTGTTGGGGCTTAAAGTCCACTTTATAGAAACAGGAGGCTCCTCCCTAGCTTGCTCCTGTGGCCATACGGCTGAGAGCAGGCGAAAGTTGGGGGCATCCAAACCCCAAGCCTCCAGGGTTGGGCCTGCACGTAGGATGCCTGCCAAAAGACTTTGGATATAACTGAAGCCCCTGGTGTGGGTGGAGAATGTTTGCCAGTTGCAGGGCCACTTACAGTTCTGGACTGACTCACAGATTTGGACTTGATTTGGCTAATTTGGCTTGGAACACAAAAAATTACTTTAAAAAAAAAAATCCATGAGATTCGCTCCTGCGGCCATACGGCTGAGAGCAAGCAAAACTCAGGGGCATCCAAACCTCAAGCCTCCGGGGTTGGGCCTGCAAGTAGGATGCCCGCCAAAGGATCTGCAAATATCTGAAGCCCCAGAAAATTTAAATAAAAAAACCCAAACAGTAGATTAAAAGCTGTATAGAAATGAGTTGTACAGTTAAACATACATATAGTGCATAATATTTTTAAAAAAGGATAATATAGGTACAAAAAATGACAATTGACAAAATAAATGACAAAAACAATATGGGCTTCTGCAGCTGCCATGACTGGGAGCCCTGTGCCAGCCATACTGCCATGGTAAGGCGCCCCCTACCCACCCAGCAGCAGGGGGTCAGCAGCACAGAGTTGTGCCCCCCCCCGGCTCAGGACTGCAAGGGGCAAGAGGCCTCAGCTGGAGACCTCTGCCTGGAAGCAGATGGCACCCAAGTGCTGCTCTCCCACCTTGTCTGTCAGACGCGTGCAGTGGCTCTGGCCACGGAGGCAGCAGCTGATAGCTGAGCACATGGAGATTTCTGCTTCCACTGCCAAGGTCACCCCTAGCTGGCCCTGAAGGAGCAGAGCGGCTGCACTCACCCCGTGTCTTGGCATTTGTCCCTGGCAGCGCCTTCTGGCCAGTCCCCAAGTAGCATTCACCCTCTAAAACCTGATTGCAGCCCCCTGGGGGGCTGTGGACCCCTGGCTGAGAACCGCTGCTCCAGACTAGAGGGGCTCACCCTCTGCCTATGGACCAGCTCTGGACCTGGGTGTTGTGTCATCCACCCACAGGACTCCCCACAGGCCCAAAAATTTGGCAGTAGGAGAGATTCCCAGTATGTGGGGCCCCAAGGCTATCTGATCCCAGCACACAAGGCCTGATCCTGGAATGGGGGGTCCACAGACCAGCCCATGCAGCTCATCTGGCCAACAGACCAGCCCATGCCGCTCATCTGACCCACAGGGTTGGCCCTGTGTTTGAGCACCACAGCTTTAGACTGGTGTTCCTCACCTGGTTGGGTATAACCCTCAGGCAGCCCCAAGACTAAAAATGTTATTAGAATTTAAATAAAAGCTCTACCAACCTCATTACACATCTTTCCCGTTCAAGTATTGTTGTTATTCTTTCAAAATATGAATTGCATAAATATTTATTACGAAAATATTTTAGTTTTTTTCTGATAAATGTGTCACAACAATTTTTAAGCTAAACTAAGGGATTCCCCAACCTGGAGTGGTTGAGCATGAGCAACACATCCCTCATCCCTTAGTGCTCACATCAGTGTTTTCTATATTGGAACATTTTAAGGAACCAAAAAAATAAACCAGCCTATCATAAACATGGATGAATGTAGTCATTCAGTTCCGGTATCAGCAGCACACCTGCTGCATCACATCCAGCAAGCCTCTTGATTAAAATCCATTACAAATGTATTTATATTATTTTTTCCAAATGGTAAGCCATGACCTACCTTACAGAGAAAATGACACTGGCAAGTTTTTAACCTGAGAACACACAAGAAGAGTACAAAGATGGTTAGCCATGTTACTCAAAAATCAGGCAGAAGGTAGGGTTGGGTGGGACTTCAGTAACTATTAACTGAATGCCTCAGAGACATGAGCTATCACAGGCAACAACCTACTGTGTTAGATGGTAGAAATGGAGGATAAAAAAGAAAACATTTTATATAGAAGGGTAAGGAACAAGGAGAGGGGTTGCTGCTAAAAATAAATACATAAAAATGGATTGATTGGATCAATTAAGATGAACAAAGGAGTTAAGACTTAGGGGCACTGAAATAAACAGCTAGTGCAGGTAGTGGATAAGAACCCATGGTCCCTGTTGAGACCAACGTGAATTCAATCCAGCCTACGGATGGTTTCTTGTTCTGCAATTTCAGGTTCAAATTCTTTTTTAAGGGAGGTTTTTTGGAGGGAAGAGTTGTGTTTTTGTTTAAGGACACCTACTCAAGGGTAAGTGTTGGAATGCCCAAGAATAATAATGTATTATTATTATTATTATTATTATTATTATTATTATTAATCAGTCACTTTTTGGTGATAAAATTTAACTAGCTTCAGAAACCCATTCCTTGAAAGAGAATGAAAAGAATGAAAACAGCTGATTATGTTCCTTGTCACATCAGAAGGGGAAGTTGAATTGGCTTTAGCAGTGTAGGAAGACCATTACTCAGCCATTCAAAGAACATTTTATTAGACAATTCCCATTCAGCTGATCACACCCAGAGGGTCCTGCATGAATAGCAGTGTCTGTATGGTGCCACAAGTTACTGAGTCTTTAATGGGGGGTCCAGTAGAGTACCAGGCTCTTCTTCTGGAACAAGGAAGACCACCCATCATGAAAGCAAAGCGGTCTATTCAACCATCAACCGATACCCCCACATTTCACAGGAGTGGCTAAGGCTGAGACTTCCAGCCCTTGTCCTAGATCAGGTTTTTTCAACCGGTAATGCATGCCCCACTAGCGTGACACAAAGGTTCTCTAGGTGGGACTCAGGTCACAGTAACAAAACTGGAAGTGCCATGGCTGAACTCCAAGTTTTGCATTTGCACGCTTTGATCGGCCGCTGGGGCCCCCCTCCCCACCTCGCTCTTCGACTGGCCTCTGGGCGACACCCCCCACTCCGCCATCGATTGAGAAGACCAGGATTTTTTGACCTTACGTACATGGGTTGTAAGGTGCAAAAGGTTGAGAACCGCTGCCCTAGATGAGTCTGCCAGTAACCATACTGCTCTGATGTAGATCTGGGGCCACCAGGATATGTATCAGGATCACTGTATTGTTTGGTGACTTCAGCCATAGGGAACAGCCATCTCTCCTGACTTCTGCTTAGGAGCTGCACCTTTCCAAGTGTCTGATAAAACCAGCAAGGACCAAAATCCACAACTCTGAGGGAGAATGAAAGAGCTGAGTGGAAATGACAACATCAAATCTTGTGTGCAGGAGTAGAGGCAATACATAAATCCTGTGGAACTCCATCCCAAGAGCATGTCCTATCTGCAACTGTCTAAGTCCCATAACACTTGCATATTTCTATGGCACCATCATTTTCTAAGACTTCTGAGGGACTTCTCCTTCCACACCTCTTCTTGCGTTCAATTTCAGAATTCTTTGTCAGTGCTTTAGGATGACACTGTTGATGTTGAATTCCACTCCTGGTGCAAATGCTGCCAGATTACACATCACATTCAAATCAAAGTCCCAAATCCCCTTAGCTCAGCATCACTGCTTAGTCTACCCACTGTGGGAAAGTCTTACTGAATGGATACACATCCCACACTGAAGCTAATGGCATATACATGTCCATCAAGAGATTTTACTGTCAGTCCCTCCCCTGGATATGTTAAGCCATAGAAATCAAGTCACACTTCTGCAGTTGGCTTGAGGAGAATCCAGATAATGTTTTTTTCCTTCCAGAGGAAGTCCTATGCAGTGACAAGCTGGGGGATTCAGGGGTTTCAAGTGAAAGGTGTCAGACCCCATGAGAATGATGTTTTGAGGCAAATGTCTGGGGTGGAGCAGGACTTTGCAGGGGGGTGTCTGTGGGAAGGGCAGGGCATCAAGAGGAGGAGGAGTGGGAAGTGGGGAGCTGGTAACAGGGAGGAGTGAGTGGGGGTGCATGTAAGAGGAATGAGGAGGGGGTGAAGTAAAGAGGAAGGAGGGAGTTGCGGGGCATGAGAGAGAAATGTCAAAGGTGGAAGGTGGGGAGTGAGTGTGTGGCCTGGAGTGGGAGGAGATTGGGGAGGTAGAAGCCAAGGG
>NW_017729006.1:44233439-44243249 GCF_001723915.1 Gavialis gangeticus | reverse complement strand
GTGGGGGTGCATGTAAGAGGAATGAGGAGGGGGTGAAGTAAAGAGGAAGGAGGGAGTTGCGGGGCATGAGAGAGAAATGTCAAAGGTGGAAGGTGGGGAGTGAGTGTGTGGCCTGGAGTGGGAGGAGATTGGGGAGGTAGAAGCCAAGGGTTTGAGTCCTGGTAGAGGGGAAAGGAGTGGCTAGTGGTGACAGGGAGCCTGATAAGAGTGGTGACATAGGACAGTATGATATCTGAAGACAGGGCCAGAAGAGGTGGAGGGTGGAGAAGAAACATGTGGTAGGACAATGGAAGAGAGGGCTGGCTGGATCTGATCTCACCTGAGCTCTAGGGCCTCTGAGTCATGGAGTCCAGGCCCTTGCTGTCATAAGCACCACGTCCAGTAATGGGAGGATAAGAGAACTGGAAAAGATCTCATTTAGTCCAATCCCTGCTCCAAGCAAGAATGCCCCCAACTACCAAACATGGGCTGCTTCACTGTGTGACATATTTTCCATCTGGATGCAGGGGAGAGCCCACCAGCCCCATCAGGGATGCGGGCTCCAGGTCGCTGCCACCCAGGACTGGAGTCACCTGGATGCATGACCTGCACCAGTGGCATATAATGGACTGGACTGTTCTGCTCCAGTCCTTGGTGGGTGTGGTGGAGGAGCAGGAGGCATGGGCAGAAGCCTGGAGGCAGGAGGATCTGGCTTGCCAGAAGAGGTGGAAATTATTGCAATATTGAAGAAGATCTCCAGACTACAGGCAGGATCTTTGTCTTCAGGTTGGAGTAATGATCTTAAATTAACTCAGGTTAACAACTGGAATTCTAGATTTCTGACATGCTTAAGGGGATGGATAGATAGATAAATTCAAAATAGTTTAATTCTTTATTTCCTGAATGCCAGTGCATATGTTCTGGAAAGTTACGATTGTGTTGTTTATGTTTATCATAACTTAGAAGGGGAACAAAATTATCTCAGAAGGTCACTTCAGCTTTCCTTCATTAACACTGCTTACTATTGTTCTCACAATCCATTTCTCATCACTGGCTCTGAATACTAGTCTGAGAAAAAGTATTTTTCCTCATGGCACATGTGAAACCATTCCATTTCTGTTAGTAGAGTGATTACAACTTTCCTCTGGTTGAATATTTTGGATATGTGTTTCATGATTGGACAGTATGATTACCGCAGATGTATGCATACTTGAGTTAGCTTTAATTGAGTTAGCTCAGGCAGTCAGAACAGCATAGCAGTGGCAATGAGAATTTCAGCACTAGATGTGGTGTTGTCTGGACTCTGTATGAACTCACTCAGCTAGCCCACAACAGTCAGCGCTGCCCCAATAACCCAGCTCCTTGATACTCAAGCTTGCTCAAACGTATCTATACCCAAGCTGCAATCGTGTACCCAGTTAAAACAAGAATAGCTGAGCTGCACTGCACCATGGGGCAGCTGCTGTGTGGGTGCTAGGCAGAGAGGGGGCAATCCTGTTACCCCCCACTGCCCCATGCTGCATGGGGGCTCTGACACGAGCGCCCAGACGACCCAATTGCTGCTTCTGCAGCTGGTGAGTATGGGGCTTTTTCTTTCTTTCCAGTTTTTTTTTTTTTTTTAAGTACCGGGACTAGGCTCGGGCTGGGCGGGGATGGGGCTAGACAGGGCAGCCATGGGGGCTTCTCCTGCAGCTCCCCCTGCCCAGGGAGAGACAGAGGAGCCAGAGGAGAACCTGCAGCCGCCTCACTGTGCCTGCCTCTCCCCAGCCGATCCGAATCACTGAACCTGTCTGAATCAGCGCTGAATCTTCCAAAGCTGATTCAGCTGAATTGATTCAGGACAGTAATCCGAATCTCCAAATCAAATCACTGTCCTCCGAATTGGCTGAGTTCAAATCTGAATCAAATACTTGCCTATTTGCAGAGGCCTAATTATTATCATCGTCATGGATTTCTGAAAACTGAAGGTTTACCTGGATTGAGAAAAGTTTCTCTACTCTTTCACAGTTTAGTTTATTTCTTGATTTGGTGTGAGTATTTCCAAACATAAACCAGTTTCTTTCACATGCTGCAGAAAATAGAAGAATCTGAAGCAGGTGAGAAGCAAGAGGAGTCTGAGGCTGTGTCATGCAAAAGTCTTGCCACCATGTTGCAGGAGGGATATGCTTGGTGGAGTCCCAGACTGCATTCCTGGACCAAATACCTGAAGATGTTCTGTATTCTACAACATTTGAAAGTACCTTTCCAACATCAAGTCCCAAGTGTGTTGCTTGTTTTGTAATCCAGTCAAATGCAGCAGCAATGCTATCATCGCTAACATTTCTGCCTTTGAATCTTGGATCCAAGAGATTTGCAGCAGCATGAATTGATTGGCGGCAAAATTCTTCCCATCTGTTAATAAAGTCTTTCACTTTTCTTTCTTCTGTACTTTTAAGTGGAGACACACTTAGATTCTCAAAAACAGTTGATTTTATCTGGGCCATTTGGTAAGGAATGTCTGACAAAAGTGCACTGTCCGATTCAGATGCAGTGATTGCTGAAGAAATTGGCTTTAGAATTTTCTGGGAGTTCTGCAGCTGAACCTAGAAGACATCCTCATCAAGTACAATGTTCCTTACACTTCTGGGTACTTTAAGATCCTCAACTATTACTGCTTCTTGAAGAGCTTCTTTGTTTTTTAATAAACTTTCAAATGAGATCACCACTCCACCCCATCTAGTTTTACTATAGAGCTTGAGTGTCACTCTTTTATTCTTTCCATTTTCTTCCTGCTTCTTCTTAAAGACTACAGCTACAATATGAGTAGAGTGTACATGTTCTATAACTTCTTTTGCTCTTCTATAGCTCTTTTGCAGAGCAACCAACTTCACGATGTCATTAAGCAAGTTTACCCCATGGAGTGCACATCCTATTGCAGTAATTTGTGGATATTTATCCATTATGATCTCCCATGCTGCTTTCATGTTACTTGCATTGTCAGTCAGCAAATCAAATATTTTACCACTCCCAATCTTCTGTAGTACTTCACATATTTTACTGTTGAGATACTCTGCCGTATGTCTGTTCTCTCCTGTTTCAATGCTTCTGTAAAAAACTGGTTGAGGTGTTGTTATCACAAAGTTTATGATTCCTTCTTCCCACACATTTGTCCATCCATCTGTAAGTACTGCAAAACACAGTGCTTCATTGATTTTTCCTTGCACAGATTGCATTACACATTCATATTCTGACTCTAAAAGAGGCTTGCTCAAGGAATGTCTTTTGGGCAAATGGTATGATGGTCTTAGTAATTTAAAAGCTTCCTGCCAGTATGCATTTTCAGTTATTGACAATGGTGTCCCAGAAGAATATATTACTTGCAAGAGCTTGGTCAATTTTTTCCTGATCTTCAGGTGTCGTCTTGTCTACAAATGAAGCTATTGAGAGTCTTTTGTATACAGTTGGTTGCAATATTTGGTTACTTGAGGATGTTGATTGGGCAACCCTTTGTGATGCTAATATAGAAGCAGCAGCAGGAGGATTTCTGGATCAAGAACGTTGGAAAGAGCTACTTGCACTTTCAACATCATGATCTACCTCCTCCTCACTTACACCCATGAAGGGTTTTTTAATGTCTGCAAAAGTGACTGCAGGAACCTGTCTCTGTTGGGACTGCTAATGAATAGGTTTGGCTGTCCCCAAAATTGTTGGCTCTTAAAGTATTATGTCATCTTGTTAATAATTTGGAACCATAAAGGATGTTAATATTTGAAACAAAGAAATCTATTCCTGCAGGGAGTTTTTCCTATTTACACATTTTGAATTGGAAATTTAGCTACTTTATCCTTTCCCCCCTCCCTAAGTTCTCTTTAATATTTCTCTGGCTTTATTTGTCACAGCAGGTGTTCAGAATAACCTCAGAATTGGAAGTGAAGGAGATGGACTATTATCACTCAATCATTTGATATGTTTAATTAGGCTTCATTGTATTCAGAACTCTAGGTGGTTCTCATTTAGTCTCCAAACAATGAGACACAGAATTTGACTTATTTTAAAATCACTTTATTAAAAGAAAAAGAGGGGAAGCACGTTCCCTTACACTATCCATGCTAAGATATAATTCAGAAGCACAAATGTGAGATTTACAGGCTGAAGCCACTTTTATTACAGGCAGAGAGAGCAGGGACATCAACAGCTAAAACTGCATATTAAGAATTGTAATATACAACCAAAACCAAGAGAGACATCAACTGAAAGTAAAAATGACTAAAAATTACATCTGAAATAAATATATTACCAAGATTTTACTAGTTTTAGCATTCAAATAATTTTATTTACATTAAGTTAATGTTCCGTTGACATACTTGATTTCCAGTGAGGTGGCAAATTGTATTTCCCCTTTTGTAACAAATTAGTAACCTTAATAGCAAATAAACAGTGAGCCTCTACATAACTAAGTGGCTCAGAAAAATATTGAGGCATTCAGAATAAAAACTTAGAGGGACAGTTTATCCAGAATGCTTAAAATAAATCAGTAGATGCAAAACACCAATGGAAGGAACGAAAGCATTAGCAAGATGCTTTAGTGGTCAGTGAATAAGGAGTAAGAAGATTTGAATTAGGTCTTGTGTGCAAAGGAGTCAGAAACAATAGAGCTAAAAACACTGTCCAAAAATATAGCTCTACTTCACTGCTTATGTTGTTCTTCCACAGAACAAATAGCTTCCAATCTAAAGCATCACAATCAAATCTTACAGAATTTGAACTCAATTACTTAGTTTGCAAGAAAAATATATACCACTCTACAATAAGGAATGGGGAGTGAGGAAAAGAGTCAATATACTCTCTTTCATAAAAGATTGAGAAACTGAAAAAATCCAGATATGCATGCAGACAAGACATCAAAAGAGATTGTGGAATTTAAAAAATGATATAAAAGTCCTTGAGGAAGCATCAAGAGAATTTTGTTAATACACTAGAGAGCTGATTATCCATAAAGTCAATGAACTGGAAGTTTTTTTTATTAACAAAGCCAAAGCCATCAAGGCCACAGTTTTCTTGTTGGTGAGACAACTGCATTGTTTACTTACTACTTTGAGATTTTAGAACATAGTAGAGTGTCATATGTTTATTCCTAGTTGTTTTTTTTTAATATATTTGAATTACAGATGAGTGCCTACCCCAACCATATCTTCCAATTTACATGAAAAAGATTTAGAGTAAAACTATACTGAGCACTTGAAATGCTCTTGCAAATTTTGCAACTTGGTAAATAAGAGAAAAAAAATTAGAATAAAGATCCTCAAAATGCACTTTATTTATTCAGAATAATGTAATTTAGTTTATGTATATGAAATGTGCGAAGGCAATATATATATGTGCTGTATTAAATGCAGTTGAGCCTTATCAGTAAACAAAATTATTAGAGAACTCTTACATTTTTGTAAGAGGGGAGAAGCTACAAATGAATGTATGCATGACAGAGAGAATTGCAGGCTTTGTGGCTCATCAAAGTGCATGTTCACAAGGATCTAATGCCAGTTTGTCTGCTATACGGTCACAAAGAATACAAATCTACAGAGGTTTACCGTTTATTATTTAAAAAAAATAACAATTAGCAATATGCACGGTACTGTTAAATAAATTTGACCCTTGAAAGGTTCCCCTTCTTCCCTGCTAGGTGTTTTTTTAGGCTATCTATGTTGAAATAAACCAAACAGAAAAAAATTAGCCAAGTTATCACTTTGGATTATTAACCCTAAAAAAAAAATTATAACTGAAAGTCATTTTCCTTGTTTAAGATGCTTGTGTTTTATTCTACTTGAGCAATAAACCTGAGCCAGCCAGTAAAAACTCTAAGGGAAGTGGAAGGTATTTGACAGTGGGATAGAACCAAATAAGGATGTAGGTGGATTTTAAGCACCTGTATCCAGAACTATAATCCAACCTCTCTCTCTCTCCTCTGCTCAGTGACTGCTTACGTCTGGAGGCACATTATTTCTACATATGCTTTCCTATTTCATTTTTAAGTTCTGTAAGTGTCTGAAGTTCTGCTGTTGCCCATGTCCAGAGCTGCCTTAGTCTGATCAGTCAAGGTCCAGATCCCCGAAAGTATGACCTACATTGAATAGGTAGGTGCAAATAGGTACATGCCTAGGTGCAAAAGCACAGTTTACCATTTCCCACCTAACTTCACAAGCACCAATGAAATTTCAGGTGCCCAAGTTTACATCAATGAAGTTCAGTTTTGTAGATGTCTGGTGTGCAGAAGGGACTCTTATCTCACGTCAAAGCCCATTTAGGCTTGGATCACATTTAACCCACGGACCAGATGACCCTGTACCCCGTTCCTCCAAGGGACCCAATGCAGCAGAGCATGATTTAAACAATCTGACAATATGGAGTGTCAGCAGAAATCACAGCAACTCTTGATGGATGCTTTCACTCCAGAAGCATTAGCTAATGAGGTGATGGTAGTAGTGTCTGTCTTTGACATAAATGCTGGTGGAAATGCAAATAGAGCGCTTTCCTACAAAGAGGGAGACCCAAGTTTAATCTCCACCTCAGCCCAAGAAGATTCAAACTCCCACTGCCTAGGGCCAGGGTGGCACCCTGGAGTGCCTTGAGATCCTTTCTGGAGTACCATAGGGTGATACTCAATGCTAGCATTGCTAGGTGTGCACACAATTCACAAGATAAACCCAGAGATTTCAAAGAGGCATTCATAGGGTCTAAAACATTCTGGCCTGATGTGGTCTTTCTGAGTTCTTTGCAACAGAATAATCTTTTATTTTTTTGTAGTAAAAAAATAAGTGGAAACTAAAAGCTGGTATTTTTGAGGAGGGTCTTTAGTCTATTGAGAGGTGCCCTAAGTCTAATGATGGGAGCCTTAAATTGATCAAAGGGTACCACAAATCTAAAAAGGCTGAGAACTGCTGGACTAAGAGAATGCCACAATCAGTGTGTTATAGGCTGGGGGCACTTTCCACTCCTGCTATCAGAGTTGTGCCACTGTGCAAAAAGACAAGAAGTCACTTACCAGGAATTGGAGTTCTTCAAGATGTGCTCTTCATATGTACATCCTTACCATGGGTATGCATTGTGTCACAGCACTCAAAACTCAGAGACTTCTTGTCTTAGCAGTACTCATGCAGCATGCTATATTATAGCCCTGCTTTTTCTTGTGCTGTGTGCTGCAGGCAGTGCACACATTCTGTTCCTTAGTTTCCTTTCAACAGCAGAGTCCTGAGTTCCACGCTACTCCTATAAGGAGGAGGGGGGCGAGTTTCAGACATGTATATGGGCAATGTATCTCAAATAACTTGGTAACTTCTTTGTATGACTGTCCATATGCATATCCTCACTCTAAGAGGCTCTCAGGCACCTAAGACAAGTCTTAGAATTTCTGAGTGGCATTTCAAAGACCACCTTACTAAATTACACAGTGCTTGGTGGAGATATGAATGGGGCTTGAGGTGGCTGCTCTACAGATTCCAGTTACAGACAAGACATTGTACAGGGAAACTATGGAATTTGCCTGATCCCTGGTGTCAGTTCCACCTTAGCAAACTCCTAGCACAGCTCAAAATAGTCTGCCATCCAACTGGACAGTCTCTGTGCTGATACTCCTGTGTCTCTGGATCTCTCTAAGGAGACATAAAACTACAGATATCTACAGTGACCTTCTGAAAGGCTTAGCTCAATGCAGGTAGAAGAACAAAGCTCTTTTCACATACAGTAGGTTTAATAATGTCCCTGTTCTAGAAGAGTGAGGTTTCAGGAACAATACTGGCATATTGCCCTGCTGACTCAGGGCAGGAACTTGACAAAATTGTCACCAGGAAAACCATGTAATGGAGAGTTGGAGCAAGGAGCAAATTCCATGGATTCAAACGGTGACCTCAGAGACATGGCAACAAAATGCAAGTTACACTGTGGGACAGGTTCTTTGGAGGACAGATATCTGAGAGTCATTTGAGGAATTCCACAAATGCTAACTAAGAAAATCATTTGGCTCTAACCTGGAGAGTGACGAGCTGAGATAAAAGCTAAGTGGCTCCCCCAGGCCTGGAAATTTGACAGTGACAACATTAATTGTTGTGGCTCCTGGAACTGAGGCAGCCACTTTTGGTCTATGTCCCCTGGCTGTGGGAGAAGACATGAGTCCACACTGAATCTAGGATAAGAGGTGGCAGCATTAATTGACAAGGCTCTAGGACAGGCAGTGATTAATGCTGTTGCTGCTGCTCAACCCTCTACCCAATTTCCAGCTGGATGACATGGCTCTGTAGGCCGTATTTCTGACAATCCTGCCATAAGTGAATTGCCTATTTTCAGAAAGGGAAGGAATTTTAGTCAAGATTTCTTTTTCAAGAAAACAAAACCAAAAGAGCAGGTTTGCTTGGAAAAAATAAAGGTAACATATAAACAGAGATTAAAGCTTAAGGGGGTCTTGAATCGTAGACCCCGAATCGTGAGCCGAGAGTGCTCCAGCCGGCCATCGGAGGCTGAGAGGGACAGAAAGTGTGCACCATCCCTTTTTTATCTAGCCAAGTTTTAAAAGAAAACATTGTGTCCGTCTCAGTTCTTTTAAAAAATGGATATAGGTACCAAGCCTCGGGGGAGGTTTCAGGGCTCTGGATCTTAAGTCAATGAAGGCATCTACCTACAGCCCTGAGTCAGGCACCTAGGGCATCTATACATATGCTCTGGGATGGAGTGGGGAGGCAGGCACTTTAGAGTGGCTCTGCAAGCCACTCTAGTTAAAGCGCCCACAGTGTCACGTGCTTTAATTATAGGTTGTTCAATGAGCTTTAAAGCACCCCTGCCACTATTTTGAAACGTGAGGACGTTGGATACATGTGATGTGGGGGCTGCTGGAGCACATTAATTAGCACGCTCCAGCAGACTCACAGCAGATTTGATTAATTGAGCCTGCTCTGACACATGCTAATTAGCATGCATTGGAGCAGAGCTCCATCATGTGTATAGGTGTCCCTAAGCTCCAGAGGTGAGGTTTAAGTCTCATGTCAGCATTTCTTATTGGCTAGCTGAAAGTTAGCATGCTGGTTGTTGTGGATCCCATTGTGAGGAACCTAATTTTCCCCATGCATTGTATAAGGAGCATAGGCACCTATCTCTGGAATCTGGATTTAACTCTAGTGGCCAGGCTCCCAAGTCCTATTTTGGATATAGCTCAATGTACCTTTAAGAGCTGATCTTAAGTTGCTCTAATACAGTGATTTTCAACCAGGTTGAAGCACCACCCAGGGAGTGCTTCGAGATATATTCAAGCATGTCATGGGTGCCATACAATATTATAACTCCAAACATGATTCACAAGACAAATTCAGAAATTTCAAATTGGAATCCATAGCATTAAAAACATTCTGGCCTGTTGTAGTCTTTCTAAGTTCTTTGCAACAGAAAAATTGCTGTATTATTTTGCCTGAAATAACTGAAACCAAGAGCTGGCATTTTCTGAGGTGTTCCTTTAAGTGTAAAAGTTTGAGGACCCCTGCTCTAATATTAAAAAAAATATAAAAACCGCAAACAATATCATGCCAGAAATACCACAGTAATCAGCAGATAAGAGTACCTACCATCTGAAAAAGAAAACATGGAGGTGAATTTGTTCAGAAGTGCTTGTCCTATACCAATGGTAAAAAAATTAATAAATTAAATGGTATTTCCTTCATTTATAAGTTAAATGGAGCAATCAATGCTTGCTCATTTACATATATGTACATAATCTCATAGTTTCATAGATTTAGGGTCAGAAGGGACCTAGTAGATCTTCTAGCCCGACCCCCCGCCAGGGCGGGAGAACAACAAAAACCCAAAACAAAAACG
>NW_017729006.1:44225863-44228439 GCF_001723915.1 Gavialis gangeticus | reverse complement strand
TCTACCTGATTGCTTTTCGACTGAAATTCAAGCACAATTGAATTTTAACAGAGGAGGTCAGTTTGGCCTTTGCCCTCATTCTATCAGTTGGCCAAAAGGTTAAAATCAATCATGGGGGGAAAAGTACTTCAGCCTGATACCCACTCCATTTTAGGAAAATAAAGCACATATCCCATACTAAAAGACACATATCCTGGTACTTGGCCCTTTGAAGTATTTGAATGCTTTAATGAGATCTATTTTTACCACCATATTTTAAAAAGTGATTTCCCAGCTTTAAGGCTGCTTATATTTCAGCCACTGAAATCATTGGATTTGAATATTATAGTAGACTTCGGAGCTTTTGTATTGGTTCACACATATCTTTTCACAAATGAATGGACGAATAGAACCTCAAACATACATTTTAAAAACTGCACAGGCAATTAAAAATCCCACTTTGTCTACTTTCCTTTCCCTCTTTATGAACTGTGATTTAGAATAACAGCATGATAAATCATAAAAATTAAATCTAAAATATGCACAAAAGATTACACAAATGTATTAACTAGCATTAGTGTTTCTTATAAAAACATTAGCGGTATTAAACTTCCCAGTGAAAATGCCAGAACAGAGATATAAAGTATATTTGAACATCAGTAGTCAGTGCATAATTGTTGCGTGGGATAAGGTTACTCTCATCATGATGCATGATCTTTTTATGTATCCTGTCCAGCAGATTTCAGTCATCTGTTCTCTGATAAATTCATATACAAAATAAGTCTACTAGTAATCTTCTTTTACTTTTTCTTGTGAATTGTTGACTTTTCCTAAAGTCTTTTTGATGCGTAAAGCTGTAAGTCGTGCTGAGGGATTCTGATACCAACATTCCTTCATTAATTTTGCAAGAGCAGTTAGAGTCTAAAATAAAACACAATGGTTATTTGATTACAATGCTTTTGTACTACAGTTGACGATGACTTTTAGAAAAGTAATTTGGTTGATTTCATACATTATTTCCAATATACATGACTCTCAACTCAAAATTATTCATTATCTTCTGTAATTGTATGTACACAACTTACAATCCAGTGTTATCTCATGTATTTTGTTTACAATCCAGATGCACAGTAACAAAAGTTACATAGGAAATTTAATAGGAAAAGAAAGATCATTTATCAATAACTTGTTGTCTTCATGAGATGGCCTGTTTACATGCATACTGCATGGCCTGCTGTCAACAACAGAACCCATTCCAATCCATTCAAGTGAAAGCTCATATATAGGGTATGCACAAATCCCTTAGCATCGGTCTTAGATGACTGAAGCCTCAATTTGCTACTCCCCTCCCACCAATTCCTCTCTAAATCTAATCTTTAGCAGAGGATCAGGGTGGTTCAGTAAAGAAGATACTATTTTACCCCATGGTCAGACTGGTACAGATTAGGGGCTGAGGGGGGTGGCTTTCCTCCATATTAGGGGAGGGAGCAAGTATGGCCTTCTTCCTTACAACTCTCTGGTAAATTTTATCAGCTCTTGCAGCAGCATGACACTGACCACCATTGTCTCCCTTCCTTGCCTGTGGCAGGTTAGAGTGCTTGTGTTGTCTTTGGGCAATATACCTTACTTGTGCAACAGGGCTCATTGTGTAGTTTTATGAATAGGTTAGACCAGGACCTGTATTAATTGGTTTGGACAGAGACTATCCTGCCTCAAGCATGGAGCTAGAGTAAATAGACGACCTCTAGGTGTCTCTTCCAGCCCTACTTTTTATGATTTTAATTAAAGTATACATATTAGCTAGTAACTCTTTCCTCTAAAAACATTAGTTTTGCAGATGTCCCATATAGGCAGCTAGCAAGCAGCGACAATCCTGAGAAAGGCAATTCAGGGCAACAGAACAGAATTTAGAACTGCTATTTACTCAGTCCTTTCCCACAAATTGTCCTGCTGTTGCTGTAGCAAAAGTACCTGTGGAGACAAAGAACTAGCAAGAAACAGCATTTCAACCACCATGTCATCTTCCTCCAATCACAGCAATTTTTAAGTCTATCTGGAGAACACTTTATGAAGACAGAAGATAACTGAGATCACATTAAGTCTGATTTTTCAAGTCACTTGAATCCTTCTGAAAGAGCCTGCCAGCATTGGAGATCTGTCAAGGATTCTGGCCAGTGCTACAGATTCACAGAAAGGAAAGAGGACATAACTAAAATTCATCTGTCCATATCGTATCAGCAACAACAAAAGGAAAATTGACATTATCAGCAACTGGCTTTTTTTGGCTGATGTGGCCAATAATGTCTCCGATAAATGCTGCGTGCATGTGCACAGTGGCAGCATGCATGGGGCCAGAAGTGCAGTCCTGCAGCTTGGAGAGCAGCGTCTGGACTGTTAGTCTGTGAGGGGGAAAGGTGGGGGACTATGTGTAGGGTGGAGGGTGAGCCTTAGGCATCCCTGTGCCTCATCTGCAGGACTTGTAACAAGAATACTCAGTTCCAGTTGCAATGAGGTGCTAATTAGCATGTGGATTCTTTGTAAATGGTATCTAGAGTACACATACATACTGAGCAGTGCTGGGCTGTGGAGTCACCATG
>NW_017729006.1:44184574-44220863 GCF_001723915.1 Gavialis gangeticus | reverse complement strand
GGGAAGAGACTTGGGGTGGTGGGGAGATCAAGGCCTCTCTGGAGAGGGAAGGAGTGGGGCTGGGGCTGCCCAGCCAGGGTGGGGCAGGGCACAGGATAGAGCTGGTGGCTTGTCCGGCAGATGCGGGGAGGGGCTCCCACCAACCCCCCCTCATCTTTCTACAATTTACAAATTAACATATTTCTACTGCATGCACTCCCTGGGGGAAGCATGGAGGGCATGTGCCCCTCTCCCCCACCCCCAGATCTATGTACGGGTTGAAGGTGGGATGCCACTGCATACTCGAGGCCAGGGTTGCACTAGGGCAGGGCACTAGGAGCTATGGGGGGACCTACAGCAAATTTTGGGGTGCCTCTAGCCCCCCATAGTCCTTCCTCCCAGCACTGCCACCACCCGCCCTAAACACAGCTGCTGGGAAAAGGCTGGTGCAGCCCTGGCCCTGAGTATGCAGTGGGCAGCTTGCCCTCACCCCATGCACAGATCAGGGGGGCACATGCCCCCCATGGCTCCCCTGTGGGGGCGTGCAATGGGAGCTGCTTCCCCCCTCCCCACTCACATGACAAACCACCAGCTCTGTCCCGTGCCCTACCCCACCCTGGCTGGGCAGCACCGGCTCCTGCCCCACTCCCTCCCTCACCACAGGGGCCTCGATCTGCTCCCCACCTCCAACACCCTTTCCCTCCTCCATACCCTTTCCCCTCAACAGACTTACCAGCCAGATGCAGCTCTCCAAGCTGCCAGGCTGCATATTGGCAATTGGATCAGTATCGGCCAATATGGCTGGTCAATAATCGGGTGTTGGCCCAAAAAATCTTTATTAGTGCACCCTTTATTATATGCATAAGACCACTTCTAATAAATAACATTCTTATACATTGCTTGACATGTTATGGGTGCTAGGAATTGATTAAAAAGAGCTAAAACTTTTTAATTTTGTTTTGCTTTGTATTGTTCTTAAAGTCAGCCCTATGCACAATATTCTGCTGTATCATCCTTTTAGATGGAAAAGGGATAATGCAGCTATGAACAGACTGCAGGAATCACTATGCAGACATGAAACTCCTTCACCCAACCTGACAAACCTAAAAGAATAGCAACTTCATGGATTGTTGGAAAAGAGACAGCAAATCAGATGTAAGAGTAAAAAGACTGGAAAGGAAACACCTGCACACAGAGCCAGGCTGGATTTTCTACAGCATCATATACATTTACAGGTCTAAATTTCAGTAAAATATTTTAGAAAATAGGACTAAAAGGTTATTTTTAAAGTACTTACTGGATCTGAAAACCATCTGTTGGGGATACTTGGTCTTTGCTGTTCTATACAGACTATTTTCCTCATATCTTCAAAACTAGGATCACTTGGAACAAGATCATAAAATGGTGGTTTATATTCTTCTACAATTCCTAAAGACAAAATAACAACTTAAATGGCAGCCTGTTTTCTTATTTGTCCTAACTACCATAACATCCAACAGTAAGTGTCTGAAAATATTTGGACTATTAAACTAGGTGTATATAGTTTTTACTAACATGAACAACTAACTTAAGTTATATTAAAGTGTGAACTACAGCACTCAAATTCAAAAGGGTAGTTGAAAAAAACTTTAGCACGAATTATCATTTTGCTGAAAACGTTCCCAAACTATTTAAAAGAATTAGGACTGGTTTGCAAACCTATTAAAAACAATGTATTTCAATTAGTGTTAATCATGTTTACTTTATATTAATACCATACCAAGTATGTGAAGTGCTGTAAGTATCAGTGTCCTTTCTAGAATCACACATTAACCTCTTTAACAAACAGAACCACACATTCATAGTAAGTTCAAAATGAGGATTAGCTGCGTCTTTGATGGTGTTGTGTGGAGTACCTTCCATCTGCCTGAGGTGACACAGATCTTCACCCTCATTAACTTGTGATCTCATAACATTTTTGTTAAAGCTACTGAAATCAATCACGTGACAGAGCAACATTAAGAAAAAATATTTATCTTTTCACTCTCTCAATAACGTTTGGAAATCAGGATGAGCACAAGCACCAAATAACACATCTAGTTTTCTCCAGACCACTGAGATTTCATGACCAGTTTGAGAACTTTTACTTTAAACAAAGTTTAAAATGTTTTACAACTGAATTAGTAAATATAGCTGAAGTAGTACAGCAACACCCTATGCATTTTTTAGTTACATGGAGCCTGAGAAACACAGCTAACAAATGGAACTGGAAAAATCTGACAATCGAGAAAAAAACAAAGCTGAAAGCAGAGCAAAAGTGTAGGGCTTGTATACTATTTCAGGACTCCCTCCCTCTCTCTCACAATGTCTGAATTGTTGTGAAGGGGCATGGTGTGGTTTATGTATTCTTTTGATACACATCCCTATCTTCCCAAAGCTGACATGCCTACTGAAAACAACATCTTTCTACAATTTACAAATTAACATATTACCCTTATAAAACATAGGCTAATTAAACACTGATGGTACAAAAATGGTGTACAAATACAGAACATGGGAGTTAAACTAGGTCAGTTCCTCTAGGGTTACCTTATATGTTCCGTCATACAATGATGGGTGTATACAGAGGGAAACAAAAGAGATTTTTGATTGTTTGATTTCCTTTCTGGTTGAATTATTCTGTAACTATTTGATTCTTTTTGCTGCTAGTGAGCAGAGTATGTTATTCATGTCAGTTTTAATACTGCTGGGTAATCATTATGAGATCAATTGAAGTCACCTAGAATTCTTATTTGCAGGCTCCTTTAAAACCTGTAGAAGTACTATTAGTTCTATAAAATAAGAAATTACCGTTACTGAATGTTCGTCTTGCTATTTCCCATAACACAAATCCAAAGGCCCAAATGTCAACACGTTTATATGCATCAAAACAGTCAGCCTGAATAGATTCATCAAGAACTTCTGGAGCCATATACCGTTTTGTGCCAACTTTTGGATTATTTCCAACATCCAGCTGGTTGTTTTTCTGGGAATGCATCACTGCAAGTCCTACAAGTTACACACAAAATACCTAAATAGTGATTCAAGTACATTTGAAATTAACACTACCTCACAAAATTTGACAAACATCCTCTATTTAATTCCCAATAAATATTTTTTTTGTAAAAAAAACATAATATTTAGCCAGACAGGAGATAAACTTTGACAGGGAGGAGGTTTATTTGTAGAAAACAAAGTATAAGTGCTTAAATAAGAAATGGCAGGTAGAGTTAAGTGAATTCCTGGCAAAGATTTAATAGAATTCAATACCACATTTGAGGTATGGATGGAATTTCCTGAGAATCAGGTAAAAGATCAGACATGTAAATTTTGGTTGCAGAGAGTAAATCCTAAGTACTTTATAAAGAAATGTGAACAGAAACTGTAGTAACTACAGGTACTGTTGATAAAATTCAAACTTTGTAATGGAGTTGTTAATAAAGACTATTATGGCTCATCATTACTAATCCTTCTCCAGAGCAGCTCCTACAGCAGGCAGATAGCAACTTTTTCTCAGCCCCTCTGGAGATAAGGTGCTAGAATGATAAGCAGAAAAAAAAGCTACACGTTCCTCATGCTATACACATGCTAAAAGACAAAAGCAAGGCAGCTCACTTTTAAAGAAAACTCACTGCTAACAGCTATATCATAAGGGACACTTAGTATATACCAAATCTGTGGAATGTTGTGCAGTATTAAAGTTAGAACATGTTCTGAGCAGGCACATGATGATGTTTACCACAAACTCTTAACAGGCACAGCTTGTGCTAAAGGGCTGGCAAGCAGGCATCCCATGGTTTGCTGAAGTGATTTTATCCTGGTTTTCCAAAAACAGCAACAACAAAAAACGAGCAGAGGAAAGGACGGACTGATCTCGCCGAGGACATAAATTCCAATCCCTCCTTGACTGACTGTTTCAGCTGGAATCAAATTTCCAGGAGCTCTCTTTTTGAAGATGGGAACCATGTTGGCCCTCTTCCAGTCCTCCGGCACCTCTCCAGAGCACCACGAGTGTTCATAAAGCCGTGCCAGGGGACTTGCAATGACCCCAACGAGTTCCTTTAGGACTCTAGGGTGAAGATCATCCAGGCCGGCTGACTTAAAAACGTCCAGCCCCTCCAGAAGCTCCCTAACTAAATCCTCACTCACTCTAGGCCCAGGTGAGCCTCCCCCGGGGCCCAAAGGGGGCCCAGCAGGGAGGTGGCAGTTCTGGTCCTTACTGAGGAAGACAGAGGCAAAGAAGTTATTAAATATGTTGGCTTTGTCGTCTGGCGTGACAACCAGATTCCCCGTCTTGTCCTGCAAGGGCCCCACATTTCCTGGGGCCTTCTTTCTTCTCCCTATGTACTTAAAAAAGGACTTCTTGTTGTCCTTAATCCGGGAAGCCAGCCCCTGTTCCATCTCTGCCTTGGCCTTCCTAACCATCCCCCTACATCCCCGAGCAACTGCTGAATAGTCCTCCTTAGTGATGACCCCTCCTTTCCATTGGGAGTAAGCCTCCTTTTTGGCAAGGAGACATTCCCGGATGTTTTTAGTGAGCCATGGAGGCTTATATGCTCTCCTGCCCCCTTTGACCCTCCTGGGGATTACCTTCCTCTGGGCTTGGAGGATCGTCTCCTTAAGGAGCGACCACTCCCGTTGGACACCCGGCTCCCCTCCCCTCTGAGTCTTCAGCGCTTCTCCAACTATCCTCCTTAGCTCGTTGAAGTTCGCCCTGGTGTGTCCCTGGTAATTTAGAAGTCAGTGAATACCAACAGTTTCCATTTCGTTGCCAACCAGTTCAGTGTGGGGCAGACAACCGTAACAATAGCCATACAATGCTATGCTTGAGGTGCTGGGGCTTCGATTCCTCTGGCTCGGGGGCCAGAAGATCATTGCTGGGTTCAAACAGATGGGTTTCCCAAACTGTGCTGGGGCCATCAATGGGACCCATATGCCCATTTTGTGCCCTCCTCACTGTGCCACAGATGACATAAATTGTAAGGGGTTCTTTTCAGCTAAGTTCTGGATAGTCGTGGGCCACCAGAGGTTCTTCATTAACATCAGTGTTGGCTGGTTGGGTCAATGAAGCCTGTGTATTCAGGAACTCTGATTTCCTGGAGACAATGGGGTGGGAGGAATTATCTCCAGGCACTACCACCATGGATTTGGGTGGTCAGACCATTCCCTCCCCCTCCTACCCTCCTGGCACTGGGGAGCCAGCCTACCTGCTGCTCCCCTGGCTTGTGATGCCACATACCATCTGGTTAGACCCTAAGAAGCAGAACTTAAAGTTCTGGCTGAGCAGTGGAGCGAGTCTAAAAGTACACTGGAAGTCACCACCTACATCTTTCACAATATAAGTGAGGTGAGAGGAGAGGCCTTTCTGGAAAACAGCTCAGCTGCAGACAGATCCACAGCAGGAGAAGCTCCTGGCACTTTGGAAGGTGCCTTGACCAAAGTGGCACTCCTGGACAAGTGTTCCAGACAGATCCACTGCTAGGCCATTCTAATCTGGGAAGCCTTGGCTGACGGCTTCTGGGACAATGTTCTGCCAGGCAGATGGGGGTGCAGGAGACCTCTCAGCCATTGTGAACCCTTCAATATTCCCCTTGGGCTATACACGTGCTTTCCCAAAACATCTCAGTAAGTGTCTTTCATGACAACTGTTGGGCTTAAAGCCTCCTGTTGTGGGGATTTGGGAAAAAGGACCTGGAAGAGGAGAAATGTTTTTTCTACATACCTTGAGGTACCAGGCGTGGCTCATGATTGCTGTGATTGTGGGGCACACAGAGCATCCCATACGAGTGTGGAGGGGCCCTCCACATGCTCCACAAAAATCCCGGAAGTGGACTAGAAGTACTTCCAGTCCACTTCTGGGTCTGCTGGGAAGCATGCTGGGGGGCCCTCCCGTGCCTCTCTTGCTCAGCAATTGGCTGCCAGGGGACCCCAGGTACTCCCCCAGCCCCGGGTGGCACCAGTCACCAAGCCAGGGGAGCGCAGGCCCCACCCCATCCTTGCATACTGCTCGGAGGATCCGGAAGTGGACCAGAAATGCTTCTGGTCCACTTTCAGGTCTACTGCCAAGCGCGCTGGGGAGCCCCCAACACTTCTGTGGGACGCTCCATGTACCCCAGCATCACAGCATTCATAAGCCCCTGCTACCTAGACGTATGTAGAAAAAACATTTAAAGCTGCCTCTATGTCCGAATCGCTGAATCTTTCCGAATCAATCTGGAAGGTTCCAATTTGATTCAGAGAGATTAAAGGGTCTTCTGATTTGATCTGGATTCAGAGATTTGGCCACTGAATCAGGCCAAATCTCCACCAAACTGAATCAGGGACCGAAGCTTTGCAAAGCGCTATTGTCCATGAGGGTCCTGATGCTGCAGGTTCTGAAATAAGATTGTGTGTTTTCAGTGATTTTGACCATAATAAAGGTGATCCCACCAGACCAGTCAGGGAAAAGGTAGCTAAACTATGTTTAGGGCATCCTTTCTAGTCCCCTCCCCATGGGGGGTTAGTGGAGCAGATCCTGAAGAGGGCTGCAAATCACATTCCTGGCTCCAAGTGCTAGAAGATCTTGTAACTGCTGCCTTTTTGCCAGTTTATGACTAGGAGCTTCCAGATTACAATCCTGCTCTCATCATCACTAGCTGGTAAACTGGTAGCCAAAGGATCTGAAGAATGTGCTGGAAAGGCTATTTCCACGGAAGATGCTTGTGCGTGATTTCTTTTATTGTGGAGCAGCTGCTGCACATCAGCTTCCACATGGGTCTTGACAGAACGGGACTTTAATCCAATGGCAAGGAGGCCAAGACAACTGGAGATCTCATTCCGCTGCAGCCTTCATCTGTCTTTGTAGCCATTGAGATCCTAACATCTTCTTCTATCTGCTCCGCCATTGAGGATTTGTACACCCATGGCTGGGTGCTGGGCAGGCTTATTATAACAGTGACCTGTACTCACCATGTCACAGCACCATCAAAGAATATATGTGGCTTTTCAGGAGGGAAAGTAATGCCATCTGCTGTTACCACCATATCCTGGTGGCGCTGCCGCTTAGTCCACAACTGCTTATCTGTCAGAATTACCCCTACATATTTCACAGCTAACCTTCCCTGAAGGTCATTCCACTATCTGCTACCTTGCAGATGCACTGGGTAGCAGTACAGTTGTGCTGCCAGATCGAGAACAATACAAAATGCAATACAAAAAAACCTGGCTTCTTTATATCAAGACAGTTCACAACCTACTTGGTTCACAGAGGGCTGTTGAATTAAAGATAAGCCAGTCAGCTGACTGCTGTAGATTTTTATATCAAAGGGTGCTGTTACTTTGGCCAGCTACAGTTCATCAGCAATCCTGTGCAGATGACTGGAGAAGCAGTGCCTTTTGAAATAAAAGCCACAACAACCAGCTAGAACACCTCAACAATCCTGTGCTGCTCTTTTCTGCAGAACTGAAGGCCCTCAAATAATCTGCAAAGCCTCATCTTCACAAAGGGGTAAGGAACATAACCCAACAAAGAATCTGACTTCTACTGTACCACAGAAAATGTCTGAGCACAGATCCCTTTGCATTTTTCTTTTAATGCAGCAAAACTGCAGAATTTGTCCATTCATAAAATAGTTTGATCACTATGTAAAAGATAGGCAAAAAACTTCCCTAATTTAATATGGGAGATTTCAAGAAAAATTTATGTGATGAATGAACTCCAGACTGCGACTGGATTTTATAAGCCTTGGTGGTTGCATCTGCATTGCTGCTTGTGGCAAAAGTTTCCCACCATTGCTAAAAATGATACAAAGGCACTTGTGGTTAACCATGGTGGGAAACACAGGGTGTAGACTGAACAGAACACGTAAAGAACTTCAAATGCTTCTGAAATGCTTCAAGGACTGAACAAACAGATGTATGTACCCTTCGATGCATTTGGAAAATGGCAGAAGTGCTCCATAAATAACCCGAAAGGAAAAAAGTACTATTCAGAAATGCTTCAAAATGAAGTGCTTTCTGTTACACATGTATGCTCTATAGAGTGTGATGGAGGCTGGGTTTAGTTTTCTAGCATCCAGCAGTGCTCCATGCCCCCCAACCTAGAGCGGCAGACTGTCTATGGACACTCTCCTAAATACTCTCCCTCTGCTCTCCGAGTGCCCCCTCCCCCTTCTGGAACTGGGAGGCCAGAGGCCCTGCATGCCCCTGTACTTCTCCCAGTTTTCAGGGGGTAGGGAAGAAGGGGAACACTCTGGGAAAGTGGAAGCAAAACACACTGGTGGGCACCCACTGGCAGTCACTTCCACTGTCCCCTGCTGCCCGTGAGGTGAGGCATAGGGAAGCAGAGCCACAAGACACAGACCCCTGACTAGAGAGCATGCAGTTGCGTGCCGTCATGGGAATTTTGAAGCACTCCAGCAGGACAGTGCAGAAGCGACTTGTAAGTTTGTTTGTGGCTAAAGTGCTTTAAATGTTGTGTGCTCCAGCCGATGCTGTAGACTGTCAGTGGCTGGTGATTTCACACCTATGGTCTAAACCACCTCAGAACAGAGCAAAACTGACTTTAAAATGTCTGGCAGCTGCAGACTATTTATTTATGCTGGAATTCATTAAGATTCTACCTGTAATGAGCCCAGACTCAGCTGGAAAAGATTTAGCCCCAAGCCCCAGCTAGAAGTAGGTAGACCCAAGCTGTCCCTCTCAGTTATAGGAAAAGGCCCTACCCATAGAGGCCCTTATAAGCAAACAGCAGCAAGCTGCCAGGGCAACAGACTGCCTTGTTATCTCCCTGGCCTGCCTCACCTAGTCCTGACACTGACTTCTGGCCCTGATTTCCATCTCTAGTTTTGCAACCCTGGCTTCTGCCCTTGCCTTACCATGATTGTCTGCACCCTGGTCCCTTATACTATGCACAAGCGAAGCAGAAACAGCAGAAAAAAATTCATAATCTAAACACCATGCTAATGTCTACCAGGTCTGGGGGCGGTGGAACATTATTGGCTTGTTCCACTAGGCCAATGTGAATGGAGGAGCCTATGTAATAGTCAATAGGAGTTTTAGAAATAAACTAAGAAAAATCTCCTGCAAAGTCACCAGGTAAAACCTACTTCATTTTCCTCAACCCATAAGCATTTGTGAGCATCTCAGAAGAAGAAAGAGTAAATCTGCATCTTATAGAGCCAACTAAAGCAAAGATGTACAGCGTAAGCTTTTGCAAGTGTGAACTCACTTCATCAGATGCTGTGAAAGCATATGCACAGAGTACCGTATTAAATGGAGAGTGTTTAGAATACATAAAATGGGAAAGGGTGAGAACAGTGCTGGGAGATGCAAACATGCAGTAAACCCATAGGGCAGAGGGGTCACAAAAGCTAACTCAGGTAATTCTTCCTAGAGGCCAGTTTTAGGGAGAAACGAGTCCCTGGAAGATGAAATCATTTAATGTGGTAAAGAATAAACTAAAATGATGAGCAATCACTCATGAATGAGTAAGGTTGTCTTCCAAGGATCTGAATAGTGAGTTCACAAGTGGCTCCATAGCCCAATTCTAGATCCACGTGTCTTGTCGCAGTGAGGACAAGTATTTCCAGGAGGGACAGGCACCGTGTTGCTGCGCTGGATGTTCGGATGTTCTTTTCACCTGTTCCTCTTTTCCTCTTCTGCCTGTTGACATTCTGTTTCAAAGTGTTGAGGTCCCTCCCAAAAGAGTCTTCCTCCATTTTGGTCAGTCCTGAGCAAGGGTCTCCCAAGTGTTGATGTTATACCTCTTCATGTTTGCCTTCAGGGCATCTTTGAAGCGCTTTCTTTGCCCTCCCTCTACTTCGCTGGCTTTCTTTTAGCTGTGAGAAAAAGATTCTCTTCGGAAGACGGGAGTCAGGCATGCGAACAACACGACCTGTCCAGCGAAGTTGGTTTTGGATGATCATGGCCTCAATGCTGCTGGAATTTGCTTTGGCTAAGACACTGATTCTTGTGATAAAGAATAAACTAAAATATGATACAACATCAGACTAGATGCTATGTTGTTTGTTGGAACAGTTCTGGACTGTTGCAGTCTGCTGAAACAGTTTTGGATCCTATGCAGTCTGTTGAACCAGTTCTGCCCAAACATGGGGAATCCACGCACTAATGTCCCATCTATCTGACAGGCCTATCCTTGGTACAGTAGTGGGAAGAGTCACTAAACTGGCAGTGAGCATGCCTCCACTCCTCTTTTTGCAAAGACTGGGGCATTTGGCATCCCATTCTCATGTTTGCTAAACTGTAGTTATGTCAGTCATTCGTTCTACACATTAAGAAAGAGAGATAAAAGGAAGACCCTTGAAATGTCTTAAGTTCTGAGCTGGCTGGGAAGCAGCGACAGAATGCACCCTCACCTCGACCAGCCCTAAAGCCAAGAGCAGCTGTAGCGACCATGTTACTCCTTTCTTCCTGGCCACAATGCAATAGCTGATCTGCTTCCTTCCCTAGCCAAATAAAGTGTACCAAACCCAACAACTAAGTTCCTTTTCCCTTCCCTAGCAGCCCTTCACAGTCTCCTTCCCTGTATCTCACTTCTGCCTCAGCTGTTTTCTGCAACCCCATGTTAGAGGACTTGGGTTGGGGATAAAGACTCCCTGTTGGGCCATGGCCTTGGCCTGTCATCAGGGCCTCTCAGTTTGGCCGGCCACCCTGTAGCTAGTTACTCAGGCTGGTCAGGGCTAGCTGAAAGCCTTGTCAGGCCTTATCTTCCACCTGCTCCCTGGCACTAGAGTGGCCAGCTAGACTCAGCTGACTTTCCTCCCCCCCATATAAATCCCTGACTCAGAACAGGAAGTCTCCAAGCAACAGGGCTCAACCTAACCCCAGACTGCTTCAGTCGTCTCCAACTCTGCTCTTTGCTTGAACTCCTGGTTTCTTGACCTGGCTTGTCCCTGGATTCTGCTTGCTCCTCCTGACTTTGGTTAGCGCATCAAACCATGAATGACTCCAGACCTGGCCACCCATGACAAGGCATGACACTCTTTTCTTGTCTTGACTACTAATGGTAATCATTTCCCACAGAGTCTCAGCAGGGGTATAGTCTCCTCTGCTGACAGGTGTTGGGCTGGGAAACTTGCACAATCTGTAGCTGTAGCTACCAGCATCACTGCAGCATTTCAATATTTTAAATTATCCTTTGCGACTATACCACATTTTTTTAAAGAAAGTTTGCAAGTCACACCTCAGGAAGTGACTACAAATTGGAGCCTTGGGCCTAAACACTTATTGCAATGAGTCATGGCTCCAGGTAGGAATGAGTCACCCGTCTGGCATGCTCTTCATTTTTGCAGTGGCCAGAGATTGGCTGCTGTGCTTGAAAGCTGACCCTGCCCAAGTACAACCTAAAACCAACAGAGCAGACAGTGGCAAACTGCCTAACAAGTCTTCTAGAAAATTTTCAGACTTATTTTTATTCTGGTCTTTTGCCTTGCTTCCAATCACTACTCTTTTTCCTTGGTCCCTGTACTCTTGCTTTCTGTGCCCACCTCCTGGTCTCTGGTTTATTCCTCTCCATAACTCTTGATCATGACTTGGCTGCTGGCTTCCTGATTCTGGTTCCTATCAGATTTATCCACTGGATTATGGTCCTCTACACCAAAGCTCAGAATACACACTGCTGACCCAAATCCTCCTTCAGTGCTACAGAGGAAACAGAAAGAGAAATCCTATAGACTGCCTCTGTGAGACTGGTGAGAATTAGCCCTTTAGAGAGCTTAGTCTCTGTTCTGTACCTACTCTCTGCCTTCACACCTAGGGTGCAACTGAACTAAATGAAGTTTATTAATATATCAATGTCATAAAACCTTTCTAGTAAAGATGCATCTTATACCAATAAAAGGGGGGTTTTGCAAGTATAATTTGTGCTAGTTCCCAATGACAAACTATACCAAGAGGGTTTTTGTTGGTATAGATGCCTCTACACTACAGCTTTTGCCAGAAAAAACTTTAAATGTACAGCAGGTCCCAGTGACACTGGGTCAGGACCCAGTTCCAGCCCAATGACCTGGAGTGCATCAGCCACACAGCAAATACAGTATACAGCAAGGCTTATAACTAAAACATTATGAATAGAGCTTACCTTTGCAACTCGCAAATGACTAGCCACCCCATATTTTACTAATGCACTCAGTGATATAATTTTTTGCTATATTAAAACCAATGTGGCAGTGGTACCACTTCAGGTAGGTGGCACACATTTAACAGGTTCATATTCCATGGAAGTTTTAATCCAGTAAGATATAAAAGAAAAACACTCTGATAATACATGCCAGAATCCATATGATCTAAGGGAATGGAATAACGATCCCATGCACAGACTGACTTCTTGATAAATGATACTGATCTAGACCTTCAAGCACAGACCTCAATAATTCTACTATGCAAACCTAAACAGCCATCCTAGGAAACTTTAAATAATTTCCACAACTACTAAGACACTAAAACTGGACAGTAGATCAACTGTCAATGTAGCACAAGACTGGGTAAAATGGTGGATTTAATCAATGAATAAAGAAGAGAGTTTGGATTAAGAATCTTTTTATGGCAATATAAATTTTCTTAAGAGAATTTTATCATTCTTTTCATGTTTGTACCTTATGTCCAGGCTCATTGAGTTTACAGACATGGGAACTATAAGAATCAGAAGATAAAATTTTTACCATCTTCAAGTAAGATACAGTAAAATAACCATTATAAATGCTACATTTCTCTGGCTAATAACCTCAGCTATATTTATGCTTTTTAAAAAAAAACAGCAAAAAAACCCAACAAATCTCAAAGATGAGGGCTCATGTGCCAATTTTTCTCCCAAGATTATGCTTTCATTATTCACAATAGATTTAAATATTAATTTAGCCAACGATATAACCTAGAGTTCTGTAAGCAAGCCTACTTAACACAATAAAAATATCAGATTTGCTTCATTTTAAGTGCATATAAATATCTTATAACTACAACAAAAATAAGTGAATACAATATTCTTTAAAAAAATTAGTCTGGCAAACGAATGAAAATGTCTTACCAAGATCAGCAATGCAGCAGTGCAAATTCTTTTTAACTAAAATATTTTTGCTTTTTAAATCTCTGTGTGCTATTGCAGGTTTACCCTCTGTTCCAAATATTTCAGTATGTAGATGTACAAGACCACTAGCAATTGACAACACAACATTTAGACAACCATCAGCATCCATTGTATTTCGCTGCAGGTAATCATACAGTGATCCATTCTCATGGTAGTGAGTAATTAGCCAAAGCTGTGTACTGGAGTTTCTCGATGTCATGTCCGAAGCAATGAATCCTAAAACAAAAAAGAAAATCATTTTATCTGGCACACTATTTCAATTGAAAAATAAGACGACTGTGTAGAAAAGTAACATTTAACAACTATATTTCAACCCACTGCCCCCTTAGTAACTAGAGCAAAAGCTGTGTTAATCAGCACTTTATTAGCTGGAAAACACTACTAACTGGCATCTGCCGGACACAGCAAAAGTGAAACCGGAAGTACCACTTCCGGGGAACTTACGGTTTCGTTGCCGCGAGCCAAGTTTTTCTTTGTCACTTCTTCGGCCAATGGCAAAGCAGCACGCGTGGGGCAAAGCAGCCAGTGTGGGGCCCCGCTCCCTGTCCCCCAGCACACTGATGCTGGGGAGTGCACCAGACAGTGCACATTTGATTAACCCGGATATCTGATTAACCAGCATCCCCCCCATTCCCAGGGGATGCTGGATAACAGAACTTTTACTGAATTAAAATTTCATTAAGAATCATATTGCACTCAAAAGCCTAGACATGTTTGCAGTGGCATAACCTTACACCGATGTAAAAATAGGAACAGATTCATAATGTATAGCCTTATAGTAGTGTCCTGTAAAAAGGGTACCCCTGGAAAATTCACAACAAAACTACACTACATAGTTTACACTGGTGTAGCTGTTACGTATCTAGTTGTATCCTGAGGAAGCTATTTGATCAGTGCTATAAGATATTACTGGTCCCCGTTATTGGCACAGCATTGTATACAAGCCTACTGAGGCAGCCTTGGAAGACCTGTTCATCTGCCCACTGTAGATACAATGGCCACATTTACATGCCCCCCTATGGCAACATAGCAATGCACTATATCACCGTACGGTGCGCTACAGCAACATAGAGATCACATGGGTCTACATGTGATTGGTAGCTAAGTCACCATAGCAGCGCACTCCCCCATTCTAGTTTGTTGCTATAGTGACGTAGTGGTGAAGTCTAACCATGTGCACGGCACAGTACGGGCAGTTACTGCACTGTGCTTTAATACTTCCAAAAGGAAGCACTAAAGCACGCTGCCATAGCAATGGCACAGTATGGCAACATGTAGATGCACCCAACGTGATTTAAAATGGCTTACAAAATGTATTTACATGTTGCATGTCCAAGTCCACAGTTTTATCCAGTGAGCAGCAAAAGATGAATTTCTGGAAGCTGGCTTTACCATGCTGTTGTAGTTCACTATCTTGTCCAAAACCTAATTAATAGGGGTGCACCGATAAAGATTTTTTGGGCCAATACCGATGGCCGATTATTGACGAGCCATATCAGCCAATACTGATCCGATTGCCAACATGCAGCCCGGAAGCTTGGAAAGCAGCATCTGGCTGGTAAGTCTGTTGGAGGGGAAGGGGAAGGGGAATGGGGCAGACTGATGCCCCAGTGGTGAGGGAGTGGGGCTGGGGCAGGTCATGGCTGGTCCAACCAGGGTGGGGCCGTAGCCAGCAACTCATCCAAGGAGGTGCGGGGGTGGGGGGCAGCTCTTGCCACTGCGCACACCCCCAGGAGAGGCACGGGGGGCATGTGCCTCCTGGATCTGTACACAGGGCGAGAGCAGGCTAGCTCTTCCCAGCAGCTGGGCTCAGGCCGGAGTAGGCAGCAGTAGAGCTGGGAAGACTACGGGGGGGCTATGGTGGTAGCCCTAGCCCCCCTATAGCTCTCCTTCTAGTGCTGCTGCTAGGAAAAGCCTGGAGCAGACTCCAAGTGCAGGCACACAGCAGCAGCCTGCCCTCCCCCAACACACAGATCTGATGGAGCATGTGCCCTCCATACCTGCCCCCAGCGATGTATGCAGAGACAGGAGCTGCCCGCTGATGCCCCTGCCCCCCCGCCGGATGAGCCACTGGCTCCACCCTGCCTCGGCTGGACAGCACCTGTCCCTGCCCCTGTCCCTGCCCCATGTCCTCCCTCACCATGGGGGCATTGATCTGCACTCCCATGCCCCTTCCCCCTACAGATTTACCAGCCAGACACTGCTCTCCAAGCTGCTGGGCTGCACTTCTGGTCATGTGCATGCTGCGGCATTAATCAGCGGCATTACCAGCCACATAATATTAAAAAGCCAATAATGTAAATTTTCCTTTTATCAGTGCTGATATGATATGGACTGATGTATCGGTACACCTCTACTAATTTTAAGTCCAACATGTACAGTAAATGGATAAGCAATAGGGAAAAAGACCAAATATGAGAGATGTATGGTGGTAACTTTTTTTAGGGTCAGAAACCAGATTTAAGAGTCTGTATGTTTAATTCATTTTTAAAAGAGAATTATGGATGCCTTGTGAAACAGTACATTTTCCTTCCGCTTCTTTTCCATTCTCTACATAGTACAAAACAAAAAGGGAAACCACTTGCAAAATACTAGCTACCATGGATTTTTTTTAAAAGTACTATCTTTCAGTTTTACGAGTTTACCATTCAGCATCTTCAATATTTCTCTCTAGAAAAAAAATATTCAAGCACACCTACATTATGAATGCTTAATGTGTAATATGACAGTTTTACTTCAAAAATGTATTATTTCCCTGAACACAGATAACCAAACAATCATTCTAACATTTGGTATATTAAAAATAAGTATTTGACTACTTAGAAAAACAAGCATACCTAGTATATTCTCGTGGCGAAGTAGTATGGTATTGTATATTTCAGTCTCTCTAAACCATGATTTCTCATCCCTTGATGAAAATATTTTGACAGCTACATTCTCTCCTTGCCATTGACCTCGCCAGACTTCTCCATAACGGCCTTTTCCTACAAAATTTGATATTATTCTATTAGATCATTAATAGGTTATAGACGATGAGACCGATTCAAAATTATACAAAGCAACAGCTTGTCTTCATTAAAAATACTTCCACTACTAGAAGTCTCCTGAGATTATTGATATACAACCCCAAGACTTGTTTTTCTAAAGTCTCTTTATAATGCAACAAATCTTGCTTCATCAAGCTCACAAATAAATAGAAAGCAGTCTTTCATGGGTATATGAAAATCTTATATCCAAACTAGCTAACCTTCTCCCTGCCTTCAGTGAACTGCAACCCCAACAATCTGCTCCAAGGACACCAGACATGTATGTTTTAGAATTACAAGGCAGCTTAAGAAACAGGGCACTGCATTAAATGACAATTTCTAATATAAAATTGCAATTTTAATTCATGACTGTATAAGCCTATGGTAAACAGTCAAAAGTTTGTGGGAAGATTTGCTTGCAAAGGTTTTATAAAAACTTCTGAATTCATATACTAGTATCCTCACAAGTATAATTTAATATAGCAAAATGTTCAGATCATTTTATCTGGTATACTGTTATATCAAAATGTTCAGAATTTGATATTCTTGCATTTTTGCTACCTTACTATAGATTCCTAAATTAAGATATGATTAACTCTTGACCTACCTACACATTCTACTAGCGTTATTTGACGAGCCACTGTTCTTTGCACTAAAAATGGTAATCCTGAGCCACTTCCTGAAGTACAAGAATGATCAAGCAAATCCTAAACATAGGGGAAATTTTTTAGTTAAAAACAAAGAAGTAATCAAAATAAAGGGTATATTGTATTAAATGTGTCAGAATTTTTGATTGATATCATTTCAAGTTTGACAAAAATGGGTAGGTTAATTAATTTTATTTTTCAAACATTCTAAACCAAACATGATTTCACAAAAAGTATTAAATTTAAGTTTTATAAAAGAAGAATTTTAATTTACCGCCAGCGTGCTGTCTCCAATGTTTGAAGTAATCAGGCCATCAATCATACCGTGTTCAGCATCATGTGCAAGTAACTGATGCATCCGATTTTGGCTAATCTTGCGACATGCCACAATAGCCACAAATGTGAGAATTAATAGCACCATTATAGGACTTATCACAAAAATAACAAATCTATTGGTGTTGTGTTGTATTGCTTCAGCCACTGCAAGAAAATAAAGTAATATAAGGGGCAATTCGTATATCTGGTTTTGCTGCTGCCTATTTTAAAAGCTCTCTTTGGCTAACATTTTCCTTCAGGATAAGTATAGGCAGTCAAAAAGCCCAAGGCTGAATCGATTCAGTCTTTGCAGGTTAACCTAAAATGCAGAGATTAAACTGACTAACAAGTGAACAGACATTTACTTTGATTCAGGAAATGTAGCCACATGCCTGCAGTGGCTCAGGCCAAAAGGCAGAGGGCATTAGAGCATGGCTCCCTGGCACATAGCCAGCATGGATTGTGTGTTTGATTCCTCTTCCTCCTGCCCCAAACATCTCTGGGATTTGTAGTCCAGAATCACAACAACAGGACACTGCAGGGTTGCTCATCACTTCTTCCTGCTTCCAAGTGCCTCTGGGATTTGTAGTCTACAGTTGCAGCCATCAGTAAATTTAGCAGGGCAGGGCAGCTCTGTTAACCACCTCGCTGGCCCAAGACCTCAGCTGGGGTATGCTGGGAGTGAGGGGGTGGCAGTCCCTGCCTCCCACCCCCACAACACTTCTCTGCTGGAGCAGACAGCAGAGTCCACCCCAAGGCTGCAAAGCATGTTGGGGGGACTATGATTTAACTTGAACCAGGAAGGGGTCTGACAGAAGTTTCATAAACTGGTCTGACCCAAATCAGTTAAGTCTGATACTACATTCAACCAGGTTAATCTTAAACCAGTTTCAGCCATGTTGAAACTGCTTTATGTGTACTGAACTTCTGTTCTATTACAGGTTTAAACCAATGTTTGATTACTAAAACCAGTTTATGTGTAACTTCTGTCCCTGGCCTCAATGTGCACGTACAGTTTTCTATTGATGGAAACGTAGAACTCATTACAATGTGAACACTTCCCCTCTATCTCACTATTTTCATCTTATTAAGCAGACACCACTCAACACTCATTTATAAATCAGTATGCAACTATCCAAGCCCCTCCCTTACAGGGATCAAAGAGTCTGCCTATATGACAATCAATCTTATAAAAATGAAGCCAGTCTTTGGCACAAACAGATGAGGACAGGTTTGTACTGAATCCCCAGCCCTCCTGGGGAGGGAAACCTGAGCACACACTGGCTATCCACTCCCACTTCCACATACCAAACCAGAAATATGGCAGTGAAGCCCACTCACCCTGGGGGACCAGTACTTTGACCTTATCAGTCTCTGGTATGCCTACAGGCAGCTGTGTGAGGGAACAGCTTCACTGCTGCATTTCTGGTTTTGACACATGCAAACGTGAAAAGGTGGGTGTGGCACATTCCTTTCCCAAAACACAGTATAAGGTATGGACAGACATAACATCGGAAGTAATCCAAGTGCCTTTAAAGTGGTCTAAAAAGTGAAGGTATCAACATACATAGCCACAAAAACCTGTCGAAAGGTATGTTCCATCTCAGAAAAGACTCCAGAAAAAAAATAGGAACTACTTTGAAGCACAGTACTCTGCTTCCCACCTTCAGACTGCTCCCAGAAGCTGCTCCTGTGAATCATTCCTGGCTCCCCAGGATTGTGGTGCTGCTCTCATAACTGACAAACTCACCCAAAGTAAAATAGACCAGGTCTGCAGTGGACACGCAACAGGTGGAGGGCATAGTCACTGAGCTCTCTTCTCTGCACTTAGCAGTTCTCAGGAGCCTTTGGAAATTCCAGTTTGAAAGGTAAGCTGGGATCTCTACTCACCAGCCCCAAGGGCTCTGACACAACATGGGACTGAGGCCATCCTGAAACACCTCAGTTATGAGGGGCCCATACACAAGTATGGTGCAGAAGGGCTGCAAATTTAAAGCACTTCAGGCTGCAAATTTGATGCACTTGATAGTGGAGCAGGATCTGAAGCACTTCAAAGAATGTCTGTTCATATTTATGTCCTAACTTCCTTGCATGATGGGACTGAGAAGATAAATTTAGTCAATATAGTTTGAAGTGCCTTTGAAACAGAGGATAGCTAGAAAAACAGGAGAAGAGTTACAAGGATGTTGGCTGCCTCTTTCCCAAACACTACAATCAAGAGAGAAGAAAATGCTCCTTCCTCCTTCTACAGCAAGCACAGACAAAATAAGTTATCTGACTCTGCACTAAAGAGGATGAAGGGTTTATAAAAAAAGATTTACAAGAAGTTGAATGCTAATGAGTCAATTTATGACTACTCCCCACTCCTAAAATAGTTCCACAACCATCTACAAAGGCTTATTTATATTAGAGAAGCGAATTGCCTGTCAAGAATGATGGGCGGGGGCGGCACAGGGACGGAGCGCTGCCACCCACCACCCCATGCCACCGCCTCCTAGGAGCAGGGGAAGTGTGCCCCGCCATCCCCTCTGTAGAACAGTGAGAGTCCACATATGCACCATATGACTACAGGTGAGAAGTTTCTAGGGGCTTTGAACTCTCAGCCTTGATGAAGTCACGACCTACTTTTAAGGTCTGGGCATGCACAGTGTATAATGGTAATGCAACTGTTGACTGATGTTTATATATGTTTGAAATAGTCTGAATTGATTGGTCCTTTTAAGTACTGCCCACGTTTGAATTTGATTGGGTATTGTGAAAAGGGCGATGATTGGACCATTGGGTGAGTGACAGGTGATGTGATTAGAAGGCTATAAATCCTGTCCAGAGCAGCCAGCAGGAGCTCTGGGGGCTCAGGCTTGGCTTTGCTCTCACTCTGGTGGACAGTTCTGACTCTGGGCTCTCAGGGTGCAGGGTTTGTCGAGTGCAGGTTCCTTGCTGTGACCTGGTCATTGGGATTGAGCTCACTGAGGCTTACCTGTCTCGTGCTTTTTCCTGCTTAGGTACTCAGCACCTTTTCCTATTTGAGGTGCTGAGCACCTAGGTAGGAAAATGCTAGGAATCCTTTGGGACTGTCAGAGTGTTTCTCCTGCTAACTAGGCCCAGGGTGTTCTTGCTGCTATCTGTGGTTTCTGGGTTGTCTGTGAAGTTGCACAGCAGTTATCTGCGTAGTGGCCAAAGCTCATTGTAATGTGTAGTTGATTGGTTGTATGACCAGGGACATTGAGTTTGGGATGTGCATCACGTTATTGTTTCATTGGGTGTATTTTATTGTGTTGAAGCTTGGGTGTTATGGGAATATTGCGTCGGGTAGTTGTTGAGCGGGTTTTGTTCTGTGATATAGCTTATATTGCTCAACCTACCTGTGTTGTAATGTGTAGCTACGTTTTTAACTCTGAATGGAGTCGGGCAACAGATCAATGCTTAGGAAAATTAACTTACTTTAATGCCCCAAGCCTGACTACCTGTGGGTCATAGAGGATTAACGACCCTCTGGATTAATTAGCTAATTGGCATCCCCTGCAGGCAATGTGTCACATTCGCCACCCCCCCCCCAGCACCCTGCACCATTGCTGCTACCAGCACTGCTGGCCTCGCCCCCACTCCATCCCCTGTCATGGTGGTGCTTCACTGTCTCCGAGGAGCAAGGCCGGGGAGTTGGGGGGGGGGGGGGCAGGACAGCCCCCCCGCTCCATTTCCGCTGTCATGGCAGCACTCCACACTCTGATTGGTTGTTTCACTAATCAATCAGAGTACTCCAAAAGCGTTGTGGACAGACAGACAGACGGACTAAGCCCTTTATTATATAAGAATTTCTACAAATCCATAATCCAAAGACTAAAAAGGTAAGAGTAAGATTTCAGTTATGCAGAGCCTGAAAGCTGTAAATCATGTTACAAGTATTTCCAAAAAATGCTTTGATATGTAATCAAGATCATTTGTAATCTTACTATAAACAAAAAAAGAAATTTCAAATGTAACATTCTAACTAAGAAATTACAGCAATCATACCTTGGGGAAGTAGTGGCTTTGCACTTATGTTCCAGTTGCAGAGATTTCCGTAACAGCATTCCACTACCTGATTTATTGAAGGTGCTGTCTTGCATGTCATTTCTCCATGTTCCAGCACACCAAAACATCCTTTCTGGAAAACATATGCCTCACCATTCAGGATCACAGAGGCAAAACACTGCTGACCAAAACAACGTTTTTGATGATCACAGGAATTCCCCTCACATATGCATTCAAACAGCATGGATTTAACAGCTCCATCTAAAACAGGAAAAAAAGCATGTGAAGGTCTCACAAGCCTGAAGTCTTTGGTTCTTACCTTCCAGCAGATATTCTCACACAACATAGAGTCACAAGCAAATGGTGAGTATGTCCAAAGCAGAAGTGTGATGGCCAGAACCAAAGAAATGAATAAGCAACAAATATGTGCTTCTTGGAGGCATTTGGAACTTTTGTCTAATATGAAGCTTGTATTTTTGTAACCCGCAAATGTAACTTGTACCTGTTTGTGGAACTGACTAGGCCTTAAAGACAAAGCTATAGCTGTAAAATCAGCTGACCTAATAGTTCTTTCTTGCTCAGAATTTAGCCTTGATGATGATAAAGGCTGGATTCAGCTGCCTAGCTTATGCAGCACATTCCAGGAAAGGACATATAAAAAAGCATAGTCAGAGAGTTCTGAAGAGGCTGGATTTAAGCGGAGTAATATTAATTTCAAACCTGAAGATGCTGTGTTGCAATCTGCTTATTGGATAAACCAAAGCTTGGGTAACTTCTTATAATGATTTCTAACACCTTTTAACCCCATAGGATAACAGCTATAAAGTAATATTATGAATGGTTATGCAACTGAAAATTAGCATAATTAAGATATAAAAGAACACGCACATCAAAGTAACCCTTGGGAAGGACTGAACGGAAGGGTCATTGCTGTCTCATACCCTCATGGATCTCTCTTACTCCCTGAGAGAGCGAGGACCAGATCCTGACTGAGGGGCTTCCACCGGTTCTCCTTCGGGCAGCCCAGTTCAGAGACATCTGACTTCTCTGATTCAACTTGACATGCATCTTCTAACCGAGGGACTATCGATAAGTTACTAACCAAGTGGGAACTCATGGTTAATTTCATTATCTGTTTTATTATCACTGTCAATTTTAATCTGTATTGTTATGTTGTCTGTTTATTAGCTTAACCTTTTAATTAACTATTACATGCGCAAATTATATCTTTTGTTGTCATAAGTTAAATTCATTCTTTTTTGTAAGTGACATTTGTCCTTGCTTTCCTTTCCAACATCACCTCCTCGATCCCGAACCAAAAAGCCCAGTGGCTAATAAAGTTGCAGTGCTCAGACCGTCTGCAACTAAATCGATATACTCACAGTGCCCAGCTGGCCTGTGACACAGAAGTAGAGATTAAAAAAAAAACAACAAACAAGTTACTTCTGACTTCCTGTTGGAATAAGTGGGAATCACACCTTTGGGAAGTAGCCTTATCAACCAACCACGTTGAGATATGGGGTGAGCTGAACAAGTAAAAGAGAGTCAGGGCAAATAAAGGAAAGGGAGAGACTATTATGTGTCAAACAAAAAATTATATATTAGAATTAGTCCACATAAAATTAGAGACGCAGATGTCTATACAACTAGCTTTAAACTAAAAAAGTATACTTTTACAGAAGCCAATATGCATCTCTTGCTCTCACACACATGCTTTTCCTGAAATTCACTGAAGACTGAAGGTTCTGTTCCCCAAAAAACTATCAAATGTGTAATAAATAAAAAACCGAATACATTGCAGATAACTGCTTTTCATATTTCTCTGAAACAACATGAGAAACATCCAAACACACTAGATCTCCAACAAAGATCATCCCAAAATCATAAAAAGCTTTAATAGATTTCACAGACATTAGGACAATAAGGGACCTCGTAAGATCACCGGGTCCAGCCCCCTGTTCAGGGGGCAGGAAGTCAGCTACAGTCAAAGGACCCCAGCAAGATAAGCATCCAACCGTTTCTTACAGGTGTCCAAAGTAGGTGCTTGCATCACCTCTGGGGGGAGTCTATTCCAGGCCTTCGGGGCTCGGAGAGTAAAGAAGTTTTTCCTTATGTCCAGCCTAAAACTGTCTTGGTGGAGTTTGTGACCGTTGGACCTTGTCATCCCTTGGGGTGCTCTGGCGAACAGGCATTCCCTCAGATCCTGATGCACGTGCCTTATATACTTATAGGCAGCTACCAAGTCACCCCAAGCCTGCACTTCTCCAGGCTGAAGAGTCCCATGCCTCTCAGCCTCTCTTCATAAGGCCTGTTCTCTTGCCCTCTGATCATGTACATGGCTCTCCTCTGGACTCTTTCAAGCTTCTCCACATCTGTCTTGAATTGTGGAGCCCAGAATTGGATGCAGTACTCCAGATGCGACCTCACCAAGGCTGAGTACAGTGGGAGGATGATGTTCTGGGTCTTGCTTAAGATGCATTGGTAGATGCAAGCCAGAGTTTTGTTCACTTGACCTGCTGCAGCATCACATTGGTGACTCATGTTCATCTTGTGGCCAATCATGACTCCCAAAGTCTCTTTCGGTCACAGTGCTAGCACAGGGGTAGGCAATTTTTTTGGGTGGAGGGCCGCTTACCCAGTTTTGGCAAGCTGTCGAGGGACGCATGGGTAGCTCGCCCTTTGACAGGTGCCCCACCCCTTGGTCTCCATCTTGGGACCAATGTCCCAGGGCCAGCACTCGCGAGGCCCAGAGCAGGGCAGAGGCTGGCAGGGGTCTGTGGAGCCAGGCTGGGCTGCACCAGCAGGGAGAGGGGGGAGCTGGCCCAGCTCCATAGAGCCCTACCAGCTGGGACCCTGTACTCCTGCCACCCTGCTCTGGGCCCTGCCAGCGCTGGCCCTGGGACACGTGTGTGAGCCCCATGCTCCCACTGGCTCCCAGTTTCCCCCTGAGCCCCATGGTACAGGCAGGGGGTAGTGTGCAGCCCCAACCCCACGCTCACCAGCAGGTAACAAGCTGGTGCTGAGTGCGGGGGAAAAGCCACCCCTCCCCTGCCCCTTGGCCAGCGCTCCTTGCTGCAGCAGCTTGCAGCCTGCGCAGGGCTATCCTGAGCAGGCACAGGCAGCCCCATGTGGGCTGTGAGAGACTGCAGCGCGAGGCGTCGGCCATGGGGTGGGCGAGGGGCTGCTTTTCCCATGCTCAGAACCAGCTTGTAACCCGTCTCCGCTGCCAGCCTGGGCCCCACGCTGGCTCCGGGCTTGTCTGTTGGGTCTGTGCCACGGTGGCAGCACCTGCTTGGCAAGGAGGAAAGCAGCCCCCCTGCTTGCCACACCGGGCAGTATTCGCTGCTGCTGCCCACCCAGAGCTCACGCCAAGCTAGGCTGCAGTGCAGCTGCCACTGCTGCCTCCGTGCTGCCCAGCGTGGAAGCTCTGGGCAAGCAGCAGCAGCAAACACTGCCTGGCGTGGCAAGCAGGGGGTCTGCAGCTGCTCCCGCCGTGGTGCAGCCCTGACAGGTGAGCCCGGTGCCAGCACAGGTCCCAGGCTGGCAGCAGGGACGGACTACAAGCTGGTGCTGAGTGTGGGGAAAAGTTGCCCCTCCTCTGCCCCATGGCCGGCATTATGGCCGCATGGGGCTGCCTGTGCCTGCCTAGGACAGCCCCATGTGGGCTGTGAGGAGATGCAACAGGGAGCGCAGGCCACGGATCAGGGGAGGAACCAACTCGTTCCCTGCCTGTGGTCCTCCCCTGCCTTTCCCCTCTCCTCTTCCCCTTACCTGAGTTGCCAGCACTGGTGCAGCCAAGAAGCCACATGGTCTGGGGGGGCAGGACCAGGCAGGTCCTGCTGTTGCAGGAGCCCGCCAGGGCTTCCCCTGGGTCTTACTGCCTCTGACTCCTGCCATCTTTGACAGGAACCAAGGACAGATAAATACATATTAATTTTCTAAATTTTTAGGGGCCCTGCAGGCCAGATAGAGTGGTGTAGCGGGCCGCATCTGGCCCACGGGCCGTATTTTGCCCACCCCTGTGCTAGCAAGTATAGCACTGCCAAGCCTATAAGTATGATGTGGGTTTCCCCCTGAGGTGGAGCACCTTGCATTTCTCTGTATTGAATGCCATCAGGTTTTCATCCACCCACCTTGCAAGCCTATCGAGTTCAGCCTAGACCACCAGCCTATCCTCAAGCGTGGATACTCTTCCCCATAGTTTGGTGTCATTAGCAAACTTGGCCAGTCCGCATCTGACACCAGAGTCCAGATCATTTATAAAGACACTAAAGAGTATGGGTCCAAAAACAGATCCTTGGGGGACACCACTGGTCACTGAGTGTCATGTTGATTCAATTCCATCAACTACCACACTCTGGGTCTGACCTTGGAGCCAGTTCCCCAGCCAGCGGACTGCAGTATAGTTGAGGCTGCAGTTGCCCAATTTTTCCATGACAACATTGTGGGACACCAGGTCAAAAGCTTTTTTGAAGTCCAAATATATGATCTACTTGGATTTTAAGAAGGCCTTCAATACGGTGTCTCATTCTATTCTCACAGATAAACTGAGTGGCTGTGAGGTAGATGATTACACGGTCAGGTGGGTGGCAAATTGGCTTAGGGGTCACACCCAGAAAGTGGTGGTGATGGGTATCACCTGGAAAGATGTGAGCAGTGGTTCGGTCCTTGGACCAGTGCTGTTCAGTGTCTTCATCAGTAACTTGGACGGGGGTGTGGAAGGCACTCTGTCCAAGTTTGCAAATGATACCAAATTATGTGGTAAAGTTAACACATTGGAAGATGGGGAAGGAATCCAGGAGGATCTGGACAGGTTGGAAAAGTGGGTGGAGCAGAATAGGATGCAGTTTAACAAGGACAAGTGCAATCTGCTGCACCTAGGGAGAAGGAATCACTAGAACACTTACAGGCTGGGGGAGGACCTTCTCAGCAGCACAGCAGGGGAAAGGGATCTTGGAGTCACTGTTGACACCAAGATGAATATAAGTCGTCAATGTGATGAAGGGATCAGTAAAGTTAACCGCACTTTATCATGCATTAGCAGGTGCATGACAAACAGGTCCAGGGAGGTGATACTTCCCCTCTATGCAGCATTGGTCAAGCCGCAGTTGGAATATTGTGTCCAGTTTTGGGTGCCACACTTCAAGAGGGATGTGGACAACCTCAAGAGGGTTCAGAGGAGGGCCACTCATATGGTCAGGGGCCTGCATGCAAGGCCCTACAAGGAGACATTGAGGGAACTGGAACTCTTCAGCCCCCACAAAAGAAGGCTGAGAGATGATTTTGTGGCCGCCTACAAATTCATTGGGGGGGGAGACAAGGAATAGGAGTTGCTCTGTTTACTGGAGTACCCCTTGGAGTAACTAGGAACAACAGCCACAAACTGTCAGAGAGCAGATTTAGGTTAGACATCAGGAAGTACTTCTTTACGGTAAGGGTTGCCAGAATTTGTAATGGGCTTCCAAGGGAGGTGGTGCTCTCCCCTACCTTGGGGGTCTTCAAGAGGAGACTGGACAAGCACCTGGCTGGGGTCACCTGATCCCAGTGCTCTTTCCTGCCCCAGGTCAGGGGTTGGACTCAATGATCTGCCAAGGTCCCTTCTGACCCAAACATCTATGAATCTATGAATGATATCAACTTCTTCTCCTTTGTCCAGGTGATACATCACCTGGTCATAGAAGGAAATGAGATTGGTCAGGTAAAACGTACCCGCAACAAACCCATGTTGACTATCCCTCGAAATGTTGCCTTCTGTTAGCCTGTCAAGAATGGTTTGTTTGATAATTTTTTCCAAGATCTCTCCAGAGATTGAGGTCCAAATGATTCACCTGTAGTTTCCTGGATCTTCTTTCCTCCCTTTCTTGAAGACAGACACCACATTAGCCCTCTTCCAATCTTCAGGTACTTTGCCAAAGTGCCATGAGTTCTTGAATATCCTTGCCAGTGGTCGCACTATGATGTCTGCCAGTTCCTTTAGATTGGGTGCAATCTATCCAGACCAGCTGATGTGTAGGTGTCCAGCTTCTCAAGGTGTTCCTTCACAAGATCTATGTTAATGGTGGGCATATATTCACCCTTACTCTGGCTGTCCCATATGTTAGGCAGGATGTGGTCCCTTTGGGCTGGTGAAAAACTAACACAAAGTAAGCAGTAAGCAAATTGGCTTTTTCCTGTGTGTCGGTTGTCAGCTTCCCCATTTGGTTTAGCAAGGGACCAATGTTACCCTTCTTTTTCTTTCCTATGTATCTGAAGAAGGACTTTTTATTGTCCTTGATTTGTGTAGCCAGTTGGAGTTTGGTTACAGCCTTGGCTTTCCTAGTTCACTCTCTACTGGTGCAGACCAGTGCAGAATACTCTACTAATGGTGTTTCCTGTCTTCCATCCTTTATACACCTCTCTTTTTAGACGTAGGAGGGCCTTGAGTTCCCTGTTGAGCCAACAGGGTTGCTGAGCTCTTTTACTCCCTTTCGTATGGGTTGGGATGGACTTCCCTTGTGCTTCTAGGATCGCTTCCTTAAGGAGCAACCACTCGTCATGAACTCCCCTCCCTGCCTGATTATGGCCTCTCAGATCCTCAACAAGCCTCCTAAGCTTATGAAAGTCAGCTTTCCTAAAGCCAAAGACTTCTGCATTGCTGACTTGCCAGCTTTGCAATGGATAGTGAAAGGGATCAACTCGTGGTCACTGTCTCCCAGCTTCCCTTTGATTCTTAGGTGACTGACTAGATCACCCCCTTTAGCCAGTACCAGGTCCAGCAGTGCCTTACCTCTTGTTGGCCCATTAACTTCTTGAGATAGGTAAAGACCATCCATAAAGGTAAGGAAGCTTTGTAACAGATCGGATTTGGCTGAGTGCTCTTCCCATGAGATGTCCAGATAGTTGAAGTCTCCCATAACAACCAAGCACTGAGAGCATGCAGCCTCAGCCAGTTCCCTGGTGAATTCATGGTCAAGCTCTTGTTCCTGATTTGGAGGTCTGTAGTAGACTCCTACCACTGTATCTCCTTCACCATGTTTCCCCCCGTATTCTAAATCAGAGGGTCTCCAGTCACCCTCCTTGGATGCCAATCTCAGCTTGTAGGGGCGTGTAGCTCTCCTTAACATAGAGAGCCACACCCCTGCCCCTTTTTCCAGTATGATCTCTCCTACACAGGGGATAGCCATCTATACCAGTGGTCCAGTCATAGGAGTCCCACCAGGTCTCTGTTATTCCTATAAGACCATAATCATGTCTCTTTAGCAGAAGAACCAGCTCCTCGCATTAGTGTATAGGCAAGTAAGTGTGCCATTGGAGGCCCTAGGATTCCTTGCACTTGTAGAGAAGCTCTGTTCCTGGGTTGTGGTGGGAGTGGGTTCCCTTGAGCATCCTAACCTGCTGATTTTGCAGTTAGTGCTTAGTGAGTTTGCTCCGGTGTCTGGATTGCATTTTAATTGCCATGGAAAATGGGATCATTTGCTTCACCTAACAAAGCAAGGACTATGAGAATAGTGTAAACTTTTCACGTAACTGCTGAACACCACCATTAGACTACTTCCAGACAACTTTCAGCTTTCTGTTCTAAATTACACCCACCTTAGTCTGGTCTCTTCTAGACTAAATAATTCCAGTTCTTCCAACCTTTCCTTACATGTCATGAGTTCTTGTATTCATTTTGGTTGCTATTTATGGGCTATTTGCAGTTTTCCCACATCTTTCTTGAAGTGTGAAGCCCAAAGCAGTACTGCTGAGATCATAAAACAAGCATCAAATGGTGAAACAGGACTGTCCTACAGACTTTAGATGGCTAGCAGTAGCCACAGAACTTCAGGATAACAAGAGGCATCTTCCTTGAGATTTGTGCTTAATGCAGCCCAGACCTGCATCACAACATCTGTTAAGGAGCAGATGGTTATCATCACCAGGAAGCTTGCAACCCTTATTATCAGTCAGTATCTCACTGCTTTGGTATGAGAAAAACATGTTGAGGCTGAAATGATGGAAGTGTGCACTGCTATTAAGAAGTTATTGCCCTCACAAGACAAGGCTTACCCATCCTTAGATTAATTATAACTCTGCAACCACAGGGCTGCATTGGGGCAACTGATAGAATCCATGTTCTTATTTGGCATTGTCCATGTTAGGTCTTTGGTCTCTTTAACAAAAAAAAAGAGTACTTCCCTGTTCATCCCAAGATCTAATTTGAACACTGACAGATTTACCAATAGTATGGGGTGGCCTGAAAAAGTTAATGACCCCCCCTGACATATTTGCTCCCACATAGTGTTGTCATTCCCCCTCCTATGCTGTTAAAGCCTTTTAGACTTTTGGAACACAGAAAATTATTTAGCTATAACTTAATGACAGAATGACAGCAAAATGTGCATTTAAGAGACTGATAGACGTGATTGCTAATATAAAGGCTAGAAGTTGCAGAGAAATACTTTCTGCAAAGTATAATAATGTTGTGTGTTGCACATTTATGACAACAGAGGCAGAAGTCAGGTGACTTTTAAAATGCTATGAGCAGACAGAAAGATGCTCACTCAAAAATGATACTTTCCAGACATCTATTATCAGGGATCCCTTATGTCCCTCTTTTGCAAATAAAGACTAACTTTTTATGCTGTAGCTTTTCATGACTTATTTTGTGTGCTTTCACCTTCTGAAATATACCTGTGTTATCATAAGCATCAGCATGATCATTAGCAATCCCTCACAGCTGAGGATGACTGTCTTTCATGACTGCTTTATCTTTAAGCCCATGTTATATGATAGTTTCATAGTTTGAGTTAACATAGGGAATGTCTGTATTACATGATATTTATTTCCACTCAGGCTTTCAATAACTGTGCAAAGTATTTAAAGAATACGATCTGTGCTTTCAGCTCTCACTTGCTGTCCGATTTCCAAACACCCTGTACCTTGAAATGAAAATTCTGTCATGAGCATCTCTATAAATTTTAACACCTACCACAGTGAAAAGAAACAAACTTTATTGTTCAAAAAAGGCAACTACAAACATACAGAGTGCAAAGAATTGTGCAAAAAAATGTTAATAAATAAAAGCAGAGAGAATTGTGTGAAAATGTTAATAAATAAAAGTTGTGTTGTTCCAGCCTTTTCTACCTGGTCATCATACAGTAGAAAGGCTTGGCAGCAAGCCCTCACCACTGCTGTATGGGTGAGAGAGATCCAAGATGAGGTTGCAGAAGGCACTGTTTTCAATGCTCTAAAGCAAAGAGCTATGGGTTGGGGGTTCCTGTGGCAAAATGTTTCTCCCAGTAGGTGGAACTTTGCAGGAGGACCTGCATGACTGAAATAGGATCAGCCTAATTTAGTTAGCCAGACAATGAGCAGGGGGAACGCAAACTTTTACAGAGTATGCTATCCAGCAATAACATATGCCTGCTTATGATCTCCATCATCTGCCTCTGCATTTCCCTGTATTTCTTATGTGCCAGCTCTCCATTTGCCTCCATCCTTCTGTTTCTCATGCTTAAGAAACCCCCTCCACTCATGAGCTGCTTCCCAGAGGCTACTAACACCAGCATTTTCTCTTTTGTTCTTTCCCTTGAAACTTGCCAGACATTGCATGGTTGATATTACCCATCTCTGGAAGGGTCTACCAGATCAGGTTGAGGTCCTGGCATAAGGTGAGAAAAGTAATGTTCAGTTTCCACAGCCTAAAAATAAAAGCCCCATGCCCACTCCAGTATTTTTGATATACTATCCTCAGTCTCTTCCCAGTCCTATAAAACTCTGGAAACAGTAAAATATTTTCCACTTTTTTTCTCAAGCATTTTGGAACTCAAATGCAATGGTAGTGCTTGGTTGCCTTTTGTGTTTTGCTAGTGGATAGGGTGACATTGGTGGTGGGTTTGCAGCCAGGAGTTTCAGAGAACATGGGGGGCATTCCAGCAACTGTATTTCCAGTACTCCAGGTACTTTTCCCATGGGACGACTCGTAGAATTTTCAAGATATGGGAGTGGGGGAGAAAAGAGATATAGCAGTGGGACTAGGTTAGTAATTATATTTGTTGCTCTGCAGACAGTCCTAACTTTAAAGCTCATATCTAGCACTGAAGCACATATCCCAGAAGGTGTTCCACTTAGCAGAATGAAAGATGAGAGAAGATATGATTATTTATTTATAAATACATTTGGGGAGGGATAGGCTATTTGAGTTATAGGGAGGGAGAAAGGCTATTTGAGTTAAAGATACTGGCACAAGTCACTGCTGATGTATCAGGGAGGCATGGGGGGCACGTGCCCCCCAGATTTCTGGGCCGACAGTGGGGCACAGGTCTACAGCCCAGCAGGAGCCAGGGCCCAGCAGCAGTAGTGCTATTTCTGCATTGACCACAAGGCTGCAGGCCAGTCAAACCTAGTGCCCAACAGTAGTGGGGGCAGCAGCGCAGTGTTGTGCCCCAACCCCGCCCCCAGTCAATACTTATGCATTGCCTCTAGCACAAGTGCCAATAGCTACAAACTAGTTATGAATAAATTTATATTGGAAATTAGAATAAAAACAACTAAGAATCAGGAAACAAGTTGATAGAAAACCTGATAGACCTTGAGTGTCCTAAGAGTAATCAGTGCACATAATACTAAATTAAAGTCCAGAGAGGTAGTTAGTTATGTTAGTCTATGCTGCTTTCTGCCTAATTTTGGAGATGTACCTCACAGACTAACTGAATCAGAGATGCGTAAGTTTTCATGAGCAAGAGCGTGCTTCACCAGTCACAATAAAAAGACCAGTCCAGGCTCTAATGGATTTTTATTGTTCCCTGCTGCATTCTTATTTTCCTACATCTTTCTTGAAGTGCAGGGTCCAAAACTAGACACAGCACTCTGGGTGACGCTTCAAAGCTGAACAGAGCAAAAGAATCACTTCCCCTAATTCGTAAGTGACACTCCTGTTAATACAACGCAGTATGCTGTTGGGTTCTGGTGGATTTTTTATTTTTTTGGGGGGTTGGGGTTTGGGGGTTTTTTTTGCACCTGTCGGTTCGCATTCAGATTAAATCCACTGTAATCTTCAGGTCCTTCTCCGCAGTACCACAGCCTGGCCAATCGTTTCCCGGTCTGTATGTGTGCATGCAAGTATTCCTTCCCATATGCAGGACTTGGCACTTGTCCTTACCCAATTTCATGCGATTGATTTTGGACCATTTTTCAGATTATCCTGGTCGTTCTGGGTCCTACCCCTACCCTCCAGAGTGTCTGCAACTCCACACAAAAAGAAAGGAAACTGAGTCTTCAGATGTTATGAAACTGGTGTCATCCGCAAGAGTGTATGCCCCTCTAAACCCCTTAGTCACCAAGATGCCACCCTACCCTGCCTTCTGCCTAACTTTTGAACTAGAAATATAGCCGTATATTACAGAAATGCTTTGGATTCAAAAACAAACAACCCTCTAGTTGTTGTGATGCCATGCTCAGAAATGAAATTTATAAGAAGGTTATATAAAGTATGAAGTGTTCCTTCTGTACTGTTCTCAATAAATGCATTTTAAAGATACAGTTCCTCTTCTGATGCTTACATACCTAAGTGGTGGGAGGTGCCCAGGGAGAAGTGGAGGCACAAAAGGGAAGCAGGGACTGGGGCTGCAGGTAAAAGCATGGATGGCTATAAACTGAGTGCTATGGTTTTGTTCCCCATCACTCCTACCTCCCCATGCAGTCACAATTTGAGCACATTGTAGGGTGGGAGCAGCTGTAGTGATGGGAGGCCAGGAGTGAGAGTTTGGAGGAAAAAAGGTGGTAGGTCTGTCGGTGAATAATGGGCTTGAAAGGAGTGGAGAACTTAATGAACATAGCAACACCAATTCTAAACAGATCCCCTGCATCACAGGTGCTATTTTAAGCATGTTGGGGGAAGGGCAGGAAGAAATTCAAAAGGTTTTTAGATTACATGCACCCGATACAGGAGAATCCAGCAAGCAGCTGAAGAAACAAATACCAGACATATCACAGCATTCAGTACCAACCACTTATAATAAAGAAAAATAAGCCGAAAAAGATTTTTACCATCTCCTCTATTGTGTCCCTATTTGGCTAGCAGTATTTAGAACTTGAAAACCAACTAGTCAAGGGGCTGGAAGGTAAGGTTTCCAGGTCCTCTTCAGGATGTTCACAGCCCTCCATCATCTGTTTGGTGCCCTGTGGAGTGAAGAGGTTCAGCCACTTCTTCATCCTCAGTCATCCCCAAGTCACCTGTATCACAACTGCCCAAAGTAGGCAAAATGGCAGCATTTCACAACAAAATCCTGTGTGGCTCCTCATAATATGGACAGGTGGGCACAACCACTCCTGTAAGTCCAGTTTTGGTCCTCTGTCTTTTTTTAAGTCTCTTTCATATCCTTGGTTTCAATCCAGCACTGTATGGATCATACACAGCCATCCCTTGAGACTTACATTTTTGAGGTAACTGGTCATAATACTTCACCTCCAAAATTTCTTGAACATTTCCCTTACCCAGAAACAAGATGATCCAAAATCTCCGCACAGCTCAAGAGAAATGTACTGAACCTAGCTGCATGCTGGTGTTTGTAAAAAGGTGGTATCTAGTTACCGTGACCACAGAGTAGAAGATACATAAATGGATCAGTTGGTCTCGACAGGCCACAGAGCAGCAGAGGAAGACAGCTGGGGACCAAACAAACACACCATACAAATGCACCCATGCAAAGATGAGTATACAGTGATTTACTGCAAGGTGATGCTTTTGGAAATTCAAACGTGTACAACATGCACTGTATCTTATTGCATTATGCACTAAAAATTGCGGGGTTTCAAAACAGGCCTTTTAGCACTACAGCTACAGATCTTACTATGAAGAAACATTCCCACCCAACGTAGACAAGCTTTGTTTATTAAATGGAGAGGATGTCTATCAGTTTCCACCCAAGGGAAAAATGTCAACAACTTCCACACACAATACATAAACAGCCTACATTTTCCAACAGACTGTGACGCACCAGATTAAACAATAAACAAAACAATTGAAATGTCAGACTGCACCTGCACCTGTTGATTTCAAACTTCAGTGGCACAGGAAAATGAAATGGTAAGTATGTCCTCCGCTACGGCATTTGAAACTTGTCTGCCTGAAGTTGGAGTAGAGTGCAGGAGTGAAAAAACATTTTGTTTCTCCTGATTTAGAGAAGTGTGAACCTGAAATGTCATCTTTTGATGTTGCAGTGCAGGAAAATCTGAATCAATGAATATCTTGTCAAAAAGAAATCAGGTGAGCCAACTGATCAAAGGAATTCTGTATAGCAGTATCATGAAAAGTGGAAGACAAGAACAGGGAGGCAGAAAAGTCTTCCAGAAATATTATGTTGGGGTTCTCAAAATGAGAAAAATGAGTTTAAGGTAGGCCAGCAACTGCATTTGCACAATGGGGGTCAGACCTGAAGAAGAATGTATTACATTTAAAAACCTGTCTAAGTCTATCCCAACCATGCAGTTGGTCTAATAAAAGATGTTACCCACAAAAATCTTTGCCTCTCACTTACTTCCTGACCATCATGGCTACAACATCGCTGCAATGCCATCAGCATTTAATAAATATTTTTATGGAGTGGAATATACCCCAGTATTTGATATTGGTCCTTAAAAAGGGTAGGAAAATCTTTTAAGTTACTGAAGTTTTTCCCCCTTGAATTACAAATTACCCAAGCTCCAAACAGCTTTCAACATACAAATTCCTAAATGAAGTAATAGCAAAACCAAACCTATGTTAGTCGCTGATCTACACTGTAAAGCCCACCAGTTGTGACTACTTCCATGGTAAAGGATGTTATTCTCTGTGACCTAAAACTTGCTAAACTTACTGGAATTAACTTCAGCAAATTAAATCAGACCTGTGGACCATGTAACTCAGAAAAATAAAAAATTCAGTTAAGTCAAAGAGATCTCTTATTCTCTTTCATTAAAGTTGTCTACAGATGCATTAATCAATCCAGCAACATCTCAACAAGGGCAACATCCACTGTTTCCTAGAATTTTACAAGTTGGAGATGAAAGTGAATTTTGATAGAGGCCCAAGTGCCCACGGCATCAATCACATTATACAGCATGTAAAATCTCTTAACAAAGAAACTGCTGCCATTAGTCTGTATGGATGATGATGATTCCTGGACAAAGACTACTAGGTTTCCAGGTTGAAGGAGGTACCATATCAGCCATCTTGAAACAGGAAACTGTAGTACTCTTTTCCCGTTAAATATCAAAGAGGTAGAAATTAAGTAATGGGCTTCTGACAAACCTATGTGATGAAATTGGATCTTAAGGGGTTGACATACATACAATGTACAGAACAATGCAGTTAGCCATGTTAGTCTGAAGTCAAGTGGAAGGCAGAATAGACTTACACTATAAACTAACCAAAGTGTGCATGTATGTGTGTATTTGCATGCACGTACATGTGAATACATGCACTCACTCCAGTTAATCTACAAGTACAAATCTACACTGCCTTCCACTCGACTGCAGAGTAACATGGCTAATGGCATCTCTCCATACATTGTGTGTATGCGCGTACGTGTGAGAGAGATGCACACACACATGTGCTAAAGCTCACTTAATCAGAAGCACACAATGTATGCCAGGGCATTTCTTGGGCAAAGTAGTTTTAGACAAAAACAGTCAGCATCTTATAAACCAGGGGCAGGCAATTATTGTGGGTGGAGGGCTGCTTACTGCGTGGGTAGCTTCGTGCCTTGACAGGTGCCCCGCCCCCTGGTCGCTATCTTGGGACTAGAACTCCCACCCCCTAACCCCTGACCTTTACCACCAAAAGTCCCTCCCTTTGCCCCCAGAAGTACTCCTTTCAGCAAGGGGTTTTGAGATCTTGGAACCAGAAAAATACTAAATTATATTCTAAAAACAAACATCTAAAACATTCATTAATTTGATTTCAAAAAATATTTTTGTCCTGATTTATATATATTTGCGTAGCGTACATAGAGGTGATTGTATCTAATAGGATAGGTGTGGTGTACAGGAGGGTGCGGGTGTGTCTGTGGGGGTGGATAGGTGTGGGTGAGGGAGCATATGGGTATATGCGTGAATATAATAGGATAGGTATGGTGTACAGGAGGGTGCAGGTGTGTCTATGGGGGTGGATAGGTGTGGGTGAGGGAGCATATGGGTATATGCGTGAATATAATAGGATAGGTATGGTGTACAGGAGGGTGCAGGTGTGTCTATGGGGGTGGATAGGTGTG
>NW_017729006.1:44172943-44179574 GCF_001723915.1 Gavialis gangeticus | reverse complement strand
ACTCCAAATAATCTTGCTGCTCCCTCCTTAGACAGTAAGCCAAGACCGTTTTCCTTCCTTGAACACCTACAGCTTGGACAGACTGGAGGTTTCACTATACCCAAGATGTCAGGAGGTAGGCCACCTTTTGCAAGAATGAAGACTTCTCCCACTCTCCTTGCTGAAGTAGGCCACTGCACTAGTGTTATTTGTCCTAAGCAGGATGCAAGAGTTATTCATCCAGTGATTTTCCTTGAGCCCCAGTCAATTTTTACTGTTTCTTTCCTGCTCTGCCAAAGGAACTTCCCACACAACTGGCCACCTCAGGTTGTAAGCCACTCTCCTATGGAGTAGCCGTGACTGTCATCTGCTAGTCTGGATATGTCAGAAATGCTTGGACTGGAATAACAATTATGTTCTTTTCTGTGAAGCCTGGCATGTGCCAAGGGCATTTTTTATTCATCTGAGGAGTATGCCGTTACTCCTTCCATCAGTTCCCCAAATATTTTGATGACATTAACATCATTTTATCCTGTACTGTGTTCCAGTCATGCAGCCACAAAGAACAGTGAGTAACTGTACTATAGGCTATGATCCTTTTGCGACCCCTGTGTGTTCAAGGAAGAATAAAAGAAAATGGGGGTGGGGGGATGTTGACATGGAGATCTGAGAGGTACTGAACTGTGGCATCTCCCATACTTAAAAGATTCAATTCAGACAGACCACTTATCCATGTAAAACCACTCTGACAAAGCATGTTGATGTAACAGAAGCTCTCAAGGATAATGAGGAAGACTCAAAGTTTCTGGGTAATTCAGTGGTCACTGGGCGAGCCTGACATTGCACTAGCATGTTCCCAATCCATTGTCCAAAAAAGCTAGCAGCAGTTGAACTGCTGTTACATTCAGTTCCAAAGACAAAATTCCTTATTACAGCATAGAAGCAGAAGGTCTTTGACATTGCAGGTAGGGCTGCTCAACCAATACGACAGGTGCTAAGGCTTGCAGATCTACTTCTAGACTAGAGGAGCTCTGTGAGGACACCTGCCTTCAAATGAATGCCAAGCTGGAAAGAGAGAGAGAGAAAAAAAATACCCAGAAAAGTATAAAGGGAGAAAATAAACGAAGAATCATTACACTACCTACTGGGGAAAAAGAAGGAAAAGAAAGAATGTTTGTAAGAGTCTCTCTCAGTGTAGAAGAGGAACAAACAACTCCTGTCCTCCACGTATACAGAGAAAACAGATTAAGCATGATTAATTCAGCAAATATGCCAGCAGGTGGAGCTTTATGTTAAAAGGAAGACAAGACTGAGAAAGAAGACATGAAATTAGGCACTCTGCCTTCATTCCATTATGCTGGATAGAAATACCCATGAAATACAATTTCTTTCCAGAGCAGTGGAAAAACTGCATCAGGCTATGTTTACCAGTTATTCTCAAGACTTTAGTACAGACTGACAGACATGTTAAAAATAATAAAATATTAGAAGTAGAAACACCTAATGAAATATATTCTCTTGCCTGAGCCAGATTTTTAAATCTTACAAAACTATGATTATTATTCTTATTATTTAAAAATAACCCTCTGTTGGTACTCTGAATCTACTTTATTTACATATAAATAATTGAACACCATTGTGAAGTACCTTCAGCTCCAGAATACAAGATCTTCAGTATAAGAAACAGCAAAATGCGAATCTGGCTTCGTGCAACTGGAAGATTAGCTGCAAAACAAAAGTGATGGTTATTAAAGAGCAAAACCCAAGCTTACAATTTTTCTTTTACATTACTGTATCATTAGAAAATACTTCCATATTCATAGAACTTAAATCAAAATAAAGACAAAACACTGAAATAGGAGAGGACAAGGGAAGCAAGAGAAGGTTATCATGAAAATACAAAGAAAAAGAAGGGGGGTAAAGGACAATAAGCTAAGGAACAGCGAGAGAAAAGAGGGTGGGAAGTCAGGTCAAGGGTTTAGAACAGCAAAAAAGGAAGGTGAAACTTTCAATTCAGAAGGAAGGAAGAAACGGGAAAGAAACTGATAAAGAGAAGACAGAAGATTTCCTTCCAAAGACAGTATAGCTTCTCAAGTATTCTTTAAGAAGTTTAGTAGAAAGCCTTTGAAAGAGTCTAGAAAGTTCACTTATGTTGCTGGTATTCATTCAACATTTTCTCATCTCAGCCTCAAGATCTCAGAGGAAAAATATTTCAGTTACTCAAGAAATTAGCTAAAATTCACTATTATATCTATCTATTGGCATTATACTGCTAGGATCATCACATTTAAAAAAAAAAAAAGTCACACACACAACACTGACAAATCAAAGTGTTTCTGGTGAAAGCACCAGCTGCAGTATGGGAGAAAATAAAAGAAAGACTGTGTATGCTACGGTAACAGGGTCCTGCTCCTGGGGTGACTGTGATGCCCCTGGAGCCCCCTCAGCCCTCATCAACTTTGCTCTCTTTTGCTGTCTCTGGGCAGTCTCCCCGTCTCACTTACCATACTTTGATGTTGTTATGATTTAGAAAAACGGAAACTGCCTCAGGATTTCCCCCTGAGATCTCACACTCTGCTACACAGGTATCACCATTCATTGCCTTAACAACTAATTATGTGGGCTCCTTCCACCCCAGTACCTCTGCCCATACCTCATAGGGTCACAAATCCAGATCAAATTATCACCGCCCCTACAAACTCTTGGCTCTGTTCATCCTTACAGCAGCCTCTCTCTAAGCTATGGGCAATCTGGTCCCCTTAGTCTCCAGCTGTGGCCTTCCTGGCCTTTGGTCCTTCTCCTTAGAGCCTAGCTCCTCTCCTAGGCCAGTTGGGACCCCTGGGGTCTCCAGCTCTGCCAGTCTCTGACTATGGCCCTTCTTGGCTTTTGGCCCTTCCAGATCCCTGGCCACACTTTTAGGCCAGTGAGACCTCTCAGCTCTCTGTTCTCTGAGGCAGCTGGGACCTTCTTACCTCCCCTTAGTCCCTTCCACAAACCTTCCATTGTGCTTACCCCAACTCCGATATTACTCAGGAGCCCTGCTGCCCAGGTGCTCCTCTCTCCACAGCTGTCAGGGATAGATTGCCTACCCAGCTCCAGCTCTGAGCTGGTATCCCAATAGCCCAGTCCCTGTAAGTCATGCAACTCCTAACTGCCCCCCCGCCCCCGCACACCTGCAGGATGCTTCTCAGACAGCCTGCCTTCTCTTAAAGTAGCAGTAGCACCAAGCCTCCTGCTATGCTACCTACTGGGGAAAAAAAATCAGATTGCAATGACCATTTGAATTTTGGCATTTCCTGAAGCAATAGTCAAAGAAAAACCCATTGGAAAGAGTCAGGATCTCAAAAACAATGAAAGTGGTTTTTGCTTTCTTGAAGGATGGATCAGCATTCTCAATCAAAGAAAATGAAGACTCTTTCTTTCTTGTAATTAGGATTCAGACTGAAAAAAAATGAGACTTGAAAACAAACGTACCATTTTAAAATGGTACAAGGGGAATTAATCTACCAATACATTAGTAAACCACAAAATACATCAGCACTCATAAAAAAAATTAGCCTAAAATTCTTCTTGCAAGTCTAATTTTGAATATTCAAAAAGCTTCTGAACATCCTCAATTTCCTTGAGGAACAGATATAATCTATTCCAGAGGTCTCTACCAATCGCCTGTGTTAGTTTTATGAGGCCCATTAAGGTGATGTCTCATAATGTTAGTTACAGATTTCCATCTTAATGCCCGTCTGCTTTCCAACCATGGTACAACACACTACCACACAAGAGACAGTAATACTTTACAATACAGTCCTGCTCTTATCTACAAGAGTTCTGTTCCTCAGCTGATCTACATGTAACAGTAGGCATAATGGTATGGTACGGTACCTGTAATGGAAAGGTGTTCAGCCTCTTTCTGTATTCAGAGTTGGAAAAAAACCCCTCCAGAATTGATAGCAACCTATTATAAAAATGGAGGCCAGGCCTATGCTGCAACATTTTGCTAGCACAACTATGTTGTCCCAGGATATGGAAAAACATCACATACACCTAAAGTGAACAAACCCTCGTGATTTAGACACAATAATGCCAACAGAAAAATGCCTCTAGCACAGGGGTGGGCAATTATTTGGGCCTCCGAGCCATTCTTCTACCCCAAGGAGGGGCTGGAGCTGCTGCTCAGCTTCGGTGGCAGCCTAGGCATGGCAGCAGCAAAACTGCGGCAGGGCAGAAGCTGCTGCTGGACACTGGGGAGAAAAAGCAGGACCTGGCAGCAGCTACAGCTGCCTCCCCCTGCCAGGGCCTTCTCGGTGCAGCCAGAGCCCATGCCAGTGTTCTGCTTCCAGCCACCATCTGTCTCCAGGCTGCTCCCACACCTGGCCAAGAGAAGCCATGGGATAGCCCCAGTGTGGGCTCTGGGCAGCAACAGTGAGAAGGCCCTGGCAGCAGCAAGGGGGAGGTGGCTGCAGCCACTGCCAGGTCCTGCTTTTTCCTGGTACCCAGCAGCAGCCCTGGGCTGTGCACACTGACTCAACCGCAACCCTGGCCCCAGTAAGGGATTGGGGTCCCTGCAGCACCCACTCTGGACCCACCCACCATGAGCAGCAGCAGCAGCCAAACAGAAACTGATGCTGGGCACAAGAAAAAAAGTGGGATCCTGCAGCAGGTGTGGCCACCTCCCCCTCATCACTATTGGGCCCTTCTCACTGCAGTCTCTCAGAGCCTATGCCAGGGCGGACCTGATGATCCACCCTGCTGCTGCCACCACCACCAGCACTGCTTCTGGGCTGCCCAGGGCTCCGGCACCTGGTGGGCAGTGGTGGCAGTGGGGAGGAGACACAGGGGAGCCTTGGTACAGGCTCTGGGCACCAAGAAGGGCCTGGCAGCAGCAAGTGAGACGCAGCTGCACCTGCACCTGTTCCCAGATCCTGCTTTTTTCCTGCACCCAGCAGCAGCTTCTGCCTGCCAGCTGCTGCTTATCATAGCCGAGGCATGCAGGTCCATAGCAGGTGCTGTAAGGACCCCAATCCTCCACACAGGGTGAGCCAGGGCTGTGCATTCAGCCCAGGTCCCCACTGCACAGGTCCTGGCCAGCCTCTGTGGGGCTGGTGATGGCACCCAGAAGGAGCCACACCTGCCAAGGCTGCTGGGAAATGGGAGTCCGGCTGCGGAGCCACCCCAGCCCTGTTGTGCATCAAGGGGCAGCAGGCTGTGCCATGGGCCAACAGTGCCTGGCCCAGGAGGGACCAAGGGACCTGCCACAAGCCAGACAGAGTCCTTCTGGTCCACAGGCCATGTTTTGCCCACACTGCTCTAGTGGCTTACCTCACTTTTCCAAGTGGTCCAAGTTCTCTCTCTCATTAGAAAAATTCTCTCTTTTGGCATATGCCACATCGGCACTGGAGGTCTGCCAGTGTAGCTATAGTTACAGAGGATATGCAGTATAGATAGACACCCAATCCAACAAGACAAGACCCCCAGGAAAAACAAAAAAAACAGCAGAATCAGAAAAAGGGACTACCGTGAGTCAGAATTTTTTAAAGAAGAAATGAAATCAAGAACAAAAAAGTTCAGTGACTTTGACTTAAGGAAAGAAAAAGTTCAAGGCAAAAGTAAATTCCACTTGGCTTAGAATCTCTTCCACTTCCCTCTTTCATTTTCTACTTGATGAGCTTCCTAGTACAGATTAGCTTATCCACAGCACAAAGAGCAAGGAAGCAGAAAAGAAAATGGTCCTAAGTGAAGATTATAGAAAACATTGTTGGAAAGGTAGATAGATAGATACACCACCAAAATCCAGTACAGGAAATATTAGCGAATCACATAGGTATGGGAGGGAAGGATAGCCAATGATTTGATAACCTACATTTTATTGTTTGTTTTTTAATTGCAACCGCTCCAGTTTTCCTAGGTTTATTCAAGCCTTCAAATTGAACAAGGCAGAGCCTCAGACAGATGTGTAGGGCAATAATGTGGTAGTAAAAATTTACAAGCATGATTCATTTTAGGGTTGAAATTTTTAGATGGAAAAATTTTGTGTGTTTTAGAATAAATGGTGCAGAGATCTTGTTAGGAGGCATAAAAATGTGTTCTGTCAGTTTTCTCTCAGAGAGACTTGAGCAAGATCTTCAGGATTTTCACATCTCTATTTGCAATAATATTTTAGTGTTTAAAGCCTTTACTTCAGAATACCTTTTATTAAGAGGAAAGTGACATTAAGAAAAAACACATAATGTTGAATTTTGTTGTTGTTGGAACAGTATTTTCCCCTGCTACTTGTCCTGGGGTAGTTGGAAAAGAGACAAAGGGCATGTCTACATGTGCACTTTAATGCACATTAGCCTATTTTAGTACACATTAAAACATCACAAAAACCATACTGTTTATTTAATACATATTAAAATAGCCTAATATGCCTTTTTCTAGTACCTCATAATGGAGGTACTAAATTTAATGTGCATTGCCTAATGCACATTAATGAACATGTAGATGCACCATGAAAGTGCCATTTATATATGGCTAATATAGAATATAGTAAAATGAGTTATAGTTGGTTGAATAGCAGAGAGCTCATTTGTGAATAAGAGAACTGACTTAGGTTGCTGTGACTTGCAGTATCACATCATATAGGGTGCATCTACATGAGACGCTTTACTGCACA
>NW_017729006.1:44167257-44167943 GCF_001723915.1 Gavialis gangeticus | reverse complement strand
TCTGGGGGCATGGGGAGAAGGGGGGGGACAACAGGGGGCAGCTCCCACTGCTACACACTGCTCATCCGGGAGCTGGTCATCCAGCGCTCACTCATCCAGCAGCTCCCGCTGCTGCTCCTCCTGGAGGACATGGTAAGGGGGTGTGCCCCTGGATTTGAGTAGGGTGGACTCTTTCCAGTGGGACGGGGCTGTGCTGTGGCACTGGGAGGGGGTTATGGGAGGGGCGCGCAGGCACCCCAAAATTGGCGCCCCCCCATCCCTGCGCTGCCACCAGCCACAGCCCCACCCAACCAGGAAGAGCTTGGCACAGCCCCAGCCCCAGTCCACCCCACGCAGAGCTGGGGGCACACCCCCCCACCCCCATGACCTCCTGGATGATCTGCAGGAACAGTGCCCAGAGCCACCTTGCCACCCCGTGCCTCCCGGACAAGTCACGGCTCCGTTCCATGCCCAGCCCAGCCCAGCTGAGCAGAGTTGCCTCAGCCCCTGCCCCAGCCCCACTCCTCCCTCACTGCAGGGGCCTTGATCTGTGGCCCCCCCGCCTCTTCCAGCACAGCAAGCTTACCAGCTGCACACAGCTCTTCAAGCTGCCAGGCTGGTATTGGAAATCATATCAGTATTGGCCAATATGCCTCCTTAAAAACAGGCTATCAGTATCGGCCCCAAAAATCTTTATCAGCACACCC
>NW_017729006.1:44161281-44162257 GCF_001723915.1 Gavialis gangeticus | reverse complement strand
ATTCTCTCTTTTGGCATATGCCACATCGGCACTGGAGGTCTGCCAGTGTAGCTATAGTTACAGAGGATATGCAGTATAGATAGACACCCAATCCAACAAGACAAGACCCCCAGGAAAAACAAAAAAAACAACCAAACAAAAAATATTTATATAAATGAGTGCAAAACACTGTTTAGTTCTTAAGTCAGTGCAGCATATTGAGGCTATTGAGTTTTCCCTCACATAAGATATTTCCAACATTTAAAAAAAATGCTGAATCTTCGGTTCCTTTTTAGTGATAATGATGTTAAAAAAAGTAAAGAGCAATTGTTTAGGAACCCCTATGATGTAGCTACCACAGAAAAATAATCAAAAGAATCTAAAGCAGGTATCAGAAACCTATAGCTTATGGCCCAGATCCAGCCACTGCAGGGAAAACTGTCACCTACAACTTCTCTCCTTGTGCCACCAGAGACAAGTGGTGGTAGCAACAGGATCCTAGCACACACCCACCTCCTACCCAGTGTGCATCATTCCAGCCCACAGCCTAAAAAGTTTGCCTACCTCCGACGTAAGACATTCTGAGTATTCCTGTAATATATTTCTCCACAACAGTTACACTTGTAAACCTCAAAAAACGGAACACTCCTCTACCATATTTGAAAGAATATTTCATTCTGAATCATCTGTCTGACCTGGTTCTCTTGTACAAACATACGTCTTAACTGTTTAGTGAAAGGAGTATTAGTATTTAACAGAGGTGCACCGATACACATCAGTCTGATATCAGATAAGCACCGATATAAAGAAAATTGTCTGCATCGAAAAATCGGCTTGATGCGACTGATAATTTGGCCGATAAATGGCCTGTGCACGCACCCAGCTGCAGCGCAGCACGTAGGCAGTGAGAAGCACAGCCTGGAAGCTTGGAGGGCTGCATGAAGCTGTTAAGTCTATTGTGATAGAAGGAGAGGAGGGGAGGGGAGGGGAGGGGAGG
>NW_017729006.1:44159374-44161200 GCF_001723915.1 Gavialis gangeticus | reverse complement strand
GTGGGGCTGGGGCTGAGGCAAGTGCTGTCCAGCCGGGGCAGGACAAGCACAGGATAGAGCTGTGGCTCATCTGGGGGCATGGGGAGAAGGGGGGGGACAACAGGGGGCAGCTCCCACTGCTACACACTGCTCATCCGGGAGCTGGTCATCCAGCGCTCACTCATCCAGCAGCTCCCGCTGCTGCTCCTCCTGGAGGACATGGTAAGGGGGTGTGCCCCTGGATTTGAGTAGGGTGGACTCTTTCCAGTGGGACGGGGCTGTGCTGTGGCACTGGGAGGGGGTTATGGGAGGGGCGCGCAGGCACCCCAAAATTGGCGCCCCCCCATCCCTGCGCTGCCACCAGCCACAGCCCCACCCAACCAGGAAGAGCTTGGCACAGCCCCAGCCCCAGTCCACCCCACGCAGAGCTGGGGGCACACCCCCCCACCCCCATGACCTCCTGGATGATCTGCAGGAACAGTGCCCAGAGCCACCTTGCCACCCCGTGCCTCCCGGACAAGTCACGGCTCCGTTCCATGCCCAGCCCAGCCCAGCTGAGCAGAGTTGCCTCAGCCCCTGCCCCAGCCCCACTCCTCCCTCACTGCAGGGGCCTTGATCTGTGGCCCCCCCGCCTCTTCCAGCACAGCAAGCTTACCAGCTGCACACAGCTCTTCAAGCTGCCAGGCTGGTATTGGAAATCATATCAGTATTGGCCAATATGCCTCCTTAAAAACAGGCTATCAGTATCGGCCCCAAAAATCTTTATCAGCACACCCCTAGCATTTAAATTTGTGCACGCTCATGAGTCTCTGCATCTGTACAGTGGGCCTTGTGCACACTTTCAAAACTGAAAAACTCTTTTAAGATTTTTCAGTTTCTAAAACAAGTACTAAATAAGTAGCTGACATCACATTTATTATATAAAATTTACTCACCCTGGGGCAAATTCAGGAGGGAGGCTACTGATGGCTCAGGTAACATGTTCTTTCTGTTTTAGTATGAAAGGCTCATCCATATGAGAAAGTTCAGTTGCCAGAATTTGTTGATTTACAGCTGCTGACATTACTATGTCACTACAGCACACTCATCCTTTTTTTGCCTGTGTTGTAGCCTCACTGCAAAAGACTACACCAACAGAAAACACTGGGCTCCAGGAGTAGGAGCCCAAGACAGCTGACAACATTGCTATGTTCTTGGAGCTCATCCACACTGGTGTTCTGCTAGCAACTATATACCAGCCAAAGGTTTGTGTCATACAAGAAGACATCAGAGACTGGGCTTTGTCAGCTCACATCAGATTGCATGCAAACACGTGCAAACCCACAGCAACAAATGCAATTTGTGTTGGCAAAAGTGCAGCATACACCAAACCAAAGACTCAGGCTACAGACCATGGCTCTGCTCTGGGACTGTCATGGGAACCTGGCTGAGAATCACTGCTTTAGAGCCAAGGCAATGCAGGCACTTCAGAATAAGATGGCTGAAACTGGAAAGGCACATATCCTCAGACTTCTCTTCACTTAGTGAAGTGCATTGACAGGTGAGTGAGGATTTAGTTAGGGAGCTTCTGGAGGGGCTGGACGTTTTTAAGTCAGCTGGCCCGGATGATCTTCACCCTAGAGTCCTAAAGGAACTGGCTGGGGTCATTGCAAGTCCCCTGGCACGGCTTTATGAACACTCGTGGTGCTCTGGAGAGGTGCCGGAGGACTGGAAGAGGGCCAACGTGGTTCCCATCTTCAAAAAGGGGAGGAAAGAGGACCCGGGGAACTACAGGCCAGTCAGCCTTACCTCGATCCTGGGCAAGCTGTTCGAGAAAATTATTCTGGCACACATCCAGGAGGGGCCAG
>NW_017729006.1:44154107-44158940 GCF_001723915.1 Gavialis gangeticus | reverse complement strand
GGAGGGAAGGTTTAAGTTGGATATCAGGAGGCGCTACTTCACGGTCAGGGCGGCTAGGGTCTGGAACCAGCTTCCAAGTGAGGTGGTGCAGGCTCCCACCCTGGGGGTTTTTAAGAGGAGGTTGGATGACCACCTTACTGGGGTCGTTTGACCACAGTACTCTTTCCTGCCATGGCAGGGGGTCGGACTAGATGATCTGCTCAGGTCCCTTCCGACCCTATCACCACCACCATCCACCACCACCATCTGGGTGCAGCCCTCCAGCCAACTGGCGAGCCATCTGACTGTGTAGGCACTGACACCACAATCTCCTAATTTTTTAACGAGAATGGGGTGAGACAGTGTCGAAGGCCTTCCTAAAATCCAGAAAGACTATGTCCACCGCAACACCTGCGTCCAAGGATTTTGTAACCTGGTCATAGGAGGCCACCAAGTTGGTCTGACAGGACCTGCCTCTAATGAACCCGTGTTGGTTGCCCCAATCATAATCTTCCCCGCTTGCCCCTCGCAGATGTGCACCTGGATAATTTTCTCAAAGAGCTTCCCCAGGACCAAGGTAAGAGTAACAGGCCTATAATTTCCTGGGTCCTCCTTCCTCCCTTTTCTGAAAATGGGGACCACATCAGCCCTTTTCCAGTCCTCTGGCACCTTGCCAGAGCACCACGAGTACTCATAAGGCTGTGCAAGGGGGTCCCACAATGACCTCTGCTAATTCCCTGAGCACTCTGGAGTGGAGATTGCCAGGACCTGCTGATTTGAACACATCCAGTCCCACCAGAAGTTCCCTGACTAGGTCCTCTCTGATCCTGGGCCTGGCTGTGCCTCCCCTGGGTCTGTCTGGGATCCTGGTGGGGGGGGATGACATGGTCCCTGTTCAGAAAAATGGAGGCAAAGAGATTGTTAAACGGGTTAGCTTTGTCACCCAGTGAGACCACCAGATTTTCAAGCAAGTCCTGCAGAGGCCCCACATTACCCGGAAGCTTCTTTTTACTCCGTATGTATTTAAAAAAAGGATTTCTTGTTATCCTTGATCCAGGTTGCTAGTCCCAGTTCCATCTCCACCTTGGCCTTCCTAACAGTCCCCCTACAATCTGGAGCAACGGAGGTATAGTTCTCCCTGGTGATGGCTCTTCCCTTCCACTGAGTGTACGCCTCCTTAGGTTTGAGACATTCCTGGATGCTTTTGGTGAGCCACGGGGGCTTTTGAGCACTCTTGGCCCCTTTGATCCATGTTGGGATTGCTACCCTTTGCGCTTGGAGGATCGTCTCTTTCGGGAACGACCACTCTTCTTGGACTCCCAACTCCCCACCCCTCTGGGACCTCAGTGCCTCCCCGACTAGTCTCCTTAACTCAATGAAATTCACCCTCCTGAAGACCAGGGCTGCTGCCTTGCTGCAGGCCCTTGCCACCCTGCACTGGATGGTGAATTCCAATAGGCGATGATCGCTATTGTCGAGGTGATCGAGCACCCACAGTCCCCTCACCAGGTCGTCGCTTGTGGCCAGGACCAGGTCTAACAAGGCATTTCCCCTGGTGGGACTGTGCACCTCCTGGGTTAGATGGAGGTCCTGTAACACAGCTAGGAACCTACGTGAGCGGTCAGACCTGGCTGACTGCTCTTCCCAGCAAATGTCTGGATAGTTTAGGTCACCCATGATGACCACAACCTTTGACTTCACTGCCTCCGCAAGCTGACCTGAGAATTCCCGGTCTAGCTCTTCTCCCTGGTTGGGTGGTCTGTAGTAGACCCCCACCGTTAAGTCCCTTTCTCCCCTGACCCCCTTGTGTGGCCACACTCATCTGGACACAGCCTAAGAGTGTAGGTTGTAGCCGTGTTGGTCTAAGGACATAGGCAAATGAGGTTCTTTGGGTAAATCTGATATCTTTTATTAGACCAACTTAGTTGGAAAAAAGATGCTTCTTCAGCCTGATGCAGAGTATTTAAACCCAAAATCTTGCAAAGAAGAATTTTCCCAACTATTTGAGTTGGTCTAATAAGATATCAGATTTACCCAAAGAACTTTGTCTGCCTAACAGTGTAGTCTTTTGTTTGACTACAACTTTGAAAAGATGGTGCTGAATCTTACTTGAATGAAATTGTTTCATTCAGTATTAAGCTGCTGTTTTAATATTTTTTTGTACTTGTGATATATCAGATGTTGACAGAGAGAGTGAAGGTTCTTTAGTAAATAAATGGTAGCATGGAATGGGCATATTTATTTGTGGGTTTGTGATCTTTTAAATGAACATTTTAAAATGGAAAAATTAGTAAGGGCTTTTGTTCTTTTAAGAGAATTGTGTTTCTAATTAATAGAAATATACAGGTAGCTTTTGTCAGTCGTGGGAGGGGCCTGCAGGCACTTTGGAAGGTTGTTTTGACTTCTAATTCAATCTTGATAGATTGGAGACCTGGGAACTAGACAACAGAATGAAATTCAACCAGGACAAAGGCTAGGTGTTATACCTGGACAAGAAAAACTGAAAGTACAAATGCAGGACAGGAGATAATTGGCTGAGCCATAGCGTCACTCAGATGAATCAGGTTTTGGTGGAACACAGACCTAGCAGGAGCCAGCATTGTGATTAAATCACTGAACAAGAAGCGCAGTTTTGAGCTGCATTAACAAGGCGATAGGATATAGGAGGTGATAGTATCACTCTGTGATGTTTAGGCCTCAGATGGTTTACTGTATGCAGTTTTACACTGTTCAATTAAGGAGAACATGGAGAAACTAGAGGGACAAGTGACAAAGATGATAAAGGAAGGGCTTGGAACCCCAGTGATATAAGAAAAGGTTGAGAGAACTGTGTATGTTTAATTTGGAGAAATGGAGATTAAGGGGACATAATAGCTTCCAAATATTGGAAAGGCTGCCATAAAGAAGTGGGAGAACAACTGTTCTCTATTACCATGTAGAGTCAGTCATGAAGCAGCAAAACAGTTTTAGTTCAAATCTTAGAAAAAGCTCCTTTACTTTTAGTAAAATAGGACAGTGGGATAGGCTACCCAAGGAAGTTGTAGGACTTCCTTCAGTGGAGGTTGTCAGAGGACAAGCACATTCTGAACTGACGATGAACACAAGAAATACCCAGGTAAGAGACCAGGATAGTCCTGGGATTAGGGGGGGCAGTGCATACACCTTCAGGAGGCCTTAAATGCTTATACACTAATGGTCGTAGTATGGGGAACAAGCGGGAAGAATTGCCCTCCTGCTAGCTAAAACAAACCCAGACATAGTGGGACTCACCAAAACGTGGGACCCAACACATGACTGGGCGGTGAACATTGAGGGCTATAGGCTATACAGGAGAGAGAGCACCACACCCTCAGCCTTTCCTTCCTGTTCTATGTCAAAGAACAATTCCCAATCTCAATGTGCAGCACTGGGTCAGCACTGCACATTCAGGTGTTTCCCATGCTGTTACCATGCAGTGTGTGTGTGTGGGGGGGTGACCCTGGGAGTTCCTGGGATCAAAAAAAACCTGCACAGAAAAAAAGTGGGGCAGCACTCAGGAAACAACTCACGCCACACAAAACCGGAGCTTGGCCAGCCAGAGCCACACTCTGGCTGCCAGCAGGCTCCCAGCTGCAGGAGTGACACAACTAGCTGCAGCTTCCCCAGCCCCCAGGTAAGGCTGCTGGGGCCAGCACAGCTGCTGACTCCTATCTCCCCTACCCCACCCAGGGTAATATGCCACACATCAAAAGGTGTGTGGCAGGGTGTTCCTTGGGGAGCCAAACATCTGCACTTGTCTGGTTGTGACCTTAGAGTACACAAATAGCCTTCAAAGGCTCAATCCAACACTATCCGCATCAATGGAAGCCATTTCTACTCAGATGAGCAGAAATAGGATCAAGCCCTCTGAAAAATGTAATTTAAACTTAGGGCCACAACATGGGGAAATGGCAGAGGTACTGTCAGCCCATCAGCAAAACAGCCTGTCTACCTACAGTTTCTCAGCTGTTTCTCAAAGAAGAGAGAGCAAAAGTGCCTGAGTACTTTTGTTCCCCTCCTCCCCAGTTTGGCTGGTTAGAAGGTTGACTCCACATGCCTGTGTGCCTATGGAAACAACGGGCATTTATACACATGCCTCGGGAGTGGGCAGGGGTGCATTAATTAACTAAAGCTCACTGAGTTCCAGGAGCTGCTCTAATTGAAGTGCCCAGAACATCTCCTATATCAGCGTCCCCATGCTTAAAAGTGGTGGTCAGGGTGCTTTAACTAAAGCTTATTCAACAAGGTTTAGTTAAAATGCCCCTGCCACCATTTTAAAGTGTGGGGACGCCATCACACTAAGACACAAGACACTCCAGGCACCTCAATTAGAGCGGCTTTCAGAGTTCGGTGAGCTTTAGTTAAAGTGCACCCACCACCCAGGGATGAGACACTGGGGTCTGCGGGAGCGTGGTAATTATCATGCTCCAGCAGACTCAATGAATGCATTTTCATGCACAAATACAACGAATGTCAAAGATGCAACGAATGCATTTTCCATGCAATGTAATTACAGCATGTCAAAGCACCCTCACCACACCTGGATAGGCACCCAGTTACAGCTTTGCCACTTCTAAACCTGGACGAATAGGCTAGCCCAGGGTGTTACACTGAAGTCAGTGGGTAGGTCATACCCTTTGCAAGAGCCAGACTCCCTGCCAGGGCTCCTGGGGCCGCCGGGCCAGCACCAAAGGGTCGTGCTGCTGGCACCGCTCAGGCCCGGCTGCCGCCCAACCCGGTCTCCAGCAGGGAAAGAAGCCATGCGCTCAGCAGCAGGAAGACAGAGGCTGGGCAGGGCGGCATTAACCCGCTGGGTGCTGGACAGGCCGACCCGCC
>NW_017729006.1:44153846-44154049 GCF_001723915.1 Gavialis gangeticus | reverse complement strand
CCCGCGGGCCTTAAGTCTGACCCCTGGCCCGGTCCTGAGGCGGGAGCTGCCCACGGGCCGGCCCACGCTGGGCCCCGCCCCCGGCACGTGCGCGAGGACAGGGCCAGCCCTCGGTCTGGCAGGGTCCCGGCAGTTGGGGGGAGGGGTGTGAGGACGTCCGCACTCCCCCGCCGCCGGCCACAGCCACTGCCAAGCCCGCCCGG
>NW_017729006.1:44141478-44153639 GCF_001723915.1 Gavialis gangeticus | reverse complement strand
CCCTGCCCCCTCCGCGCACGGTAGAGCGCTCACCACCCTTCCGGCCTCCCCATTGGCTGCGCCGCCCCGTCCCGCCCTCATGGCGCCGGGCGGGGGCAGCCGTCCGAGTGCAGCGCGGAGTGGCGTGAGCCTGAGCTGCGGGGCCGGGGGGAGAGCTGCGTTGCCAAAGCCTCAGCCCCATGGGCCGGCCGCTAGGGAGTCCAGGCGCACAGCGGAGAGAAATAAAGGCCAGACCGAGCCAAAGAAGCCTTGGTAATCTGACCCTGAGTTGAAGGGGAAGAAACCTGAGAGAGCGCTTCTGGGTAAAATGCTGGCCTGAAAAAGTCTTATAGCCACGAGCAAAGAGGCTGTCTTCCGCCGCACGCTTGCGGTTATGTTCAGGGAAACTAGACTTTGGATTATTCTCTATAAACAGACAGGATTTCATGAAATGCAACCCTGCACTCCACAATTCAATTTCTCCTTTTGACAAAAGCAACCTTCTAGTCCCCAAACTTTGCTTAATGGCTCAGGTCAAACGCATTAACAGTATTTGGCAGTAGCAGAAGGAAATGTATGAGCTGTTCTTTTTTATCTTAACTTATAAAAGCAAAGATGTAAAGTAAAAAAAAAAATCCCAAACGTTTATACTCAATTAGAAAAAAATTAGACTTGTTGCACCAGGAGATCAAGGCAAAATCTGTTATTTTGTTGAAGTCGTACATAATTTTATGACTTATTGAAGTTATTAGGCATGCGTAAATTAACGTTGAGCCAGGCAGAGGAAGGAACCACTGCTCCCTTCTTAACATACAGCAAGCAAAGGAACTTCGGAGCCATCACAGATGCTGCAAGTCTTGTAGGGTAAGGAGTTGTTCCGTTGCCCCCCTCACCAGAAAATCTGGGACTAAATGGAGACCTGAACCCAACCCTTAGCCCATGTGGAGGGACTGGCAGAAATTAGAAGATGGCTTTGCGGACTGATTGAGAGTTAATACCTGTCAAAGACTGGAGATCGCTTAACTTCAAGAGGCAGTTAAGACCTGCCCTGCAGGCCTCATTTAATCTGTCCTGTGGAGGCTGGAGGACCCTTTGGGAGCACAGAAGTTCTGTCCATACTTCATTATCTCATGGGCTCTATTGGGTGAAGATTTGTATAATTAATTTGCAACACCCAGGGCATGCAAGGCTGTAGGTGGACAGGCACTCCTGCACTGTCTGTTCTGATAAAGGAGCTGCTATGTTATACATCAGAAATACCGTATGGAGCCTGGTGAGGGGAAGTTGTTACATTAATAGAGGATTGCGGGAAATAAAAAAAACCCAGGAAGGCAACACAATGGCTTCCCAGATAAACAGCATTTGACTAAACACTTGAGGTGGCAATTGCAAGACAATGATATACGTAAAGACTCTAATCTGAAGTGACGCAGCTGTTTTGTAAGGTTGGAAACTAGAAAGCAGTAAAAACGTGCCATCAAAAATGCTTCCCAGAAAAAGAAAATGATTAAGTTGTTAGCAGCTGCCCAAGAGACTGGTGGACACAGAGGAAGTTACTGAGCAGGACTGAAAAAGTTGAATTGTCTTTCCCCAAATCTGACAGTATTACTAAGTGAAAATGAAAGATGGCAAAGGATGGTTAGTGAGAAGGGACTAAAGGTAAGAGAAAATAAAAAGACTTAGGAGTTTTTTCCTAGGCTGCCTGGTATTGAAAATAGTGGCTAGATTCAAAATAGTTTCAGTGGATACTCAAGTGGGACCTAGACAGGAAATAGTGCTTTTTTGGCACTTATGCAGTAGCTGATTGAATCTGTTTTAGCTGAAAGTGCCAAAATGCCCTACTAAAGTGCCCGATCTATACAGATGCTGCAGAGCCAGCTTGAAGTAACTCACTTCTGCTTCTGGTAGTGTGCAGTTTTGTTTTGTTTTTCCATCTCTGTCAGCATCCTGGATGCTTAAATCCTAAAGCAGTGATCCTCAACTGGGGCGCCTTGAGATTCTTTCAGTAGTTTTGTGGGATGTCATGCAGTGTTAGCACTGTTAGTTAGGTATACAAACATGATTCATAAGAGACATCCAAACATTTCAGATAGGAATCAATAGTGTTAAAAAGTTTGATCTGTTGTGGTGTTTCTGAATTCTTTGCAATAGAAGAATTGCTTTATTATTTTTCTCTAGTTATTAAAAAAAAAAAAAAAATGAAAACTAAGATTTGGGATTTTCTGAGAGGTGCCTCAAGTATACCAAGATTGAGAACTGCGGTCCTAAAGGGCGATTCCAGTTGACCTGGTGCCAGCATCCTGAAATCTCATTACATGCAATTCCAGTACTGGATTTAGGCAATGATACCTAGACAGCAACATGTAGGTACACATCTATGCAGAAGCACCCATAGATGTACTTCAGCAACTAACTCCATCCTAAATTCCAGGTTACCCTGGGTGGGGTAGGGGAGGCTAGGGCCAGCAACTGTGCTAGCCCCAGCAGCCTTGCTTGGGGTGCTGGGGGTCTCTCGGAGCTGCAGCTGCAACACTCCAGCTGCTGGCCAGGCTTCCTGCTGCAGAAGTGTGACTCATACCAGCCAGGCTCCAGTTTTGGGTGGTGCACGCTACTGGTACATGCGCCACCCCACTTTTTTTTGGTGGTTTTTTTTGACCCCACAATCTCTCAGGGTCAACCCTCCCCTCCCCCACAAACAGAATGCCTGCATTTGCTGTTTATGGTGCCACAGATGGATCTGTGGCGCCACATACTGCATGTCCATGCTCATCTGGATGCACCCTAAAATGCAAATTAACATGGCTAACTACCTCTCTCAAGCCAATATAAAACCATAATAAAGCAAGCGAAAACAATTTGTGGAGCAACTTACTAGAGACATCAAATATGATAAAACCTTTATAAAAGTATTTTCTAAGCAGGGAGCCTAGTAGGGACTCAATGGGGCAGTTGGACAGTCAGGGAGCAAAAGAAATACTTGAGAATAAGGCCACTGCAAGAAATTAAAGAAGTTCTTTGCTTCAGGCCTTAGCTTCAGAGATTCCCATACTAGAGCCACTCATTCCAGGGGACCAGTCTATAAAACAGACTCAAAATTGAGGTGTCAGTTAAGGAAGTTATAAAGAAAATTGATAAACTAAATTGTGAAATGATTACCATCCCATGATATTCAAACAAAAGTCCTGAAGGAATTCCAATTCAAAATGGCAGATCTACTGACTTTAATATGTAGCCTATTGCAAAAACCAGCCTCCGTAATGGGATATTGTAGGTAACCCATGCAACACCAGTCTTTAAGAAGGGCTTCTGAGAGGATCCAGGGAACTGCAGACTGGTGCTAATTGCTATTTCTGGCACACAGATGAACAGAACTTGCTAGTGTGTAATCACTCTTCCCTAGCTATTGATGTGTTATAATAACATTTTTTAAATATAGCACCAAGAATATAATCCTTGACTTTAGCTTTTTTTAATGTTTTTACAGGTTGATCTACTTGAACTTGAAAATTACTTGTGGAATACACAAACAATAAAGAATCATCTGAGGTTTTTAGTACGGGGATCCATCAAGTTAGCAGCCTCCACTGAAGCTAGGAGTTTGGTCAAAGGCACCCCTGTATGGTTCCCTAATATACATCACAGCTTTTCATGGTAAACAAGCAGTGGCCTGCAAGCCTCCCTCTGTAGCCACAACCCTGTCCTCTAGTGCCTTAAACATAAAATACAAACATTACACTAAAAGAAACCTACTATAGCATAAAACCCCCTTAGCTCCCTGAGGAGGCTGGCAGAACTCCTTTTTCTTGCAGTGTCAAAACCAGTCTGAGCATCTAGTCCCAGGCTCAGGACTATATGGCCCCTTTCCCCTCCCCCACCCATCATCTGACCTAGCCCTGCAGATAACAGGGCACAGGTGCTGCTACTTATCTCCAATCAGCAGCCCCCCTTGCCTGCAGGCTGGGCCCTTCCCAAGTTGTTTCTACTTAAATCAGTCTGCACTATGTAGCCTCTTTCACTATGAGCTTCCCTTCCCCAGCCTGCCTACTGTAACCTTCCTCCAAGAAGCAGAGGTAGAGATCCCCTTCTACAGGGGGTACCTGCTATTGCACCATTAAGGTCACCCTTGGCACTGAGTCAATGCATAGCTCATAATCATAGAGAAGTAGGGCTGGAAGGGACCTCAGGAGGTTCGTCTAGTTAACTGCCCTGCTCAAGCCATTGCAGACAAATAATTGTATAACCCCTTATTAAACGGTTCCAAGGATGTAGATTCCACAACTTCATGAGGCTGAAGTTGGTTGCTTATTCCTAGTTCCTTATTCCCAGTTCCTCTTCCAATAAAAGCTTGTTGTTAATGAAATTCTCTGTCTTTAGGATGTGTAATTCATTAACTATGCATGTTTACTAATTACTATGTAAAATAATATCCCACATCAAGTACAGAGTCCTAAATGAAGGTCAAATTAGGATGGGATTATGGGGCAAAATACTTCCTGGGCTACCACAGACTTCCTGTTGCTGCCACTGGGGGACTGTCCCAAAGAACTCTGACCACAGTCCTGCCTGGCCCAAAGCACAGTTTAGTCATGCCAGGCTGTCAACTGACAACCCCCCTCCAGCCACTTTACTAAGTATTTGGGCTTGAATTAGGAACTGGTTTTTGGGCTGGGATTATAGCTAGAAAACCTTGGGCCATCCCATGACATGCCTCTGTGCCACCAGGGGCATGTAACAGAGTGCCATCCCTGGCTGCATTTTTTAAAGGCCAGTGAGTGGGGCACCCTTCCAAGTCCTGCTATATTCTGTCCTCCTCTTCTGGGGAGGAGCTTCCCCACTTTTGCTTTCCTGCCACAACTTGATGTCACTTGGTTTTTAAAGAGGGAGGCTGACCCAAAGGTTCCCAGATGGGCTCTAAGGCTCACCACCTAGAAGATGACCTTTTGCCTTAAGGGCAAAATGCACACTCTGACCTTCCCTTGATGTGCCCCATGCCTCAAGGATGTGTTTTATAATTTCCTCTTTATGTTGGGGTCTCAGCCACTGTGGGCTTATCCCCCCTCTCTCTAGATAGGCCTGTCAGTCAAAACCCACTAAGCAGGGCTTGACTCTGAGGCTCTAGCTCTTTAACACATTTGGGTTCATGGCCCTCCATTTTATACTTTCTGTGACACCAGGCCTACTGGCCCTTCTACACTGCACTCCTGTGGCTCCAAGCTGTCAGGGCCTCAGCCCCCTCTGGCTTGCCCCTTTTTCTGTAGCTAGGGCTGTTCACCTAAGCCCACCCACCAGGACCCAGCTTCAAGGCTCCTAGCTTCCCTTCAAGTGGCTCTGGACTCTTGGCACTAGTGCTGCACCCCCTAGTGCACAGGGCTTCTTGAGCCCTCTGCCATGGCACTCTAGCACTAATGAGGTCTCCTCCTCCCCTAAAGCCTCATCCACAAACTACCAGCCTTAACATTACATGTAAACAATAGGCCCCAGTGGCCATATAAGGAAAATAAAGGTAGGAGAGGCAAACTGCCTGCTTACATGTGATTGGGCTTCTGTCCCCCAGCTTGTCACATTCTTCCCAAGGAGGATGCTGCAGCTTCTCTCTAGTCATCAGGAGTCCCCTTCTCTGCCTGAGGTTTGTATAGTTCTGGCCTTTCCCTTCCCGTAACCTGACCAGCCAGGAAGGCTCAATCCTTAACCCCTGCTTGACTGGATGACTGCACCCAGAAAGTCCTGGATATAAAGAGGCTGCCCTGCTTCCTGGTAACAGGGCTAGGGTTCCCTATTACAGGGTCTCTCTAGGACATCTCTGACCAGAGACTTGCCTGGCCCAAAACACAGTTTGGCCATGCCAGGCTGCCAACTAACATCCCCTCTGCCCCGCAGCCACTGTACTAAATATATGGGATTGAATCAGGAACTGTTTTTTGGGCTGCGATTGGAACTAGAAATGCTTCTTGGACCACCCCACACAATGACTCTGTAGCACCACGGGACTCTCCTGGACATCTCTGACCAAAGTCTTGCCCAACCCAAAATGTGGCTTGGCCATGCCAGGCTGCCAATTGACAGCCCCCCAGCCACTGTACTATGTATATGGGTTTGAATTAGGAACTGGTTTCTGGGCTGGGATTATATCTAGAAATCGTTCTTGAGCTATCCCATGGCATACCTCTGCCACCGGGGGGCTCTCCTGGACATCCCTGACAAGAGACTTGGCTGGCCAAAAACGTGGTTTGGCCTTGCCAGGGTGCCAACTGACAGCACCCTGGCCACTGTACTAAGTATAATGGCTCGAATAAGGAACTGGTAGTTGGGCTGGGATTATGGCTGAAAATCTTTCTTCAGCCACCCCACACTGTGCCTCTATGGCACTGGGGAACTCTCCTGGACATCTGTGACCAGAGTCTTGCCTGGTCAATCCCCACGTACTGTTTACATTGCTATCAATCAGGAGCTGCTCTTTTGCTGGGATCATGGGGCAAAATCCTCTTGGCATCATCCCAAAATATGTTCCCACTACCAAGGGAGCCTCGTGAAGAAATCTGGGCATGTCCCTGTTCTACGCAATGCTTGGTTTTTGAGTGTGAGCCTGCCAATTGACAACTAACTTTTAAGATCTCTATGTTGCTATTCCACCAGGTGCTGGATTGCAGGAAGAATGGCTGCATGAAAATACAGGGCATCTATACATGTGGTGGAACTCTGCTCCAATGCATGGTATTTAGCACATGTCAGAGAAGATTCGATCAATTCAGTCTGCTTCCAATCTGCTGAAGCGTGCTAGTTAGCGTATTAATTAGTGAGCTCCAGCAGCCTCCGTGTTATGTGTATACACTGCCCCCACGTTTCAAAATGGCAGCAGTGGTGCTTTAACTAAAGCTCAAGGGAGAAAAGGGGAACAGTGGTACTCACTAATAAAAACCTTAACTATTAACCTTTAACTGTAGCTCAGAACTGATCACAGTCACAGTCAGTGGCAATCCAACCTGGGGAGCTCCCTCCTAGCCCAGTCACTTGAGATGGGAGTCTCACCCAGGCTGCCATCCAGGGACTCTACCACATGCACCAGTTTAGTAGTACTTTCTGGGTAGGGAGGACCACCCCAGAGGCTCTGTTGCTTTCTGCTGCCAGGGGTAAAAGTCCCTCCTGACCCCAAATATGGTGATCGGTCTGACCCTAAGTAAAGAGCAAGACCCTCCAGTCAGGACTCTGGCTTTGCTCCTAGCAGGAGAATTGGCATACCCCAGTTCAAGTCCCCAGCCTTAGCTGTAGTAGCACTCATTACCTCGGAAAAAGGCTTAAAAACACCCCAACACATGTAGATATAGCTATGCCTAAATCATCCCTGACCAGTAGCTGTCCAACCTCTTCTTGACACCTCCAGCAATGGAAAATCCACAACTTCCCTGGGCATTGATTCCACTGCCTCACTAGTCTTATAGGGAAGAAGTTTTTCTAGCTATCCAATCTAAATTTACTTTGCTGCAGCTTTATGCCATTGGTCCATGTCCTCCTCTTTGTAAGGGTTGCTGCACTTCTCCTGGGCTTCTACCACCTACGACAGTCAAAGTAGCAACAGTTGGGTAATGAGGGCCACACAAGACTTACTATGACATAATGCTGGAGAGCTTGCAGCTGCAGCCCACCCCACCCCACCCTGCACGCAGATCTGGAGGTGCATGCCCCCTCCCAGGGTGCATGCCCTCCCTCCCCACGCCCCCACACAAGCCACTCATGGTTCTGTCCTGCCCCACCTTGGCTGTAGGGCCTGCCCCTGCTCTAGCCCGACTCTCTCCCTCACTGCCATTGGGGGGTGGGCAGATCGAGGCCCCAGCAGTGAGAGAGGGAGTGGTGCTAGGGCTGGGACCTTGATCTGCCACTCCCCCCACTCCTTTCCCCACAGACTTACCTGCTGGGGACGCATGTGCCCAAATATTTTTTTTCCCTCTGCCTTGATCTGCACCCCCCCTTCCCTCCTTATTGCCTTACCTGCTGGGGGGGGGTGTAGATCTTTGTTTGCTTTTAAATTCCAAAATGTATCTCCTACTGAAAAAGTTTGGAGACCACTGATGTAGACCTACTATAAAGCACTGTATTCAGAAGCACTTTTATTCTGAAGAGTTCATTGAAAAGATCCAGGGAGTGACTTCTGTCTGGAATCTTTTCCTTTTGCCTACACCTGTGTTTTTCCATCAAAACTATTGCCACCCTGATCTGGGTTAAAGAGCCCAATCTACCCTACCATGGAGTGGACTTTGGTGCCACAACGTTTTGGTGGCATTTCCTCCGCTGGGGTAAGACTAATACCCCACCCTAAGGTTCTCGTCTGCAGAAGGCCATTGGCAGCCTAGAGGTTGCCAGGTTATTTAATCACTTGCCAGCACTCAACATTAACAGTCACAGGTAGTACCATCTACCATAGGTAATGGTAGTAGGTGAACCCAACCTGACATGCATTAGCACCAGTCCAGTGCTCTTAATTCCAGGAGAGTGAGGCTTTGTATTTAAGTATCTGTGTGTATCCTTGCAGATGTTCTTATTGTTTCTAACACATTCACACAGCAAGAACATTGTTACATGAATTACCAATTAACTCAAATGACGAGCAAGACCTTATGAGGGGGATAAGGCAAAACTATTGATTATAATATTCAAAAGAGCGCTCATACACACACACACACGTACTCACTCCCAATTACTAGGCAGATGTTATAGTTACCAAAGTTTGTTGCTCAAAGACTATACACTAGATGGCCAACCTAGTTAGTATGAGATCAGAAATGGGGGATACAGACGCGTCTGTGTTCCAGTGAAGTTCACAAAGTGTTACCCCACCTCTTGCTGCTAAATCTCTCTCCTTTATAAGGGTTTTCAAGTTGGTGTTGGGTGACTGGTCCGCCTTTTCTGATTCTGTGGTTCCTTTGTTTGAAATCTCAGTACTTTTCCATCCTGACAAGCAGTTAGGCCCATGCATCATTGTCTTTATGTGTTACTCTTCAATAACTCTGTTTTACAGTAACCTTCCATTATTGCTGCTGTGTCCAGGGTCTCTAGCTTTGAGATGTTGCAGACCTTGTCTTCAATCTTATCTTTTCTGTTTACCTTTATTCTTTGCCTGGTACAGACTGGATTCTTCAGCCTTTTCAGCACGATTCACCATTTGGTAACTTGTTTGCTGACATATAGCTTGTACCATTAACTCTTCATTCATTCATCCATACATCCAAATATATATATAAAGACACAATAACAAACTTAATTTATAATAGCAACTTAAAATCACTGTATTAAAACATAAAATGACTGCTATACTCATGCTAAGCATTATTGATTTATAATCAACTTAATTAAAACTAAATATTATTAAAAAAAAACAATGCAAATTAGCTTAAAACAAATAAATCAATGCTGGTGCAACAACATGGCTTGGTGTACTTTCCTTCCTAAGAGCTTTGGGGATCTCTTTAGTTGCTAATGTATCTCCACATCCTACCTTTTGCATTCTAAAAGCTCATCCTAGTAACACCAGCTCTCAGTAACACCAAATTTGTGGAAACATACAAAATGCTCACTAATATTGTACCATTAGCCCAACTATTTTATACCCGCAATGACAAAAATCTTTGTTTTGGTGAGCTCTGATTGATGAATTTGCATGTCTCATGTTTTCTGTTGAACTAATCGGGACTGGTGACATATTTTAACTAACAACAAACCATCTACTTATCTCCAGAAGACATAAATACAAAATACAAGAAAGGGATTTTGGGAGCAAGGGAACAGAATACTACCATCTCTGAAAAGCCAGAGAATGGCATTGAGAATGTATGGTTTGGTAATTTTATATATAGGTATGCATATAGCTATTTACTTAATGTCAGCACAGCTACAGCATAATCTTACACTACCAACTTACTTAATGTCACATATAAACATATCTGGTGGAAAGAGCCAAGGATCAAATTTTTCAATTCTTCTGAGAGCCAGATTCACTGAAAGTGTTATGAGTCATATGCATGGTTTTTCATTAATGAACTGATGTTTACTGAATTTCTGTCTTCCATTGCACTTGTTCCCTTTGACTCAGAAATATTAAAATAGGTAAAGTATTTGCTAGAAAACCTGATAATAGTACTTTATGCAAAATTGACCTGTGATGCATTGTGACATCTCTATTTGAGCAGTTACACTAAAGACGAGTTGAAGAACCTATGTCTTTAGAAGGAAGTAATATCTACCAAGTACCTGTTGATAATTCTTGCTTAAGTTGGTGCTGTGAGGCAGGGACTTACATTAAGGATGTAGCTGCAACAGTAAAATATTTTCATACATGTGTATTTCAAAGCTGGGGAGCTGTAATAAAAAACAAAGAGCGAGTTCCTTATTTGAACCCATATACTTAGTACAGTAGGCATGAGAAGTGCTGTCAGTTGGCAGCCTGGCACGCACAAACCGCACTTTGGACCGGGCAAGACTCTGGTCAAGGGTGTCTGGGAGACTACCCGGTGACACAGATGTGGTGTGGGGTGGCCCAAAAAGGATTTCCTGCTGTAATCCCAGACCAAAACCCAGTTCCTTATTTGGGCCCATGTACTTAGTACAGTGTCTGTGGGGGCTGTCAGTTGGTAGTCTGGCATAACCGAACCATATTTTGGGACAGGCAGGACTCTAGTCAGAGATGACCAGGAGAGTCCCCTGGTGCCACAGAGGCATGCTGTGAGGTAGTTGAAAATGGATTCCCAACCATAATCCCAGTCTAAGAGCCAGTACCTTACTTGAGCCCATATACTTAGTACCGTGGCTGGGGGGAGCTGTCAGATGACATCCTGGCAGGGCCAAACCACCCACTGGGCCAGGCAAGCTCTGGTCAGAGATGTCTGGGGGAGTGCACCGATCCCATAGAGTCATGGTGTGGGGTGGTCAAAAAGAGTTTCCATCTGTAATCCCAGTCTCAAAACAGTTCCTTATTCAAGCCATTATACTAGTACAGTGGGAATGGGGGGTGGGGGGGGTCAGCTGACAGCCTGGCAAAGCCAAACCACACTTTGGGCCAGGCAAGACTCTGGTCATGTATGTCCATGAGAGTCCCCTGGTGCCACAGAGTCATGGTGTGGGGTGGCCCAAAATGGATTTCCAGCCATACTCCCAGCCCAAAAGCCAATTCCTTATTTGAGCCCATATACTTAATACAGTGACTGAGGGGCTGTCAGATGGACGCCTGGTGCTAACAAACCATGCTTTGGGCCGGGCAAGTTCATGGTCAGAGATGTCTTGGGAGTGTCCATTGGTGCTGAAGAAGCATGGGTTGGGGTGCCCCAAAAAGGATTTGCAACTGTAATTCAAGCCCCAAACCCAGTTCCTTATTCAAGCTTTTATACTTAGTTCAGCAGGCATAGGAGGCTGTCAGTTGGCACGTTTTAGGCTGGGCAAGTCTCTGGCCAGAGATGTCCAGGAGAGTCCCCTGTTGTCACAGAGTCATGGTGTGGGGTGGCCCAAGATGGATTTCTATCTTTAATCTCAGCCCAGAAACCAGTTCCTAATTCAAACCCATATACTTAGTACAGTGTCTCTGGGGAGGGAGGGAAGAGGAGGGGGGTGGTGATGTCAGTTGGCAACCTGGCACAGCCAAACCGTGTTTTGGGCCTGGCAAGTGTCTGGTCAGAGATGTCCATGAGAGTCCCCTGGTGGCATAGAGGTATGCCATGGGGTGGCCCAAGAAGGATTTCTAGTTATAATCCCAACCCAAAATCCAATTCTGTATTCAGGTGCATAAAGTTAGCAGAGTAGCTGGGGTGCTATCAGTTGGCAGCTTGATATGGCCAAGGCGTGTTTTGGGCAAGACATTGGTCAGAAATGTCCAGAAGAGTCCCCCAGTGGCGCACAGGCATGGTGTCAGGTGGCCTAGAAAGGTTTTCAATCTGTAATCTCAGACCAAATGCTAGAACCTTTTTCAAACCTATATACTTAGTACAGTAGGAATGGGGGATGTCAGTTGGTAGCCTTGGCACAACCAAGCCACACTTTGGGCCAGGCAAGTCTCTAGGCAGAGATGTCCAGGAGTGTCTCCCAGTGCCACAGATGTATGCCATGGGGTGGCCCAAGAAGGATTTCTAGCTATAAACCCAGCCCAAAAACCAATTCCTAATTCGAAACCATATATTTAATACAGTGCTGGGGGGGGCGGGGGG
>NW_017729006.1:44140627-44141145 GCF_001723915.1 Gavialis gangeticus | reverse complement strand
GTCAGTTGGCAACCTGGCATGGCCAAACCGTGCTTTGGACCAGGCAAGACTGTGGTCTGGGTTCTTTGGAACAGTCCCCTAGTGGCAGCAACAGGAAGTTTAGGGTGGCCCAAGAAGTATTTTACCCCATAATCCCATCCTATTTTGACCTTCATTTAGGGCTCTGCACTTGATGCAGGATATTATTTTACATTTTAATCAGTAACTATGCGTAGCTAATAAAATTCTCTCTTTAGGATATGTAATTCATTAATAACAAGCTTTTACTGGGTCTAGATTAGCTTTGGTACCAGAAATAAGGAACTGGGAATAAGCAACCAACTTCAGCCACATCAATTTCTCTAGGGTTGTTGGTTGTAGCCATGTTGGTCTAAGGACATAGGCAGAAAAAAATATTTGGGTACATGTAGTATCTTTTATTAGACCAACTAAATAGTTGGAAAAATTGTTCTTTGCAATCTTTCAGGTACAAACACCCTTCTTCAGGCAGTCAGAGAGTCTCTTTTGTACCCCAAAGC
>NW_017729006.1:44121866-44140481 GCF_001723915.1 Gavialis gangeticus | reverse complement strand
TTCTTTGCAATCTTTCAGGTACAAACACCCTTCTTCAAGCACAGAGAGAGTCTCTTTTGTACCCCAAAGCTTGCAAAGAACAATTTTCCAACTATTTAGTTGTGTTTTATCTCCAATAAAAGATATTACATTTACCCAAATAACCTTGTCTGCCTACAACCTCTCTAGGTAATCTGTTCCAGTGCTTAGTCACTCATATTTAGAAAATTCTTCCCAATATTCAACTTAAACTATTATCTGTGGCCACAGGAAACTGCACAGGGAGTAAGTCTTCAATTGCAAGAAGGAAAACTTATCACTAGCTTCTTTATAACTCCTCTGTAGGTACCCCATGGGTGTCACTACTGAGTTCTCACCTTTAGAAGCTTCCCAGTGTCCCATATCCTCCATCATTTCCACCTTTTCAATATTCCCACCTGCCCCATCTAGTTGTAAACTCAATAGGGGAGGCTACCCAGAGGGTGAGACAGGCATGCTTTGAGGAAGCAGGCCCTTGCCTGGTCTGGAGCTCCCTAGTGCCATATTACTTTTACTTTAGCTGAGCCCTCTAGCTTAGGGGACATGGTCCAGGCCTGCTGGCTCCTAGCTCAGCTTTAGTCACGCTTTGCGAACCCCGTTCCAGAATTCATAATATTCACCATGTTGACTCCCAGTGGTCCCAGAACATAAGTGGTCCATACTCTCTACTGGCTTGACCGAGTTTCTGTGGTCCCACATGTCCTTCAGCCACAGCCTGGTCCTCCAGGGAACAAAATGAAGAGCACACAGTGCCAACACCTGTCCACAGAGAACAATGTCTCTCAGAGGTTCACCTCACCCTTGGTTGGTGGGCTCCGTGTCAAAAGAAAACAGGACAGAAAATGCACAGGGTACTTAGCTTGCTTTTGGAAAAGATCCTGTTCACTCAGGGCTTCCTTCTAAGTCCTCTTTCTGCAGTCGAGTCTTCTGTCCTCATGTTTCCCAGGAAGGGGTCTATCCTTGGTGGCTCCCACAGTCTGCCTCTTCCTCTGGCTTCTGGCAGGGACTTATGCAGCATACTCTGGACCACCTGACATTTCTCTTCTGCCTCTTGGCTCATCAGGCTGTGTCTGCACCTGGACCCGACAGACCTCTTTCACAGCCCTAGGTTTTGCTGAACTGCAGCAATACCCAGAAGGCGATTAACCCAAACCATGTGATAAAGGTAAAGGGAAGGAGCAGAGGTAAAAGGAGAATGATAGAGAGCACAGGGGTGGGGACAGAAGAGGAGGTGCTGCCCTCGGGAACTAAATGGGAAAGGCTGTTCCTGCAGCAGCTGGAGTGAGGGCGGAAAAAAAAAGTAAAAGGGCTGGATGGGATACTAGTGAGAGCAAACCCTAAACCTACCAACCTTCCTAGTAATAAGGTAGAAGCCCCATTACACCCTTTTTAGGTGTTGGAAGTATTGTCAGATACTCCTTCAGTCTTTTCTTCAGACTGAATAATCCCAGTTCTTCCAATCTTGCCTCTTAAGTCATATTACCTAAACCTCTAATAATTTGTTGTTGCTCTCCAGTTTCTCATTTGTCCACATCTTTCTTGAAGTATGGTTACTAAAACTGGACTCAGTACTCCTGGTGAGGCCTTTCCAGTCCTGAGTACAGTGGAATAATCAATTCCTTTGATTTGCTTCTGTTAATATCATCCAGTATGTTATTGGCTTTTTTGTAATGAGCAAAAGTTTGGCTCATAATCAGTTTGCAGTCCATTATAACCCCCAGGTCCTTTCATCAGTACTGCAGCTCCACCATTCATTACCTAGTCTGTATTTGTGCATGGGATTTTTCAGTCCTAAGCGTAATATTTTTCCTTTGTCCTTATTACATTTCATTCAATTAATTTCAGACCATTTTTTCCGGGTTATCAAGGTTATTCTGAATCCTAATTGTATGCTCCAAAATTTCTGCAAATCCTCCTAACTTCATGTTATCAAGTGTGTATTCAATCCCCTAACTTTGTGTTGCCAAGCGTGCATTCAATCCCATATTCATCCCTACTTATATAGCCAAGTTTCTATTTTTTGTAGGAGGATTTCTTCTGAGTTTCAGTTCCTTGAAGAGTTCACCATTTACCCGGGCTGGGCTTCTGTTACACTGTCTATTCTGTCTTTGCATTGGGAAGTTTGGTCCTGTGTCCTTAATGGCCATGCCAATTAAGGTAGACGAGTATGGCTGTGAGGTATGTGACACCACAGGCCCATCTGCACCATCACACACTGCACATTCAGGTGTTTCCTGCACTGCTTGCAAAGGGTTGTTTTGACCCCTGGAGGTCCCAGGGTCAAAAAAACCCACACAGAAGAAAGCAGGGTGGCCCATGTGGAAGCAGCACATACCACCTAAAATCAGAGCCTGAGCAGCCTCCAAGCTGCAGGAGCACTGCAGCTGCAGCTTCCACAGCCCCCAGGATCCCAGCAGAGTTGCTGGCCACAGCCTCCCCTACCACACCTAGGGTAACTTGCTGCATGCCACAAGGTGTGCCGCTGCTAGCTGTCCCCGGAGAATCAAACGTTTGAACTCATCTGGACGCAGCCAATATGTCTTCCTTACGTTATAGCCACCACCTCAGGGCTACTTTTCCCCTTAGACTCATCTTCCATAGAATCAGTTCCCTGAGTATGTTAAAGTCTGATTTTCTCAAGCCCACTTCCTTTATTCTACTGCTCTCTTTCCTTCCTTCTTTTCCTTAAGATTCTTAACTCTCTCATTTCATGGTCACTGGGCGTGTCTACATGAGGTGCTTTACTGTGCAGTAGTGTAGTTTACTGCACAGTAAGTGCATGTGTCTACACGTGTGCACATTGTGCAGTAAATGACACTACTCATGAGTAAATTTGCTACCTGCAAATGAAAGTAGCAAATTTGCTCACAAGTACTAACTGTGCAGTAATGCACTTGTAGATGCCAACTGGGAGCAGATTTGCTCCCAGTCAGTCCTTCTGCTAGGAGGCCAGCCTGAGGCTAGCCCCAGGGCTCCGGGCTGGACTGGCTGTATGCCTGCCTCAGGCCCTTAAAAACCTGCAGGCATTTTAAGCCCTGGGGCACATGTAGGCAGCCTGAGGCCACTCCAGGCTCCTGTACCCCCCTGGGCAGGCCACACCAGCCTGCCTGCACTCCAGCACCACTGCCTGGCACTGCAGTGCTGTGCAGCTGCTAGGCCCACACTGTCCGCAGCAGCACCCTGCAGGCCTGGAGGCCATGGGTGACTGGTGCTTCTTGAGTCAGGGTGGGCACGTGACTTGCAGCTGATCTCACTGACCAAAAAGTGGCCATGCCACTTCCGGAAGTCCCGCAGCCATTTCTGCTGGCAGACCCACTCCCTGGCTGGCACACCCACCTGCCCCACTGCCCATTGCCTAAACAGGGACAGCAGTCAGACAGGGAGTGCACCAGCACTCTCAGAGGGTGCATGTGCACCCCTGTGCACCCCCTAAGTATTGCCACAGGGGGAGGCCATCCAGAGTTTAGGGTATAAACCCAGAAAACTTTCTTCATGAGCCATTGCATCATGAGCTGAAAGTGCTTGGTAGCTTGCTGTTCCAAATAGCAAATTTGCTGGTGTATATTTTAGATTATTTTAAGGGTGCTACAGGGGGAATCACAATATTGGCATTGTTGGGTGTGAACACTCTTTAATCATGTATTATTTAACCCAGAGATTTAAAACAGGAATCCATGGTGTTAAAAACATTGACCTGTTGTAGTCTTCCAGTTCTTTGCAACAGAAGAATTTCTAATATTTTTTCATAGTCAAAAAATGAGAAGTAAGAGCTGGCATTTTCCAAGGAGCCCCTTGACCCTAATGAAGGGTGCTTTGAGTCTAAAAGGGGGCACTTTAACTAAAGCTCATTGGACGAGTTTTAGTTAAAACACCCCTGCTGCCATTTTGAAATGTGGGATGCTGAATACACATGATGCTGCAGCACACTGAAGAGTTCTAATTGGGATGCTCCAGAATGCGCTGGAGCACCTGTCTAGGAACCCTAGGCTTCCATCTCCATCCATCAGCCCTTGCTTCCCATTCCAGGCGGTAAGGTAGCACAGCCCACAGCAGCAGGGGAGTACCTGACATGGTTGCAGTAGAGTGTGTGGGAGGCTTCCCATGTGTACGGTGCAAGGTGGAGATGAGGTCCAGTGGGCCCATAGCTCACTAGCATAGCCCATGTGGCATGCAGGCCACAGCCACTTTAAAGTTGGACAGTCCTGTACTAAAGGGTAACCAGTAAGAATTGCTTAGACACACTTAGCTGCTTAGCCACTAGTGCCTACCTTATACCTTTGTGAGGTCTACAGTAATGTCAACAGACAAAGGCAAAATGTTGGAGTACATCTAACAGATAGTGGGTCGATTCAGACATTTACTCCAAGAAGATTTTTAGAGCATGAGTCTTCTCAACAAATCCTAGAAGTCCTCAGTATCTTTAGGTGGACAAGTGTGAAATACACAAAATAAGAATGTATAGATAGATACTTGGAGAACCTTCATTCTCCTCATCTTGAATTCAAGACCATAAGAACATTTGATATAATTAAAAGGTAGGAAAACTCATAGTCAAAATGAGAAAGTAGTGTAGTGTAATTAAACTGGAACTCTTGACCACAGGAAAGTAGAGGCCAAAAATCAGATGATCCCAAAAGGGATTGGATATTTATATAGGCATCAAGAATAGCCAGAATTATAATTACTAAGAAAAAGCGTGGAATCAAAATAGGCCTGTGCTTTAAGGCCTAATCACAGGATGAGATCTTGTCCTGTATCTGCTAGGGTTTTTATACTTTCCTCTGGAGCATCCTCTGAGAATTGCCAGAGCCAGATACTAGCATAAATAGATCAAGGAGCGATTCAAAATGTCAAGTTTTATGTTCCTCTCCTGTAGAAGGGATTCTAGGTTCCTACATGAGTTTGTTTGCTTGATTCTGAAGAAAGGAAAATGAGTGATTTCACAAGTATGTAAATAGGAGTGAGACAGGAACATGGTAAGAATATGGAGATTATTGATAACAACTGTGGGGGAAAGAGTTTTTGGAGCAGAATGACTTAAAATGATGATGTCGAGATGGGGATCTATGTGTATATCTAGTTTGCTTTTTTGCCTCTCATCATTTTGCTATTTTATACTGACAAAGTGATCCCTCCCCCAAACTTTCTTCCTACGCTTACACCAATTTACATATTTTGTAGAGCAATAATCTTAACAACATTCCCAACTACCACTGGAAAAAAAATCCCTACCACTTGGGAGCCAGTGCATGTAATACTTAATTTGCTGCTTGTGGAAAAAGCATCATGGTACTCTATAGTGCAAGAAATAGGACCCAAAGGACAAATTTTGAGCATAAAATGTCCAATATCTTTTCCCATTTATATATTAATCGGACGTAGCTTGCTTCTCACTTATTCTTCCTTGGACCATCATGGTTACCATGCTACTTTTTATACTGCATCCATTTAAGATGCAAGATATTCTTGCATTCAAGAACGTTATCCCAATTACATAGCTGGTTCAAAATAAACAAGCTTCCTGGCCAGCTCACCTCTATTTCTTGGACATGCAATGTAGAGTGGCAATCCCACAGGCAACCAGAATTGTTAATTCCTGAGAATGAAAAATTTGCCAGATTAGAAGATCTGTCTGGTAAAATCTAGTTTAAGGTGTAAAAAGTGTCACTAGACAAAATTTACCAAGTAGCACACAGAGTAAACCAATATAGAATCAGTAATGCATATACTTTGTTGCTCCAACAACAAAAAATCACTAAAGTTATCAACAGTTATCATCAGCTATTTTGTCGAAGGAGACAATAGAGCAGCAGGGACATTTACTCACTGTTGTATGGCACTTAAGGGGAGGATCAGGCACCCCTTAATACAATGGATGGAGATGACCGACACAGGCACTAGCAAAGCAACTATTACCTTTCCAACCAGCAGCGATCCTCCCATGTAACAGGGGGGGAAATTCACCAGCGACTTCCAATTTACACCACTTACTTTATATTGTGGCCTCGACTGAGCATTCTGCCCTTTTGGTAAAAAAGTGGAAACAAAAGGCAAAAAGACAAGACAGCTTATCTACTTTGAAAAAGTAAATTTATTTTCATTCCTTTAATTTTTCTACTGTAGTGTTAGCACTTAACATAAGCATCACTCTTCTACTTTCCTATTTACAATCCATTGTAATGTATACTCTACAAATACAATACATATTTTTTTTCAGAAATGTACGGGGAAATGCACAGTTTTTTAAGGTTTAAAAAATGACAAACTCATCTGTACAGGATTCTCAAAATTTATCAACCAATATGTAAAATTTATACAAGGCATTATCCACACAGCTCTGGAAGGGCATATGCTACACTGACAAAGCAGCAAACTTGCAGAAATACAATAAAATACAGAAAATAAAGTATTTTGGGTCACCAGATAAACAATTAAGAGTTAGTACCATTGAAGTTGTAAATTTAGCAATACCCATATTTTCTAGAAATGTGATCACAAACCTGGAGAATGCTCAAATATTAAACATTATATACACAATGAGGTAAATGTACCTTGGTCTTTTAAGAGGTAATTTAAGTTTAAAGCAACTGACATATTGAAGCTTTTCTTTTACATGTAAAAGTGTCAAACACCTTGTAATCATTTCAATGGCACAAGATAAAGGATCTAACTAAAAGTGGATTTCATGGCACTCAACTCACAAAACCATTATTTCATAAAAAAATAAAAAATTGCCTCTCGCGCCACTTGATAGACCTAAGTCTTCAGAGTCAATCCCACTACCCCTATTTACAAAGTCTGTTAAGATTACAAGCAAAAAAGTTTCAGTTGGTGGTGAAAATGTGCCAGTGCTGCTTAGACAGCTTCAATAAAACATCCCAGAATTCCAGCTTTCAAGGAGGAAGGGTTCCTGAAGAATTCCAGCATTCCAAAAAAGGATATTTTGAGGCTTTTTAGTACCAGACCATTTCCAACATCCCTTGCTATGCATGTCCATATTCATCTGGTCACAAGTCTGTAATTTGAAGTGAGGCTTCAATGCTACTAAAATGTCAAATTGATGAAATCTGTGAACCTTGAAGAAGTGAATGTATAATGCATGTATATATACAGTGAACATTTGCATCAGTATTTCTCATCAGAAATTGTTTTGGTATATCCTTGAAATGATACAAAATTAATCTTTTGAGTGCTAAAATAGTTTGGTCCCCCTGGCTTTCCAAGAGCAGATCTAGTGATATTACAGTTTAATTTAAAAAATATTGATGTGCGCCTGTGTGCACATATATAGATATATGATTTTACACAGGTAATATATAAAAAGCTACATAATATATACAGACACCCACTCATAAAAGGTGTTCAGATAATAAAATGAAAAACAAGAACAAAGCTTAAGTTTGTGATGTCATCAGAACCCAGGATACATACAGTTTTATTCACAATTTTCCTATTCTGCATTGTATTATTATATAATTTTCTTCCCCAAATAACTCCCATTCAAATACTAAAATTCATTACCCTAACCCCCTTCTGTGCATTTTTTATAACAATTTATAAAGCTTGACAATGATTGCTACTAGTTTTCAAGAAAGTTATGGCTAATGGGACAAAAAGATGACAGACAAAACTGAATTAAGCTAATCAGTTGTAGGGTAACTTGCATGCTACAGTCCTGTACCACTGCTCTAGACATTTACTTTTAAGAATGATAGAGTTCTATTTAGTTTAGCACAGAAGTATTTAAAATGTTTTAAAATCAAAGTTGTGAAATACTTCACAGTTTTTATAAAGGTCAGTACTGGTGGATTTTCCAATTTGTCCTCCTAAAAAGGTCATCTTCTCCCCACTAACGAAGTACAAAATAGAAAATTATATAGCTTCATTTTTTAAGAATGGCATAAAAAAAAAAATTTTTCCATGGGTGGATCCTGGAACATGGTGACAGGGGCGCAACAGCTATGTCCCACTCTTGACAGTGGGATGTATGCCTGGTGAAGACACCTCATTGTGCATGTGCCATACACCAGGACATGTGGCCGCAGTCCCTTGCTATGATCCTAAATACAAACCAGTGAGCTCTTAGAGCCCACTGGCATGTCAGCACAGCTGCGGCTGGACTGCTACATGTGCTGTTATCTCAGAGATCACAATGAGCCTTGAAGCTTGCAGCTCTCCCCCTTCCTCCTCACCCCAGCAATGCACAGCCAAAGTGTGCGTGTGGGGGGGGGGAAGGGGAGAGGGGGGGAGAGCAACTGAATCACCTCTCTGCACTGGATCCACCTCTGCCTATTTCTATAAAAGTAGTGCCAAGTACAAGTTCACACAGGGCTATTCACACAGGGCTATTCGAAACACATAAAAGGTTCATTTGGTTCCTCATCAAATTTTTGATGGGGAGAGGGAGGGGAGAGACTTTGATATTTGGCTCTTGCCATAATTTTTCCTTCAGTAGTGCCTCTGCCTACTCCCCCCTCCCCCCAACACCTCACTGATGACAAATCTTAAAGAAAAAAACTGTTTACTCAAAATTTGTTGTGAAAAGAAGTGGATACTAAGTAGATTTGGTGCAATGAACAGGTTTAAACATTACTTCTGGGGTCACTTAGCAGTTGTTTTTGGAAATTCATGGTGATATGCATTTTAATTGATGGAGTCTAGGTATGCATAAACTGACTGACCCTATAAAAATCTGACGGAGTCCAGGCATATGCAAGTGTGATCAATGAGGGCTGAGCCCATGCCAACTGGATACGGTCAAACACACCAACCTGATAAACCTATGTGGGCTCAGATCCAAAGCTTCTCTGACAGGAACTTTGCTTGTCTGTCAGATTCCATCCCACAGCAGGCAATGGTTGTAGTTAAACAGCAATTGATGGGTAAAAATGTTAGCAGTTCTAATTCCAAGCCCCTCAGAGGTCCACAATTCTATGCTGTACAACTCCCACTTCCAAGAAAACATTAAAGCAGGAAACATACAAACTATGAAACAGTTAAGGCTGCTATTGCACACCAATAAAAGCAAGGAAGTCAAAGGAAAATATTATGCCCTGCCTAGTACTACATAGACCTTTTTCACCCAGGCACCCACCTAATTACTACTACCATTTTGCATACATAAAGGACCCAACAAAATAACCTTAACAGTAGGGGTGTACAAACCGGGCTCTATTCGAATCAGATTTAGATTCGGCCCAAATCAGGGACAGTGATTCGATTAGTTGATTTGGATCACTGTCCTTGATTCAATTTGGCCGAATCCAAATCTGAAGATTCAGTGCGGATTCAGAGAATTAGCAATTCGGACACAGACACAGCTTTAAATGTTTTTTCTACATACCTCAAAGTACCAGCACGGCTCATGAATGCTGCGATGCTGGGGTGGATGGAGCATCCCACAGGAGCATGGGGGGCCCTCCACATACTCAGCGGCGAACCCAGAAGTTGACTGGAAATACTTCTGGTCCACTTCTGGGGCTGCTGGGCCACCCCACTCCCAGCTCAGCAATCTGCCATGGGGGGGACCCTGGGTGCCCCCCCAGACCCAGGATGCACCAGTCGCTGAGCTGGGGGGGAGTTTGGGGGGCCCCCTGTGCACTCTCCGGTGAGCCCAGAAGTGGACCAGAAGTCCTTCTGGTCCACTTCCAGGTCTGCTGCCAAGTGCACTGGGGAGCCCCGCACGCTCCTGTGGGGCACTCCATGCGCTCCAGCATCACAGCATTTACAAGCCACCTGCTACCTAGAGGTACGTAGAAAAAACATTTAAAGCTGTGTCTATGTCTAAATTGCCAAACCTTTCCAAATCTCTCAAATCAATTTGGAGGGTTCCGATTTGATTCGGAGAAATTTAAGGGTCCTCCGATTTTATTTGGATTCAGAGATTCAACCACTGAATTGGGCTGAAACTCCACTGAATTGAATCAGGGACCGAAGCTTTGCACAGCCCTACTTAACAGCACTATGGCTGAACAGCCTTTTACCAAACTACACTATCTCCATACAACTGAAGCTTCAAAAGTAGTCTTAAATGGCTGTATGCATAAGGGTAAAATAGAAGCAAAGTTAATGTTGCAGTGTTTGGCACCTGAGTAGTGGGGTTAATAAGATGTGTGCATCTGAGAGAGACCAAAAGGTTATAAGCATTAAATGGCATAATTTCCAAGAACTTGGGAGTGCATGCGTCTCGCCTGTGTTGTACATAAGAGTCCCAATGATTTTTTTTTTGTGCAACAATCAAATTGGTAGTAGGCAGACTAAACTATACCTTCTATCCCAAAGCCTAAACTCCCCTGAAAAACTTCTTAAGACAGCTAATTTCTCCTCAACTTCTGGTTTTTTATTCACCATAAAATGTTATTCATTCAGAAAGTTGGTCACAAAATTGTTATATTAAGTTTGTTAAAATTCTGTGATAGTCTGTAGAATTTAGGTAAATCTTGAATAAAGCTCTGCATATTTTTCCGGGTTCTTATAACAACACAAACCTGCCTAGCTTTGCTCTTGTAGTTATCATGAGGGTTTTAGAACCTTCTGGTATTTGTATCCAAAGACTTGCGGCTTGTCATTTTCAGTCTGAGACATATACACAAAGTATATGAATGTATAATTTATAAGCAGCTTTTAACTTTCTAAAAAAATCAAGCCCAAACATTACATATAATTACAGATTCAGTTAACTCTTATTTGCAAATAATACTGATTCTGAGCAAATAATAATAATAAAAAAGGCTTTGCAGAACTGCACAAAAAGTAAGTTTTTCCACAAGTGGCAAAGAACAACCCTCTTTTTCTTAAAAAGCCATTAGCCCTTCTTCTACTTCACATAGATACAGGTACTACCTGCTTTTTAAGAATACCACTTGATTAAAACAATTCTTCTTAGATATAATTACAACTCATGGCATGTGACATTTATAGAACAGGCTATGACAGTAAATAAACTAATTCCTTAAGTGGTTTAAGAATCAATTTTGTTAAAAGAAACATATTCCAAGAAGAATGTAACCATATTGAATAATGTGAATTATATCTTTAGCTAAGCAACAAAGTAACTGAATTTTTGAACTCTTAATTTTGAAACCAAAAGTACCATAGACTTATGTTCCCACTGATTTGCATTAGAAAGACTCAAAAGTGGCACTTACTGGTGAAGTACAATCTATTTTGAAGGCAATGCAATGTTCTGAATAAGTGAAAGAGCAGTAATAGTATAGAAAAAAAGATTGCATAAATTATGTTCCCCATAACTAAAAGAGGTCATTTTTGTAAATCAAGGTAAGTGTCCAATAGATGTAACCGTGGTAACTAGAAAGGTACACTGTAATAGTACATTCAAAAACTGAATCAAAGTTGTCTTACAGTAGTTTAGAATACTCAATGTACCAAATCAGGAATAAATCATTTAACCCCCTCCCCCCCAATGCACTGTATACAATTTAATGAACCAGTTGCACTATCTTAGAAACAATCTTCATATTTCCAGCAGTTAACTAAAAGTTAAGACCAGCAATCAACTTTTAAAATCAAGGTTACATGTTAATAAAAATAAGAGGCTACACAATATTTTATAAGTGTCCTGGGAAGGAGGTGTTCATAGTGCACAGAAAAAATTCAACATAACGGTTTACCATGTCCACAAGAACCCTGGGGCTAATAAATGACGTTCCTATGAAGTATCAAAAGGCATCAATAACCTTCTGTTCCCTCAGTGAGGTAGAACAATTAACCTTCTAAGCACGCCACCCAGGTGCAGATATGGATCTGTAGAGTGTTTTTCAGTAGCAAATCTAGGATTACATTTTTATGCCTTCCTGTTGACTGAGCTGTGATAATGTTTTCTTAATACGTAAAGCTGTTAGCCTGGCTGCTCCATTGGCATACCAACATTCCCGCATAATTTTTGCCATTACTCTTAAAGCCTGTAAAGAGAGAGAGAGAGAAGAGAAATCTATATTTTTCTATTTCAATTACAAATCAGTGTTATAGCTTAACCTCTTAAGAATTCTAATTTCTGAAATTCTTACAATTTATATATCATAGTAGCACCGAAGTATATTTTGTTGGGAATTCTAGATTCTCATTTCATTGAAGAAAAACAGGTTTCTGATGGTTATGCTTATTCTAGTACAGCTATTAGGCTCAGTTAAAATACAATTTTTTTTTATAAAAAATAAGCTGAAGTTTGAAGATCTGAGAGAGACATGAATATTGCCCTTTTAGTTTTTGTACTTCCAACTGAAAAAGAGAGAGAGAGGAGAAGCATCCAGAAGCCACCTTGAATTAGATATTCCGGTGCAGTCTCCTAAAAATGTGATTAATAGCATCCTTCAGTTGTCAACACCTTTAATTATGAGAAGTCTATTTCATGTATAAGATGCTAGAAATTTAACTCAGGGGAGAGATGCATGATAATTAGCAATGTTCTCTATAACAATTTTGGAGACCTGTTGCTGACATTTTAAGAATAAAATAAGAATAAGTAATTCTGGAGATCACAGGTGAGTTGAGTTAACCCTATTAAGAGATGACCATGTAAGTTCAATAAAAACTGTATTAGAAATAATATATTAATAGTAGGGCTGATGAACGATTAAAAAAAATAATCGCAATTAATTGGAATTTTAATCTCACTGTGCTGAGTAGCAGCTTCTGCCTGGCTGCTGCTGCTGCTTAGCATGGGTGGGTGAATCTGGGGCAGGTTGGGGTTGGAGCTGCGCACCTGGCCTAGAGCTGGTCCACTCCACTGGTCAAAATGATGTGCGCAATTAATGCGATTAAAAAAAAATTAATGCATTAATGCATTTTGCATTAATCGCGCAAGTTAACTGTAATTAACTGACAGCCCTAATTAAAAGTCAATTAGCCAAGACCTATGACAACGAGAAAATAAAAAAACGTACAGCTTGTCCCTGGAAGACACGTTATCCATAACCTTCATTTCTAAACCTTGTAAATGGCCCCCTGATTCTGGGTTTCTTATATGAAATTAAAGTCAGAAGGCTCTTGATCCATTCTAGTGATGGATGTTCTATAAAATACTCAAGACAGGAAAAGCTCACAGTTTTAATTCAGCAAATCAAAAGCACCTGGTTAACTTTATGGCACATGAGTTGTGCTACAGACTTCACTGGGAATTCTTACATATTTAAATGGTTTGTTGGACTGAGAATTAAGTCCTGAATTTGTAGGCTAGGGACAGAAATTACACATAAACCAGTGTAAGTGATTGGAAAGTGGTTCAAATCTGTAATCCAACAAGTTCAGTGCACACAAACCACTTTCAAAATGGCCGAAACCAGTTTAAGATGAACCTGGATGGATTTAGTATCAGTCTTGACTGATTTAGGTTAAATTGGTTTATTGAACTTCTGTCCCAGATCACCTCCAAATTCAAGTTAAATTAGAGTTCCCCAGTTTCCCAGGATGCTTTGCACCTCCCCTGCAAACCCCACCTTGTAGGAAAGGCAAACTAAGCTTGGTTCAAACTGTCTGCTCCAGTAAAGCAGGGAGGCAAGCTCTTGTGCCCCCTGGCTTCTGGCCTGGGCCACTGCAGGCATGTGGCTGCATTTCCAGAATCAAAAGTGAATGTCTGCTCACTTGCTTAATGGTTCAATCTACGCAGCTTAACCTGTGAAGATGAATTGATTCAGCCTTAGGTTTTTTTACTATTTGTACTTTGCCTTAAACTGCCATGGTAGCAGTGATGAATTTTACCATTACTGAACCACCAGAAACTGCCTCTGCCATCTGCTATTTTTCACAGTATATACAGCATATAATAACAAATCTGAAGATGTAAATAGTAAGGAGACTAGGTGAGCAGCAGTAAGTTTAATGTGTTAAGATACTGGTGACTTAATGCTTGTTTTTGTACTTCCAGTTGAAAGAGAGAGAATGAAGAGAAGAATCCAGTCCTCTACATTTTACTTACAGAATTTAAAGCTTCATTTGAAGTACTGTATTCATATTCAACCAACATTAACAAGCCTCAATGGGATTAAGCAAAAGAAAACTAAAGCCATTTTACTTCTGAATGACAGCCCACAACCCACACAGGGGTTTAATGAGTTTTAATATTTCAGGAAGCATAACGAACTTTCTTAACTCTCCTCATGTAAAGAGTTAGTTTTTCAGTCAAATTCACATAAAAGTATCCCTGCCTCATTTTCCATTTAGTTCAAAGACTTTATTTTGACCTCTGAAGTTTTCTAGACATTCATTTTAAAGAAAGCTTTGACTGATAACAGAAAATAACAATTAGTAAATAATCCACAATTATACGTTTTTGCAACTCTTATAATTTTGGGTCCTGGACCACATGACAAACAAAATCTTGCCTCAAGCACTGAATTTTTTAAAATTTCACTGAACACAGTAAATTTTCATATTTCTCTTGCATAATTTCTTCTTAAAAATGGTCTATAAAAGTATTTTGCTAGAACTTTTTGCGAAAAGAGCTACTGCCAGCTGAGTTACATCAGTAATAGTCCTAGATTAAGCAAGAGTCTGGTAGCTTTCTTTATTTCTGCCAGTATGTCACGCATGTCATGTTTTTGTTGCTACAATGTGTAAGCATAGACAGAGTCAGCAAATGGAAAATGTGGATTTTCCATTACATGCATTTTCTCATACTTTTACAGCTATAAGCCAGTTGAGATTTTCTTTGTTCCTTGGTATAATGTATTCCAGGCAACTGTCAGGCATTTATATGATTGTGGAACAACAGACTAGAAAACTTGCCTCTGGAACATCTGTTACTCAGTGAGTTCTGTTTGAATTATAAGTGATGACATACGTGTATTTGTTGATATTTTCATATGAACTTCAGTTACTGTTGAAAGGAAGGATCTTAGAACTGTCTTGTGGAAAAAACTTAACTAGCCTTGCTCAACATGTTGAATCTCAGCATACAAATCTCATTAACAAAATAATACTGTGCAATAAAAAAAACAAAAAAACAAAAAAAACACAGTGATCTAAGCCACTTAGTCTCAAACACATTTCCTTGTATTCTGATTTTGTTGAAGGCAGACATCAAAATTAATCATAGCTTCAGTTTACACTTAAATTATTTTTGTTTTAGCACACTTAGTAATATTCACCTCACAGCTTTGCCATCTATTGGGAATATTGGGCCTCAGCTTCTGCTCACAAACAACTTTCCTCATTTCTTCAACTGAGGGATCTGATGGGACTAGGTCATAGTATGGTAACTGGTAATCTTCATGAATTCCTGTAAATGTTAAAGAATTATTTAATGCAAGAACAGATGGGTCTTTTTATCATTTCTTTCTGCTGAACACTTATCTTTCATATAGTATTTTTTACCAGCAGACCTGAAAGTTTTTTATAAAACAAAGGTAGCATCACTATCCCATTTCACAGACTGAATTACTGTACTTACTCAAATATAAGACTACTCCCCCATAATTAGATTCCATATACAGAAAATGTTGTATCACAAATCACAATCACAAATGTTGTAATTTTCTGGGTATAGAATCTAATTATTGGAATTTTGCCTTGAATTCATCATGGTCCGACTGCTACAGCAAAGAAAATAAATCTGGGAGGGGTCAGATAGCCCTGTTTCCCTCTGCCTCCTCCCAACTTCTACTTACAGCCCCTTCCCCCTCCTTCCTTACCGTCAGAACTTGATCTCCTTAAGCCCACAGGCAAATTTGAAAACAGTGACCTTGAAGTAAACATATATGTAGTAATTTGTGCACAGGCAAGTTATTAGGGGTACCCAATAGACTTAGTTATGGAATCCAGCATTGATGCAGTTTACCTTTTGTACAACTGCAGCATGTTTTAATGCAGGTACTTCATAAACATACTTTGAAGCAGCACTTACGTATCTATTTATATATAACACAAACTATGCATAAAAATCCAAAGTCAAAAGGCTTCCAATTCACCATACAGTTCATTGGGCTGGGCCCCACCAGAGTAAACAGTGTTTCAAGCCAAGGTGACCCCACAAAACTCAGCACTCCAAATACCCACCCCCATAAAGGATCTATGTGCTAATTAGCACCGCCCCCCATGACTGGAACCAGGCATTCTTGTCAAGTCCTGGAATCCTCCAAAAAATGTGTACGCAGAGAAAGTGCAGAGTAATAACCTGGTCTGGCTCCACCTCATGGAGGGTGGGGCCACACTAAGGATATGCAACAGGCAGTGAGAGGGGCCTGAGGCATTCTGCATGAACTGTTTGGTGATGTCTGCCAGATGTTTAAGGCTGAAGAAACAGGAATCATTGGAAAGAGAAAAGAAATGTGAAGCTCAGCTATGGGAGTGAAGAAGTTGAAATGTATTCAGAGTAGTGGCTCACCATGACTAAGAAAAGTTGATACCAAGAGGGACTGCACGATATACAATCATAGAAAATTAGGGTTGCAAGGGACTTCAGGAGGTCACCTAGTCCAACACATTCCCAACTAGATCATCCCAGTCAAAGCTTTGTCTACCAGAGTCTTGAAAACCTCAAAGGACGGGAGAATCCACCACCTCTCTGGGTAACCTGTTCCAGGGTTTTACTACCCTCCTAGTGAGAAAATTTCTGCTGGACTCTCTCCAAGTTTTTCTACATTCTTTCTGTAGTGCGGGGCCCAAAACTACATACAGTACTCCACATGTGGCCTCACCACTGCTGAATAGAGGGGAATAACCACTGCTGAATAGAAGGGAATAGTCACTTCCTTTGACCTACTGGCAACAAAGCTACCAATGCAGCCCAGTATGCCATTAGCCTTCTTGGCAACAAGGGCACACTGGTGGCTCATTCAGCTTACTGTCCACTGTAACCCTCTAGTCCATTTCTGTAGAACTGTTGCCCAGCCAGTCAGCCCCCAGCCTGTACTGGTGCATGGGATTCTGTCCTAAGTGCAGAACTTTGCACTTGTCCTTGTTGAACCTCATGAGATTCCTTTTGGACCAATCCTCCAATTTGTCTAGGTCATTCTGAATCCTAGCCCTACCCTCCAGCATATTATCTTGTCACATGAGTAGATAAGTAAGGCTAACTGTACTCTTTCCTGCATTAGTAGGTGCATCATGAGCAGGTCTAGGGAGGTGATACTTGCCCTCTACGCAGCATTGGTGAGGCCACAGATGGTATACTGCATCCAGTTTTGGGCGCTACACTTCAAGAGGGATGTGGATAACATGGAACGGGTTCAGAGGAGGACTACTCATATGGTTGAGGGCCTGCGGGTAAGATCTTATGAAGACAGATTGAGGGACCTGAATCTCTTCCCGACAAGAGAAGGCTGAGAGATGATCTCATGGCTCTCTACAAACTCATCAAGGGAGGGGTCAGCAGGGAATAGGGGATACTCTGCTTACCAGGGCACCCCTCAGGGTTACAACAACCATAAACTGAAGGAGAGTAGATTTAGACTGGACATCAGGAAGAAATTCTTTACAGTGAAGGTTGCCAAAATATGGAATGGGCTTCCAAGAGAGGTGGTGCTTTCTTTTACCTTGGAAATGTTCAAAAGGAGATTAGACAAGCACCTGGCTGTGGTTACTTGACTCCAGTGCTCTTTCCTGCCCAGAGTAGGGGTCAGACTCGATCTGCTAAGGTCCCATCCAACCCTAGAAATCTATAAAATCTACTTCTCCCCGCAGCTTGGTGTCATCTGCAAACTTGCTGAGGGTGCACTCTGTGCCATCTTCCAGGTCGTTGATGAAGACATTGAACAAAACTGGCCCCAGGACCAACCCCCTGGGCCAATCTACTTGATACCAGCTGCCAATTAGACATCAAGCCATTGTTTACTGCTCTGAGCCCAATGCTCCAGCCAATTTTCTATCCACCTTATAATCCATTTATCAAGCCCATACTTCCTTAGCTTGCCTGCAAGAATGTTGTGTGAGACTGTATCAAAAACCTTGCTAAAAATCAAGGTATACCGTATCCACCAGTCTCCCCGCATCCACAGAGCCAGTCATCTCATCATACAGGGCAATCAGGTTGATCAGGCATGACTTGCCCCGGTGAATCCAGCTGACTGTTCCTAATCACCTTTTTCTCCTCCAAGAGCTCAGAAATGGATTCCTTGAGGATATGCTCCATTTTTCCAGGGACTGAGGTGAGGCTCACTGGTCATGCCAGGGCTGGGGAGTAGCATAAAGGCCCATGGCTGTGAGGCCAACCACCCAAACCACTCCAGTAACCCGTAACGTGGCCATGGTGAGATGACCCATGAAGCTAGCAACACAATTAGCAACCACAGACCAGATGACAAGGGATCACCCTGCAGTGAGGCCTGCCCCAACACAGGACCCCACCCCAACCAGACATGACCCCCCAAGCTCCAGGACCTGGCGAGCATCATAGCCCAGCCTCTGGCACAAATCTTTGAAAACTCCTGGTGCTCTGGTATAGTGCCCGAAGACTGGAAGAAGGCCAATGGGAATGTTTGTTCACCAGAGCGCCCCAAGGGATGATGAGGTCGAACAGTTATAAACTACTGCAAGACCGTTTCAGGCTGGACATAAGGAAGAATTTCTTTACTGTCTGAGCCCCCAAGGTCTGGAACAGCCTGCCATCGGAGGTGGTTCAAGCACCTACATTGAACACCTTCA
>NW_017729006.1:44102537-44116866 GCF_001723915.1 Gavialis gangeticus | reverse complement strand
TGAGCCCCCAAGGTCTGGAACAGCCTGCCATCGGAGGTGGTTCAAGCACCTACATTGAACACCTTTAAGAGTAAATTGGATGCTAATCTTGCTGGGATCCTATGACCCCAGCTGACTTCCTGCCCTTTGGGCGGGGGGCTGGACTCAATCTTCTGAGGTCTCTTCCAGCCCTAATGTCTATGAAATCTATGAAATAAGCCACCTGAATGGAAGAGCTCTCCAAGGCCACCACCTTTGAGGCATTGGAAGCCTCAGTGACCCAGCTCACTGAAGAGCTGTCAGCAGCTGCTCGACCCTGGCAACCCCAGGGAAGCAGCAGCCTGGCAGCCAGGACTGCCCAAGAAGATGTCCTCAGTGCTGTGACCTGGAGACAGCTTCCAGGATCCAGAAGCTGTACCAGGTCAACCACCCCAAGGCAAAGTGGGAGATCCTGGAGGGATCCTCAGCATTCTGCCAGACCCCTTGAGAGACCCTGTTCACCTACTTCAATGGTGTATTCATTCAATTGCATCTTCAACCCCCAGACAGAAACCGTTGCCCCAAGCCCTGCATCCATTGGACCCCTGACTCCTGTCGGCTCTGCGGAGAGATTCGAGGCAGACTACACATCCAAGGAAGTGGAGGCCCATGTGAGCAAGACCAGGGACACTGCACCTGGCAAAGATGGCATTAGGTACAGCCTATTGAAGAAGAGACCCAGGTTGCCTTAACCCGATGCTGCTCTTTAACTAGTGTAGGGGAGTTCAGCTGCCTGCCCAGCTCCTGGAAGAAGGGAATGGCGGAATTCATACACAACTGGGTGAGCTGAACGACCTGAGCAACTGGAGGCACATGGCCCTGTGCTCCACAATCTGTAAGCTCTATGCCAGCTGCTTTGTGGCCCAGATCACCAGCTGGGCAGTGAGCAAGAAGGCCATCAGCCTGAGCCAGAGGCCCTTCCTGTCAAACAAGGGCTGCTATGAATACAACTTCACACTCCAGATTATGCTGGATGACACTCAGAGGGCCAGAAAGCAGTGTGCAGTGATATGGCTAGACACCTCCAAAGCCTTTGGCCCCATGCCCCACTGTCACATCTTCAACACCCTCCAGATGCTCAGGATGCTGGATGGGACCATTCATTTTGTGTGGAAGCTCCATGACAGCTGCACCACCAACTTCTGGTCACCAGAGGGCGAGAAGCATGACATCCCCATCCAGTCTGGAGTGAAGCAGCATTGCCCACTCAGCACCATTGTGTTCAGCCTGGTAATGGAGCCGTTTCTCTAAGCAGTGGCAGGAGGCCCCAGCAGACTCAACCTCTACAGGGATAAGCTGAGCATCTTGGCCTATGCGGATGACCCATTTCTCCTTAACAGCGATACCAAGCAGCTGCAGAGGATGTTGGACATCAGCTCCAAGGGATCCAAGCGGATGGGGCTCTGCTTCAGTACTGCCAAGTCAATTACAGGAAGACAAGTGCCATCCTGGACTGCACTATCACCATCCAGGGCAAGCAAATGAGGTACCCGAGAGATGGAGAGAGCTATGTCTACCTGGGGATGCCCATCAGACACCGGGTGAAGCTGGAGGAGACCATTTGTGGGATCATGCAGGATGCTCACAAACTGGATTCTTCCCTGCTGGCCCCCTGGCACAAAATAGATGTGGTAAACACTTTCCTTATCCCCTGCATTGCATTAATCCTGAGGGGCTCAGTGGTTCCCAAAGCATCCCTGAAGAAGTTGGATGCTAAGATCTGAAAGCTGCTAAAGAAGTGGCTGCACCTCCTGCTGTGGGCCAGCAATGAGATCCTGCATGACCCCTACTGGCAGGGAAGCACCAACATGCCCACATGGGTGACCTGTGACTCTGCAGTGGTCACCCATGCCTTCTGCCTCTTGCCCTGCCCAGGTGAGCAGCATAGCTGCCAGCACCCTGAAGACCACCCACAAAAGGATCACAAGACAGCCCACTGTACATGACTTGGCCACCTTCCTGAGCAGCTCACTGGAAGAAGAGTTTAGCTGAGACAGCAGGAACTTCACTTTGCTGTGGAGTTAAGCCCATAACACCACATGCCACCTCAGGAATCACATTAGCTGCAACTGGACTTGGACCAAGGAGTAGCAGCAGCTGGGAGTCTTGCTGCTCCTAGCCCCCCAACACTAGCTTTGTCACTGTGACCCTGCATATGAGGACCTTCTTGGAGAGGTTCCTAAAGGATGCCACCTGAGTGAAGTATGCCAGCGACCTGAGGGCAAAACCTGGCCAGGACAAGGTCTTCAAGTTCACCTCAAAACAGGATGCAAACAACTGCTTCATGTTCAGTGGGAGCTTCATGTGGTACACAGACCGGTGCTTCATCCACCATGCCCACCTCGAGTGCTTGCTGTTCAACGGTGCTGCCTGGTACAGGAACCATGACAGGGGGTGCTGACCATGCGGCTACGAGGCAGAGATCCCTCCCCCACATTCTGTGCACCTACATGCCCCACACCCAGACTGTGACAGCTGTGTCACAATGCTGTCCAGGACCAACTAGCCAGAGCCATCCTGGCCTCAGCAGGGACTGTGTCTGTTAAAACACACTGTCACAGGCTATGAGAGCCAGCTATGCCTGGACATTGTTGTGACTGACAAGGACAGCAAGTGTGTCATGATGGTAGATGTCACTATTCTGTTCCAAGAACTGGCAGCAAGCTTTAGTTAAGGCCCAAAAACAGAAGCAAGAGAAGTAGCAGCTGCCAGCAGACACCTTGAGGAGCTGGGTATACGAGATGACGGTTGAGGCACTGATCATCAGGGCACTTGGAGCACTGGACCCTAACGAGAGCATCCTGTGCACCTGATGCTTATCTCGCCACTACACCAAGCTGATGCAGCACCTCATGGTGTCCAACACCATCCAACGGTTGAGGGACATCTATGTAGAACATGTTATGTGACAATGCCAGTATGTGGACTCCACCCAACTATCAACTAAAAGCAAAGCAGAAGGGACCATCTGCCCCCCTCTGCTCCCCGCCATTGCACCAAATCACCCCCAAGGAGTTTTAATTCTGGACTCTTCCCCACCCCCATAACTGTATTCCATATGTTACTTGTAACTGTAGGCATTTTCCAAACCATCTCCCTGTTACAATGTGGTATTGTTATGCTGGGTCTCCTGTATATTCTCTACTTTGTGTCACACCCCCTCCACCTCTTGGCTTAGTTGGCTGCACGCTTCATATGTAACTTCATTGCATTCCCACCCCTACCCCCATCCAGGCACCTGCTCAGCTCTTTCTGTTTCCTTGTGCTTTGAACTTTGTCATTTGAATTTTAATATTTTCTAATAAATTACATTTTTGGCAAAAAAGGGGAGGGTGTCAGGGCTGGCTCTGGCCCTCCTGGTGCTGGCTTGGTATTTCAGGACATCCAGGTCTGGCGCCAGCTCCCTCCAGAGGGAACACCTCCTCATACAGGGCCACATATACACAAAAAAAGGTTCCCATCACTGTTTGCCCAATACGGTCCACATGTTTTATAGTCACACTCATTGTTGACTGCATTTAATCAGCTTCACAGTTGGTTTCCATTGCTGACAAAATGCTGCTTTTGGCAGCAGTTTAATGATAGATCATGTATTTAATGAGGTTGCCTTGTATGCAAATGTAAGACAAGGTTCTACCCCCCCATGCTGACTGGGGGAAAAAACCCTAATTTCATATTTTAGTGCCTCTATTCAGAGAGTTCTGTAACATTTACTAGTAAGTTTACTGCTTTATGAGAAATGTGGCCATGTGCATTTGAGCCAAAAAATCCAGGTGTTTCACTAGTCATGAGACAGATAAAAATATTCATGAATTTATTTAAATAGTTTAATTTATCTAGTACCTTTTTATTCTGTGTATAATGAGACTTTACCACATGACTTCAATTATTCAAAGATAAGAAATAAAAAGTAGCAACTTGTAGACTGAAAATAAAAAACAGCAATATGACTTTAGTTAAAACAACATGAACAGAAATAAAATCATTGTCACCGCCTCTAAAGAAGCCCCATCTTTCTGTTTTTATTGTAAAATTTTATTTGAAAAGACAATCCTTTTGAAAGTACAACAGGTGGTGCTTTAACCTTATATTGAGGGATTCACACTTGGGAGTTTAATTCTTTGACAATTATAACCAGGGAAGAATTTTCCATTTTGGATTTTATTTGCTTAGGAAAAATGGGAACTGCACATCTGTTCCTCCATATATCTATACAAGTGGATGGCTTATAACAGCATGCTAATCTTTAAATAAGGTACTTCACATTGCCTACATGCACTGTGTCTAGTTCTTACCTGTGCATGCAGTCCCTTACTTTCAAGAGCATCAGCTTTTCACTCTTCCCTTAAGAGCTCTGGGGACAAGTTTGTCTCTACTGTAGGCAGTGACATATTTCATCTACTTACATCCAATGGGCAGAATCTGACCATCATTTATGGGATTCAAAAAAAAATATATGACAGGAACAAATACTACACCAGTTGATATAAGCAGGAGATAAATAGCTTAAAAACAATGGAAAATATTTACTCAATAATCACTCAAAACTTCAAATTCTGTAAACCAACCACAGTACTTTAATATGCTCACTATAAAAGATGACTGTTACGTACCACCAATTGAACATCGCCGAGCTATTTCCCAAAATACTAAGCCCATTGCATAGATGTCAGCTCGCTTGAATGACTCAAAGTGTTTCATATTTATGGAATCATCTAGAACTTCAGGAGCCATGTACCTATTAGAAATAAAGGAAACAAGATAGCTTTTACGCCATGAAATATTATAGCAGCAAGATTTAATAGCATTATTTTCAGTTCTGACTTGTAAACAGTTAAACAGGAACAAATCCACCATGGTCCTCAAGTATTATATTCTCATAAATGCCACTTTGAGAGCAGAGACCTATACCCACGAAGTCTTCACAGAGTGGGAGAAGTGAGAGGAAGCAGCACACCTGAATCACCCAACAGAGAGATCACTAAGGATGAATGGTAGCAGCAGTTTTTCCCACCTAAAACACAAGTAGAAGCAATTCACATCAGCACTTACAATGCTGGGTCTTTGACTGGTTTTGGGGAGAACAAAGAGAATGGAGGAATGTGGAGATAGGAATAATCCCTAGACCATTTAAGGTGAAAGGAAGAGAGATTTGGAGGGTTCCTGGAAATACTGGGAAGGAAGTAAAATGGGGTTCAGGGGGCAAGGTTGGAGAAAGGAATGGAAAAAGGCGCCTTACCACTGAAGTTCTTTGAGATATGGTTCTAAAGTGGTTCTTTGAGATGTAAATCAGTGTGGAGTTCACCATAAAAAAACCACAATGCTTTGTATGTATAAGATTGGATATTTTAATAACAATGTCCATTTGGGCTGCAGGTGCCCCATGCCAACTTATACTCCTTTAAAAGGGCATAAAGTACAAGTGGACATACCAATCTTAGTTTCCTTGCTATATAAAGCCTATGCTAGTTTTGGATTTAAAAAACCAAAAAAAACAGGGATGGGGGCAGGTCATCGGATCTACATTGACTACAAAAGTGGTGGCCAGCCTTTTTAGAAGGTATGCCTCAAAAGTAAGCTCTGCCCTCTCTCCCCAGGTGCCACTATGACCCCTTTCCTCTGTCCAATCCATTGCTCTCTCCTGCCTGTCCTATCTGCTGCTGTTCTCCCTGCCAGATCTGCCATGTGCCACACAAAGTGGCAGGCTGGTCACCCCTGGACCACAACATCTAGAATAAATTTGCAGTAGCTGTGATTAGGTACTATTTCTTTTCAAGGAAGAGTCAATGTAAAACCCACTGAAAATAACTAGGAAGTGTTAACTACTAAGGATGATGGGAATGAGGGACATCTGTTGCACCAGTTAAGCTTCCATTGTTGCACCACTCTCCCAAACTTGTCAGCACTGGCAGCTAAATCTAACATAATGCTTGGCAATGTAATTTGTTACTCCACATCCCTGCCTTTCAGATCTCAAACTGACACATTACAAAAGAGACAGAAGATGATGTTGCCTGAGCTTTAGTTGAATAAGGTTTAATGATTAGTATAAAAGGTAAACCAATCAACTGATAGCAAGGTAGAACACACTGTTAGCCATTCCAACATTCTCAATGAGGTGATGGCTTGAACTACTGAACATCCAACTATAGGTATTAACACAAGGGGCAAGAGTGAATGACTTCGTCTTTTCAAGTTCATATAGCAAAATTGTATGTACACCAAATAATTTTATTTTCTCCCAGTGCCAGGTGTGGAAAGCAAGCTAAAGCTGACTGTTTAGATGAACACTCAAGAGCACTTCAGGAATGGTCTCAGCACTACCTTCTACCTTTCAGAATTTCACACGGAGAGTTTGGCCAAAAAGGCTTAATGTTCAGACACACTCCTGGTTGAAGTAATGGCTATCTGCAAGGCATTTACAAGTGTGATGGTGCAGGAAGCAGATCAACAGAGGTTTGAAACAGAGCTCCATGAGCGTTCAGGTGAACTAGGGCGAGATCCCAGGCAGGATTAAATATTCTGATTAGTGGATAAAGTGTATAACTGCCCTCTAAGAAACACAGATATTGCAGAATGAGAAAAGAAAGTGTGACTGTACAACAGTATAGCAAGCCAAAACTCACCATGAGGCAGACCCTAATAAAATTAGATAGGGAACCACACATGTTTCAAGTGCAAAAAGACCTGGTCCAGGCTAAAACCATAAGAAACACATTCTTCTGGTAGATGTTTTCCTGTTCTTAAGTGTATTTTGCAAACCAGAAAGGACTGATCATTTTTTGTGCTACTAAACCAACCAACCATTCTGTGACATTCAATTATGTCTGGCTCGGGTAGAGAATTTGGTCATAATGTTGCAGGGTCAGGTCTGAAGATTGGATTGGTGTATGCAGTAGGCTTGTCAACAAAAAGTGTCCCAAGTAGTGCAAAGATTTGCAAATGAACATGGCCTTGTTTCATGATTTTGGAATTTACTTTGAGTGTCAAAGGAATTGACTGAAAGAATATAAGGAGTGTGTGATCACTGCGGAATGTGGACAGCTGGTTACAGTTCTGAAATCAGACCCAAATATTGAACAAAACTTCTGGTATTGAATACTGACACTGGTGGTGAACACATTTTTCACTGAGGTTCCACCAGTATAGGAATATCAGTTCAAACTTCCACAGAAACCACTTGCGACTCATGATCAATCACTCAGAGTCTGCTAGGTGGTTACTAAGACATGGGGAACAATGAGTAGTCTCATCCTTTGTTCTTAGAAAGCAACGTGTCCTCAGTTTTACAGCTTCCAGGCAAAGTGGAGAGGAACGTTTGCCTTCCTTGCTTTGCAGTGCACTACATAAGGTGCTCTGTCTGGATCTGCATGGAAGAGTTTTGAAACAAGAGTAGAGAGACCTTGAAAGCTTGCCTGAGGGCTCTGAATTTCCAGGGTTCAAATCCACATTTCTGATATTCTAGAAGGTACCGTAACCACCAGTCTATGAGCTAGGACAATACTTCTGTTGGCAGTGTGCCACCGTGTAGCATAGATAAGAATTCAAGATTCATCCAACTAGAAGAAAAGAGCAGCCTGATTCAGAAACCTAATGCTTAGGGCACTCACATGGGAAGAGAAAGTCTTGGTTTCCAGTCTTTGCTTTCAGAACTGTTCCTGTATTTTGCACAACAGAGTCATTGGATAAAATTCAGAAAAAGTCATATGCCCTGGACCCTGCAGATGTGGTAGAGAAACCTGCATGTATTACTGATCCATAATCAGAAGAGGAATGCACATGAGGAAGTGTACATTCTTGAGGGGAATTAAGTCACTGTACAAAGGGACTTTTAAAGGAACCCCGCCCTTTGAAAGGAAAAAAAAAAAGAAAGAAGATAAAATGGGAAAACACCCATTTTAAGATCTCTGAAGAGAATAATGGATCAGTTGTTCCCTGAGCTGGTCTTGGAGGGTCAGAACTTCTCTGTTTTTTATAACCATGCAAAAACCTGAAGGAAAAGAGATGCAGACAAAATGCAAAACCCAACAGAGACTGCTATTCAAAATATCAGCCCATAAGTATAAGGCCCTTGCACATGTTCTGTAGGATCCAAAGACTAACCTTAAGCAGCTACTTCTTTCAAGTGTTTGTCTTTGGGAAAAACTGACTTATTCTTTTTGGGAGATAGAAATATACCACTATATTTAGTTCTGTGATTTCTTGCATGTAACTGGGTTTAAAATGTCTCAACATCAGATTTATCAACCACTAAATGTTACTACCTTTGGCTGGCATATGCTTATGAACTCTGATGAGATGTACTGCCTAACACTCAGGCATGATTTCTGTCCTTAACTAGTCATGAAATGGAAGTACCAGTAATTTTGAAACTTCCTATCTAGCAATATTTCTGTTTTAACCCTAGACAAGGAATGACGATAGAACAGTCTTGGACCAATATAATTTTTCATTTCCTAAAATAATTTTGTAATCTAGAACTAAAACATTAAAATTGATCCTTAAAAGTGAAATTCCCTGAAAGTGATTACTTAAGAGCATATTCTCTTGAGTAAAATAGCCTTAGGTCATGGCAGCATCCAATTCACACTGTACTCAGAAAAGCAATGCTGGAAGAAACCTCAGGATGCCATCCAGTTCAATCCCCTACTCATCGCAGTATTGTCCCTGTCCAAACCATCCTAGACAAATGTTTATCTAACCCCACTCTTAAAAATTTCCAAGGATGGCAATTTCACACTCCTCACCCAGGTAGTCTGTTGCAGTGCTTATCTGCTTTCATACTTAAGAAGTTCTTCTTAATATGCAACCTAAATTTCCTTTGCTACAATTTAAGACTGTTCCTTCTTATCCTGTTCTAGGCAGCCACAAAGAACAGCTTACTCACATCCCTTTTTTAAACATTGTTCATGTATTTGAAGACTGTTATAAAATTCCCTCCCCCACCAGTCTTTTCCAGAGTAAATCTTCCCTTTTCTTTCAAACTTTTCTCATAAATCATGTTTCCTGGACCTCTAAACACTGATGTTGCTTCCCATTTGCCTCTAATTCACGCACATTTTTCTTGAAATAGTGCCCAAAATCTGGACACAGTAGTCAAGATGAGGTCACACCAGAGTTGAAGGCAGCAGAAGAATCACTTTCTTTGACTCAATTTCTAAGAAAAAAAATACACAAGCAACTTCCTATGCATCTACATCCATATAGGACTTTGCTTGTATCAAGGTCTTAGACCTCCTATGAGCTGAGTACCCTATTCTGCACCATTCACTTACCATATACTTAGGGAGACCACACATCCTGGTTTGGCCAGGACAACCCTGAATTTTTAGGCTGGTCCCAGCTGGTTGGTCAAAATTAAAAATGAGAGTCCCAGAATTACAGGGGCCTGGGGTACAGTCTGGGAGGGAGGCACAGAGGCATGGTGCACCAGGCAGCTCCGTCTCTCTGCTGGGCTGCACCTGTACCCTTGCCCACTGGCCTCTGCTACTGCAGCAGTGCCACTGACTGGGGGCAGGGGGGAGGTACGGGGGAAGTGCCCCAGATTTCCTTATGGTCACCTAGACATCCTCAATATGGTCAGTTCAACCTTCTCCTTCCAGTCTATATATCCTACCCCGTCTTATCTTCATGATTGTCTTAAAACAATCGTGTAACAGTTTGGGAAACTGGATGCAATGATATCATTGTATGATAATCTGCAGGATTATAATTCACATAAATACTGATGCGCCATAACCCAGTTTATGGTTTAAGACTGTAACTACTAGCATTTTTTACAGTGCTCTATATATAATGTGGTAAAGGCCCAGAGCCAGCAAGACCCATGCACTTTTCACTGACTCATCAGCTGGTAATGATGGGTCTATGAGGAACCATATCTGCTGTAATTCACAAGTTCCTGCTGTTGTCATTTGCACTATACATCTCTTAAAGAGGAAGAAGAGAAAGAGAAGAAATAGTTTGATACACCGTTATACCTCTTTGTGCCCACTCGGTGGTTTGGGGCAATATCAATTGTGTCAGTTGCTGAATCGTGTCTTACTGCCAATCCTAAATCTGCAATACAACATGTCCCATTCTTTTTTACCAATATATTTTTTGATTTCAAATCTCTGTGAGCAATTGCTGGTTTTCCTGCAGGGAAAGAAGGAAAAAGTTAAAAAACCCCAATGCTACCTAGTAAAAAAAAAAAAAAAAAAAAAAATATTCAGCAAAAACAAATCTTTATCAGGTATTATGAATTCAATGTAGAATTCAAGATGAATTAAAGGACATATGCAAAACATTCCATGTGAAACTTTATAGTATCAGATTTTAATTGATTTTTTTTAGACTAAAACAATTTTTTTTTTTTTTTTTTTTTTTTTTTTACATTTCTTACTAAAGAACAGTAGTGGAATACACTTAGAACAATGCATTCATAATATATTTTAGGAATATTATTCATATGAATAACTTTTTAAAAAAGGCATACAAAGACAGTGAAACTTTTGCATGAAAGCAGTGTTTAACAAAATAGAAACTCAATACCCAATTGGGACTCCTAGTCACCAACACACTGTACACATGTACTATATTATCGTAACTCCAATCACATTAAAACAGTGCTTTCATTGTAAATTTCTGTGTTCAAGTGCTTATAACCTTGAGCAATAATTACCATTTGTGATTAAATCTTACAATTTAATGCTAATGCAAGAGCATATATCCATATCCAACCCTATAAATATTTCAAACAGAGACTTTCTTTTAAATGAAATTAAACTGTAGCCCATCAAATGCTTCCATGGAGAGGGCTTGCTGGGATGGTGACCAGACTCCTTTGGAAACTTGCAGCTGTGATGGGAGAGATGTCCTGAACCTGTAGGTCCTGTGTGGTGTTTAGTCAGCACACGGGTTTTGTTTGCCACGCTTCCTGGGTAAGGAAGTTGATGGGGCTCCTTATCAATTCCCAATTGCTTGTTTACATGCATCAGAACTTCCTTACCAAGCACTCATTTGAAAAGACTGCCTTTTCTTCCCCAAGAGCCACCAAAGTAGGTTTACTCTCTCCAGGAGGTCCATCTCCTTTGGCAATAGGAGAACATATATGGAGAGGCTACCCCAGCTGCTCTTGACAGCTCCTGTCTTTGTCACAGGGTCACAAGAGCAAGGAGACAGCATAGAAAAAGGCACTCTGGAAACTCAGGGCAGCCAATGCAGCGAATCTTTGATGTAGATCCTTACCAGCAAGGTGGCTACAACTAACTCCCATCCCTCACACTCAGCAAGACAAGTGGAGAGGACAGTCGAGAACCTTGTGGAGGGGTTGTCTGGGGAAACACCCACATTAACTGAAAAGCTACCATGAACCTCAAGACTGGCTCAGGTTCAGGGGGTGAAGTGTATGTGGAAAAGGCCTGCCACCTTTCCCTGCTTATCTTGGGAACAGATAACAAAAGCAGAGATTCCCGAGATGGGAAGCGGACACATGTTGTGGAGTAAATCACTTTAAGATAAAGTCACAAAAGTTTAACACGGGGCTTTTATGTCAACCCCAACATGACCGCAAAGAAACTACTTAATGGCACAGGCTCAAGTGCGCTGACGCCAACAGCGGCATCCTTCAGGACCTCACTTGTCAGAGCTACCAGAAACAGCTTCAAAGTACTACACCCCAGTTAAGTCCAAAGGCTACCTTCAAAAGCACTCTGGATCACCTATCTACCTAACCATTTGAAAGCCACAACCTCATTCCAGAGTTGCCACCAGCAGTACCCCTAAATCCTTATCCAGGGGTAGGCCTTTATTCCCCAGAGTTCAGTCCACACAGACCCACGATATCACTTTCTGGTCCTTGAGTTCTTATGAACAGTGCTTCCTTCTGCTTTCACCAGAAAGCAAAATCCAAGGCAGCAGGCAGACAATCCTAACCACAACTCAGACATGCCTTCTTACAGCTGGACCAGGCCCATAGAACTCCCCACACCTTATCTCTAGTTCTTTAGTCCCTACTTGGGTTCCAGACCCAGGACCCTAACTTTCACAGGGGAGTCAGGGCCCCGAAGCAACTCCCCTCCACTTCATAGGTTCTGGGACAGTTGTCTGTTGAGGGGGCAAGCAGCTTGGGACTTGAGCCCTTTCAGCCTGCTGGATCAAAGTAGAGACTTGCCACCATGGCACTCTACTGTTTGGTCATCTGCTATCCCTTCAGCGTTTCAATCCTCCTTGACACTGCATCCCCAGGTTTCTCTACCCTCAATTTGCAAAAGCTCTTTTTATACAATTCATGATTTTGACTGTACTGTTTAACGAAAACTTCTTTTGGCTTACAAAGAAAGAATCACAATACATCCCATGCCTTGCTTACTCCTTAGTTATGCTGCCTCCTGCTCTGCAGCCTAGCACTACTCAAAGTAGTTTGCCAGAGCACCCCCAACAACAAAACCCTGTTGCATCCCAGAAGCTTGGCTTCCAGTGGTGTGTATTAGCCCCCCAAAGCACTAAGCTTCCTCTACTTAGGCCTCTGGGAAATCTTCCCATCAATCTTCACAGATGTTGTTAAGGATGCAGATGGATCTAACCAATCCAAGGCAAGCAGTACTCAGTGACATACAGGTGTGCAATCAATGCCTTCAAAATGCCTTTGATTGTGCCTTGAGGCACCCAAAGATGCGCTTGATGGTCATGCAGTAGGTGCCCAGCTGGTAGTCAGTTCTTTCCAGACAGACAGTTCTTTCCAGGCATTCAAGTGCCCCGTGCAAGGCTTCATAAGGAATGGGTACGCCAGGTCCTCAGGATGGTGGAATGTGTGTGTGTGGGAGGATAGATGGCAAGAGCAAACAGCAGCAGTCTCTGGAGCTGAGAGCAGGGACTCCCGGCAGAGGCCATGCTGATGAGCTCATACAACTCACAGCATGTGTGGAGCTCACAGCAGGAGCCGCACTGACATGCCAGTGAACTCTGAGAGCAAACTGGCATCCAAGATCACAGCAAGGGGTTGTGGCCCCTTTGGCTGTGTGGCACATGTACAATGAGTTCTCTTCACTGTACATGCATCATACAGCCACATGGGGTGTGGTTATACCCCTGTTGTTGCAATTCTTGATCCGCCCATGCCAACACCGATTCACTAGCTGTAGGTAATATTTTCTGTTGTTTGATAAATCAGTTTTAAGACCAAAGCTTATTCTGATATTTTCTCCTATGTATCCAGCACAGTTAAGGTAGTTTTATTTCATTAATAAAAGCAATTTTAAAATGCTGCTTTAGTGCATTTTAATTGCATTTCAGTTTCTGTCCAAATGCCACTTGAAACAATTAATGAATAAGAATTATTGCCTAGTAAATAATGTTGTTTAGCACTTTCTGATATAATAAAACTGGAAAATGGAGACTGTGAAATGTTTATTATGTAGCTGCTTTAATAAGCAGGTATAGATATGCAATATCCTCCTGCTTTACAAAAAGAAGTGCTAAATGTAGTACTGTAAAGATTATATTTACTTGGAAATCAACATATTAAATAGTATATCAGCCACCGGGAATAGATCTTTCTTGTGGGACATGATTAGAAAGTTCAACTGAGATTTTTATGTTGGTAGAAAGAGAGAATTTAAATCTTAATTTACTTGCCTTCTTGCTGATTTAAATAATGATTAAATTTGGTGATTTAGATCACACAGATTTAAGATGTTTGTCCCTGGACAAAATAAAATCCATGATCTGGCTGGTGATTTAGACCAGAAATGAGGTGCAAATTTTTAGAAAATGTAATTAATAAATGAAAGTGGTTACGCAAGGTGGTGCTACATTCTCCATCACTTGAAGTCTTTAAAAGCAGAACTGGATGTTTCCGCAAATGATTTGATATCTCCAACAGGATTCAGGAGTTTGATGTAAGTATTACTGGGTTCAAGTTTTTAGGCCTGTTTCATTCAGGAGGTCAGACTAGAAGATCATAATGGCCTTCTCTGGTCTAAAAAATCTATGAATCCCTAGAGATCCCAAAGAAATACATTAATTCAATAAAGCAAAACCAACTATGAAGAGAGTTCTGGTGTTGTGGCATATAGCAGGAGGGGCACCCTAGGGTCGCCGTGCTCTCCCCTAGTTGCCCTCTGCACTGTGCCAAGCTGCCAACAAGCACCCTCAAATCTCACCCACCACGTCTTTGGTCTTACATATAATAGAGGGAGGCTGTCTTTCCTCCTCTTGGCCACGGTTCTCCTGCTATTGCTAGTCCCATTTCTGTAATGGGTGTTTTGTGTACCCCAGCCTTATGGCCTATGTGTGGCTCCAACCACCCCTGTACCATGCCCCAAGCCTT
>NW_017729006.1:44098544-44102526 GCF_001723915.1 Gavialis gangeticus | reverse complement strand
GAGGGGGGCGGGGAATGGAAAAGGGTCACTGCCACCTATTCAAGTTTGGTAGCACTGAGGGAAGACTCCCCTACATCATTCGGCTGCCCTCCTGTAGGTGGTCTGCTGCTCAAGCAAAGCAGCCAGTTGAACACACAGCTCTGCAAAGCTCATCCAAATGTTCTACCATCACTGCTTATTAGCCAATTTCTCCAGCACTATGTGCACCCACCAGTCACTGCTCATCCCTTCGCCAGTACAGTCTGCATCACAGAGAAAGTTATCCTTCATGGTGTCACCCTTGGGCATGTTGGTGGTGGTGGTGCACAGAAGGTAGCACATCTCTAGGAGGCATCTTTCCCAGGTCTCCTTCAAAATGTATTGTGCTGCAATGTTACTTCCTGCCAGCTGGTAGATAAGCCAGATGAGGACTCTCCACCTTGAGCAGGACAAGAAGGAGAGAACTTCCTGCTGCTGTTTGGTCAAAGTATTGCAGGAATGGAAGGCTCCCTGCGTTGGCAGTATAACTGAAAAACCCCTTCAAGGTGAAGCTGACCGGCACTACAGAAGCAGTGGACACCCATGACACGTTGGGCAGCCAGATGGGAGGAAGCAGACAGCCAATGAACAATCCTCTGCATTTGGCAGTCCTTGGGAACCTCTGGAAACTTGGGTCACAAAGGCATACTGTGATCTCTGCTCTCCAGCCCCAAGCTGCAGAGCTAAAGTTGAGAGGGGCCTGTACACCTGTATGATGCTCAAACTATTCAAACTGGAGCAGAATTTGAAGCACTTCAGAAGAACATTTGTCCATACCTACAGCATTAATTTCATTTTACTGATAAGGAAACAGACCGAGAAGCATAGCAACTTGCTCAAGGTAACACAGGAACTCAGTGAGACCACCAGGACTCCACATACTGATCACAATTGGATCCTAGGAACATTTTGTTGAAAGTGTCTATATCAGCCACCTTGGTAATTTAAACACTTTAACAAATCACACTGGATTGGATTTTTTGTAATAAATAAATAAGTGGCAGCATTTTCAAATCATTCTACCAACATGTTTGTGATAAGCACCAGTACAAGTATGCAGTCAAAATAATTCCCTTCAGATTGTGCCTATGTTTTCCAATAGCTGCCAAGTTTTTTGTAAGATCAATATGCTGTTAGGTTCAAAAAAACCTGTTCAGGAAGTACAGAACCAGCTAAAAATGAAAGGCCGCATACCCTTGGTTTTACAGTAATTTTTGTTTAGTTATGTGTGAGGATGGGTGGGGGAAGGCTAGTTTCTGTTAATTTTAAATGAACAATCCAATCACCAGAACCCAGCATAGCCACAGACACTCCTTCCTTTCATGGCATCCATGTTAACAGAAGATATGGACACACATTTGGAACTGTTTCAAAAGAGCATCAGCTGTTAATTCAAATTGTCACATGTGGGCAAGTTGGGAACAATACAAATATAGCAAAACTGCTCCAACTTCAAGCCTCCATGAAACAGGGTTAAAGTTGTAGTGGTTTTGCTACATTCACATTGGAATGCATTTGGAAAACTGATCAACTATTTGAAATAATAATAATATAGGATTCTATGTTTTTTCCTTCGGATGTAGGCCTAATCCGTATTCTGCATAAAAACAAAAAACAACCTGAATAAGTATTTAAGAGTTATAGAACTTCATCTCTTTCAGTAGCAGCCCATATCTAAAATGACCAGGCCCTTTTCTTACTAAGATATGCATTCTCTACAGAAACATAAGGAACAATCGTTGTTTACCAAGTAACTTTGCGAATTAATTTTGCTTATACTATTCTTCTAACAGAAAAACAGACATAATTGGAAGTTTGTTCTGATAAACTATTTTATGGAGAATAATGTTTACATTTCCGAGACCCAACGGGCATTAGAAAAGGCGTAGGTATGAAAAGATGTTAAAATTCAGTGGCTCCTCACTGTCATATCCTGTACTATATTCAAACATTTTTGAATGCTAATATTTAATTATACTAAGGCAAAGCAATTGTTCATAAGCACTCTAGATGAATATAATCAAATAAGAATTTCTGAAAAAATAATGTATTGACTGACAGTAATATAATCTAGTTTTGTGGCTTTGCTTCATTAGTAAACAGTTCATCAGGAGACAACTGTGTATTTTATTAACATATTCATAAATATATCCATGTGCTGTGAGCAATCTGGTACAATTTTAATGAAAACAACTGGGACCACCCATCTACTCATTCTGTCCCTTTCCAATTAAGGAAAGCCTTTGATTGGGAACAGCAGATAAACAACTTCAGAGTTGGGGAAAACCAATAAAAAAATTAAAATTTCAATGTTTGGGATCTCCTACAAAAAAGCACATTTCTCCTATTCCCTCACAGTTTAACAGGGGACTCCAAACTTGGGCATCTTTGCTCATCTCAAGTGCTGCATCATACAAGCAAAGGTCTAAGGGAAATAACCAGAATCTAACGTTTTACTAAGCCGTTTCCAGAAATAATGTGCATCTGACAATAGAGCTGACTCCCTATTGGTCTAAATAACCTTGTACAATAATAAAAAAAAATAAGGATTTTAAAATGCCAACAAAAACACAACTAGTACAAAAAAAAAGGTCTAGTTAATACTAAATGAACACCAAAAACGCACCCCCCCACTTCCAATTTCTTTAAAGTAGTTTTTTAAGCATGCATTCAATTCATTAGTTTAACACAAGAGGGGAACAGAAATCTATACTGGCACAGTTAGAGCGGTGATATTGACTGGCCTTTTTGAGAAATGGCCTCTGAACCCAGAAAAGCAGTATACAGCAACTTAATTGCTTAAATATTCAAATAATATAGCAAAGAATATGCACTCTCCTTTGCCAAATGGTGTCAAAAAGTACTGAGAAATAGGGCAAAAGAGATCAAAGCAAGTACATAAATTCATCACTTTACCACATCAAATATATTTTTATGCTTGCATTTAGTCTGGCTTATAATTTACTTTCAGTTTTAGTCTGAAGATAAAAATTGAACTATGAATTTGGAGAATGTATAAGAGTAGGAAAAAAAAGTCTTACTTCAAGAAGCTTCTTATGTGCTTTTTTTTACATAATTACTCACATTTTGATTTTAATATAACTGCAGAAATAATACAATTCTGACACAAAACATAAGGCCCTAATAAGATACAGTATCTGCAGATCAATTTTATCATCAGATGTATTTTTTCTATTATTATTATCACTATTATAAAAACTGTCCACTTTTAGGCTGGTTTGGCAGGTATAGTTAAGCTGTAACAGGAGATATGCATCCAATGAAGCCTCATTAGCAAGCACATTTATGCAACGATTCCAGAGATGCAAAACAGACCCAAACTTAAAAATCTGAGCAAGGATTCTCAAATTTCAACAGCTTCCTGTAATGCTCTTGCTAATATTCAGTCTAAATATATATCTGTGTGTGCTCCATTTCCTTCTTAGGTAATATTTTCAACTACAAGACAATATATTTATAAAAGAATACCTTGAGTGCCAACAATCTCCATATGAAGATGTGCAAGTCCACTGGCAGTTGACAAAGCTAATTTTATCATTCCTTCCACAGTGACTGTATATCTGTTCAGATAATCAAAGAGTGATCCATGCTCATGGTAATCTGACACAAGCCAGAGCTGAGTCCACGTACCATTGTCTGGAAAATAAGATATTTGGAGTAAATACCATAAAACTGTCACTTAATCATCATTGTATAAGAGCAGTTTAAGTCCACAGTATATTTTACAGCTCAATGCAATAACATCTTTTTCTCAGGGGTGCACCAATAGAGATTTTGGGGGTCAATACCGATAGCTGATTTTTAAGGAAGCATATTGGCTGATACCCATCCGATTTCCTATAGTGTGGAGAGCTGTATGCAGCTCGTAAGTCAGTTGTGGTACAAGGTGTGGGGTGGGGGGGAAGATTGGTCCAAGCGCCTTTGCCAAGAATCCAGAAACATG
>NW_017729006.1:44098259-44098533 GCF_001723915.1 Gavialis gangeticus | reverse complement strand
GGAAAAGAAGCTCCTGCCACTGCATGCACCCCGGGAGGGCAGGAGGGACATGTGCTCCCGGATCTGCGCCAGGCAGGGTGGGTGGGCTGCAGCTGTGCGCTGGAGCTGGTGCTGCACTGGGCTCTTCTCAGCAGGGAATGGGCTTGGGGTGGGTGGCTACAGAGGGGCCTGCAGCCATCCCCACGCATCAGGAAGAGCTGGGGCTGCGCCTAGGTGTGCAGTGGCAGCGCTGAGAGCAGGGCTACAGTGAAATTTGGGGTAGCCCCTGCTGAGA
>NW_017729006.1:44090609-44093259 GCF_001723915.1 Gavialis gangeticus | reverse complement strand
GAGCTGGGGCTGCGCCTAGGTGTGCAGTGGCAGCGCTGAGAGCAGGGCTACAGTGAAATTTGGGGTAGCCCCTGCTGAGAAGAGCCCAGTGCAGCTCCAACTCCAGCCCACAGTTGCAGCCTGCCCTGTGCAGATCCGGGGACACATGCTTGCCTCACTCTCACCCCCCAGGGTGCATGCAGCAGTGGGAACCATCCCCCCCATGAGTTGCGGCTCCGTTCCGCAACTCGCCCTGCCCTGGCTGGGCAGCACCTGCCCCTGCCCCCTCCCTCCCTCACCATGGGGAGTGTTGATCTGCCTCCCCCCAACGCCCCTTCCACCACAACAGACTTCCAGCTGCACACAGCTCTCCACACTGCTGGGCTCTGCTCTTCACTGCATGCATGCTGTGCTGCAGCTGTGCACACTCACGGTCATGTGTCAGCCAAATTATCAGCTGCATCACGCTGATTTCCAATACAGTCAATTTTCTTTATATAGCTATGGATCTGATCTTGGACTGATGCAATGGTGCACCTCTACTTTTTATCTATAATATGTATTCTAAAAATGCCTAAAGGCCCCTCCAAGGGCTGAGGCACCTGCATAAGACATGGGACAAACAGATGATAGCCCCTACCACAAACTGCTCATACTCTAAAAAAGACAAGGTAGAGAAATAGCCAAAAAAACCCCAAAAAACCCCAAAAACCAAAAAACTTGCCAGAAGCACAAATTCTTCCTCAGTTTTTTTTCCTTCTCTTTCGCATAACTTTTCCAATGTCCAGTTGGGAATCAGAATGCTTCACCATTTGCTCAACTGAACTCTCCTCTTTCCATATTTCTTCACTCTTTCTGGGAGACCAGCTACAAATCACTAAGATCATGTGAAGATCTGATATTCTGGTTCTCTGAATCGGTTACTGATGTACAAGTCCCTTGCTCACACCCAGAGGGCAAGCAGCCCACACAGCCCAGCTTGCCATTTTATTCCAAATAATTTTGTTTACTTATGATTACAATAACAATACAAATAGTGGTCCAATTTTTTTATTTTATTTATTTATTTATTTATTTTACACACCCTCTCAGTGCCCACCCCAAGTTGAGATTTGTAATTTGTACCAAAAGACAAAACAAAGAAAATGAAAACAAAAGGTGGCCAAAGCAAAGCAGTGTCCCACAATCCCAACAATAACACTCATTATACAAAAGAATATTTGGAGACTGTGAATGGATTTTCAGAAATGCTGTTCCCTGTTCTGATGGCAGTAGGGTCCAAATCAGAGCAGAGAACTAGGAATAAAGCAATCCAGATCTTTTACTACCACTAAATGGCCCAAGAAATAGAAATAACAATTATTATATTTCATGGTGTATAAATTGAGTTTTGAAGCCCAATTTTTAACTCTTAAAATTTAACCTCAACTTATATACTGTATCACCATCACCTGTGAGAGGTGCCAGGCTCAGCTCAACTTATACTGGCCCCTGCACACCCTCACTGTGGGCTGGGCACCAGGGGGTGCACGTGCCACAGCATTGCTTGCAGGGGACGGGGCCAGAGCAGTGTTGCCTGGTTGCACCAGTCAAACACCAAGCCTGGTGCCACTCGCAGGTGGGGCTGTGCTAGCCAAGCACTGAGCCTGGCGCCACTTGCCAAGGATGGGAACAGGGAAGGGGCCAGGCTTGGTGCTCGGCTGGTGTGCGAGCAGCACTGTCTGGGCCATGCCAGCCAAGTGCCATGCCCAGGCCTGTCCACTGTGAATGGCGCTGCTCAACCCAGCTTCACCAGCCAAGTGCAGTGCTGTTTGCCGGGGACAGGGCCAGTCTCGCCAACGCTGCTCACAGCAGACAGGGCTAGGCCTGATGCTCAGCTGGAGCAGCCCCATCCTCTGCGAGCAGTGCCAGGCTTGGTGTTTGCCTACCATGGCCCAGCTAGCACCATACCACTTGAGTGCTGAGCCCGGCCCCACCCCCTGAGAATGGCTGAGGCGCATGTTCACCCCCCGGGTGCACGGCCCACAGTGAAGACACGCAGGTGCTGGTATAAGTCAACCCCAAATTTTTTTAGGTCGACTTATACACCAGACCTATGAAACTCCAAACTTTTTGAATCAGAAAAACGGGGTCAACTTATACACCATGTTAACTTGTATGCCGTGAAATACGGTACTCTGAGATCTATAAACAACAAGCAGGAGGAAATACAAATTATTCTATTGCTTAGCTATCACTGATTTAGAGTACTGGATACGCTTCCCTAACCCCAAAGTTAAGCAATTAAATTTAAGATTATACAGGCTTTTTTCCCCCTCTTAAAAAAAAACAACTGAGCATTGATAGCTGGGGGCGGGGTAGTAGATATACTGTTGGGTAGGGACAGGATTCAGCGTGACCTAGACCAATTGGAGGATTGGGCCAAAGGAATCTCATGAAGTTCAACAAGGACAATTGCAAAGTCCCGCACTTAGGACGGAACAATCCCATGCACCAGTACAGGCTGGGGGCTGACTGGCTCGGCAGCAGCTCTGCAGAAAAGGACCTGGGGGCAATAAGGCCTCATTGCAAAGAAGGCTAACAGTATATTGGGCTGCATCAGTAGGAGTGCTGCCAGCAGTTAAAGGGACTTCGAGGCGCTGGGGGGCAGGCTGAAGGAGGCAGGGGCGCA
>NW_017729006.1:44089941-44090598 GCF_001723915.1 Gavialis gangeticus | reverse complement strand
TTCCGACCCTTAATCTATGAATCTATGAATCTATGAAGTGATTATTTCCCTCTATTCAGCACTGGTGCAGCCACATCTAGAGTAATGTGTCTAGTTTTGGGCTCCCACTACAGAAATGATGTGAATAAACTGGAAAGAGCCCAGAGGGCAACAAAAAAATGGTGAAGGGGCTGGGGGACATGACTTATGAGGAAAAACTGAGGAAACTGGGCTTATTTAGTCCAAAGAAGAGGAGACAGAGGGGATTTAATAGCAGCTTTCAACTACCTGAAGGGGGGCTTGAGAAAGGATGGATCTAGATTATTCTCAGTGGTGGCAGATGACAAAACAATGAGTAATGGTCTCAGGTTGCAGCAAGGGAAGTTTAGGTTAGATATTAGCAGGGCTGACTGGTGCCTCCTGCGTCTGGAGGGGCCACAATTTGTGGGTGGCCCCGAGAGCAGGCCAAAAGCCCCATATCCACTCCTATACTTCTGTGTCCCCTCCCCCCAACACACTGCTGGCCTGTGCAGCAAAATAACTGCCCCACTTTGGGGGGCCAATCTCCGGGGTGGGGGGGGGCATGTGCCCCCGCATGCCCTCCCTACCAGTCTTCTGTGGATAGTAGGAAAAAAAATTGCTCACTACAAGGGTAGCAAAACACTAAAACAGGTTACC
>NW_017729006.1:44078422-44084941 GCF_001723915.1 Gavialis gangeticus | reverse complement strand
GGCCTGTGCAGCAAAATAACTGCCCCACTTTGGGGGGCCAATCTCCGGGGTGGGGGGGGGCATGTGCCCCCGCATGCCCTCCCTACCAGTCTTCTGTGGATAGTAGGAAAAAAAATTGCTCACTACAAGGGTAGCAAAACACTAAAACAGGTTACCCAGAGAGGTGGTGGATTCTCCATCTTTGGAGGTTTTTAAGACCTGGCTACACAAAGCTTTGGCTGAGGTGATCTAGTTGGGGCTGGTCCTGCTCCGAGTAGGGGGCTGGACTAGATGCCCTCCTGAGGTCCTGTCCAACCCTAAGCTTCTATGATTCTAAAACCATGGAAAGATTACTATGACAGGATATCGGAGCAAGAACCTAGAACTTTCAGTTTCCACTAGAATTTCTCCTCATTTGACCTAGAAACGTGGCCATCATCACTAAAAATGCTTTTTAAGCAGACAAAGCAATCCTCTCATTCAATTAACTTTCCTGACATACTTTATTATTATAAAAGTCATTCTGTTTAAGGCATCACAAGCATTTTTTAGCACAATATTGCCCTTACTGTAGGAAAATCCTGCTCTCTTAAAACTCCCCCTATTTCTTAATTTAGTCCTATTAATACAAACCTCCCTGTTACTCATAGCAGTGAAGAGTGCTTAGCACTGAGGGCCTGCTGAGGGATGGATACAAGGGCAAAGGATGTGTAGCTCTGAATCGTGAATCAGAATGCTTGGTCGATGGAAGTGGCCTTTAGCCCTTGTTCACAAGCACATGGCTTGCTAAATCAGTAATTGGTGCGTGTCTCTGTGATGCACAACTGAAAACAAGTGAAAACTCAATTTCCCCATTACTCATAGCACAGGTTCTTTAAACCAAGAACATTGGTGCATTGTCCTAAATTATTTTACGTAATCCTAAGTATGACAAGCAAGAAAAGCAACCTTTTTTCTCTGAACATACATGTTAATGAGTAGAACCTCAAAAAGTTTCCATTTCCAAAGGGAGGAGAGGGGGGAGAATATTTCAAGGAGATGGAAGATGCTGCCTACTCTGCTGATACATTATGATCCTATCTTCAGATAAAAGGCCAGACAAGAGATTATAACCTAAGAATCTCCTTCCCACAGGGATTTAAAAAGGAGGTTGAGGGGTGAGGGAAAGAGACAATGATATAGAGATAAAAAGCCTAATCCCCGTCTGAACACCATTCTCTGCTAGATGAAGTGGAAGAAGTAGGATGTTAGGACAGGACCACTACTGATGAACCCAAGGCCCAGTTTAACTGAAACACCACATAAATATTTGGGAGAAAAGATCTTAGAAGGAAACAGAAGCGTTAATTATACCCATGATATTATCTGAAACAAGTAATCTCTTCTTGGTGTTAATATCTTGCAGCTAAATACAATCTTACCTACATACCATACTATACAATAATGCAGTGATTTTCAACCAGGATGCCATGGTACTCTGTGGTACATTGAGATGCTTTCGAGGGTGCTAGGGGGTGACACACAACATTAACACTCTTCCATGTGCAAACATGATTCACAAGATAAACCCAGAGATTTCAAATATGAATCTATTGTGTTAAAAGCATTCTGACCTGCTGTGGTCTTTCTGAGTTCCTTAGAAAAGAAGAAATGGCTCTTCTATTTTTCTAGAAAAAATGGGTGAAAACTAAGAGCTGAAATTTTCCACAGGGTGTCTTGAATCTATTGAGGGGCTGTCTTTACTCTAAAAAGGTTGAACGCCACTGCAATTATGATAAGGCACTTAAAAGGTGAGGTGAAGTGAATTATAGTCCCTATTCTTTTGTGAAAGTATGTATGTTCTTCACTGTACATACGGAAAAACACAGATTAAAGAATTTATTTTGGAAAGGTAAGCGGCTCATGAAACAGTGCTACTAGTGCAGAGGTGGGCAAAATGCAGCCTGCGGGCCAGATGTGGCCCGCCAGCCCATTCTATCTGGCTTGCGGGAACCCTAAAAAAATTTAGAAAATTAATATTTATCTGCCCCTGGCTGCCTGTCATGTGGCTCTCGATGGCTTGCCAAAAACTCAGTATGCGGCCCTCAGCCTAAAATAATTGCCCGCCCCTGTATTAGTGAAACTAAAGGGCATTCAGCATCTTGCAAAACTAGACACTCGTTACAAAAACGTTTGCAACAGACAAGTATCCAGACCTCCTGACTCTGAGAACTGCCTCTATCCTTGCCTAGAGAAGAATTACAACTTTCCTCCCCTGTTCCTGGATACCAACGTAACAACCTGAAAAGAAAATAGTCTGTTATTATATAGACTTCTTTAGCTCCCTTCATATTTTCCCCCCACTGGTTTATCACCTGCAAGTAAACAACATGATGGTTTTGTTGCCTTTTCACAAAGAAGAAAGGTGATCCCAAATAAAGCTAAAGTTAGTGTTCACATAAGCTTGAGAGATGGTAAAAATAAACTTTTAATCAATATCCAAGTATGTTACTATAATAAAGTAGCGTTTCTCAGCTTTTTTATTTTTAAGCACAAAGCCTGAATATCTGTATTAAGACATATGTTTACTAATAGCTAGATTTATTATTTTTTGATGCACAGCAAATAACATGTGCAATCCTTCAGGTGAACTCAGGACCCAAGCCAGCTGAGGAAAACAAATGTCATTAGAATTGTCATTTAAATGACATTAAATGTCACTCTAGTCATTAGAATAGGTCTTAGGACCTATTCCACTTAACATTTTTATAAGAGACCTTGATACTGGAATAAAGTTCTCATAACACTTGTAGAGGACAATAAATTGGGAGTCATCATCAATGCAGAAGAGTACCACACTATTAAACAGGAAGATTTAGATGATCTTGGGAAATGAAATGAAGTTTAACAGCATGAAGTGCAAAATTATGCACTTGTGGACTTGTAGACTAATAATAAGGACTTCAGCAACGATATGGAGGCACACAGAATGAAAAAAAAAAAATGACGAGGACAGGGACCTGGGCACACTGGTTGATCACAGGATAGCTAACTCATGCACCATATCCATGGAAAAGGCTAATGCAATCTTAGGTGCATCTACACATGCAATTAATACAAAGCAATAAACTCTGGAGCAGTTCAAGCCAGAGTGAACTGCTCTTGGGTGCAGTGTTTACACATGTGCCTAGAACAGCAGCAACTTGAACCAGGGTGGAGCAGGCCCCGGCTGGTTGGGCTGATGATGTGCAATTTATACCCCATCTACATGTGCATTTCAGTGCAGTCAACTACTGTGCCATAAGATCTATTTTACGACAGTTAATTAGTGTACTGATCCCTGATATTGGCACATGTGTAGTCAATGACCCTTTACTGAGGAACTTACTAGTCTGCTCTGCTTTAAAGCGCACGCATAGATGCATCCAAGATGTATTAGGGCCTACGCAGTAGAGACAACTGTACAAGGCATTGGTAAAGACAGTTTAGAATACTGCACGCAGTTCCAGTCTACAATGTTAAAAAATACTAAATGAAACTGAAACAAGTTCAAACAAGGGCCATGGAGATGGTTATAATAATGGAGATCTTTTATTATGAAAGATGATTAAATGGAGCTTGGCTTGTTTATTTTAGCACAACTAAGATTGACCAGGGATATGGTAACTCTATACATTTGTGGGGGATGATTAAGAAAGGAAAGACCTTTCTATGCTGAACAGCAAGTGGACATAAAATCAAAGGGCTATGGTTAAATTTTAACTGGATAGGAGAAGAACATTTCTAACTACAAGAGGAGTGAAGTTTTGGAATGGCCTTCTAAGCAAAATGGTGAGAGTAGGGAAGCTGAATTGTTTAAGAGTTGACTTGAGTTTGTGCAGGGGATGGTACAATAGAAAGGGGGGTTCTGACACACCATTTGCGTGTAATGGAATCATGTGTCTGCAGAAGGTTGGATTACAAAGGCAACTCTTGTAATGTGGAAGAGGGTGGGTAATCCCATGCCGCAGAGCTTTTACCGGTCATAAACTGTAGTCAAGAAAGTTACTCGCATCAGGAGTGCTACAGGCTTCTTGGAGAAGCGGGGGAGGTGGGGAGAGAGGCATGGGTTTTCCTCTCCTCTGAGGCACTGGGATATTGGCCACAGCCTACAGCTGGTCTTTATGATTAGGGTGTGTTGATGCTCCTGCCAGTGCTAGAATCCCAGAGTAAGCTGTGCTAAGCTTAACCTAAGTAGCAAAGACAAGCTGCAAAGGGTGGCTAAACAGCGGCAGGTGTCTGAACAAAACAGTGTGAATCTTTGCAGATTCAGCAAATGCCATCAACATGTCTAACCAAATATTATATTATGACTTCATCTTAAAATAATCAGAAGTAGTGTATGGCCAAATGTATTACATGTTATTTTGCTATAATAGACGTATTTTTATTAAAATGCTTAGATGACTTGATAAAGCAGCCTTGTCAGGAAAGACCATAAAGTAGAGCAGGGATAGGCAAAATGTGGGCCGGGAGCCAGATGCAGGCCACTCTAGTGGCCACCCATGGGGCCCCTAAAAAATTTAGAAAATTAATATTAATCTGCCCTGAGCTGCCTGTCAGGCAGCCCTCGATGGCTTGCCAAAACTCAGTAAGCGGCCCTCTTCCCAAAATAATTGCCCACCCCTGAACTAGAGCAAAGTAGTAACAGGTCAGCGTTAAGAAAAGGAGATAAGAAGCCCTCCCTTCATAGTTTCCCAAGCCTTTCAAACTGACAAAAGACTAGTTCAATCCAGTTCTAAAAGTTTCAGTGAAACAAAGAAATTTAAATAAAACCAAATCAGAGACCACTTATTAGAATATGAAAGCCAGCCCATTATAAATATTAGCCATAGGCTAAAAAAAAATGAACCCCCAAACTTCTCCAAAGCTCAGTATACCAACTGAAGTCCCCAGGGACTTAGAAACAGATCTGGCCAGAGGATCTATTTCTTCCCTGAATTCAAAGCTACATAACCATTGTCTTTATTGGTACAAATAAGTCTTTGCTTTTGCATGTCCTAATAAAGCTTTTGAGTTGTGACTAGAATGGTCTTACTGGTCAATCTCCTCTCACCCACAGTTAAAATTCAGTGTAACAGGCTCCCTCGTGAAGGGTGGGGAAGCAGGGGTTTTGCCTTCCTCCAAGGACATGGGGTTTTTTGACCACGGTGCGTTGTTGTTTCGGTGGCCGCTAAAATCCCAGAGGTTCCTGACTGAAGGATCTTACTCTTCCATTTATAAGCATACTGATTGCCAAATTTGAGGTCAAGGTCAAGAAGGAAGTTTAGCCTCAGATCAGATTGGCAAGGACTGTGAACAATTTTGCCTTTCACTGTAGCATGGGGCATGGTCCTTCTCCTAGGATCTTTTGAGAAAATATATTAACTATGTCCCCCATCTTTGCAGTATCAGGGGTCCTCTTTGGCAGTGCCTTCTATCCTCTCCTGTTTTAACCTGTGACATTTTGTAGGTTGTTCTTGAAGTCCAAGTTATTGTTCCTTGTACTTGTAGACAAGCATGTAAAGTGTCTGTGAATGGAAGGAACTTGGACTTGATGGCCCTAGAGGCCCCATCTAGCCTCAGCAGTAGTAACGTCACAAAATTAGCCCAATAATTTATACTGAATAATCATGGTAATTTGATACTTAATATTGAACCACCTTGATTGTTAAGAAATACACTGGTTTTCTCAGTTAGCTATTAGGGGTGTGAGAAATGGGCCATATTCAATTCCAATTTGGATTCAGCTGGAATAGGGGACAGTGATTCGATTAACTGATTTGGATAACTGTCCCTGATTCGATTTGGCTGAATCCGAATCTGAAGATTCGATGTTAATTCAAAGAATCAGCGATTTGGCCATAGACACAGCTTGAAATGTTTTTTCTATGTACCTCGAGGTACCAGGCATGGCTCATGAACACTGAGATGGTGGGGTGGATGAAGCATCTTACAGCAGCGTGGGGGGGATGTGGGGATGTCCCAGCATCCTCGGTGGCAAACCTGGAAGTGAACCAGAAGTACTTCCAGGCCACTTCCGGGTCCACCCCTGAGCACACGGGGGGGGGCACCTCCACCCCCACCCTCTGGCGATCTGCCACGGGGGGGACCCTGGGTGCCTCCCAAGACCCAGGAAGCACCAGCTGCTGAGCCAGGAGGTATGGGTGGGGGGCCCAGCATGCTCCCCAGCAGGCCTGGAAGTGGACCAGAAGTGCTTCTTGTCCACCTCCGGGTCTGCTGCCAAGTGCGCTGGGGAGGCCCCCGCGCTCCTGTGGGACACACTCCATCCACCCAACTATTGCAGCATTCATGAGCCGCTTGGTACCTTGAGGTATGTAAAAAAAAAAAAACATTTAAAGCTGTGTCTATATCCAAATCGCCGAATTGATTTGGAGAGATTAAAGAGTATCCCGATTCGATTCAGTGGCTGAATCTCTGAATTGGGACCTGGTGACTGTCTATAAACTCACTAGGGGGGACCAGAAGGGTTTGAGGGAGACACTGTTTCCCCTAGTGCCCCCTGGTATAACAAGGAATAAT
>NW_017729006.1:44062004-44073422 GCF_001723915.1 Gavialis gangeticus | reverse complement strand
CCTGGCTGGAGTCATCTGAGCCCAGTTTTTCTCCTGCCCACGCAGGGGATTGAACTTGAAGATCTACAAGGTCCCTTCTGACCCTACTTCTACGATTCTATGTTTCTCCGAATAGGGCGGAATCTCTGCCAAACTGAAATCGGGGACCAAAGCTTCGCACAGCCCTATTAGCTATTAAAATGCTTTAATACCCAATACGATAATAAAAACTGTGCTACCTTTGGATTTGAAATACATACAGCAGAAAAGCAGCTCAAGTCTCAATATATAACAGGATAGAATGTTACTGCACTAGTTTTTCCTGGTAGGCAAATAGCAAGTAGGAAAAAAAGGTTAAAATGGACTAGGGAGAGAGAAGGATCAAGGGGGGGATGGAATCTAATGTTATAGAAACCTATTCAGAAATGAGATAATATTCACATCCTTAATGAAAGAAAAAGCAAGTTGTGTCCTTGGCTGTTTCATGCTAAGAATATGACTACTCATAAGAGAAAACCCAAGTCCTTGAAATGTGCTTTGCATCCTTGTGTAGGAGAAGTATAGGCTTGGAAGGAACCTTAACAATCATCTAGTCCAATCCCTTGCACAGCTGAAATACTTAAGTGATGTGGCCTTAAAGACACTTTACCATATAGTATAGTTCAGAGATTCTCAACCAAGGTCATGCAAAGTAGGAATTCATAGCGTCAAGAACATTCTGTTCTGTTGTGGTTTTTGAGTTCTTTACAACATGAGAATTGCTCTATTATTTTTCTGTCAAAACAACAAGATGAAGCTAAATTGCTGGCATTTTCCAAGGGGTGACTTGAGCATCACTGGTAGAATCTAATATATTACGTTTAAAGAAAAAAAATGAAGATGAAGCAGAAAAGCACCTCTGTACAAACATTTATGATCTTACAAGACAACTATTTATTTATTTTGTTAAGAAATGAAGTGGGATTCCTAATCAGCTCTATAACAAATGTAATGTTGGGAGCAAACTTTCAATTTTACAAATATTTCTTATTTGGACAGTCTTGGCTTGCCACAATGGAAGGAGGAACTGGGACTTAGACTGAGATGCAGCTCCTGGTTGTTATATGGATTTTCTGAACACAGTAGAAAAAAAACAGAGCAAAGGAATTTACATACTGAGCAGATAACTAAAGAAGTAGACATACATCAGTAACTATGCAGCAGAACTGAGCTGACTGGATAAGACAATCCTATTCCAATGTAATGCTTAATTTGCATAGGCAAATTAAAACAATTAGGCAGAATGTTAGCTATATGATCTTAGATTTGTTTCTATTTTCTAGGTAAATATTATAACAAGTAATATTTATATAATTAAAATAGATTTAATAACACAAATGTAACTGTACCTTTTATTTAGATTTGTAGAAATAAGAGTGTCATAAATATCAAAGAGGAAATACCCAAATGGGGACATTTACATTTTTTATTCCCATGTAAATAAATATATTCAGTCATTAAATAGTGAAAAGTTATTAAAAAAATTAAAAACTTCACTTACCTTTATTGTCTGCAGCTATAAATCCAAGAATGTTTTCATGACGTAGCATAACAGTTTGATAAATTTCTGCCTCACGAAACCATGAGCGTTCTTCCCTTGAAGAGAATATTTTCACTGCTACTTCTTCTCCTCTCCATTTTCCTCGCCAGACTTCTCCAAAGCGACCTTTTCCAATGCTTTCTTGTAGTACTATGGTTCTCGCAATTGTTCTTTGAACAAGTAAGGGAAGACCTAAAATATTTAAGATTAAACAGTTAGTTGAAAATATTCATTGCTTATGAAGCAAGGTTTACTGATGAAAAGTTCTACAAGAGCCAAGCATAACACATGCCCTCTCTAACCACTACTTTTAGAATTCATATGAAATAAACTCCTAATTTGCTTTTGGAGATTCAAAACAGCTTCTTACATATTCATCTATATGTCTGATAACCCTTAAAAGCCAGTAATGCAACTGCTGGATGTTTAATATTTTACTTTATTCTAAAATTTTCATCTGTAATAAATAAAAAGTGAAATTTTAAATTTCCCTTCATTTTCAAGTTATTAAAACTACTACTTCAGTCTGTTGGATTCTTCATTAAATATAACAACCCATGAAAAGACCTAGACATCATCATCATGAACAGCTCAAATGCTGTGAGAAGCAGTAGTAAAACTTTAAACTCTTTTTTTTATATATATATAAACAAACTTAAAAACTGTTGAAAACAAACCCATTATTGAAAAAGGGATTCTGTCCTTACGTTAACTTTGGGTTTAATCTGAACATGCAACTATAGCCTATTTATCTCTGCACTGAAAGCTTCTCTATGTTCATCCAGCTTGGGGCTCCTGCTGGTTTTTTTCCAAAAAAGGTAGAGCCGTACTAGATGCTGCATTTTTTTTTTCTACATTTTCCCCCTACAACTTTAAAATATAGAGCTGTTCATTATATCAGGGTTTATACTCAAGCTTTCCCTGGCAAACATATAAGCTTTTTCAATGTTTGTAAAATTTTTACGTAGCCCAAATTATCCAATTCTTCTTCAGGAACTTTGTGCCAGTGTTTCAATAGGTTTGTTGTTTACAGCCAAGTGTGGATAACTTCATTGATAGCTTATAAAATGGCACTTTAAGGAAAAGTAAAAAGTTGGTCCAAGGCTCTTTGGTGCAGTTCTATAAGAGGTACCTGTCACTGTCTCAGTGATCTTCCATTACCTCATCAGATTGAAGGAGTGTACCAAACTGAAGTGTGGGTTTTGATCAGTCAAAGACTCTCACAAACAGCTAAAGAATTTGGATTCAAAATTTCTCTTTTGATTTTCAAATCTCCCTTGGGAAAGAAATTATTCACTAGAACTTCTATTACTGTTAAACCCTTTTGGTTTTACTGGATAACCTCTACCAATTTGTAAAATTAGTCCACAGTTACCAACAAATATTTACTACCAGACTGTCCATGACAAAGACCCAAATATGTCAAACAGCATGTTCACAACTAGTGCCCCAACAAAACACTGCATCAGAGGAGATCTCCCTATCCTAGGGGAAAAGACACATTTTGCAATATACCCATTAGGCTTCCTATACAAACTTTCTAAATCTTGCCTCTATTTTACCTAATGGAAACTCTTAACTTGGTTAAACTTTTTACAATGCCAGAATGTACAGTAGTTTTAAAAATCACAACTTCAGAACATTGTTCAACAATTTATCTGGTACAGCCAGCTAAAATTCGTACTCACTTCTCACCCATTTGCTCTTACTCATCTATAAAATACTTTCTTTTTAAACCAACCCTTCCCTCTATAACCAGAAAACTTTTACTGTGCTATTCTGTGGGGCTGCCACATTCCAAACTGCCAGCATTAACCAAAAGATTTTCCAGTCACATACTACACTGATATTTGGGGGTCTCTAGGGTAGAAACAGACATTTCATGACAGCATATTGGAGCCACCATAAGAATTTTTACGGAGGTACAAATGGTGAGCCAATAGACATCCCTATCCTTCATCATGCCACATTGGTGGCTGCGACAAGGAGTAGTAATATTATGCTCCATTTTATTCTGGCAGATATCCATTTGCTCCAGGTGCTTGAGGGGCCTGTAGGACATGGGACAGGATCTCCATAAGCAGAGAAAGCTTGGGCGGGTCCCTAGTGCCTGGGAAATCCCTGGTACCCATGCCTCCATGCCATGCTGGGACCTGCATAATCCAATACCTCCACACTAGGATCCACACCAACCCATGCTTTATGCATAGGCATGGATCTATGTAGGGCTGCCCAGGAGCCCCACCTCCACACTGGAACCTGTGCAGACCCATGTCTCTGTGTGAAGTGCAGCTCGAGAGAAGCTCACCAAGCAACACCCCTCAAACATGCACTGCACAAACCAAAATTGCCAAATTTAAAACTGTCACAAGATATGTCCTGCTGTGAAAGCAGCTTTTATCTCTGTTTCTCCTTGCCAGTGCCTACTCCAGTGATTTTCAATGAGGGTACCACACAAGGTATAAGGAGATAAGCATAGATTTCATAGACATTAGCTGGAAGGGACCTCGGAAGATCATCGAGTCCAGCCCCTTGCCCAAAGGGCAGGAAGTCAGCTGGGGTCATAGGATCCCAGCAAGATAAGCATCCACTTTTCTCTTGAAGGTGTTCAATGTAGGTGCTTGAACCACCTCCGATGGCAGGCTGTTCCAGACCGTGGGGGCTCGGACAGTAAAGAAATTCTTCCTTATGTCCAGCCTGAAATGGTCTTGCAGTAGTTTATAACCGCTCAACCTCATCATCCCTTGGGGCGCTCTGGTGAACAAACGTTCCCTCAGATACTGGTGGTCACCCCTGACAAACTTATAGGTTCAGTCTTGGTCCTGCCTGGCTAATCTCCTAGCCCCACTGCCCAGTCCCTCCACAATGAAGCAAGCACTGTAAAAATATAGATTTTTTTTAATTAGATGCCACTCAGGGTCACAAAAGATATGAAGGGGTACATCAGATCCAGTATGGTTGAAAACTACTGGTCTACCCTTTAGATACAGTATAAGAAACCAGACAGCCTACTACAGCATGCAGGATGTAATCCAATCCTGTTAACAGATACATATCCTTTAACAAATAAAACAACACGAATAATGTACAGAGCATTCAAAATCTAGCGCTGCCTTTTTTTCTTAACCAAACTAAAAGTAAGGTCCAAAAACTGAATAAAGGATTTTTTTTTGCCTTTTTGATGCATTTTCCTTACCAGCTAGTGAACAGCAGGTGGGTTGTTTAGTGGAGCAGTTTTCCACACTTACCTGTTTAGTGCCAGATTAGTGCAATAAAGCTAACATCTCTGATAAAAACTGGTGTTCTCTCCATTTAAGCAGAAGAATCTTAAACGGTTCTGTAGTTCCACATTTAAATATTTTGGTACAGAGTGGCATATATGCACAGAACTCTGGTAGCTCAGTTTTCTTCCATGCTTCTTTTCTTTATTAACACAGTACTTATGTTGGTGTTGTGAGCCAGTGGCTCATAATTTTGCAACCACAGCTATCTTTACTAGTATCCAACTGTTAAAAGCATCAGCAAAAGGAATATGTTCCTGGAGGGTTGCCAACTACAGCAATTTACGAACAGTGCATAAGGGGCTAAAAATGCTTATCCACAGAGTCCACAAAAAAAAGGAGCTATCCATAAAAAAAAAAAGAGGAAGAAAACATGAGCTTGACTGAAGATCCATCATTAGAATGGGGCTGGATGCAAGAAACACTGACAAGCAGACAGAACAGCATCACCTTGTATCTGAACAGGAGCACAGCTCAGTGCTCCGTTGGGGTTTTTAGCCCAGGTGACCCTCCACAACTCCCCACCTCCTGCCCTTCCAGGAACATGCAGACACTATCTTCCTGTCCTGCCTTTAATAGTCATTTGTGTTGAAGGTGAGCAGGAATGCATAGCCCTCGGCAGTCCGGGACACTGGACAGTCAAAGAAGGGGGCAGTATAGCTGGGACAGAGCTGTAGGACCAGGAGTGGGAAATTACTATTGCAACTGTAAGGGACACATCAGAGATCTTGGCATAAGTGCCTCCACCTCACAGATATCCTCCATTACACAAAGACTGGAATTGCATGCTGGTGCTGTAAGTATGGACCCAAGTAACAGAAATTTTGGGTTAAGCTGCAAAAGTGTGGCTAGGAGCAGGCAGCCTCAAAAGCCTGTTTTTAAGGTCCCCTTTACATGTTACATTTTTGCCAAGATTACCATGTTAATAGCAAAATAAATAAGAAGGGTGGTATGAAATGGAAAACAAGGCATAAAAATGTCTACATACATTGTTTGCATAGTGCCTAAAATTTAATGTGTAACCAGTAGCCAAGAGCTCAGTGTCAGCCCAGCCAGATGCTGCAGGTAGGGAAAGCCAAAGGGCTTCACCAGCTGGGGACTTTGAATCCTAAGCTGAACAAGCCCTGGGCAGGCAGCCCAGCGTGAGAGAAGAGGCAATGCTTAAAGAAAAAAAAGAGGGGGGCAAAAATGCTCCTGGCTGGCTGGATCTGGGGACTAAAAATGGCTGCTAAAACAAGCTGCAATGTGCCCCCCCCCACAGGCTGACAATCAGGCAACCAGCTTGCAACTTGTCAGTTCAGGGGGAGCCCAGGATCACGATCCCAGTCCCAAAATCACACACCTTGCCACACATGTATAGTACAGTAGGATGCACAATTGTATCAGGGACCAAATCCAACTGGGCCCTTAAATGAACAACTGCCAGGGGCCTGAGTGAGCACAACATGAGCATTTGAGGACAATTAGCTTGGTCAGCAAAGAAAAGAAAGTCGTTAACGTGTCCATCTGAACCAGATCAGATTAAACAGAGCCCAAAGCCTTTAAATTAGATAATCCAAATACTATATCATGTCTTATACATGTTAATAGGAGTACCTGATGTAACCACATGCATTAGAGGTAGTTTGAAAAGATGTATGCATGTTAGGTTTCTTAGGCTGCTTAGAAGAAGAAAAAAAAAGCCACACCAGAAGAAAGCACCCTTGTCAATGAAAATCATAAACTAAACTGATGGAACTGAACATTCCACCCTGGTGAAGAAAAGAGTTAAGGAATCCTTCCTTCCAGATGTGTAAATGTCACAGAAACAAATGCCAACTAAGTGACGATTTCCATATCATAGAACTGGTTCTATCAAGCCCCAAAAGTTTCAGTGAAACAAAGAAATTTGAATATAGCCGATCAAAATATAGATAAATGCATATAATTAATGATTGCGTATCTGTGGTTGTAAACCTGGGGAGTTTGGGGAATAAGGTACTTGAGTTGTTGGAGAAACCGAACAACTAAACAAAAGCTCAAACATCCGGGGGTCCAACCTACACCCATCCTCCAATGTGCGAATATATTTTTGCATTTCCATTGCCCAATCTGAATGCTAATTTGTCTTTCTAATAAAGGAATTCTCTTGATAAGAGACAGGCATGCACAATCTTTATTCCACGGCCCCATCTGACAAAGTAAGCTCCCTTTATACTAATTTGGGGATAGACAGTTTCCCTTCACAATGGTCAACAGTATTGATGCTTCAATGTATGATCACAAACAGAAGAATTGAGAGACAGGTTAAAACAATTTTTAGTTGCCATTCTTAGTTCTGTGTACTTTTCATTTCCTTGATACAACCCTGCTTATGTTATGCAGGTTCAGCTATAGTTATATTCTACTGTGGTAACTGTATTCCTTCTTTGTATACCCCTCATTAGTATACAGGTTAGGAGGACTACTTGTGCCTCTTTTACTGTTTGTGTGCCAAGGCCTTAATGTTTGTGGGTAACTTTTGGCTTGTATGGGGTGATACAGATCCCAAACAGCAGCCTTGGGAAAGTCTCCCTTCCCAAAGGACCAGGCTAGGTGGTAGCTCTTATGTTAGGGTAACTTAATAATTAACATTTTTCCCACCCAAGAGAACAGGTATTTAAATGATCTGCTTCTCTTAATTTGATTATTGCTATTTCCCATGTTTTACTAACCAATATATCAAATTTTCTTATTCAATGCTGTCATGAAGCAAATTAGAACCCCTTTTCCATCATACATATTATTAGGCACAGAGCTGTGCCTAAAGGGCCTTCTAAACAATCAGTTTTCACCTTCAGCAACAACAGGTGAGGCTTTCCTTGGTTTATCACTAAAAAGTTCTGCACATTGGAAGGCTGTTAGGAATTCGTTGTATCCATACTCTCAGACACTTATTTGAGCTATGAAGTTAATGAGCCAAATAAGACCCCAAGGGAAATTTTCTTCTTAAAGATAAGGATTTTGCATTATTTGAAGTGAGACAATCCAACCCAATGTTTCTATAACAGGGTGCCAGGTGAGAGAAAATAAGCAGATAAGCATGGGCTCAGGTTTGTCCCTACCTGGCCTGTCCCCCACCCCAACTGCCTGCCCCTTCTGCAAGGAGGTATGCACTTTTATATATAAATTAGTTCTTGAAACTGGGTGCCACTCAGTTCAGAAAAGTTTTGGAGGGGTGACTTGAGTATAGCGAGGTTCAGAATCACTGATCTAACCTCTCCCATCCAGGCCAGTTTTGGGCTTGGGTTTTGTACAAGCACAAAACCCAAGTTCCCTGGCTAGTACAATTCTACATGCAGGAAGCTGGTTTATTCTGTGGTTGCCGGCACTTTGCTTTCCTTCTCAGGTAATGTCTTAGTTCTCAAAAATCTTTGTCCCCAGGTCATCTCTTTCTGCAAGAAAAGTTAACCAGAATTTTCTTGTACTGTCTCCCTTTCCATTTAATGGAATCACTTCTGGTTCACAACAGTCAGGCTTCTAGTCACTTAATCTCTCATTGCTCTAGATTGGGAGTAAAGTTTGCAGCTGGATTTCCTAATTTGTCTGAGTACTCTACAGCTGCTATTTCAGGTGTTTCCATCCCAACCCAGTAAGTCACTGTTATGCCTTCACAGAAGTTCTCCCGATGCTGCTGCTGTTCTTTTGCTGAAGCCCCCAACTCCTATTTTAACTCATTTTGTTTCCTTTTGGTCATCTTTGAATTCTGCTAGCTAATCCATTATATGTTCTACCTTTACTCAAGAAAAATACTAATCCTCTCTCCTTGGGAATGGAACACACTTGCAAAACACCACTACTACCCATTCTGATGTGAGCTAGTTAAGATTTTCAGGGTCTTACGGGATGCTTTTATGATGGAAGAAATCAATTATAGTCATGTATTTCTGTGATGCCATTCTACATATTTTGTGAAGCAAGAAAGTCCAGTTTTTCTGAACACAGCAGACATCAAAGACTTTTTTTTGTTTGCTTTTACTGATGCTTCCAACCTTTTGCAGGAGAACATCTACCCAAAATGTTCAGTCATGCTAACAGGATTTTTCTTGTTATGTCTAGAACTTATTTTGCTCTTTCTGTGACATTTCTTGCTACTTCTCTCACAAAAAACAAACAGCTACAATAAGATAAATCCACAAACAGCTTAGTTTTCTCACTGACCCTGCATAATCTGTATATTGGGCAGTGGTTCTGATCATCTACAAAAAGGAGACAAACTTTCTCATATTTATCCTGACAGGCAGGTAAAAATTAAACCTTTTTCAAACTTGTGGATATAACCCACAAGCCCCACACAAGGCCCAGTTACCAACTATAATTCTGAGACAATGGTAAGAGGGATCGTGATAAGAAAAGTATACAAAATTATCGACAGTGCAAGAGCAAAGCAATAATATTCTTAAATTGTTGCCCTGCAAATATTTAATGTGTGGCACTCATAGCCACAAGACAGTGATGCCAAAATCCTAGTAAGACAAGAGCATTTGATGTATGCATAATAAAGACATCTAGAGCTATTAGATAGGTTATGAATATTTTTATAAGGAATTTCTTCTCTCATCCTTACGGCAAAAGATAAACACCGATCAAGGTTAAGAAGCAGACTTTCCTAAGGACAAGTTATTCCATATTTCTATTTTTTTTTTTTTGGCACCTTTTTAGCATCTGTTTCTGGCCACTGCTCAAACAGAACATTGGAGTAGATATTCCATGAGTCGGTTCAATGTAGCAATTCCTATGCTTTTATGACTAAACTATTTTTCTGTGACTCTTAAAGATCTATCTGCAAGTATGAAAAGAACTCAAGAGGTCTCTTCATTTGCATCTGGAGACAAAGGTTATTCAAGTATCTCTCTCCTGGCAACCATCCCTGGCCTTTCCAGAGCTAGATTTGGCACTAGAATTCCCACTCTATGGGCGAATCAATTCATGGGCAGTCTCATAAGTGAGCCTCTGCCATTCCAGAGACCTCTGTAAAAGTACAAAGTCGAAGAACAGAGTAAGGACAGATAAGAAAGCAGAAAGAGGGATTACTAAATAGTCAACATATCAACAAAGGCAAGATCAAGAAGAATCTTTGTGGCTTTCTTTGCAAATTCTGTACTTCTCCGCCTACGGGCTATTTCCCTAGCAGTGCCAATCACAGATTCGGTTTTATTTTTGAAAAGCCTACTACAAAACTTCTTGATACCCATCTTGACCTATCTAAAGTTTGTAGCTTCAGACAGAGGAATTAACTTTGTGACCTTAATATCTTTTTTAAACAGAATATATTATAAAGTTTACATAAACTATTTGCAATTATACTTGATGCATTTTTATCTGTTATAAAGGTTTAAGTGTATAAAATAAGTTCATCTATATTGTAACTTCATGAAGACTGCTTGAACAACTTGAAAGGTAGTTCCATTCACTATGTTCCCAAAGTGGATGTACTGTTCCCCTCCATTACAAAAGAAGCATCATATATGGCCTCCCCTGGAATCTGGGGCATGGCTACCAGTGGGCAGTGTCCGTTACCAAATCCAGGCCCCAGTGGGCATGGCCCTCAGTGGCAGGGGAGCAAGCAAGAGTTGTGCTAATGCAGCGGCAATCACCCTGTGGCCACATCTGCCACAGCAAGCAGCTCCTTGGACCAGGGCAGCCTGTTCTACTCCCATCACTGCTGCCATGGTTGTTGCCACTGGCCCCACAGTTCTGGCCCATCAAGGAGCCCCCATGGTATGCACCTACACCAGGGCATGGGAAGAGCTTGATACCCCTGTGCTACAGCTACAAGTAGATTTGACAGGAAAGACTAAAGAAAGGAAAGACACGAAGGAAAGTGCTGCAAGCTCCTACAACCTTGGGTATTCTAGTATTTCCCCATGTATTTGCAGGGATCAGCTAAACTAGAGGTAGCATAGGCAATAATTTCTTCTAAAATTCTCTAGTGTTGACAAAAAAGAAGTCACAAATGGTCTTTAAATACTGAGTGAACTTAGAATCAATCTGTAAGTTTCCGGGACTTACTCTTTTTGCTCCCTTACCCATTCATCCTCAAACAGTATGTACTTACACAAATCTTAATGATTATAGATAGGGTTCTAAGAAAATTGCGGATTTCTTGTAAAAAAAAATTGTGGCACATGTACAGGTAAAGTATCATTTTTCACAGAATATTCACGGAACTAACACTGATCTTGGCAAATGGGTCCTGGTAGTTCCGTGAATATTCTGTGAAAAATGATACTTTACCCGTGCATGTGTGCACAGTCAGAAGCAGCGGAAGGCCAGGGCTAAAGGAGCTTAGTCCCCTCAAACACGGAGCAGTGCAGAGGGCTGCAGGGCAGCTTGGGCGTGGACTCCAAGCAGCTGCAGCAGGGGGGAGAGGGGCATGCACAGACAGACACAAAGCCCGCATGCAGCCAGGATTGCAACCAAACAGTGTGCAGAGCACTGGCCACTACAGCAGGTAAGTTGGAAAAGGGTCAGGGGCGTGGGGGGGGTGTGTGTGTATGTGTGTATGGTAGTGTGTGTGTGTATAGTGGGGTGTGAGGGGTGTGTATGGTGGAGGGGTGT
>NW_017729006.1:44056487-44057004 GCF_001723915.1 Gavialis gangeticus | reverse complement strand
GTAGGGGCTGGGGTGATTGCGGCCCTGGGGTGGGTGGTAGGACACTTAGAGCCTGAGCAGCTTATCCAGGGGTGCGGGGGAGGGTGTTCCACTGTTGTGCACACCTTGGGAGAGGCAAGGGGTGCACATGCCTCCTGGATCTGTGTGTAGGCCAGAGCGGAGGTGGGGTGCTGCTGCGGGCTTGGCTCTGTGCTCTGCTGCCACTGCTGCAGCCCCAGGAGCTGGTTCTGGGATCCAGTGGCAGTAGGCACATGGCGTCGTGCATCACACCTGGCTCCCAGGGCAGCAGCAGCAGGGCCCAGCCCTCAGCTGCAGCCCACCTTTACTCCATCCCACGCAGATCTGGAGGGCATGTGCCCCACGGGCCTCTCCCGAGGTGCGTGCAGCACCCCTGGATAAGCTACCCGGGCTCCGAGCATCCCCACTACCTACCCTAGGGCCCCACTCACCCCAGCCCCTGCCCTATTCCCTCCCTCACTGTGAGGGCCTCGATATTCCCCCCCATGCACCTTCCTCA
>NW_017729006.1:44053864-44055158 GCF_001723915.1 Gavialis gangeticus | reverse complement strand
TGCCCCGGATCTGCATGCAGGGTGAGTGCAGGCTCCCACTGCGGGCTAGGGGTGGCACCAGGCTCCTCCTGGTGGGGGCTGTGCTGAGCTTGGGATGGGCGGTGGTGGAAGGGGGCTGATGGGGGCTGCAACCACCCCAAAATTCGCTGTAGCCTCTCCCCCAGCATGGCCGCTGCCTCTCTCAAGTGCAGCCTGGTCCAGCCCCCTGCCAGGAAGAGTCCGGCACCACCCCCGGCCCCAGCCTGCAGTGGCAGTGCAGCCTCACCCTGCACGCAGATCTGGGGCACATATACCACCCCCCACCAGCCCCATGCCCTCCCAGGGCAGTTTTATAGATTTCATGGACATTTGGGCTGGAAGAGACCTTGCGAGATCATCAGATCCAGCCCCCTGCCCAAGGGGCAGGAAGTCAGCTGTGGTCAGATGACTCCAGGAAGATAAGCATCCAAGCCTTTCTTAAAAGGTAGTTATTGTAGAATATTCAACAACTCCAGTCTACTTTACAGTAACTTACTCATATGCCCATGTCCGCAAGCTTCGCTTGAGCAGACCTACCTCTATGTAGAAAGTAGCATGAAGATTCAGTTGAGTGCAACCTTGACCCCTCTCCTGGAAAAGGGTGTCAAGATGTTTCAGTCTAACTCAAAATAATCTAGTAACAAGCTATACTGGACTTCATTTCACCAAAACAAACAAACAAAACAAAATAAAAACACAAGCAACCAACAAAAAAAAACTCCACATACAGCTATTCAGCAGTCTAATTATTCTGTTGGCATGTATAGGATTTCTTGTGGATACAGAATTATTAGGGGTGGACCAGCAAAGATCTTTTGGGCAGATACCAATGGCCAGTTATTAACATGCCATATCAACTAATACCAATTTGATTGCCAATATGCAGCCCAGCAGGTTGGAGAGCAGCACCTGGCTGGCAAGTCTGTTTGGGGGGTGGGAAGGGGCATGGAGCAGGGAGGGTAGATCGAGGCCTCCATGGTGAGGGAGGGAGTGAGGCAGGGGCTACCCAGCCAGGGCAGGGTGGGGTTCAGGACAGAGCCATCAGTGGCTTGTCTGGGGGATGCGGGGGGACAGCAGCTCCCACCACTGCGTGCACCCCCAGAGGCAGCATAGGGAGCACGTACCCCCCCCCGATCTGTGTGCAGGGTGAGGGTGGGCTGCCACTGCGGGTGGCACTAGGCTTTTCCCAGCGGGGGGTGGGGGGAGGGGGAAGTGGATTGGGCTGGGGCTGTGCTCAAGGCGGACAGTTGCAGTGCTGGGAGGGGGGCCTATGGGG
>NW_017729006.1:44051777-44053713 GCF_001723915.1 Gavialis gangeticus | reverse complement strand
GGTAGGACACTTAGAGCCTGAGCAGCTTATCCAGGGGTGCGGGGGAGGGTGTTCCACTGTTGTGCACACCTTGGGAGAGGCAAGGGGTGCACATGCCTCCTGGATCTGTGTGTAGGCCAGAGCGGAGGTGGGGTGCTGCTGCGGGCTTGGCTCTGTGCTCTGCTGCCACTGCTGCAGCCCCAGGAGCTGGTTCTGGGATCCAGTGGCAGTAGGCACATGGCGTCGTGCATCACACCTGGCTCCCAGGGCAGCAGCAGCAGGGCCCAGCCCTCAGCTGCAGCCCACCTTTACTCCATCCCACGCAGATCTGGAGGGCATGTGCCCCACGGGCCTCTCCCGAGGTGCGTGCAGCACCCCTGGATAAGCTACCCGGGCTCCGAGCATCCCCACTACCTACCCTAGGGCCCCACTCACCCCAGCCCCTGCCCTATTCCCTCCCTCACTGTGAGGGCCTCGATATTCCCCCCCATGCACCTTCCTCAACTTACCTGCTGTGGTGGGCAGTGCTCTGCACACTGTGTGGCTACAATACTGGCTCTGTGCAGGCTCTGTGTCTGTTTGTACACACTGCTCCTCCCCCTGCTGCAGCTGTCCAGAGCTCAAGCTCAGGCTGCCCAGCGGCCCTCTGTGCTGCCCTGCGTTTGAGGGGGCTAAGCCCCATTAGCCTTCTGCTGCCTATGCTCGCGACCCTTAGAAAAATCACAGCGTGGGGCAAATTTCATGGTTTCTGCGCAATCCACAAAATCACGATTTTCTCAGGGCTCTATTATAGAGCATAACACTTTTGATCCAATGGGTATGAACTACATCTAGATGGCAACTCATCAAGCTTTTTACATGGGAAATTCTTTTTAATGTCTACTTTAGCTTTTTCTCTACTGTTTGAACCCTCTAACAAATGCGAAAAATGCTTCTAGACAGACATTATCCTTTTCCATCTAGCAAACTTTCCCTCTATGTTTTAAAAGGAGTTCAACAAGGCTCTTATCTCCATAGAACATCTTAGACTAAATCTTTGTTTTGAAATAAGGCCAGAATTTTGAGTAGTATTGATCTCGCTCTCTCTAGGTACCACACCCAAACAGGACGTTGGTGACCATGGTCTTCCATAGATCTCTTCTCTTTGGGGCATGCAGAATTTCCAGTGTCGATGCATTAGACTCTTGATATAAGTCAACCTCTGTTTTCCGTGATCGCTCCGTCATTCAATCATTCCCATTATAACCAGACTTTCAACTTCTTCTTTCCTCAAAACGTGCTCAAGAAACTCTTGCCTCTTTCTGATATTAACCAACAGCTTCCTCCTGCAGCCTGATCTTAACAAAATATCTTCATATGAAGTGTGACTAGTACCTTCAAGATGCACCTTAAGAACCACATCTCAGTCGCTTCAGTTCTCTTTTCCATACTTACTGATATTGTCCAGCATTCTGATGCATAGACTGGTATAATGTAGCAATCCAAAACTTTTAAGTATTCCGTGGTCGCTGAAAAAATTAGTGACTGGATGCTCACGTTACAACTATTCAGGAGTGTCCACTGTTACCCTCATGTTAAAACAAAGGAATCACCACATTTCAGTTTAAAATATTAATCTGATTTTGTATGTTGACAAATTTTCACTCTGTAAACTTTGAAATTACTAGTAGAGGTGCACTGATACACCGGTCCCATATCAGATTGGCACCAATATGAGGAAAACTGATAGTACTGTCAATTGACTTTTTTTCCTTGAAGTAGTCGATAAAGCAGCCAATGAATGCCACATGCACGTGCACAGCCACAGTGCAGCACACAGGCAGCCAGGAGTGCAGCCTGGCAGTGTGTAGAGCAGCCAAGTCCAGCTGGTAAGTCTGTTGTAGGGGAAAGGAAGGGGACTGTGGGGGGGGGGGCATACTGAGGCCCCCATGGTGAGAGAGTGGGGCTGGGGCAGGGC
>NW_017729006.1:44039087-44051543 GCF_001723915.1 Gavialis gangeticus | reverse complement strand
CCGGCACCACCCCCGGCCCCAGCCTGCAGTGGCAGTGCAGCCTCACCCTGCACGCAGATCTGGGGCACATATACCACCCCCCACCAGCCCCATGCCCTCCCAGGGCAGTTTTATAGATTTCATGGACATTTGGGCTGGAAGAGACCTTGCGAGATCATCAGATCCAGCCCCCTGCCCAAGGGGCAGGAAGTCAGCTGTGGTCAGATGACTCCAGGAAGATAAGCATCCAAGCCTTTCTTAAAAGGTAGTTATTGTAGAATATTCAACAACTCCAGTCTACTTTACAGTAACTTACTCATATGCCCATGTCCGCAAGCTTCGCTTGAGCAGACCTACCTCTATGTAGAAAGTAGCATGAAGATTCAGTTGAGTGCAACCTTGACCCCTCTCCTGGAAAAGGGTGTCAAGATGTTTCAGTCTAACTCAAAATAATCTAGTAACAAGCTATACTGGACTTCATTTCACCAAAACAAACAAACAAAACAAAATAAAAACACAAGCAACCAACAAAAAAAAACTCCACATACAGCTATTCAGCAGTCTAATTATTCTGTTGGCATGTATAGGATTTCTTGTGGATACAGAATTATTAGGGGTGGACCAGCAAAGATCTTTTGGGCAGATACCAATGGCCAGTTATTAACATGCCATATCAACTAATACCAATTTGATTGCCAATATGCAGCCCAGCAGGTTGGAGAGCAGCACCTGGCTGGCAAGTCTGTTTGGGGGGTGGGAAGGGGCATGGAGCAGGGAGGGTAGATCGAGGCCTCCATGGTGAGGGAGGGAGTGAGGCAGGGGCTACCCAGCCAGGGCAGGGTGGGGTTCAGGACAGAGCCATCAGTGGCTTGTCTGGGGGATGCGGGGGGACAGCAGCTCCCACCACTGCGTGCACCCCCAGAGGCAGCATAGGGAGCACGTACCCCCCCCCGATCTGTGTGCAGGGTGAGGGTGGGCTGCCACTGCGGGTGGCACTAGGCTTTTCCCAGCGGGGGGTGGGGGGAGGGGGAAGTGGATTGGGCTGGGGCTGTGCTCAAGGCGGACAGTTGCAGTGCTGGGAGGGGGGCCTATGGGGTGGGCTACAGCCACCCCAAAATTAACCATAGCCCCCCAAACTCACCCCCCTCCCAGCACCACCTGCCCTGAGTGCAGCCCTGACCCATACCCCCCTCTGCCCAGGAAGAGCCCAGCACCACCCCCAGCCTCAGCCCACAGTGGCAGCCCACCCTCACCCCATGCACAGATCGGGGGGGGGGTCCCACCCTGCCTCCCCAGGGGTGTATGCAGCAGTGGGAGCCACTCCTCCCCCCTGGACAAGCCACTCGCAGCTCCATCCCAAGCCCCACTCCTTCCTTCACTGCGGAGGCCTCGATCTGCCCACTCCACACCCCTTCCCTCTACATGCACAGAGCATTGATCAGTGATGTTATCGGCCACAATTGGCCAAAAAAAGCCGATTGCCAATAATGTCAATTTTCCTTTTATCGGTGTCGATACAATATGGGTCAATGTATTAGTGCACCTCTAGGAATTACATGCCATAGGAACAACTCTATAAAGTACACAATTTTAACTATGCATTTTGAGATCATAAAAGACACAGGAGAGTTTTAATTAAATATGGTGCCTTACACTGCAGTTTATTTCTTAGCTATACTGGAGTTAAATAAATGTCATAAACGATATATCATATTTACTTGATTCAAGGATAAGTCTCCCCTCCTCATTTAACGCCTGGCCCTACTGCGCTGCCCAGTGCCTCCCTCCCCCTCAACTGTGTATCACTACCAGTTTCCCACTGCCTGCACCCTTACTGCCTCTCGCCCACTGCTGCTTTCCCTGCTGTAGCAGTGGGAGAGATGAATTTAAGACTACCCTCTAATAACATATAGAAAATAACAACAAATTTATAAGTTTCCCATGTACAGAATCTAATTATTGGAGGGTCATCTTAAATTCAAACTCATCTTGGGTCCAAGTAAATACAGTATTGCTTTGTGTCACAGAACATTAGGCTTGGAAGGGAGCTCAGGAGGTCATCACAAGGCAGGACCATCCCCAGCCAGATCATTCCAGATGGCTTTGTTGAGCTGGGCCTTAAAAACCTCCAAGGATAGAAATCCCATCACCTCTCTAGGTAACTCTTTCCAGTGCTTCACTACCCTCCTAGTGAGAAAGTTTTTCCTTACTATCCAACCTAAACCCCTCTTTCTGGAACTTGAGATCATTGCTACTTGTTTTGTCATCTTCCACTACTGAGAACAATCGAGCTCCATCTTCTTTGGAACCACCCTTCAGGTAGTTAAAAGCTGCTATCAAATCTTCCCTCAGCCTTTTCTGCAGACTAAATAAGCCCAGTTCCCTCAGCCTTTCCTCAGAAGTCAAGTGTCCCAGCCCCCTAACTGTTTTCACTGCCCTCTGCTGGACTCTCTCCAACTTGCCCACAACCTTTCTGTACTGGGGAGGCCCAAAACTGAACACAGTACTCCAGATGTGGCCTCACCAGTGCAGAACAGGTAGAATAATTATTTCCATTGATCTGCTGGCAACAATCCTAAAAATGCAGCCCAATACACTGTTAGCCTTCTTGACAACAAGAGCACACTGTTGGCTCATATTCAGCTTACTGTCCACTGTAATCCCCAGGTCCTTTCCTGCAAAGCTGCTGCTTAGCTAGTTGGTCCCCAGCACATAGCAGTGCATGGGATTGTTCTGCCCCAAGTGCAGGACTTTGCATTTGTTCTTACTGAACCTCATGAGATTTCTTTTGGTCCAATCCTGCAAGTTGTCTAGGTCACTCTGAATCTACTCTTCACTGTACCTACTACACCCCCTGCCAGCTTGGTATTATCCACAGGCTTGATCTGGAAAACGTGATGGGATTGCACTCTAACCATTAATGAAGACACTGAACAAAGCCAGCCCCAGGATCAACCCCTGGGGCACTCAAATTCATAGTTGTTAGGGGGATGGAAGGGATCTTACTAGATCATCGGGTCCGGCTCCCCTGCACTTAGGTAGGAAAGACTGCTGGGATCAGATGACCCCAGCAAGATGGGCATCAAGGAGCTTTTTAAAGATTGCCAGGGTGGATGACTGTACCACCACAGGGGGGTGTCTGTTCCAAGCCCTTGGTATTTGACTTGTAAAGAAGTTTTTCCTTATGTCTAGCTTGAAGCAATCCTCAATCAGTTTGTGCCCATTATTTCTTGTCCTCCCCTGGGGGGCCTTGGTAAACAGATGGTCCCCCAGACCCTGATGCATGCCCTTGATGTACAAACATGATCTGGAATCAAACAGAAACCAGTGCTTACAGGCTGCCAACCAGTCCCCTCTGAGTCTTTTCTTCTCCAGGGTGAACAGTTCCATGTCTTTCAGCCTTTCCTCACATGACCTGGTCTCTAGGCCTCTAATTATGTGCATAGCCCTCCTTTGGACTCTCTCAAGCGATACCACTGGGTACCATCTGCAAATCAGATCTTGAGCCATTGATCGTTACCCATTGAGCCTGACAATCCAGCCAGCTTTCTATCTACTTTACTTACAGTCCATCCATCCAACCCATACTTACTCAGTGTGCTTGCATAAATGCTGTGGAAGATTGTATCCAAAGCCCTGCTCAAGTCAAGGTATATCATGTCCACTTCTTTCTCCCCATCCACAGAGCCAGTCATCTCATCATAGAAGGCAATAAGGTCAGTCAGGCATGACTTGCCCTTGGTGAATCCATGCCAACTGTTCCCGATTGCTTTCTTCTCCTCCAAGTGCTTCGAAATGAACTCCTTGAGGACCAGCTCCATGATTTTTCTGGGAACTGAGGTGAGGCTGACTAGTCTGTAGTTCCCCATCAGCCTCACCGCAGTCCCCATAAGGAACACTAGCTCAAGGTCTCATACGAATTCCTACTGAGGAAGTGGATCACACCAAACATCTACAACCACTATTAGCAACCTCGTTAGGATTACGTCAGTAGCAGCTAATGACTACATAAGCACAGATACTGCTACCCTCATTCCCTAGGAAGGATCCCCCTTTAAGTCAGAATTGAGAAACCAATGTGCTGGAAATGCTGCACTACAGCTTTTCACATCAGGTCTGTTTTGTAAATAAGAGATTTTTGTGAGAATTGTTAATGCAGTACCTTTTACAGGGAATAAGGTCACTAAGTGCTATGTAAAATTCAGAATACTTTTAGATTATGACAGTTTTAAATACAAGTCAAATTTCAAATGTAAAGTTTAACTTTTTATTTAACTAAACCATATAAACACAGATGCATATACTGTATAAAGGAATTAGAAGCAGTTAATCTTTCAGTAATATTCAGTAAAGCCTTCAGACAAAATATTGAAGAAATCTAAACATATAACAGAGGAAACCATCCGTGTACAAGCATGCTCTCAAAGTAATAAGCAACCATGATCCAATTTAACCTTTTTAAAAATATTTTTACTATATACCTTAACTAAGAAGAAAAAGCTGTTTTCTAAACAAATGCATTCTCTCCAATTATGCAAGCTTAGTAATTCTAAATAAGACCACTGCCTTTCCATTTTATGTCTTTGCAACAAGGTATTTAGAAGAATTCACAGATTCATTGGAATCCGACAGGGCTGCACCATAAGCGCTTTTGCTGTGGCCCAATATGACCATTAATAATCTACAGAACCATCTAAATCTTCACCCTCAAAAAATTAAATTTGAAAACTTCAGTCTAATTACAGATGACATAGCCCAAGTTACTTATGTGCAAGTCTACAGAAGGGTGACCTCTCCACTACATATTCCATTGCAAAGTTTAACTCGATTTTACTTGGCTTTTGGGAGGGAAAAAAAATGCTTAATCAATTAAAGTAAGTACTTTAAAAACAAATGTAACATTCTGAATTCATTACCTGACCCAGAGCCTGAAGTAGTCATATCGTAAATTAAGTCTTTTAAAGTAGTTCCTTCTGATATAAAGGGACGATCCAATGAGGGATCTTCTTCACTTGGTACACGATGGTGAATGACAGTACGATTATGGCAGATATACAGAATTAACATTAATGAAATGCAAACAAAGCATACTGGTCCAGCAATGACAGCAGCCAGTTCCACAGGTCCTAGACTAGATGCAGGTTTTCCTGGAGTAGGGCCTAAACGTGGGGGTTTAAAAAAAAAAAAAAAAAAAAAAAGTGTTACTGTTTAATAACAGCAAGTTAGATCCAAGATAAAGAAAGAAAGAATCACCAACACACATACAGATTGGAAAATGACCTTCTAAGCAGCACAGTGGCAGAAAGGGATATTGGAGTCATAGTAGACTCCAAGATAAACGAGTCATCAATATGACAAAGTGATAAGTAAAGCTAACTACACTCTATCATGCATTAGCAGGTGCATCACAAATAGGTCTAAGGAGGTGATACGTCCCCTCTATGCAGCATTGATAAGGCTGCAGCCGGAGTACTGCATCCAGTTTTGGGCACCACACTTCAAGAAGGATGTGGATAACCTTGAGAGGGTCCAGAGCAGGGCTACTCATATGGTTAGGAGCCTGCAGGTAAGGCCCTACGAGGAGAGATTGAGGGACCTGGATCTCTTCAGCCTTCGCAAGAGAAGGCCAAAAGGTGACCTCGTGGCCATCTACAAATTCATGGGGGGAGGAGGGGCAGCAAGGAATAGGAGATACTCCATTTATCAGGGCTCCCTTTAGGGTAACTAGAAACAACGGCCACAAACTGAGAGAGAGTAGATTTAGATTGGACATGAGGAAGAACTTATTCACAGTAAGGGTTACCAGAATCTGGAATGGGCTTCCAAGGGAGGTGGTGCTCTCCCCTATCCTGGAGGTCTTTAAGAGGAGGTTAGACAAGCACCTGGCTGGGGTCATCTGACCCCAGCGCTCTTTCTTGCCCAGGGTAGGGGGTCAGACTCGATGATCTACTGAGGTCCCTTCCAACCCTAAAAATCTATAAAGGGTTTCTTTTAATGCTAGTGGCAGTATATTTTATTTCATACTGGTTCTTGTGTGCTTTTGGCATATTTATTTTAGCAAGATTTTTTTTTTTTGAGTCCAGGCTGTTGCAGGTCTCCAAAAGTCAACAGTATATCATGCAGACAAAAACATTTTTATTCAGTTAGAAAAATATATACATATAGTTAATGCAAGCAACTTGGCATTATGATGCAAAGAATTTTTAAAAATCTTAATAGTACTTAATAGTATTTTTATTTCTTGATGTAAAACTTCAGAATGATATTCATTAAGTCTAATATATGTCTTTAACCTTCATTCTTATACCAAACTTGGCTTATTTTGTTGCACACTTAAAAAAAAAAAAAGCAAACATTTTACCTGGTGTTGGAATTGGAAGATCTAATTTATTGCAGAGGTCTTTATCACAGCAATGAGGATTAGTAATAACTCCATCTCTTGAGGAGGGAGCACAAACAAATGGCCTGTCTCGGGGAATCAGATCAATTTCTGCTATGCACATGCTATTGTGCATGACTTTGTCTAAAGTCCGTGTCACTGAGGTAAAGCAGAGCCCATCTGTCACGCATGTAAAGTTGTCTTTTGTACAGAGATGACAATAACACTGTAAAGCTGTATTTAAAAAAAAAAAAAAAGGTTTTAGAGTTAGTTATGTGAAGTTTCATAGTTCATCCCCAGCCTTGAACTTGGAACCTTCTGGGCCCGCACACAAGCCACAAGCCACTCAGCCAGAGAGCTAAGTTCTGCTAAATCATTTTGCAATACTAATAAAGTTGAGGCTTTATGCAATTTTCTAAACTTTCAGTACCTACATACATATTTTTGGAACATAATAGAATGCTTCTTCAATGAACTAAAAAAAAAATTAAGAAAAGGGATGGGGAAGAAAGTCAGACTTATAAAAGGGGACATTGTTGTTTTAGGAGAGATTTATCTTCTCTATTTTACTTTATGTAGAGTCAGACAATAAGCGTTCACTTAAGATTTGAAAGTTAAAAAAAAGAAAGCTTAAAAAAAAAAATACAATTTACTGTGATGTGTAATATTACATAATATATCCCCCAAAGCATTTAGGATCCATTCCTGCTTCTGATGAAGCCACTAGGAATACTGCCATAAACTTCAACAGATACAAAAGCAGATCTTCAGTGTGTGGCCAAAGTACCTCATCTTGCTGGCCACTCATCAGGTATGAAAGCACCATCGTAACTCCTGACAGTATGAAGAACTTTTGCTACTGGCTGGGAGTAGAGGCCTTTTTAAAATTAGGAGTTATATCGGAACAAACCACACACACAATTCCTTTTGATTTCAATAGACCTTGGTTTGATGCCTTACTGTGAAGGTACACTAGAAGACTGCCTGGGATGGCCCTATTCCAGTTAGCTGTATTAAAAAGGCCAGCTGCATCACAAATGGGGGGAAGGGGCGGTGCAGTGGCAGGAACTTAACACATCATAGTCCAAATGAGCTAGATTAGGCATACTCTGACTTTAGCTCCTTGAGAAAGGAACTCACTACTTCTGTTTTTTCTCTGTAGTCCTGTTCACGTGTGAACTGGTTTCCCTCTGTTTTTGGACCCCCACCCTTTTCTGGCAGCAGTGTCAGCACACCAGCTCCATACATTTGTGGAAAGAATAAAAAGTTATATAGGCTTTGGAAAACACTCGCTTCTTTATCGTATTTCCTGGCAAAATCTAAAATCATTATTCTAAGGCCTTTTAAAAGTGTAAGAAACCCATTAAATCAGAGTTCAAAGTCCAAGACACTCTCTAGAAATACACAGCAAAAGACAACAGCAAAAGTAGTTTTCTTTAAACTTTTGGTTTGGTTTTGTAGCATATCACAACAATACCATATTAATTTGGGACCACAGGAAGTGGTAGAAATGTTAACTGCTGCAGCTCTCGAAACAATGCTGCTACTGCCCCCCTGCTGGCCAGTTTCTGGACCTGTGAGAAGCCCCTGCAGTCCAACTGACACAGCCTCATGCATCAGATTAGGCCGATGTATGGTCGCTCGGTGCCCGGATCTGGCATGCGGGGGTCACACTGGCATGCTAGACCACACCCATAGCCTGACCCCATGCTTATCTGGCCTTTGGATGGACCCCATACACATGATTCAGCCAATGGACCAGCTTCCTGACACTCATCTGGCCCGTAGGACTGGAAAGGTTGAGCACCGAGGTGACAGGCTATTCTCTGTGGCTGCAGAATACAGGGCAAGAAGGAGAAGTCTTATACTGCAGCAAGGAAAAGTTAAGTTGGATATTACAAAAAATGTTCCAAGTATGAGGGTGGTCAAACACTGAAACAGAGTACCTAGAAAGGCTGTGAAATTTCCATCTCTGGTAGTTTTTAAATGCACATTAGGCAAGAATTTGACTAGGCTGGTTTAGAGATGGAAACTCGCTGACATGTGGTGCCTTGATGGCTGTAGTTATATATGCGTCCAGGAATTTAACCTATGTCCCCGCATGGCAGACAAGGATTCTACCACTAAACCACAACAGTGGGTTTCCATACGTACGTGCTCACTAAATCAGTGAAATATGGTCCTGGCAATTAGCTAGCTTAAAAATTACCAACCCACACTTTCTAATACTCTATCAAAGTTAAGTACAGTAAAAGCTGTGTTAACTGGCACTTTATTAGCTGGAAAACTCTATTAACCAGCATCTGAGTGATGCAGCAAAAGCAAAACCGGAAGTACCACTTCTAGGGGACTTCCCGTTTCACCACTGAAAGCTGAGTTTTTCTTTGCCACCTTTTCTGCCCACACCCCAGGACAAACCAGCCTGCATGGGAAAAAACAGCCTGTGCGGGGCCACCCTCCCTGTCCCCCAGCACACTGACACTGGGGAGCGCACCAGATGGTGCACATTTGATTCACCAGAATATTTGATTAACCTGCATCTCCCATTCCCGGGGGATGCCGGGTAACAGAGCTTTTACTGTAATTTTTACATAGTGGGCACTGAATTTTTCTAGTAAGAAAAAGTACAATTTATTTATATAGTCCCATGGCTGTACAGCTAGCCACACCACTACTATTTGCACTTGGAATTTTTATACATATTCTTCTCAATTATAAATGTCAAATATCTTTCTTTACTGTCTTTCAACATAGCATACAAAGAACCTTTCATTTGAAGTTGAAAATAGCTAGTTACTGATAATTAATTCTCATGGATAATTAGTCATCACTCCCAATCCCCTTGGAATGATGAATATACCAAATTTTACTATGTTAAGAAACCAAAGAAAGGGTTCAAAAAATCAGTTTAGCATAAAGGTACAACTGGAAACAACAGAAGAGAACAAAATTATAGTTGTGGAGTGGTAGGGGTGGACAGAAGTTTTCAACACTTTCCCATACTGTACGGTATTAAAATAGTCTTCAAAAGGAGTAGATTAATCTCAGTCACTCATACGCAATACAGATAGACCAGGACATTCACCAAAAGATGCACCAACAAAGGAATAATCTCCAATTTATATTGCCATGTTTTGCAAGTATTTGAGATCCTCATTAATCCATATATTTTATAAGGTGCCCACAAATTTACTTCCACAGCATAGCAAGGAAAAATGTATTTTTCTCTACCCATGACAGGCTCTGAAGATGTTACTTCCTCTCTCCACACAACTAAACTGTTTCAGAGACCTCTCTTGCATGCCTGACTGCCTCAGTGTCATGGCATCACTGCAGTGGGTTCAGGGCTTTGCTTAGCTCAGAAGTCTCAAAACTCAATAGACTTATTTCCTGGTCACACCTGACCCACAGGAAAGCTCTTAAACATGACTCAGCCCTCAATAACACAACTTAAAATTAGGGGTGCGCTGACAGAGATTTTTGAGGCCATTACCGATATCCAATTTTTAAGGGGGCATATAAGCCGATACCAATCCAATTTCCGATATAGCGTGGACAGCTGCCTCTAGCTGGTAAGTCCATTGTGGTGGAAGGGGGGTGGGGGCAGATCCACCCCCCCACCACGGTGAAGGAGGGGGCAGGGCACAGATGCAGCTCATTGTGGGGGGCCAGCTCATGCAACTTGCATCCTGGGAGGGTGCCTGGGGACATGGGCCCCCCTGGATCTGTAAGAAGCAGGGCAAGCTGGAGCTGGGCTCTTCTTGCTGGGGGCTGGTTTCAGAGCAGGGGCTACAGAGGGGGCTACAGCCATCCCAAGTTTCACTGAAGCTCCCTCTCAGCCACTGCTGCCACGCACCTGGTGCAGCCCTGGCTCAACCCCCACCTCCACCCATGCAGGGTGTGGGACGGAGGTGCAGCTTGTTAGTGCAGGGAGCAGCTCCCGCCCAGCGCTGCCACCACTGTGCACTCGGCAAAGCCCCAGCTCTTCCCACCATGTGGGAGGTGGGGGTTGGGCCGGGAAGAGCCGGGGCTGTGTCAGGCATGTGGTGGCAGCAGCGCTAGGAGGGAGATATGACAAAATCTGGGATGGCTGCAACCCCCTCCGTAGCCCCTGCCCCGAGCCCCACCCCTGGTGAGAAGAGCCCGGCTCCAGCCCACAGCTGCAGGCCACCTACTTGTTCCACGTTGATCTGGGGGGGGCACACCCACCCCTCCCTGCGCCCTCCTGTGGTGCACGCAGTGGCAGGAAGTGCCCCCCCCAAAGAGCCATGAGTCCATCCTGTGTCGCACGCCAGCGGGGCAGCACCTGCCCCCTCCTTCCCTTATTGGGGTGGGGGGTGGCGATATGCCCACTCCACACCCCTACCCTCCTTCCTCCCCTTCCACTACAATGGATCTACCAGCTGGAGGCAGCTCTTCAAGCTGCCGGGCTCTGCTCCTCGCTGCCTAAATGCTGCACTGCAGCTGCACACATACACTGGCATTTATCAGCAAAATTACTGGCCCTATTGGGCCAATTTCCAATACAGCCAATTTTCGTTATATCAGTACCAATCCGATATCGGACCAATGTACTGGTGCACTTCTACTTAAAGTAGCCTACACAAGGCACGCACATGGTCTTGAGCCTTCTCCAGCCTCTGAGAAGGTGCCTCCATCTCTCTGCTTGCAGTTTTCCCTCTCAGGTTGTCTTTAACTCAGTGCTGGTGTGGTGCTGCTGCTTCCACTCTTACAGCCCTCAGGTCTTCTCCCAGACCCTGCGTCGCTCACTGATTCTTTCCCTGTCTCTCTTTGGTTTTCTCTCCTTGGAGGTCTCTTAGCTTCATGTGGCCAGCCAATTATCTGGATTAGCTGGGCCAGTTCTACACAGCCTGTAATCATTTCTAACTGTCTGCAGCTGGGCTGTAGCCCATGTAGCCTGGGGCACGCCTCAGGAAAGCCTCTGCCAACCAGTCTGCTACAATCACCCTCTCTGAACAAGTGATTTCTACAAAGCCTAATCTACCTGTCCTGCTTCCACACCTTGCTTCCTTCTACTACGACAAAATTCACATCATACACTTCAAACTTCACAAAACACTTTACATTGTAATTTCAGCAGCAGTGAGAGACCTCCCTCACATTGCACCCCAACTTTTATTTCCTTCACATTAGGACATAATGCTTAGTTATGCTTAAGTGACCTGTTCCCACCAACATGCCTTCATCCCCTTTCTGAAATAGTCTCCCTTTCACAATTGGATAGCAGTTATAAACCTACAGATCAGCAGGACAAACTCTCCAGAACCCATACCACCACTTTCTAATTAACTTGTTTCCTTACATCATTGTCATCAGCAATCCCTTGCAGATGAGGATGATCAAAAAACCTGAAAGCAGCAATATTGATGTCACCTGAGAATGCTTGCAGTATAACAACAGCTGTTTTACATTCAGGTCTGTCACTGTTTGAGTTGTCTAGTAGGGTTTATACATTCCAGGATGTAAAGGACATTTCTGTCTTTCAGCTGCAATTTGAGTGATCTTCCTGGAAGCAGCTATCCAGTCAGGCAAGATAAAGTGGGACAGCTTGTTTTTAGGGCACCTTTTCTAGACCCCTCCCCATGCTGGGTGAGCAGAAGAGATCCCAAAAAGGACTGGTTAGTCTCAACCTCCTGGTCCTTATCAAGAATGAAGAGACCAAGTGACCGCTGCCTGTATCCATGACCAAGTGATCCCCTGGCAATCACTTCCTCTGTCCCTGTCACCACTCATCCATCACTACAGGGCTTTGTAGAAGCTATAGGTACTGGTTACTGTAGCAGATGTTGAACCAGTGGGAGAAGCCTGTGCATTATGTGTTTTACACAAGAAAGCCATTGTGCAACAACTACATGCTTAGAGACGCATACAGGGGACGATGCCACTCCACGCAGGACAGAGACTGGGAGGAGAGTGAACACCAGGAGGAAGAAACGCCGGGTCCTAGTCATCGGGGACTCCCTCCTGCGAGGGCTGGAAGGTCCCATCTGCCGGCCCAACCCCATGTCATGACAGGTCTGCGTCATGCCTGGGGCTCGGGTCAGGGACATCACGGAGAGGATCCCGGCCTGCATCCG
>NW_017729006.1:44028338-44039076 GCF_001723915.1 Gavialis gangeticus | reverse complement strand
TGGAGAGGAGGTATAGATTGGACATCCGCAAAAACTACTTCACAGTTAGGGCGGCTAGGAGCTGGAACCAACTTCCAAGGGAAGTGGTGCTGGCCCCTACCCTGGGGGTCTTTAAGAAGAGGCTGGATGCCTACCTGGCTGGACTCATTTGAGTCCCGTTTTTGTTTTGGGGTTTTGTTGTTCTCTCGCCCTGGCAGGGGGTCGGGCTAGAAGATCTACTAGGTCCCTTCCGACCCTAAATCTATGAAACTATGAAACCTGTGTCCAGTGGCAAAGAGCTCCAAGACAATTGGGGTTACTTTTCCACTGCAGCCTTCATCCATCTTTGCAGCTGTTGAGAAGGATGCCTTTTGCATCTTTCTGCTCCGCTGCTGAGGTCTTTGTGTTGTGGGATTGGACTGCTCTTCGCCCGACACCTTACCTTGGATCTTACCGCTATGAGTGACCCTACCAGGAGTACAAGACTCCAGACGACATTGCTCTTAGGGTCACTGGTACATGCAAGCCTCTCTACCCCGTCAAGGTGGCAGTCCGCTGGGAGGGTTTCCTTACACTCATAGCCCAATAATGCTTCTGCCATTTTAATCCTCTGAAGTTCACACATAATAATTCCTAAAACACTGAGATGGGATTAGTAATGTTTCATTATTTTACAGAAAGAGATACTAAGGGAATATCTCCACAGAAGTAAATACTGCTGCTGCAACTCCTCTAGACAAACCCAAACTAGATTTAAACAACTAAGTTGTTTCCCCCAGCTTCTCAGGCAGGTTTTGCACCCCATGCCAAGCCCCAGGTTCTCTCACATACATATATACATAGAGTGCTACATGAAATTAACAAGTTTATAAGCCAGCTCAGCTAGTCTGCAGAAGCTTCAGGCACATCTTTGACTGAGATGTAGGCATAACTTAATGGTTAAATTTACTCTTTTGAACAAAATCTGGCAAAAATTGATTGTCCAACTATGACTAATTCTAGTCCCAGTCTCCATCTGGCTTTCTTAGATACTTAGAAGCTAATCAACATATGTATAAAAATTTTCTCATTTGTAATAATGTAATTTGTTCATGTTTATTCAATGCAAAGGGAGTTGCTTTGTCACAGGCCAGGGCATGGTTTAAGTCAGTCCATTTCACTTTAGTAACACGAGTTTTTAGAACAAAAGAACATAACTGACATTTCCTGGGTCTAACCACAGGTCCATCTTGCCCAGTATCCTGCTTCACCTGTGAAAGAAAGTGGATGCTGAAAGGGAGAGTGAACTGGGTATGACCAGGCTTCTTTCCACTGCTCCTCTCACTCGCAGCCTGAAGCATTTAAGGTCTAGGAAGTTCTGATTCAGAGCCTGTACCACTAACTCCAATGCTCAATAGCTGTTGATGCCCCTTTCTGAGAATTTATCCAATCCCTTTTGGAATCTGGTTAAACTTTCAGCTTCCAAAACATCTTGTGGCAGTGAGTTCCAGACCTTAATTACACGCTGTGTGAAAAATAACTTCCTTTTGTTAGTTTTAAACTTACGACGTACTGGTTTCATCTTGTGACTTCTTGTTCTTGTATTGTGCAAGACAGTAAATAATAAATCCCTATTTCCTTTCTTTTCACCATTTAATATTTTGTAAACCCTCATCATGCCCCCCACAAACAAGTTTAGAAAGAGATGCATGATTAAAAAAATACATGCATATATTCGATCTCTTTTTAGCTGAATGCCATCTTATGGAGGATGTGACAATTATAGAATCGAAGGACCGGAGGGGACCTGTAAGAAGATCAAGTCCAGTCCCCTGCCATGGGCAGGAAGTTATTGGGCTCAGATGAACTCAACAAGGTGCCTGTCCAGCCTCATCTCAAACACCTCCAAGGATGGCAACTGCACCACCTCTGCTGGGAGTGTGTTCCAGATTCTGGTGGCCCTTACAGAGTATAAGTTTTTTCTTGTCTAGCCTGAATTTACCCTCTATTAGCTGATGCCCATTGGTCCTCATCCTCCCTTGAGGTGCCTTCCTCAAGAGTTGCTCCCCTAGGTCTTGATAGCTGCCTACAAGTACGTCAGGGGGAGCGTCAAGTCACCTCTCACCCTTCTCTTACTCGGACTGAACAGGCTCCAGTTCCTGGAGTCTCTCCTCATAGGGCCTATCCTCCATGCCCCTAATCATACAGGTGGCTCTTCTTAGTACCCTATGATTATGATGCCCTATAATTATTATGATGCATCCTGCGCAGCAGGGAGTACAAAAGACAGTAAGAAAAGGTATATACCACAGTAGAAACAAACCTACTACTATTGCGCAGTATCTGGAATACTACACAAGGCTGTTTCATTATAGATTCTGTTACAGAACTAAATAATTCTCACTCAAGGAAAACACAAGAAAGAATTAGTTCAGAACATTTTTTATACTGCAGACTGGCAAACTCACTCAAAAAATGTTGGTGGCCTGGGTATAGAAACAATGTAATTTACACGTTTAAATTTAATTTACATATTTATTTATTTATTTTTAACTTGGGGAAGGGGGGTTGCGAGAATCGGATTGGGTTGGGGCACTGCAGCTGCAGGCACCAACGGACCCTGCAGGGAGGGAGGGGGCTATACAGGTAGTGGCCCAGGGGGACCCAGCTGGGGCTGTCCGGGAAGAAGAGGCTCCGCTGCCTTCCCTAGGTGCAAAGAGTGGAGCTGCCTCCCTGCTCTCTGCTACAGGTATTTCCCCAGTTGCATGCCCCCACTCCCAGGCATGGGCAGAGCTGGGAAGTCCTGCCTGGCCCAGTGCAGGGCCTGGTACCTGCTGCACGGGCAGTGCCTCACCAGGTGCAGCCATGGCAGCGGGAGTGGGCCAGGGTGCACAGAGCTGGCTGCCCCCCTCCTGGGGCTGCTCCGCTGCAACCCAGCACGACCAGGTGCCACAACCAAGCAGCCAATCCTTTGCAGCCTGGTACTGGGCCATGGCCCAGTGTTTGGGAACCTCTGAATTAGTTCAACTATATACCTGGCTTCATTTCTTCAATACATATTAGATGCAGTTCTTGGATTCTTATCAAGTTACCAAAGCAGTAGCATCATAAGATGTAGGGACCCTTATACTGAAGCAAGGATAAGCCCTTCAGAAGGCATACCTGAAAACAAATTCATAATTATACTGGACACTAAACATCACTGACTAAATTCAAAAGCCATTTCATGACTCATCATAGTTTAATGTCCCTTCTAATCTCTCTACACTCCTCAGGTATTGAAGACCCCTTTTCTCTTCTGAACAGTCTTGTTCTTTTATACAACTAAATTATCAAATTATTATTAAAATTATTCAACTGAGGATAGGAACACTTGTTACATTTCTAGTGAGAGAAAATCCAATACTCTGCTAGAAACTGGAAGGATACAGAGCTTAGTGCAGGTGCTCTTATACTGAACATGCAGACTCCAGGAAGATCTTTCTCCTTTCAACCAGGAAAATCTCTCCAATGGGAGACTTTCTTTTGCAGCAACAAATACCTGTGCATTTCCCTTGCTTGACTCCTCCTAGGGACCAGTAGGAGTCCAGCACAGGAAATACTCCCTGTATCTTCCGTAGACCACAGTCACCCCAGTCTGGGAAGACATGGGAAACTGGACCCTGCTGCCTTGTCCCAAGGGGGAGGACAGCAACCGAATAAAACAGCTCCCTGTGTCTGTCCCAGGGGGGTCAACCCAACCTAGGGAAGATATGGACCGTAAGGAATGGAGGTGTAGGGAAAACTTCCCTGAGTGTTCCCCAGATTAAGCTGTAACAGGAGGTGCTGGTGGGTAAATGCTCCCTGCACCCTTCCCAGATCAGGATGACCCCAGTCTGGGGAAACTGTGGAGAACAGAGGCTGCTCCCTGACCTTGACCAGCATGCGACAACCGTGGTTTGGAAATGGGAAAGGGGGGAACGGCAGGCTGGAATGAAAGTATGCTCCTCCTCTTGCTAAGACATTTATTGCTGCAAACTGCCCAGAAATTTGCAGTGATAGAACTGAATGCCTGTCCATGGCCTGAATGCTCCTTGTTTACAGCTCTCCTCCATTTTTAAGTGCCTGTTTTTTCCTGAAGCCTCTAGCAGATCAGGGCAGTGCAAGGAATAAAACAAACATGGGTCTCCAAGTTCAATGCCCTCCCTATGTAGGTCCTTCACTTGTATGAACACTTTCCTTGATGCTCATGTGACTTTTCCGCACAGCCACAAAATAAATCACACACACACACACACACACACACACACAGGGAATATGCAATTATAAGTCCATGGGACTCCTGATGTATAAGTTATGAGTCCTATAACTTATATGGGACTCATACATAGGACTCCTTTTTCAAACTGCGCCAGACCTTCAGAGCTAGGGACAGACATTACACATAAACCAGTTTAAGTGATCAGAAACTGATTTAAACCTGTAACAGAACACCTGATCAGTGCACATAAACCAGTTTGAAAATGTCTGAAACTGGTTTGAGATAAACCTAGTTGAATGTAGTATCAGACTTAACTGATTGGGCTCAAACTAGTTTATGCAATGTCTGTCCCAGACCCCTTCCTGGTTTAAGTTAAACCAGACACCCCCGACATCCCAGCATGCTCTCTGGGCTGGGCTGGGCAGGGCTCTCTGCTCCACCGGAGGGCTGGCCCCTACCCTCTGCTCCCTGGCTGCAGCTCCAGCAGGAACTGCACATTGCTCACCTCCCTTCCCCTCACCACTCCCTGCTAATCAGGAATTCTCCCCTCCTCTCTGCCTTGTGAAGAAGTGTCTGTGTATTAGCTAGCAGACCAAGGTCTCGGTTGATTCAACTGGCTACAGTACCTGCTGAATCAACAAGTAGCTGATAATGCTCCTCTCTCTTGTTTTCTTAACGGGGTGATAAACACTGTTATCAATTCTCTGCTGGGCAAATCAGAATGTCCTGGCACCCCCCGCCCCAGCTCAGTAGAGTGCAAGTGCCTCCGAACTTCTAGCCTGAGCCACTGCAGGCATGTGCCTGCATTTCTGGGATGTCTGTTTGGTTACAAACCGGTTTTAGCCTAGCCAGGTTAGACTACCCTGGAAAGACTGAACCAATTCAGGCTCAGACTTTTTGAATGTCTCTCCCTAGCCCAGCTATTAAGTTTAGTCAGTTTTATAAAGAGTTAAAAAGCTGTTTCCAGTATTATACCTACCCAAGTACCTCTGGCAATTCAAGGTTTTAGGATCCCACTTTTCTTTTCCCAAATGCCATGCTCCTTGCCTTCCACATTATGATGTGGAAGACCCACACTAGCTTGCAATACAAGAAGCAGTTCATGTTGCATTTGAAAACACTAACTATATTGCTTTGTTGTTCACTACCTTGGATGCTAACAAATGGATATAAAAGGTACACAGAAAACTGTTCTAGGTAGACTATATTCATTTAGCTTTGCAAATTTATTTCATCACTATACAGAACTGAACCATTAGGTAAGATACCAGCGTCTGTTAGTGCATTATTCACATCAGCATTAGGAGGTAAAGGAACATTTACAACAAAATGAATCTTTTCTCTTGAAGCATTTTACAAACTCAGAAAAATCTCAGTACTGTCATAAGGAAAGTGATATAAGTGCAATGATCACAGAATTCACATGCAGCACCAATACACAGATGTTCATCAATCTCCCCACTCTAGCCATGTGAAAAACTCTACTGCTTGCTCTTGGGACCAGGGTTTTAAAAGCCTAAAGCAGTGATTCTCAACCAGTGTGCCACAGCATCCTGGATGCCAGGAGATTCTTTTAAGAATGATGTACAATATAAGAAGCATCAGGTGTACAACCCAGCATGCAAACCTGTAAGCACCATTAATACACCAAGTCTGCTTGGGAGGTCATTTTCAGCAGCTGCTCCTCCACTCTCGGACTCCCTCTGTCTGGAACCCCAAGTCTACCCATTAGGGGTGTGCAAAATGGGCTGTATTCAATTTGGATTTGGAAACAGTGATTCGATTCGTTGATTCAGATCACCGTCTCAAATTTGATTCGGCCAAATCCAAATCTGAAGATTTGATGCTGATTCAGGTTTAAATGTTTTTTCTGCATACTTCAAGGTACCAGGTGTGGCTCGTGAACGCTGCAATGCTGGTGCAGCTGGAACATCCCACAAAAGTGTGGGCCCCTCCCCCCCACACACACACTTGGCGGCAGACCTGGAAGTGGACCAAAAGTACTTTTGGTCCACTTCTGGGTTTGCCACCGAGCACGTGGGGGGCCCCCAGCAACCCCAGCTCAGTGATCAGCCACAGTGGGATCCCAGGAACACCCCCAGGAGGCACCAGTCACTGAGCTGGAGAAGCACAGTAGGGCTTACTGAGCACACTGGGGAGCCCCACGTGCTCCTGCAGGATGCTCCATCCACCCAGCACCGCAGTATTCACGAACTGCCTGGTACCTTGAGGTATGTAGAAAAAACATTTAAAGCTGTGTTTATATTCGAATGGTCAAATCTTTCCAAATCGATTCAGAGGGTCTCCCGATTCAATGTGGATTCAGAGATTCAGCCACCGACTTTGGCCGAAGCTCCACCGAATCAAAACAGGGACCGAGGCTTTGCACAGCCCTACTACGTATCTTTCAGAAGCGCTGTAAGACCTTCCTATTTAGGCAGGCATTCAGCAAACAAAGCCAGACTGAGATACTATTTTGGGGGTCTCTGTTTTAAGCTGTTTTGTTCTTTTGTTGCTCTCCTGCTTTATAAATTAGACTGTTCTCTTATTGTAAGCCACCCTGAACCTTTGTTGGGAAGGTCAACATATAGATGTAATGAATAAACAAACACACACCAATGCATGATTTACAAGATACAGCTGAAGATTTAAACTAAAAAATCCATAGGATCAGAAACTTGTGGTAGCCTTTCCAAGTTCTCTGCAACAGAAGAATTACTGTACTATTTTTCTGTAGTCAAAAAACACTCTGTAATAAAAAAGTTTTTTGAAATGGGGTGCCACTAAAAATCAGAAAAGTTAGAGGACTGCCTTGAGTCTGAAAAGGTTGAGAACCACTGACCTAAAGGAATAAGTGTAGAACTTCAAGTTGATGACACTAGGCCACACAGATCTGGATTTTTATTTCTGTAGGCAAAAAAGAGTTTTGGGAGGAGAAAAGGAAGAACATCAACAGTGAGAGAAGGGAAAAAGGACCCCCTTGCAATGGGAGAGAAAGAAGGCAAGCAAGGCTGATACAAAGATTTTTCAAGCAAGAATCTTTGCCAAAGGCAAAAATGTTAAAAATGTGAAGAGGTAGCTGAATAAATAGAGGGTCATGTAGTTATATAAATACGCTTTTCACACAGGTGAAATAAGTGTAATTTGTGTCAGCCAACATAATGTGCAGAAGTGTTTAGGTAGAAGAATTCCCCGCTCCTGTCCCAGCCCCTGATACTGTTCATTATATTCATAAATAGTAAAAATAAATCCATAGCACCTGGTAGCAAAGCTTCAGAGCACCTCTATTAAATGTAGCCCATTATTCCACAACATGCCCCTTTCTCAAGCAACAATATCACAGAAAATGGGAGTTTTACCCAAATCATATACAGAACTGAAACCAGACTGAATTAACTGTAATTATAATTATTGTTTCAAAACAAGTAAGTCTTTCAAATATTCCAACTTACGAGAAGAACATACTGTATTCTTAGTACTACAGGTGCTGAACTGGATTGTCCGATTCATCCCTACACTACTTTCAGGACAACACTCATACCCACAAAAACCAAAACATACCCCACATTATTTTAAATTTGATATTTTATGTAGATCAATTCTGTTTCCACTTGTGATCCAATTAAGCAGAAGATAAACTTCAAAACTAAGACCTTTGTTACAGCTTTTGATTTTTTTCATTAAAACCATGTGTTAAACAGTTTCGTTGCTTTACACCTGTATCCTCATGGAAAACGAGTTTTCCTCCGATCTACCACGAAGATACTTGTATAATCACCAGGGATCCAGGTTTTCCATTTCCCACAGAAAAAGGGAGAAAACCGTGGATTCTACTTTTTACTAGAGGCAAACGCAGATTTCTCATTTTACAGGAGAAACCTGCAAATTTGCTGTTTTGCAAAGAGCTCCCTGCAGGCTGGCAGAGTTCCAGCCTGCAAGGGGCTGAGGAGAGTGGGAGGAGAGTGGCCAGGCAGGGTAGCCATGTGCATACATATGCATATGGCCATGAGGCAGCCTGGAGAACTGCCCCCATAGGTAAGTTGGGGGGAGGAGGGGTTGAGGCCCCCACAGGGAAAAAAGGAAGCGAGTTAGGCAGGGCAGGGGATGCTGCCCAGCTAGGCAGCACCTAGGACTTGGGGTTGTAATGCACAGCCACAGGGCCCTGACAGGGAGCAGAATGAGGCCATGGGCAGCTCACCCAGGGGGCAGCTTCCTGCTGCTGTATGCACCCCAGGGGTAGGGGGGACCCGTGGCCCCCAGATCTGTCTGTTGGGGGGGGGGGGTCCCTGTTCCTCACTGCAGTGTGCCATCCTGGAGAGCAGGAGGAACCTGTGCTCCCTAGATCTATGTGGAAGGTGGGGGCTGCACGCTGCCTGCTACGGGCTCTGGCACCAATGACCTCTCTTGGGGCTTCTGCAACCCGGTGCTACAAAGAACAGCAAAGCTGCACAGGAAAGCTGCTTGTTGTTGCGAGCTCTGCGCTGTCCTGGCAACACGGTCCCCTGCACACATGGATGCAGTGGGGGCAGCGGCGTAGGGTTGTGCACAGAGGATGCATTGCCAGGGCAGTATGGCACTTGCAGCTGGAAGCAGCTTTCCTGAGTGGCCTTGCTGTTCTTTGCAGTGCCAGGTCGCACGTGCCAGGCTGCAGAGGCCCCAGGGGACGAGAGCAGGATGGGTGCCTGCAGCATGCAGCCCCGGCCCCATGCACAGATCTGGGGGAGGTGGGTCCCTCCTGCCTCTCCAGAGTGCACGCTGTGGCAGGGATCTGCCCCCACCCCGCACAAGTCTGCAGTAAGCAGGCAGCAGGCAGGCACCAGGCTCCGCTCCACTGCAACAACCACTACCTGCTGCAATGGGCAGAGGGTCGCTGGCTCCATAGCTCCGGCACCTGGGGGTCCCCTCCAGCAGGGCTGGGGGAGCAGGAACTATGGGTGGGGGGCACCAGCAGGGCCAGGGGGAAAGGGGACAGGCTTTCATTTTAATGATGGATTTGGGGGGGTTTATTGGAGAATTTATTATTTTTTTGTCAGGGAAAACCAGGATCCCTGATTATCACAAAGGACTTCCAATGAGAGACATTAAGTGTTGTTACGACACCATTATTATTATTATTATTTATTTATTTATTTATTTTTACATAAAAGTAGGACAATCTGTGCCAGGGCTGTCCAACTTCTAGGTCCCCAGGGGCCAGACCAGGTATGTTATGCAGAAGCTCCCGCCCCCTTCAACTACTAGCCATGTGGGTGCAATCTGCTTCCCACCTCAACATGCACATCCCCTCCTCTCACTTCTGCACCACTCAAGTGCAATCCCCAACTCCACCCTCCCTCCCCTGAACCCTGGCTGACCCTCAGCTCCCCACACTGCCCTACCCCTAGGATGAAGGCAGGAAGCAGCAGCCAGAAGAGGGAGGAACGCGGGGAAGAGCCAGAGCAATGTGGGGAACAGGGAGCCCAAGGGTGGGAGCCCAAGGACTACGTATCAACTCTTCAGAGGCTGCATGTGGCCCTTGGGCTGTCATACAAGCAGACTGGCAATTCAGTTAACAGTTCATTGTAGCTTAGGATTTTTATAAGTGCTGGTACCAGGTTGAATCTGCTTATGATATCAGTCCTAACTTATCATAAGCAGATTCAACCTGGTACCAGCAATTATCAGAAAAATATCTGTAAAAATGCTTTCAAGCAGCACTATATCTTCTCAAATGTGCAGCACACAAAGATGTTATGGAAGCCAGAAACTATAACCCATCACACCCCAGCTCTTACAAAATCTGCCTGTTCAGCAAAAGAAACATTAGACATGATTTTTGTAAGCATTACCCCACCAGCATAAGATTTTCTCCAAACCACACAAGTTGGTTAAGCTACTCAAAACCTGCAGCAAGCCTGAGATAGTGAGCAGCAGCCAGGTATTTCACTTCACTCTTACTTCATTGTTTGTCATCCCCACCCCCTTTAAAAACCACCTGCTTTATCTCATCAAAACAACTTTAATTAGGAGAACAAGACAGTTTCAGACAGGATCTAGTTATGTCACTTATTGTTGCACAAGCTTCAGTGTAAAGTGGGGCTGGCTCAGTGAGGAAACCGTAAGGTCTACCAGATGAAAACACAGACTGCGAGGGAGGCCTCCGGCTCGCACAAAGCCCTCGTGACACACATACACAAAAAACCAAAAGGAGGAAGTCATGAAGTTTCCCCAGGTTAAAGAGAGAGCAAGAACAAGAGCTACGAAGTTACTTTCTGCCCCCAGGGGAACTCCAGGGCGGAGAGACGACCGGCGCGCGGGGCCAGAGAGGGGCGAGTACCCGGGCTCGGCGGGCTCCATTCGGCTTCGCTCCGCGGACAACCCCGCGCTCGGAGCACAACTGCCGCGGCTGCGCGCCCCCACCCCAGCCGGCCCTTGGCCCCCGCCATAGCTCCTGCCTGACCCCTCCCAGACCGCCCCGGCCCCCGGGCACATCCCGCACGGAGGCGCCGGCGCTGTGGCTGCGGGCACTAGCGGAGCTCCGCCGGCCCCGCCCCTGCAGGA
>NW_017729006.1:44013871-44028150 GCF_001723915.1 Gavialis gangeticus | reverse complement strand
AGGCCGCGGGGGGGTCGGGGCTCCAGCCTGTCCGGGGGCGCCCCGCGGGGAGAGCGCGGGAGCAGCGCCTGCGGCTGTCGCCACCACGTCCCGGGAGCGGGGCCCCGGGCGGAGGCTCCCCGGGCAGTGATCGAGCCGGGCGGCTGCGGTTCAGCAGAGCAACCCGGGACTGACGCTGGGGACCCCCGCTGCGGAGAGCTGCCGGGTTTGTCGGCGGCCGCAGGGCTGCTCTGCTGTCAGTGCCGGCGGGACCGCTAGGAGCCGGCCTTTGCTGAGGGGGTGAGGGCCACTGCGCTGAGCTGGTTGCCCGGGAGAGTTGCGGGCTGGAGACCCTGCCTTCGAGCCGACCCTTCCTTTCCTTGCTTGTTCTTCCCAGTCCAAAAGCCACTCGCCCACATCGACCATTTGCTCTTCAAGTGGCTGAGCTGGGCAAAACCCACGACCACTCCAGCGGGCTAACTTTGCCCAAGCACTTCTAGATCTCCGATTCCTTCCACCATTCAGCCGGCATATGGTGTCCCCAGAAAAAACGTGGCATAGCACCCAGGAAGTCTGGCAGCACAGTGCCAGCCAGTCTGGGCAGAACAGCAATACTCCTACTTCACCACGTGTCCCTCTGTCTGGGGTGAGCTAGGGGTCTCCCTGAAAACAAGTTGTACGTACACTACAAAAGTTATTTCTCAGTATGTGTGCAGTCATTTTTATAAGAAACCCTGCCTTTCAGACAAATGCCTTGCAAATGGTTATGAATAATGAACACTTCTAAACAGTTCACGAGCATGCAAAATTAATATTTACTCCTTCATTTGCCTTCCTGTTCTCTCCTAGCAACTGTCACCGCACTACAGAAACACACCCAAGTTGCATTTTTCCTTGCTGAGCAAAATAATGCTGTAATCTTAGCATTATAAGAACAGGGCTATGTATCTTTGTGATCTGACAGAAATTGTAACTCTGTTACATACACACAGGAACTGCTCCTGTCATGACAAAATAGCAGATTCAAGATTACTAGGCAAACATATGTTTAGTTACTCAAACTAATGAGAAAGATTAACAAGGAGGGAAACTAATGAAAAGCAAACATTACTAACAAATGCTGGGGCATAGTTAAGGTTGTTCAAATCTTGTGTTTTTGCTAGGGCTGTCCCTGGAGGGGGGCAGGGGGCGCAAATCAGGGTGACTGCCCTGGGCGCTGTGCTTTGGGGGGCCCCGCAGAGCAGTGACTCCACACTGCCACTGTCCCCCCACACACCCCCTGCTGCCACCAGATCCGCTGCCAAATCTGGCTTAGCACCCTCCCTCTTCCACCCCACCCCCTGACCGAATCTGCCACCAGCTTCCTTGCATCCAGGGGGAGGGCCCCACACCCTGCTCTGGTCATCTCTGCTTTTCGCTTTAATTACAGTTAGAATTTAATCAGGAGTTTAGTTTGTTATGAAGCTTAGGCTCAAAAGCCATTATTCTTCATATTTCAACATTCATCTCCTCTTCATGGGTCTTCTAGAGGTATGTCAAGCCCAAAATAAGACAAGGCAAATAAGTGTTGAAATTAGCAGAAAGGAGAGAATAGAAAATAGAGTGCCTGAGGGCTTCCATGACTGAATCCACTCTTCCCCCATGTCCCCTGCAGATGGCTCCTAACCCACTTCCCAGACTGCAGAAGTCTTTGACACTGCTTTTTGGCTGGCAGCCAACAATAAAATTAAACCATAAATTAACAGAAAATATGATGAGCTTCCAAATGGCAACATAGGAGTAAATGTTACCTGTGAATGAACTGATAGGTTCAACCAATCATCCCTCCCTGAAACACGGACCAAGGAAAGACTGCTAGGGGGAAAGTAGCTACAGCCACCATATCTGCAGTCCTCACCCTTAGGTACCCAAGACCTCAATGGGTTGGAGACCAGACCCTGGGGTCAAAGCAAGCAGCAAGAGGCAGTCCAAAGTTGAAAGGGGTAAAATGGGTAGGAGGAGTAACCAGAGGTACTATAACAGACTATTTAAGCTCTCAACTGCCTATCCTGGTGCTACAATCTCAAGTCTGTTGTTTGAAACCTCTGAATTTTCAACTGCTTTAGAAATCATTATCTGTTATTACTGAGGTTAGAGAAGGAACAGATTCTGACAGTGGAGATCTTGACCTTCAGTGAGTAGTAATGGATACCTCAACATTACAGCTTGTTCTCACTGGAAGGATTTGAGGACCATTGCTATGCAATTCAGGTAGTTCATAGTCCATTACTGCAACACACAATAGCCTTATATATATGAATTCTCTTCTGTCTATCTTGATTCAGGACTAAAACATCTTACTTTCTTCCATATTTTTTATTACATCACATTTTCCAGTTATGCTTCTTTTATTCAACTTCCAGTGCTGAAATTCTAATATTATAAAAGCCTTAGCCTATCTGTCTGTCTGTCTGTCATGCTTTATTTGCATTCTGATCGGCTATCTTGGGGGGAGGTCCTGCCCAGCCTGGCCCAGCCCTGAAACAGAGACAAGCAGGCGGGGGTGGAGGGGCTGGACATAGGCCTCCGCTCCTGCCTACACCCCCTCCATACAAATAACAGCTTTCCCTGTGTGTGTAGGGAACTATACCTTTAAAAGGTTTTTTCCCAAGAGCTCTTTGAAACCATTTTTTTTGTTTTGTGTTGGCTCTGATCAGTGAGAACTGAGGCACACTTCTGTCAGGCTCTTGGCTCTGAGTGATTACAGAACATCTTATGCTACCAGGACTAAAACAAGCTAAAAATACCGTGAATGATATATTGGAGCTGTTAAAAGTCCCAGAGTAGAAGCTCTGAAAATAAATATGAGAGAAGGAAAAAGGAAAAAAGGTGAAAATATAGTTTGAATGATCTTGCACTGAAGAACTTTGCAAAAGATTACATGCCTGAGAAGACACTAGATTGTCCCAAATCTCAATGACAAAATACTATGAATGGCTACTGGAAGACCCAGAATTAACAAATAGAATTTGCCAGTCAAAAGCAATTCATCCAGTTCAGACTGAAACATAGGAAGGACGTACTCAGAGGCTAGGGGCAGAAATTACAAATAAACCAATATAAGTGATCAGAAGAAGGATTAAATCTGTAACAACAGAAGTTCAGTACGAATTAACCACCTTCAAAATGGCTGAAACCAGTTTAAAATAAACCTGGATGGATGTAGTATGATTTAACTGAGTTAAATCATCAGTTTAGTATGACTTAACTGATTTAGATTAAATTGGTTTATTGAACTTCTGTTTCAGATCCCCTTCAAATTCAAGTTAAATCAGAGTTTCCCAGCTCCCCAAGATGCTTTGCATCTCCCCTAGAATTCCCCCTCCCCTTGCAGGGAAGGCAAGCTTACCTTGGCCTAAGCTGTCTGCTCCAGCAGAGCAGGGAGGCATGCTTTAGTGCCTTCTGGCTTCTGGCCTGGGCCACTGCAGGCATGTGGCTGCATTTCCAGAATCAAAAGTGAATGTCTGTTCACTTGCTTATCAGTTCAATCTACACAGCTTAGACTAGCCTGTAAAGATTGAATCAATTCAGCCTCTGGCCTTTTGACTGTCTGTGATTAGCCAGAGACAACTAAAACAACTGAGGAAAGTTTGTGAGCATCTTCCAGAACATAGGGAGGCTCTCAGCATGCAAAATAAACCAGAACGTGCCCGCCCAACTTCACAGTTTACATCCTTAAGAATGATACCCTTTCTTTAAGGCTGAGACTAACAGGCCATCTCTATACCATCACAGTAGCATGTCCTGGCCAAGCCGTTCCCAAACATGCCCCACCTGCCTACACTCACTGCCATGCCCCAAACCCAGAAGAATATGCTCGAGATACCACTCCAATTCATCTCCAGTCGCTGCTCTCAGACATACTGGAAATAGGTCTCAGAAGATCCCAGAACAACAGCACTGTCTCATTTCTGGTTTTGGGCCATACTAGCAAGAGTGGTTTGGCAGGGTATGTTCAGTTGTACCCCAGCCAGTGCATACTGCTGCCAGTGTAGGCATGCCTAGAGAGGAGCTGAATAGGCTCATTGCTATGGAAATCTTAGAACAAGGAAAATCACCATCACTGTTGGATGCACTTATCTGTGCAATGTAGCAAAACAAACCATGGCATCCTTTCCTTCTGTATGCACCAAACAGAATTAGATATGTAAATAGAGAACATAATCCATTACCTGAAAAAAGTGAGACATTTGTGGCATGAAGGCTGGTGCCAAACATCTTTTATGATGGATAGAGCAACACGTGCCCTTAGGAAAGGCAGCCCACGCACTTCTGCACATTCAACGTGCCCTTTTGGAAAAAATAAATTTCCTCAGACTGCTGTCTGGATAGCATTTGGCACCTGAGGCATTTAACAGGAAACAAATTTAATGGTATAGCGCACATAGAACTGTCTACAAACATTACATTTTGATTGGAGGGAAAAAAGGAAGATGGATAGAAGCTGCAAGCCAGAATATCTGTGCTCAAGCTACATAAACATTTACAATTTAGGTTATACAAGTTAGCATACCTCAGAGAAGAAATACCACAGCATACCAAGATGAATGGTTAGGACGCAGTAAGGTTGAGGCCATTGCTAAAGTACCTGTCCCAACCAACAAAACAAAAGTGCAAGGATTCCCCAGAATGGTGAACTGTTTATAAAAAGAAAAAGTGTACTAGATTGGATTTTGTTTAAAGTCACCATAATAACAATTCACAAGGCCTTACAGAGAAATGTTGAAAAAGGATACAAGTAAATCCTTTAGGAATTGTAATTTCTGAGAGAAAGGCCAGAGATGTTTTATACTGACCATAAGGCTAATAGGAACAGAAGTTACACATACGCTGGTTTAAGTAATCAGAAACTGGTTTAAACCTGTAACAAAACAGAAGTTCAGTGCATGTAAACCAGTTTCAAATGGCTGAAACTGGTTTAAGACAAACGTGGTTGAATGTAGTGTCAGCCTTAACTGATTTGGGTCAAACCGGTTTATGAAACTTCTGTCCCAAACTCCTATGAACAGTGATATTGAAGAAGCATTAAGGCCTGTTATATATACCAAAAATACAAAGATAGAGGCCAAGTTAAGTGAAATAGCTCACCATAGTAGCATAGGAAAGCTGGTCCCTCAAGCAAAGCAGGCATAATGTGTTGACTGTGGGTGGAAAAGTAATCTATGTATTTGTCCTAGGTAATTATTTTCACTTCCTTTAGAAAGCCTCACTAGAAGTCACTACATCTAAATGGGTGATTGTGCTATCAAATCCATGATATAACTAACATAGTAATGTCTAGCAGTGAGCCACAGTTGAGTGAGCATGAGTTAAAGCATTTGGAGTGAAGTCTGGATTTTGACATCTCTCTGCCAAGCTCTGCTATTCTCAGTAGAGCTGGTTGGTGGGAAACGATGTCAAAATAAAGCACTCACTTAAAAAAAGAAAGAAAGAAAGACTGTGGAGTCAGATTCTGAGCCTTATTTAGCACCACTAAATTACAGACTGGCACCAGTGAGGCATGGTTTGTCACTTGATATTTTATTTAACAGAAAACTGAAAACAGGAGTTCTTGCATTGTCATAAACCCATGTCAGACTTATACGGGACTTGCAGGCATAGAGACAGACAAGACAAAAATAAAAACCTCCATATGATTTGGGGTTCTAGGAGCTGTCACTCCTTCACAAAAATGATGTGGTATATCAATACAATAAAAAACAGTGGTTACAAACAACATCATCATAAAGAGTGTTCGTGGTTAGTATAAGGTTGTGACCCCAGACAGACAGATTATGCAAAGTAACTTCCTCACCAAAACCTAAAAGGAAAAGAGAAGGGACACTGAACAAATAGAAAGGTCTCAAACAGGCAATAAATCCCACAGGTTGAATCCTAGGATGGGACACAAACAGAATGAATAAACTCAATATCACTTGCAACAGGTGTCCCAGGGGAGACAGTGTGGCCCAAAAGCACAGAGCATTTCAAAAGCTAATTGAACATTGTTAATAGGTGGCTTATGCACATCCAAAAATCCTTCTTATGTTAATACTGTTATGTTTGGCTATGGAAGGAAGATGTGAGAAACAGTACCTTTAAGGAATTATCTCAAGAGTCATCTAGATCCAGTTGTTGCTATGCAGGAGCTCATGTTAAGTATCACCAACCAGTTAGAACTCAGACACAGAACAAAGCAGGCCTCTGTCAGACTCTTTGGGTCTAAATGATAGCTGGACAATATGGCCTATATTAAGGACAATGCAGGTACATCACTGACCATCACTGGAGCAAACCCACATCAAGATGAGGTCTACAAATAGGATCATGGGAAAGTAGGGCCGGAAGAGGAGATCTCACAAGGTCATCTTGTCCAGCCCTCTGCTCAAGGCAGGATTGTCCTTGATTAAAAATTTCCAGAGAGATTCCACAACAGGTAGCCATTTTCCTATGCTCATAGTCAGAAAGTCTTCCTAATCTCCAATTTAAATTTCCTCTGCTGGAGCTTAAGGTCTTTGCTCCTCATCCTGTCACCTACAGCCACAGAGAAAAGCCCATCCTCTCTATAACTGCATATCAGCTATCTGAAGACTGTTATCAAATTCCTCCTACTCGGACTTCTCTTAAATAAGATAATCGTTTTCAGACTTTCCTAATGCCTCCCAGACCCCTAATCATTTGAATTGCTTTCTGCTGGATTATTTTTGATCTGTCCACATCCTTCTTGAAGTATGGGGCCCAAAACTGGGCATAGTGCTCCAGGTGAGGTCTCACCAGTGCCAATTCCCCTGCTCTATTCACTTCCCTTGATTTGCAAGTGTCACTCCTCTTAATCAACTCCATAAGCTGTTGGCTTTATTTATTTATTTATTTTTGCAATAAGAGCAGTTGTTTACTCATATTCTGCTTTTGGTAACTCCCAGGTTCTTCTCTGCCATAGTACAGCCAAAATCAGTTTAGCTAGGCATGACTTGCTCTTGGTGAATCCATTCTCCGTGACTAATTTTGGGTACCAAAGACTAGTAAACAAAAAACAGCAATAAACAATATGCAGAATGATGCTTGGACACAGTTGTATTACATAAGACAACTCATCAGCAATTTTTCCCCAATATATTGCCAAGGGTGCTTTAGGTGACTAAAAAGAAAGCAAAATATTTTGGTCATATCACATAATCAGAGGCACCCATGCAATACTGTAATAAATTCTCCAAGATATTTGAAGTGCAAGTTAACAGGAAAGAGTCACGATAATGCTTTACCTAGACAACTTATTCTGAACCAGGATCCTGGGGCACCTAAACGTGTCTTAAGATTCTTTGAGTGGTGCTGTGAGGTATGAAGAAAAACCGATAAAACCTACCTAACTGTTCCCCCCACTCTCAGTGCCCAGCCCTTATGCAAGAAGGTAAGCACTATAATAAATAAATCAGTTTTTTAAATGAGGTGCCACTCAATTCACAAAAGTTATGGAGGGGTGCCTTGTCTAAAAGGTGTCTATAATAGATTGAGAACCACTGACCTAGATCCTGCACACTAGAGATACTGCATTTACAGCATATAAAAAGTGGCATTTCAAACACATAGTGAAACTGCTTTTGTTCTGTGTGAGCCATTTTCATTCAGGAAGTATTTGGTTTTGTGATTGGAGGCATACAATTCATCTGAAAAAGAATCAACTGAATTAAAAAAAATCCCATATTCTTGCTCTTAGTGTAGGCTTAGATGTGTATATAGGTTATCTGTTAAATACATATTTCTGAAGCATTTAGAAACGTTTAACATTTTACATAACATTGTGAGGAAAGGATAAGAAATAGAATTTTACTTATGTATATTTTACTTTACTAATTTAGTTTCTTTTAGTCCCCCTGTATTTGACTATAATTATAGTAAAAAATATTTTACTATAATTTCCTACCAGAAGATGAAGTGGAAAACAAGTTGTGACCTCAGCTCCTCATAAAAACTTAAGTCAGAACTGGATGTAAGTTGGTTAAAGAAAACCACATAGTAAGGAGCTTAACAGAATTTACATTATAACTGATGGTGGGAAGAGTTAAAATATAGAGGTAGGGCAAGAAATAGACAAGCACAAAGTCCACACTGACTGGTAGTGTTGGGTCAAGGACATAAACATCTTTTTTCTTAGTTACTTTTATATAAAAAATAGGCAGTACATAAAATCTCACTTTGCTTTAGGAATGTATGGGAAAAAGCCTTAAGTAGCAAGAAATGTAATACTGAACACTCAAACCTTTAAAAACTGCTTCAATATATAGGAAATGTATTGAGGCAAATACCAAGACAGGATTCTGAACAGTCAACCCAATCAAAAGATGCAGAACATACCTACCAAAGAACTGAACATTTATTATGAGATCAAGAGGAGAAAAAGGGCTTCTATATTTTTCATTACAAAGCCAAGCATTCTAATTTCAAGAAACCCCAGGTAGAATTTTCCTTGAAAATTAATTAATTAATATTAATTGACTATACTCTCCATCTTAGTTTAATAAGTAATCAAGGCATCATAATGCATACAAACTATATTTAACCAGGAATCCAGAAAGAGAAAAGACAAAAGATGTATAAGAGTTGAAGAGAAGCAGTGTGGCTCTGTGCAATCTTGCTGAGGAAGACACCTCTCTTGGACTTTAAAAGCTTACTCTTACATTTTTCTTAAATTGGGTTTAGTAAATCAAGATAGGAGGCTTCTTTTAACCCAGAGGACTCTTCTTAAGAAGGTTCAAACTTGGGGAAGTTCATAAAACAGATGATGTGCAAAGTATAGATCACATAATTTTAAATCTCTGAAGTCCTGAACTTTATGCTGTTCTGGAGTCTATGCCTATCTCTAACAAGCCATAGTAAGTTTTGGAATTAGCATTCCAGGGTCTTGGAGCCTGAGACACCTAAGCTTTATAGAACTTGATCAACCTAAATTAAAGTTAAATGCCTTTAAATTACGATTTTAGAAAATGACTGTCAGTCTGGTTTCTAAAACATTTTAACAGCATTTTTTTATACCTACAGATGAGCCATATGGGTGAAGGCATCCCCCCTCAGCACTGACTCCTGAAGCCAATTAACAAGCCACAAAAGAAGATACATTTTTTACCCTTTGATAAGTGTACTGGAGGTCCTCCCTCATTCAGGGAAGTTGTCCTAGCACTGCCTGCATTCAGGCCACGTAGCTACACTTATGCCTATACTCAGAAAGTGAACGTTAGCTCTTTCCCTGTCAAACATAGGACTGTTTCTATTATCACCGGCTCAGTGCCCAATGAGAATGTCTAAATTAATGTGTGTGTAGGGAACTGAATGGGATTTCAGCTTAATGAGGATAGCTGATGGCAGAAAATGCATGAGGTGGTGGCAAAGTTTAAAGTCTCAAATTTGGAATGTTCTTTGAAAACAGGGTGGTATCTGACTGAGTTTCTTATTCCTCTGAAAAAGATATACGTATGTCTCTTAAACTGTATAATTGTAATCATCAGCCATTTGGAAGAGTTCATTTTTAAAATCAGGGTCCTAGGAAATAAATTAATAGATTATATACAATTCAATTCTTTTAGACTGACTCATTAAAAATTACCATGGTAGACATGCACAGGAATTCTGACTCACATACTTACTGTGTGGGAGCTAGAGTTTTGGGAAGTTAGAGTGAAATTATTCCCAACTTTTGCTGTATGTCCACCTTCCTGGCATTTCTCTAGGATGTCTTGGACAAAGGGTGGAGTTTGCAGTCTAGTCTCCTTAAAGTATAAACAATTCTCAGTGTGCTAAGGAGTAGGATTACTCATTGCTGAGACACTCTGAACATCAAGTACTTAGGTCTTAGCAGCTGCATATGAAATCCAACTGAAGTTCTGATGTCTGGCCAATAATGCTTTGAATATGAAAATATTTTGATGCATATTTTTGTCTGAGGAAAGGTCCAGTGACTTCTTTAAATATGATCTCTTGTGATTAACTAGAGGTCCATAAAAAGGCATCCAGGAGTCAGTAATTTCACTTTTCCAATGACGTATAAACACAATTTTGTAATCCTATTGGTTAACAAAGTACTGGATTGTAAGTAACAAGTTTCCTTGAATGATTTTATTTTTCCCCTTATACCCCAACTTCACCCTGACCTGATCGTTGTCTCAAACATTGTAATCCTTGTAATCCCCATTTTCCAGTGGCACAAAGCATTAATCTCTAACTGTGAGAGTTTGCAAATCCTAATTGCTAAATTGCTGAAATTCTATCAGAACCATAGAAAAACCCATAAAATGATCACTGGAATAAACACATATTGTTTTAGTTAGTAGTCATAGGACACATACAGACGTTACAGTTAGATTGATCTAACTACGGTTAGGGTCAATCTAAATGACCATCTGTGCAGGAGTTTGGGGGGTTTAAATTTGGCCAAAAATGGCAAGTCTGATCTAAGTAGGTTCACATACTCAGGTGAACTAACTTAGATAGAGAACAGGTTAACCCAATCCAGTGAATGCCTGCATGTATTCAGACAGGAGGCCTGGGGCTAGGAAACTCCAACTGCTCACCCCAGGCCCAGGGCTGTGCTCTTCCCATCTCCCCTGACTTAACTGGGCTATGTTTAACTCCCCCAATCCCCTCATTCCAGGACAGACAACCTTCCTCTGCAGACCCACCAGCTCCCCTCCTCCCCCTTCCCCCGTGTAGACCCACTAGCTCCCTTGATCTCATCCAGCTCCCCCCAAACCTGAGTTACTTACACTGGGTTCCTCCCACATTGCTCCTGGCACCAGCAAATGCCTGTACATGCTACTCCCAGTCTACAATCATGTGGTTTAAGTAAGCTATGTGATCATAGACTGGGTGCGGTAAACATTTATACACTTTCATAATTCTATTTAAAAGTCCCTATCTGCTGCTCTGTTTTTCCCCTACTTAAAATTCACACACTCATGGCTGAAAAAAATCCAAATCCATCATATCAACTCCTTCCCACCAACTCTGCTCTGACAAGTCTCCCCATGGAGCCTTCCCCCGTTCCCATCCCAGTCCCCGACTGTCCATAAAAACAGATGGGCCTTGCAGCATGCCAAGAAATTCAGCAAACTGAAGCTTTGGCTGACCAGAGACAGCAAGTTCTATAGATGAGAAGTTCTCACAGAGAAAAACTCTACAGCCAGCCACTTCTCTTTTCAATAGAAAAGAATAGACTGTTTTCCCTCAAATATTTTTGTTCAGAAAATGGTAACCAGTCAAAAATTCTTCAAAAGGTTCCCAATACTTCAACATAAGAAAATAAGCTGAGGGACAGTTATTAGCAGAACTCTATGCTCCTCCTGGAGTCATAAGCTATTCCTGTTTCCAGGATTTCAAGAAAAAGTACAGTTCCCCAGTAAAGTTACAGACATTGCAAGTAGCACATCTTTCATTACACCTACTTATTTACTGGCCCACGTATTGGTAAAATGTCATTCATTCATACCATTCAGATCTTCCCAACCACAGAATACACTCCAGTTGAAGGAAAGGTATTTTTGACTAGGTGTTGAGAAAAAGAGGGCTTGTCCTCTTCTGCTGCATGCTCTTCTTATTTCAATGCAATTCAAAATTTTTAGTATTGACCATGTGGTCATTTTGTGCCCTAGAAGGCATGGAACTTTCTTTTTTCCTTTTTATGAATAACTTCACTAAAAAACCCACACAAAGTAGTTTCAAGCGTTGCTAAAAAGAGCACCCAGGCTGTAATATGATTGAACAAAGTCTCTCACACACAGCCAGGAATCCTGTGTCAAAACTATGTACTTGGCTTTTCTCTCTCAAATTTTAAATTATGTAAATAGAAAGTATTTTAAAATCCTTTGTTTGTGTGCTTAATTATACTGTATGTTTACTTTTTCATTTACCTCAGTTTAAGAAATGAAAAAAAATCACTGAAAGCTATTTTACAGACAGATTTTCACATTCACACTTCTGCAGTATTTAGTTTGCAACTAAATTTTGGGCAAAATCTGAGTGATTATTATTAATTGAATTTTACCCATCAGCTGTATCTACTTGGATGCAGGACAAAAATTATTATGCATGCAATTTAAGCAGAAAACAAAACAAAGGCTAATACCTAAGCATGCTTTACAATGATGTTTAAAATACTTTTTGTCTTGTTCACAGTAGTGGGTAAATTTGTCCCATAAGTTGAGTGAGACTTCTTACCAACAACTATTTTCAGTTATCAACTTGGTTTACTGCTACTATAGATGAAACCTTAAATTTTGCCCTTTGTGCATCACCTTAAATAATCCTTCTTCTTCCTTGGTGTTAACACCTTTATACTTTTGTCATGTTCCTTCATCATTTCTTAGGGAAGCTACACTTTCATGATTCAGTCCCCTTCAGCGCCATCATTTGTTCTTGCTCTTCTCTGAGCTTCCACCAGTTTGGCATATTTTTCTAGTAATCTGGTGCCTAAAAGTAAATGGATGATTCATGATGAATTCACACCATTAACATTCAATGACTTGATTAGTTTTAGTGCACAGGTCAAAATCATTGGCCATGTTAGGGGTCATATTCTGTGGCTTTAAGCTACCGAAGGTGGGCAGTGGGTAAAAGTGGTTAGTAGTGCTAGGATTCAGAAACCAAGATTTTCTTCTCTCATAATTGGTCCAGAGCAAATGCTCAGAAGACCTCATAGATCCTGAAATCATTTGCGCTGCAGTTCTGCATTAATTCTTTACCATCAGATGTCACAAAACTTTGGACTTAAAAAATGGGTGTCACCTAATAATTTGTTTTTAGTATTTTTTATAATTGATTGTTGTCTATAGTTATCTATGTGGAACTTCTCATGAGTCACAGAAGTTCAGGAAATGTTACTATTTACATTTTAGCCATGATTTCCCCTCTCAATAAAATCTGAGAGGATGTTTAAGTCTCCTGCTAATGCTGACGTCGTAAGCATTTCCTGTTCCCACATCCAAGAGGGGGAACAACTAGATGGTGAAGTTAAAGGAACACTCTCAAATCAGACTTGGCCACAGCCTTAGATTTTATTAAAAATGCATCTTAATGTAAATTAAAGCCAAATGAAATGTTCTGTGAAACCTTGGAGCCAAATCCAGCATAAGTAGAACTAAATCTCAACACTTCTTTCTGAAATAGTATTGAATACATTTCCATCATAGCTACACTAATGGATAAAGGTGTTTTTAGGACTAATTAAATATAAATTATTTCTGATATCTGCCATCTGTAATAGGTCCCTTCAGTAATGTACAAATTGGAGAAATGTGGGCTGGACAAAACTCCTATAAGGAGGATAGACAACTGGCTCAATAGTCACAAGCAAAGAGTAATTATTAATGGATCCATGTCAGAATAGCAGAAGGTTTTGAGTGGAGTCCTACAAGGGGTTTGTCCTTGGCCCAGTGCTGTTCAATTTGTTTATTAATAATTTGGATGCTGACATAGAAAGCTTATTGAGCAAGTCTGCAGATGACACCAAACTGGGAAGGATTATGAGCATGTTGGAGGATGAGAGCTCAATTCAGAAGGATCTTGACAGATTGGAAAGCTGGACTGGAGCTAAAGAATGAAGTTCAATGCTGACAAACTCAAAATGACACCTGACTGGATGACAGCACTATGGAGAAGGATCTTTGAGTCTTGGCAGATCACAGATTCAATGAATCTGTAGTGTGATGCAGCTGCACAAAAGGAGAATTAGTCGCAAGGTATGGGAGATGACAATGCCTATCTACTCAGCACTGGTTAGGCCTCACCAAGAGTATTGTGTGAAGTTTTGGGCTCTGCATTTTAAATAAGACATGGAGAAGGTAGAGAGCAGGGGCGGGCAAATATAGCCTGTGGGCTGGACCTAACCCACCAGGCCATTCTATCTGGCCTGTGGGGCCCTTAAAAATTTAGAAAAATAATATTTATCTGCCCCTGGCTGCCTGTCAAAGATGACAGAAGCCAGTGCCAGTAGGACCTAGGGGGAGCCAGTGGGTGGGGCCCCAGGGTGGGCCAGCAGGATTGTGGGGCCCAGGCTGGCAGGGGATCTATGGAGGTAGGCTGGCTCCCCCCTTTCCCTGCTCACGTGGCCCAGCCCAGCTCCATAGAGGCCCTGCTGGCCCCTGCCCTATGCTGGGCCCCCACCAGTGCTGGCTCTGGCACATCAGTGTGGGCCCTGCATTCCTGCCCAGCTGTTGCTGCACTTCACGTGCTTGCTCACTGCCACTTCCCCATCACCTGTGCATATCTCCACCTTCATATATCTACAGCTCCCTGTA
>NW_017729006.1:44008181-44008871 GCF_001723915.1 Gavialis gangeticus | reverse complement strand
ATCACCTGCTGCAGTCTTTTCCCTGCTTTCCTGTCCATGGCTGCTGCTGGTCCAGCACCACATGATTCCCGGATGCAGTGCTGAGCTGCAAGACTCAGCAGGAACTGGCCTAGCCCCCATGATTCTGTGTGGTGCCAGCCAGGCTGGTCCAGCTACTGCTGCATCCTGCGGTCTTGGCTGTGCAGCTGGGACATGGTACTGGAGTGGCGAATGGAAGGATGGGAGGATGGGGAAGCAGCATGAGAATGGCAGCACTGGCAGACGGGAGAGGGAAGTGGCAGTGGGTGGGAGCATGGGGCCCATGCCATTGCCCCAGGACCAGGAGTGGCAAGAGCATGGAGCCCGGTCTTGGAGGAGTGTTGGCAGGGGCTCTGCCTGCCATAGGGGGTGGGGGGGCAGACAGACTGTGGGCAAACCCTTCCTCTCCATGAATGGCACAACCCTCCCCAGACACCCTCCCTTCCACACACTCACAACCACCTAAAATCCCATACTCACCCATATATCCACATCACACACACAAGTATTTGTCAAATCTGTCAACTTGAGAGAACATCTAAATAACTTAGAAAAATGTGAACTGCAGATGCCAAGAGAGCATCTGAAGGCCTTGGAAGTATATATCCCTTGAATTTAATTAAAGCTAGTCTTGTTTGATTAAAACCAATTGTGCTGTTTTTCACTCTATTC
>NW_017729006.1:43985116-44003181 GCF_001723915.1 Gavialis gangeticus | reverse complement strand
TCCACACACCCACATGCTCCCCCACCCCACACACAGCCGCACACCCCACACCTATCCACCCCTCCACAATCCCCCCAGACACCCACACCCTCCCACACACCCCACATACCCACCCACTTATACCCTCCCACAATATACAAGAGTAAGACTTCATTTTAAGCTATTATACTATCACCTCTATGTATACTACACAAACACATGTAAATCAGGACAAAAATATTTTTTGAAATGAAATTTATGAATGTTCTAGTACATGTTTGATTTGTAGAATATAATTTGGTATTTTTCTGGTTCTGAGATGGCAAACCCCCTTGCTGAAAGGAATACTTCCGGGGGCAAGGGGAGGGACTTCTGGTGGCAAAGGTCAGAGTTTAGGGGGTGGGACTTCTGATCCCAAGATGGCGAGCAGGGGGCGGGGCACATGTCAAGGGGTGGGGGCTATCCTTGTGGCCCTCAATGGCTTGCCAAAGCTTGGGAGGCAGCCCTCCAGGATAAAAAAGGGTTGGCTGCTGGTCTGTAGTATGCTGGTCACTTCCAGTTCGTGGTTTGCTGGTCCACGGTCACTTCTGGTCTGGCAGCCAGCCCTCCTGCAGACTAGCAGCTAACCCTTTGTGGCCTGGCACCAGGCTGTGGCTCGGGGGTTGGGAACCCCTGTCCTAGACCATCATGACAACAATATTGCCTCAACACTACCATGTTAAAAACTTCATATTTGTTTTCACAAAGCGAAGATAGGAGCTATGTCCTGCTATATGTAGAGCTGTCCAGCTGACTCTTGTATCATGGCTCACTTTCAGTGCAAAACAAAATAAAATAAAATGAAAATTTTTCAAGTTAAATTTTGATTTTTAAAAAAATTTCCAGGGCGGGTGTATTTTTATTTTTTAAGGGTTTTTTAATTTATTTACTAAAATATAAATAATTTTTTAAGGACTTTAATTTTAAATCAGAATATTTATCTTGGATAATATTGAAGTGAAACATTTCTGTTTGTTTGTTTTTTTCACTTGAAACAATTTGGGCAATTTGACATGAATCAAAGACTTTAATGAAAGCTGCATTTTTCCAGAAAAAATGTGGAAATATTTTGCCAAGCTCCAACAATACATAATACAGTCATGTTTCTTTCTATTTTGCCATACAACAAGAAACATTTTTGGATTAGAAGGATTCTCCATAAGTATTCTACATTATATGCCTTTGTTTTGCAGTAGTCCTGAAGCAGCCCTGAAAAAAAGGGGCAAGCACAGTCTTGAATCTCTCCAGTGATGGTGATTCCGCAACTTTTTCTTGGCTATTTATGATCTGTTGTATTCTTCTTTGGCATATTTTCTTCCTCAGTTTAAGCTCAAAAGTTCTTCAGTCTCTAGCAGTCAACAACAACTGGTTTCTGCCTCCCTTTGACAGACTCTGGTACCATTTGTAATATTTCTAGTTTAAACATGTTTAGGTTACAATAGTGGTGCATCCTTCATTCTCTAACTAGCTTGTACAAGTATTGTACAAAATACCTTACTGGTATTTTGAAGTTGAGCTGTGAGGATTTGCCTAAGTATTTTAATAGGGGAGAATGAGTTATCAAGCAAAAAGGAACCAGTGGGTGTTTTTACACGTGCTCCAGGGGTGTGTGGGGGACTCAGTGCTTTAATTAGATCAGCTCTGAGATCCACTGTAATTAAAGCACCCACAGTGTCTCATGTATCAGCGTCCCCATGCTTCAAAATGGTGATGGGGAGCACTTTAACTAAAGCTCGTCGAACAAGTTTTTGTTAAAGCACCCCGGCACCATTTTGAAGTGCACGGATGCTAATACATGCGATGCAGAAGCTGCTGAAGAGCACTAATTAGCACGGTCCAGCAGATTCAATTAATTGATTCTGCTCTGACACTGTAATTATAGTGCATCAGAGCACCCTCCCCATACATCTACAGGTACCCAGTTTGCCTATGTTGATATACCAGGTAGACTCAAGAACTAGCACCTGAAAAGACCTCCTGCTGTTTCTGTGCCAGTGAGTGACTTAAAAACCCCAGTGCAAAGTGTCTTGAAAAGGCAGGGTAGAGTTGCACCTTAAAGACTAACTGAATCAGAGATGCATAAACTTTGGTAAGCCACAGCACATTTCATCTGATGAAGTCACAGGCAAATCCAGGATTTTAAAAATGGGATTGCAGAAACAGCAAACAGCACGACAGAGGTAGCTTCACCTCCTGCTCCCAGACTCTTCCCTCATCTCTATTGGGGTGGACAGGCCATGCCATGGGAGCAGCACCTGGGGACTTCATTTTAAGTCTCCACAAGAGGTAAGACAACAGCCCTTCGCCCACTCTGGGTACAGGAAGGGAAGACCTGCACACTGTCACCACTGTCCTAGACAGGGCTATGGAAAGCGGCTGTACAGCAGTGTTCACCAACCAGTGGATCTCAATCCACCAGTAGATCTCAGAGCTTCTTGTGGTAGATCTTGGAGTCTCTTGGAGCCGATCTGAGGCTGGGGTGGGGGGCTGAGTGCCCGCATGCATGCACACATGCGCCCCAGCCTAGCAGGTCAGTCCATGAGGGGAGGAAAGTGGCAGGGGCTAGATTGAGGCCCTTGTGGTGAGGGACAGTGCTGCAAAGACAGGAATAGGGTAATTTAAGTGGGGCCCTGGCCAGGTGGGACTTACCTGCTTGTGAGGTGTGCCCCCAAATAATTTTTTCTCCCTTTGCCTTGATCTGCCCCCCCTTCCCTCCCCATAGATTTACGTGCTGGGTGTGGGGGAGGGAGGAGGTGTGGCGGGTGGCGGTGGCGCACTGTAGATCTTGGGTTGCTTTTAAATGCCAAATGTTATCTCCTGCTTAAAAAGGTTGGAGACCACTGCTGTACAGGGAGCCAGGAAAAGTGGCAGCAGTGGGTGGGTTCCTTCTCCCTCTGCCTGCCCCGAAGTTGGTAGGGAACCCTTGGAAAAATAGGGCAGGGAAGGGGCACCTTCCTATCACTGCCACTGTCTCTGGCTGAACCTGGCTCCTTGCACAGTTACTCCCTGCTACCCATGGCTGGAGAGGGTCAGGTCCTAGAGTTCCCCCTGCCCCTTCCTGCAGCCAGAGGCGTAAGCTGGGGGCAGGGGGGAAATGGGAAGGGAGGGAAGGTGTTGCTAAACATGGAGGGAAGGGAAGGGAAGGGAATACCAACAGTGGGAATACTTATTGCTTCAGGGACTTTTTAAAAAGTCCCTGGCTGCTGCTCCTGCAGCATGGTACAGACTTTTCAGAGGACCCAGGCATTCAGGGAAGTAGAGAACTGGCGCTGCTGATCTACACTGTGGGAAGAGGGGTATGACTATGCTACCCCACCCTTTCTGGATCCACCCCTGGACCAAGTGTGCTGTTGCTTATGAACGTTTCCACACCTCTGATTCAGTTAGTCTATGAGATGCAACGCTACCCTGCCTTCTGCCTGACTTCAGACTAACATAACTACCTCTTTCTGTTTTTAAAAGGAGATTGTAAGAGATAAGTGGTGAAGATGGGGCAGAGAAAGGCAGGACAAGAGGAGCCTAAAGGTGCCCAGCTTGTCTATGAGTTACCTTGGGCTTTGTGGCCCAAGGACTCTGCCTGAGGTATTAAATCACAGGATCACAGGAAAGTAGGGCTGAAAGGGACTGCATGAGGTCATCTACACCAGCCCCCTGCTCAAGGCAGGATCATCCCTGACCAAACCTTGCTCTTCCCTGCTACAATACCAAGCCAGGAACAAAGATAACAAAATCCTTCTGGTTGTCACTTACAGCCCCAAGCTTGAACACCTGACACATATCATTAATGACCTTTAACACCTCCTGGAAAAAGGTGACAGTCTCGTAGTAGCCTTTGGGGACAAACCTATCCTGGCTTACAGACAGCCCTCAACCTCAAACAATGTCTCAGGCCATGTGTAGACGAAACAAGGGGCAAGTGTGCATGACACTTTAAAGCGGGTTAAATGCTTTTGCACCACTTTAATGGTGTTGGTGTTTGCACGCGTCGGCGGCATATTGTGCAGTAATTCTAGTTGCTGTAGCAAATTTGGCAGTGTAATGCTCCTTAAATGACTTGGGATGCAGGAAGCTATAACTCTCCTGAGGAGTTTTAGTTTGCTGCCCTACAGCCGTGGAGTGAAATACTGGGCTCCATGCAGCTCAGGGGCTCTGCAGGAAGCCCATGCAGGCAGCCTGGCAAAAGCCTGGGAAGGCAGGCTCCACCCAAGAAAGAAAAAAAAACACAGCAACCCTGATCTTTTATTCCCACTCCCCCTGAAGCCTGCCTGCCTGAGCTGTGTGGGAGCCCGGTGCTTTCCTCTGCATCTGCGGTGCCCCCTGGGACCGCCCAAGCCGGGTGCCTGCAGGTGGGTGCTGCTTGCGGGGGGCACCACGGCCATGGAGGGAAGCACCAAACCCCACCCCAGCCCAGGGACCACTCCGCCTGCCAGCAACTTGCCCTCCCCTCCCTGCTGCCGGAGAGGCAGGTAAGTTCAGGTGCGTGCACGATATGGGGGTTTACTTTGCCCTAAATTTAAGTGATGTTTTTAAAAACACACCACTTCAATTTATGACCCCCGTTTCATCTACACATGCCTCCAACAATAGGCTAACAAAATCCACTCATGGAGACACCAGGCCTTCCAGTGGATCTAAATGCCTGCTGTATCCTCACATCAATACAGAACAAATTATCACTGGATCTAATAACAAGGAGTACAACATTCAAGGTTTATTTTGGACAGATAGGGCAGGGCGATCTCTGTGTGTAAGAATAAATTAACACCAATCTGATATCAGCTGCAGAGAGACATAAAAGTCCATGGCAGAGCACTTCAACCTCCCTGGGCACTCCATTGCTGACCTCAGGATTACTGTTCTCAGGCAACCCCCCCCTGCCCCCCCCCATCAGTTTAAACAGGAAACTGTGGAACAAGAAATCATCCACACTGGACTGTAATAAGTATGTTTTAAATAGGGACTATGGATTTTCATCTCTTTACCTGGATTAGCTTTTGTGACCCACTGGGTGTGTCTACACATTCATTAATGTGCCACAGTTACTGCGCATTTAGTTTAGTACTTCCCTAAGGAAGTTACTGAATGTGCAGTAACTAGATTTACTAAGCAGTAGCGCTGGCACATGGCTTTTATGTTTTGGTTACTATGCAGTAGCCTAATAACACTGTGGCATAGTCTATTAGCATGGTTTTTGACTGGCATGCTACTGTGCGGTGTTATTAGGCTACCACGCAGTAAGTGTCTCATGTAGACATGCGCACTTTGTTGCTATGGATTTCCCACTTGTTTACTTTTCTCTCTCAGCACTGCCCCCCTCCCTGCTATCTCTATTTCTCTCCACTCCCTTGTCTTTTTTATTCTAATTCCTCTCTCCTTCTTAGACTCTGCTTTCTGCATGTCCTTTCACAGCACCTGATGAAATGAACTTGGGTTCATTTAGTTAGTCTATGAAGGCATATTTACCCTACCTTTAAACCATCTCAGCTAAGTATCTGTCTAGACTGCCCTTGAAAATTTCCTGGGATGGAGATTTCACAATTTTTCTAGGTAACCTGTTTCAAAGCTTGACCACCCTTGTAGTCAGAAGGTCCTTCCTAATCTCCAACCTAGATTGCCTCTATTGCAGTTTAAGGCCATTGTTCCTAGTCCTGTCCCCTACAACTACAGACAAAAGAGCTATCTCCATACTTCCTATATTTGCCCTTCAGGCATTTGAAGACTACAGGTTTCCATTGCCAAGCACAATTTTGCCAACCACGGTTTTGAGTAACCACACTTAATATTTTATACTATTTTGGCTACCACGGTATAAAGTTTTGAGTAACCACAGTTTTACGTGGCCATGCATGAGCCTGCCAGCTGCCATTTCAAATCACCTGCACTCTTGCTAGCCACCTGTGGTGCTCCCATCTCCTCATGCACACTGAGTCTCATGTTGTGCTTCACGTTGTTAACATCCAGTCGCAGGTGCTCTGAATTTTTCTCCTGATTTCATTGTGATTTTTGCATTTTGCTTTTTATCCTGGCCTTTCAGTGACTGAGTGGTGAAGGTGAGCAATTTGTGAAGAGGTCAAGGAAAGTGATGTACTTGGAAACAAAATTGGAGTTGTTGGATTGTCTAGCAGGTGGAGAGAGTGTGGCGAATGTAGGGAGGCATTTTGGTGTGAATGAATCCACTGTGAGAACCATTAAGGAAAATGAGGCTACTATTAGGATTAGTGTTGTGAGTGGTACATCAGGAAGTGCTAAAGTGATCTTTATGCCATGTGATCACAGCTTAGAAAAAATGGAAAAAGTGCTTACCATCTGGATTGAAGACCAGACACAGAAGAAAGTGCCTTTGAGCAGCCAAGTGATATGTAAGAAGGCAAAGTGAATTTGCAAACATCATCCAGACCTTGGGGGGTGAAGGCATGGATGAATGCGTGAGTTTTCAAGCCAGCAAGGGGTGGTTCAAAAACTTTAAGGGGAGACATGGGCTCCACAATGTGAAGATTATGGGGGAATCAGCTTCAGCAGATGCTGAAAATATTCATATTCAAGTCCTTAACCCCATTTTTAAAATAAGCATTTTGTTTTGCCAACCACAGGAACTTTCAGGAACCTAAACCCCGCAGTTCATGAGGGAAACCTATATTATCAAATTCCCCCTCAGTCTTCTCTACTCTGGACTAATTAACCCTAGTTCTTTCAGCCTTTCCTCATAAGACTCTGTTCCCAGGCCTCTAATATTTTTTGATGCTCTCTGCTGGACCATTTTGATCTGTCTGGATCCTTCTTGAATTGTAGGGCCCAAAACTGGACACAATACTCCAGATGAGACCTCATCAATGCTGAATAGAGTAGAAAACTCACTTTCCTTGATTAGCAAGTGGCACTCCTGTTAATACAGTGCAGCATGCAGTTGGTTTTCTTTGCAAAAAGAGCACACAGTTTGTCTCTTTTTGCACAACTGAGTAGAGCCAGTCATTGGGCAGTAGAAACCAGCAGCACACTTATAGAATGGGAAACTCCCTTCTTGAGAGCATGGAAGCAGAAAGGGATCTTGGAGTCATTATTGACTCCAAGATGAACATGGGCCGACAATGCGAGGTCACAGTTGGCAGGGCTAACCGAACCTTGTCGTGCATCCACAGGTGCATCTCAAGTAGGGCCAAGGAGGTGATCCTCCCCCTCTACACAACACTGGTCAGGCCCTACTTCTATGATTCTATGATTCCCCACTCCGTAAATGCACAGGCAATTATTCCATCCAAAGTGCAGAACTTTGCATTTGTCCTTGTTGAATTTCATCTGGTTGATTGTGGACACCATTTTTCCAGTTTATGCATTTTGTTTTCAACCTGTGGTCCATGGATCCCTGGGGGTCTGCAGACTATGTCTAAGGGATCTACACCTCCCTTCAGAATTTTTTAGGAATCTGCAAATGAAAAAAGTTTCAAAACCATAGCTCTAGAGTGTCTGCAACACCACCCAACTTGGTGTCATTTCCATATTTGCTAAGCTTATACTCAATCCCATCATCCAAATCATTAATAAAGATGTTAAATAACACCAGACCCTGGACAAATCCCTGGAGAACTGATATGATACTGCCACCCAATTAAATACTGAGTCATTAATGATGACTTTTTGAACACAGTGATCCAACCAGTTTTGTATCTGCCTTACAGTACTTTTAGCTAGACTGCACTTTCTTAGTTTGCTAAGGAGGATGTTGTGGGAGACAACGTCAAACTTGCTAAAGTCAAGGTATATCACATCCCATGCTCTTCCCCAATCCACAGAACCTGTCACCTTATCATAGAAAGAAATCAGGTTGGTCAGGCATGACTTGCTCTTGGTGAACCAATGCTGGCTTTTCTTGATCACCTTGTTCTCCTTTAGGTGCTTCAAAATAGGTTCTTTGAGGACCTACTCCATGATTATTCTAGGTATTAAGGTAGACTAATTGGTCTGTAACTCCCCGGATCCTGCATCTTCCTTTTTTTAAAGACAGGCATTATATTTTCCTTTTTCCTGTCATCTAGGACTTCACCCCACCTCCATGAGTTCTTAAAGATGATAGCCCTGGGGTGGGCAAAATATGGCCCATGGGACAGATACAGCATGCCAACTGATTGTATCCAGGCAGCAGATGGGTGGCCACAAAGTCATGGGATCTGGCCTGTGGGGAGCTGGCAGCTCCAGCTGCTTTCATGCTGGGTGGGAGGGCAGCTCCTACCCCATGTACCAGAAGCACCACTGGGCATGTGCCAGCATCTACAGACACTGCTGGCAGGTTCCTGCTGGGCATCAATGTAACTTCCTGGGACTGCATGCTAATATACAGGGTCACCTGTGGACTCAAGTGGATGCTCCTATATCCAGTGTGCACCTGCCAGCTGCATCCACAACTGATACCAATGCCTGCTGGGTGCTGTTTCCAGCATGCAGGTCAGAAGCTGGTGTAAGCTGCAGGGATATATTGTAGGTGTGGGATGGTTTGGGTGGTGGTGGTTAGAAGGGCAGCCCAGAGGCAGTGCTGGTGGCAGCAGGGGCCCTGGCTGAGCTGCCCTGTTGAAGCTGCTGCCCATGCCAGCTCCCCACCCATCCACGGCCCTGTTTCACTTAGGGAGTTTTGGTGAGCTCTTGGGGGGGAGGGAATGGAAGGAGGGTGCTACTGACCTGGCCCACAACAGCTCTTCAAAACTCCCCAAATAATCGCTCACCCTTGCAATAGTCAAGGGCTCCAAAATTACGTCATCCAATTCTTTTTCAGTATCCTAGGGTGTATCCCATCCAGTCCTGCTGACTTAGTTTCATAGTTTCTGGGTCGGAAGGGACCTGAGCAGATCATCAAACGCACTTGAAAGCATTTAGTTCCGTAAATAATTCCAAACCTTTATTTCTATTACTCTAGGCTGTCTGTCTCTCTTCTCATTTTTGTGGGCAACTGTACTCTTTGTCTGGTAGCTGACTTTATTTATGAAGACTGAAGTAAGATGCATATAATACTTCAGGCTTCTCTGCATCACCCCTAACTAGCTTGCCTTCTGCCCCCCTAGAGCAGTCTGTGCAGGAGGCGGCCAGCCTGGAAAGGAATGGGCTTACCCAGCCCAGTCTATGAGTCCCAGTTGAGAGCTTCCAAGGAACAGCATGGGGATTGCTGGGGCCTGGGCACAGCTGCAGGAAACAAAACAGCAAGGGCTGACACTGCTCAGAGCCACAAAACAGCAGGTGGTACAGCTGCAGCTGGACTCCTGTCCTGGTGCTGAGATGAAACTGCTGCCAGGAGGGAAAGAGTGGGGGCAGGCAGGGGCTGTGGGTGAAGCGTGAGGGGCACTGGCAGAGGCAGAGCACTAGCATATCAGTGCTGCTCTGCACTCCACATCCTGGTGAGCAAAGGGGGCAGGGGCAGCTCTGATTTCTCTATGATAAAAAAAACAAAAGCAAATGCCAAAGTGTATAGATATTTAGAATTCATTTATTATGATGATGGAGGGACTGGTAGGCATCCAAATTGCTTAAAAATTGTAAATATGTTAATAAAACATTGCCTAACTGATCTCTCTCTCTATATAGTGGCATTTCATTTTAATCATAGAGGAACACAGATTTTGGATATTTTAATGAGAGAATTTGAGTTTTCTTAGATAATTTCCAATTTTTAAATAGGGGACACCAGGATCTCTGCTAGTGAGGCACATGGAGAAACTCGGGCAGAGAAGCCTGCTTAGGGCCAGCACCAGGGACCCAGCTGGAAGGTAGATGAGGTGGCTGACCTGGTTATTTGGGGCCAGGAGGACATACTTTGACAGTTCAAAATGGGCCACCGCAATGAGCACATCTTCTGGGCGATAGCTGCCCAGATGGCAGAACAGGGGCACCAGAAGACATGACAGCAGTTCTGCATGAAGGCCAACTGTACAGACACGGCCCACTGGCAGCTGGCCCAGAAATTCAGGAGGCTCTGCTGCAGTGCCCATATCACAACTCAGGCATCCGTGTGGTCCCCATATGGGTCTGGCAGGCATGCAGCCACGGGGCCGCAGGTCCAAGGAGGCGGATGTTGGCACAGGTGGCAGCAGGTCACAGCCAGACAGCAACCCCCACTGCCAGACTACTGCAGTGGGTAGAGGATGCAGGGACCACTCCAGGTTAGGGCTGGTTCAGCAGTCCAGCTGGCAAGAGGTGCTAGTGTCCCCAGAAAGCAACTGACCAGGCCTCAGAAGCTCCCATCTATTTGTAACATTCAACTACCATGGGCCCTAAGGTCCACCCTACTAACTAGTAGCCCCTATTGTATGGAGGCTAATGGGTGAATGCTACAACAAAATACTTGGGCCAACAAAGGCAAAAAACAGGACAAGAGTGATATGAGGGTCAAAGGGTCAAAAAAATGAGTGTGCCTGATCGGGACACTGAGCAGAGCCCCCCGGGCTGCACCCACCAGTCCTCAAAGGCATCCAAGGAGGTGCTGGCCCCAGCCTCTAGCTCCCCCTTGCTGAAGATCTGGGAGGAGCTGGGCAGGGTCAGTTTGCCCCAAGTGGCACAATTTGCCCCACACCAAAGTGCACATTCAGGCACATGTGCTGAGGCACAAATCTCCGGCATAAATTTGTGCCACTGCTGTTTGAGCTGCTGCAAGCACATGTGCCTGTATGTGGGGATGCAGCCAATACCAGTTTCTTTTGGAAACGTTCTATTCAGCAGTGTCTCTTTTGAGGCAGCATTGTTTTTTCATTCAATTTACCAAACGCTATAGCTTAAGCTCCAGGCCTTGATTTGAAGTGTCATTGGCCTGGTGAGCATTCTTCTCATATTATACCTTGTCATTGTGTTGGGCCTATGCTCAAGTGCAGAAAGAATCTGCCTCAACAGTTCTTTTTGTTAAGGTGTGGAGGCTCTGTCATTAGGATGTTAATTTGAAAATACTGAGCTAAATTCTGTTCTCAGATGCTATCTTGGAGACACTGTTTTCTCTTGCACGGAAGGCAGTACTTGTGGCAAAGGTTTTAAACTTTCAGCACAGCCATTTCAGATGAAATCTCAGAAGACACATCCTGACTGTCAGAGCAGTAGGAGAGGGCAATAAGCTTCCTACTGAAGTTGTAGAATATTTTTCCTTGGAGATTTTCCAGAAGAGGCAAGGTAGGCATTTGTTTGCAATGATTTAGAGGCAACCAGTCTTGAATATGTACAGACTCAGATGATTCCTGAGGTCCCTTCTAACTCTGTGATCCTATTTTAAGTGAGCCAAAACTGGTCCCTCATTTTAAATCAAAACAACCAACTTTTTTTTTAATAGAATCATAGAAAATTAGGGTAGGAAGGGACCTCAGGAAGCAATGCAAACAGAAGATTGGAGGCCCCCTCCTGAAGCTGACTCCAGTGGGGGGAATGGCCCCTTTGCCTCCTGGTGCTGCTGCTGCCAAGGGTGGGGTGGGCCTGCATGCCCCACGGGGGAGGCTGGGTGAACCTGGCTGGGCTGGGGGTGGGGTGGCACATGCCTGCCTCTCCTCCCTGATCCCTGTCCCCCTCCCTGCACCATGCTGGAGAGGAGCAGGGCGAAGGTGTATGCGGACTGCCTGCTGCAGGCCTAGGGCTCTTTGCTCTGCTGTCTTTACTCAGAGGGCCCCGCTCCAGTCATCCAACCCCTGCCCACATGGCAGTGGGAAGCACAACTTGCTGGCCCCACTGCTGCCAGGTGGGCAGGGGGCACCCAGCGAGAGCACGGTACCTGGGGCAAAGGCAGCAGAGTGGAGAGCCCCAAGCCCAGAGAGAGCAGTCTGTGTCCACCCCACGCACAAATATGGGGAGCACATACCCCTCATGTCTCCCTTGGGGTCATGTGCAGCATCGGGGAGTAGCCCCCCCTGTATCCCCTAGATGAGCCACCTGTAGCTCCATCGCACTCCCTGACCTGGCCCTGGGTCCTATGCATTGCCTTGGCTGGGCAGGAGCCCTAGCCCCTGCCCCTGCCCCACTCCCTCCCTCACTGTGGGGGCCTCAATCTGCACCCCCTGCCCCTTCCTCCCCATTAGACTTACCTGCAGGGGGCAGCTCTCCATACTGCCTGGCTGTGTCCCTGACCAAGCCCCCTGCATCCCGCTCCCTGCAGTCCCAAGCAGGACCCCTTGCAGACTGGAATGCTGCCTGCCTTCAAGGGAAAGCCTGCCATCTCCCAGGGGAACCCAGGCATCGGGGGGGGGGCCTGTTTGGCAGGGGTAAGGGAACCTGCACCTGGGCCCCACTGACTCGTGTATTAATCTGCCTATGTCAGGAGGCTATCTAGTCCAACCCCCAATTTTGAAGTTGATTGTCAGCTTTTTAATTAATTATGTGTGTGTGGGTGATGTTTGGGTATAGGAAAAGTTGCCTTGTCATGGTCTGCAAATTGTTATTGCTTCCCCCAAACTGGGTGAAAAAGGGGACAGGGTTTTAGTCTGCAGGTGTTCTGTGGCAACTGTTCCTTTGTATACTCTTGCCCTGCAATAAATGAAAGCTACATTGTGGCAGCTTAGCTCAATGAAGGAGTAAATAACTACAAGCTAGCTTCCATTTACCATCTAGAAGAATGTGCACAAAGGCAGATACTGTGGAGCAGCTGACGTGGGCTGAAGTCTCCTTTCACCATGTATTTGTTTGTTTGCATGTCTATACACTTTTTTAGGTTTGTATAATACAATTCTGATTAGTAGTGTAAAAACTTGGTGAGAGCAAAACATGTTCTTATAACATGTCTTTTGTATGAAAGGTGAGATGCCATTCATTCAGTGAAATCACTAGCATCTGCTCAATTATCTTGCTGATGCTACTAACAATCTCAAATTTCAGCAAGAATAGTGGCTGCTACCCAAATACATTCTTAGGGCACTAACCATGCCAAGTCATTCACGCAGGAAGAGCTTTACACCCACAAGACGTTTTGCCAGCCTTAGCGGGACACTGCAAAGATTGTTTTGCAGGTACTAATCTCTTCCAAATTTCATGGAAGCTGAATTGGTTTAGCACTCAGGAACTCGCTGCATTTTATGGGAAGAAACCATAAATGAGCACAGTGAATTGTTATGTACAACAATCCAAAGTGTTATAAAAGGTAACTTTGCCTTATTACCATGCTGTAATGATGAAAAAAATGACCTCTACATAAAGAAAGCAAACATACAATTCAGACAGCCCTGGAAAAGATGCTTTTATATTATTAGAAATGGAAAAATAAAACTGGTTTTCACATTTTTACATTGTATAAAAACAGAATCAGTTTCGAATAATAAAAGCTGTCTGGATGGAGGCCTTTATTTGTGAGTAGCAACGGAGTATTAAATTATTGACAGCAAATGAGTCATAGTCTTTTAAGAACAGATGCTTCCAACAGACGCGTCAAACCTAGTGTCTAACTTATATTTAAAAAGTGATAATGTGAAAGCTTAACTGTTAGATTATGGCAATATAGGTAAATACCTCATTAAAATATGATGTCGAAAATATAGATAAGCAATTTAAAAATGTTATGGTAATGTTATGGTCATGGTAATACTGTTGTGGGAAACCTTAATCTTTACTGATATCTTCTATAACTGCAGTTTTGTGTAGTTTATATTAACTGATTTTTCACCATGTGAAAAATAGTATGGTAAAAAGGGATAAAGATTCACAGGGGAAACAAGAAATTGCTTTACATATAACTTAACAGGATATCATTGTCTAAAACCTATTTCAAAGAAAACATGACAGATCTCTTTCATTCAGCAGTACCTGTCAAAATAAGAAATGACTTCCTTTAAGATGCAAAGGAATAAATAAAGTTCCATTGGGTTTGGTGTCTGCATTTACTGTGCTCAGCTTTGCCAGTAAAAATAGGATGTATTCTGCTAACAGTGCTCAGGGTTTTCTGATGACAACGGCACCAAAACGTGGATCAAGTTTTTTGCTTTTGATCTGGGTGAAATTCACTCCTCCCACAAAGGCCTATACCAAGATTCTAAAAAATGAGGGGATGGCGTTAAACTGTTGAACTTACACGTGAGCACCCAAGCTACAGGTTTCAAAGAAGCCTAAAGGAATCAGGCACCTAGCTTCCACTATGGTCAGTGGAGTTGGGCACCTAGTTTCCTTCAGCTACTTCAAAAACATCAGCTCCAGAGGATTTAGAAGCCCAACATTAAACTTTCATTTTGAAAAAAAAAAACAGCTTAAGTATTCATGCTGAGTACAGGTTGAATGAGGGGACACTGAATGGAGACATTACCATTAACTGTTATAACTGAGTGCAGACAGAAGTACAGCTCCCCATTGTAACTGACAGCATTTTGCAGGAAGTGCTCTAAGTTACAATGACCCCCTGGAACAAACAGAAGTTCACTGTTGGTTCCAGGGGGCGGGGAATCTAGCTGCTAGTTGGGAGTCTGCAGCTGGTTTCCCTTAACAATAGCCCTTCGAGCCTGTAAAGTTTTCAGAATGGGAGCCCTCCACCCCTGCTCCAGTACAACTGGCTTCACCTCCAGCAGGGGCTGAAAAACCCTCAGACTGAACTCCCTCCACTCCCTTTTCCCACTCCCATTCTGAAAATAGCGACAGGCTGGCAGGCAGTGCAGACAGAAGTTACAGAAGATGTTTCATCATCATAGAATGAGGGGTCAGATTTTCACCTGATTGGCTATTTTTGAAGCTGTCTGCAGCCATGCACTTGTGCTTAGTCATGGGTATAAACTGCTTCCTGTGGCCAGATTGAGCAAAAATTGTCACTTCTGTCTGCACCCTTAGAGGCAGGGTATAGCACTCACACAGGGCAGAGGAGTAATAGTAATCTTTCTCTGTGCCGGATGTTTGTGGAACCATGGCCACTGGACCTGTAGAAATATGAAGCTGTGGTGTCTTCCTTGGTTTTGGCTGTAGACTACACTTGGCTTATCCCCTTAAGTGATCTTCAGCCGCAAGCCCACCTAGCCCATTTCACTGGATGCTGGAGGGGAAGAGATGACATTTCTGTATGGTTGCTTAGCCTGCTCACTCCCATGCAACCCCTCTGTGTGGTTTAAGTGGTAGAAGGGGCCTTCAGTCAGTCACCTGTGTAAGGGGTGAACTCCACCCCACTGGAATACTGCCTGCATTGAGGTACTTTTTCTTTGGTTATTTTATTTTTAAATGTGCAATTTTTTAATGTTTTAAAAAAAGAATATTTACATCATTAACAATTTCAGTGTCAACTTTTATAGAATATAACTGAATGTTTTTATGTGCATAGATGACTTATTTTCTTTGGATATCAGATATGAAACTGTTTTCAATACAGAGAACAATAAACCTGTTGCTACAGCTGTAGGCTTTTTGATCCAGGAGCTTCCCAGCCTTCAGTGGTGATGCTTGTCCCACAGCCGCGATTTCAGCCGTACGCCAAGCTTCACAGTAGTTGCTAACTAGTCGGATCCCATTTGCAGTTGAGCCATGCCACATTATTTTCTGAGGCCTAAAAATAATTTGTAAAGTTATTTTCCTGAAAAAAAACTTTTTTTTGGATACAATTCAGTCTTAGCCCTCTATCTATAAGAGCTATTCTCTGTTCATCCTGGATGGAAATTCACTGTAGACAGGAGGCAAACAATGTAAGAAGGAAGATACAGATGGAAACTGGAAGGGGATAGATGGAATGGAGAGGACAACAGGGAGGAGAATGCCTGGGATGTTTTAATTACCAGTCAAGGAGGGTGGCAGAAATAGAGGAGAAGGATGGCCCAAAAGAAGAGAAAAGGAGAAAAGTTAAATTATTTTTCTCATACTTTTAGCAGTCCATGGCATGTGAAATAGCTACTAAAGATATATTCCATGTAAAACAGTATATGCAATAGTGTGAACTCACCAAGCTGGATCTGCCATGACATTCTTCCCATCGAAGGAGTATATTGGAATCTGGATGTTGAACTCACCCCCATTGCCAGTAAATATGGATTCCCAGTTAGCGAAGAGTATTTCTCCCTGTCAATTTTAAATGCAAGGTGAATCTGATGTTCTGCACTGCTATTTGCCATGGCTTTTACTACTTTAGCGCAGAGGCCTAAAGGAATTCTATAAATCCAAACTCTAATCTACCTGTAAAAATACTCATAATTCCATTAGCCTCTTCATGCCATGATCTTGTACTTTAATCCTGGTTGACTTCATCCCTTCACTCTATCTAAAGCCTTTATACTAACAGCTCATGCACACGTGCCTCTGCCTTAGGCCTCTCCCCTTCCTGTCAGAGGGGTGTCTGCTTGGCTCATTCCATCCCTTCACTGTACTGCTTACATATCTGCTATTCTAGCTGACTCTCCACTCTTCTTCTGCATAATGGTGAAGCTCACTTTTCTGTACCTGAGAGGCCTTACACAAGTGAGTTCTTGCATAGCTCTCTGCTCTCCTCCTCCTACCACAACTTACAATGGGGCCTGCCTCTACAATACACTGAATTCCCAGTAGCAACAGTGCCGTAGTATCACAGGGCATAAACCATGATGGTGACACTACTGCACAGTAGTAACGAGCTACTGTGCAGCAGCAACTAAAAAAGACCCATCTGGGAATGGTACTGCGCAGTAACACCAGTTACTGTGTAGTAATTCAGTACTTGGTTAAGCAAGTACTAAGTGACTGTGCAGTAACAACTGCACAGTCTGCCACACGTGTAGACCTGGCCAGTGTGATTGAACTGGAAAATGAATTGAAAATACACAACTGCACTCAGTATAGAAAAAATGATACTACAGGAAGTCAGAGGGTGCAGAGTGAGGTTAACGTCTAACATCGTTGTAATCGTCTAAGAATTCATTTGAGAATTCTCCCTTCACTAGAAAACCTGGCTTTTGCTTGAAAAGGAAGCTGAAAGCAATTTGTTTTAATCAGTGAAAATTCTGGTAAATTCACAATCATGCTAGGACTGTTAATTGAAACAGGACTTTGCATCACAGAATTGTGCTTATTAAACTGCCTTCAATCGTTCATTTCCTAAAGCGGGAAATTTTCTATTTGAGGGAATTTTCTTCTCAGAACTCTGAATTTTCCCAGGGGATTTTTAAGTGAAAATATTCACCACTGTCAGAGAATCAGATGCATTTGACTCAGTCTCAGATGCATCTGAAGATTCAATGCTTATTCAGACATAGACATAGCTTTAAATGCTTTTTCTACCTACCTCAAGGTACCAGGTGGCTTGTGAACACTATGATGCTGGGGCAGATGGAGTGTCCCACAGGAGTGCCGGGGGGGGGCCGCACTCCATGTGCTCAGCGGTGAACCTGGAAGTGGACCGGAAGTACATCTGGTCCACTTCTGGGTCTGCTGGGGAGCTCTCCTGTGCCCCCCCTGGCTTGGCAATCGGCTGTGGGGGGACCCCAGGTGACCCCCAGACCCAGGACACACCAGTCGCTGAGCTGGGGGGTGGCGGGGGGGTGGGCCCTGCACACTCTCTGGTGGACCCGGAAGTGGACAAGAAGTGCTTCTGGTCCACTTTTGGGTCCTGTTGTTGAGCGTGCTGGGGAGCCCCCCCATGCTTTTGTGGGACACTCCATGTGCTCCAGCACTGCAGCATTCATGAGCTGCCTGCTACCTTGAGGTATGTAGAAAAAACATTTAAAGCTGTGTCTATGTCTGAATCACTGAATCTTCCTGAATTTCTCCAAATCGATTCAGAGAGGTTAAAGTGTCCTCTGATTTGATTCGGATTTGGAGATTCGGCCAATGAATTGGGCTGAATCTCCGCCGAATCAAATCAGGGACTGAAGCTTCGCGCAGACCTAGAATTTATACTTCTGCATGTTCTTCTTAAGACTAGTGCATGTATGCCTTCCTGTCTGCAAGACCATACTCCAGACACCAAGTCACCTTTTACTCTCAGATACACTGGTGGAAATTCAGAGAAACTATTAGGCACAGAATTTAGCCCATCATTCTTAAAGATGGCATACGTGCTCACCTTAATTCTCTAAACCCGGTGGGAAGACTAGAGAGTAACTGCCAGAGTGCAACTCTGAGAAATGAAGACTCTGGTAACCTTTACCATAAGGAAGTTCTTCCTGATATCCAGTCTA
>NW_017729006.1:43950843-43980116 GCF_001723915.1 Gavialis gangeticus | reverse complement strand
AAATGAAGACTCACTTTGGGGCAAGAATTACAAAGCTGCTTCCAAAACAGATGCATTGAAACAGAAGCACACACAAAGTTACTTACTATGGTACTGCCTTGATACCAGTACACTCTAAGTAAACATTCTCATGGTTTTGTTTTTACCATTAGCCTTAAACTTAGAAAATGCAGCTTGAGTGAGAGATGGTAAGAGCAAACTTTTTTTTATACACTGTAGCACAAAGCATACTTTGAATCAAAAAGCTCTGATCCAACAACAGGCAAGAACAAACCTTTCACTTCAGTTGAGTTTCAAGGTTTTTAGATTGTAAGGGCATTCTGTACCTGAGAGGCCTTATACAAAGGCTGTAGCTCCAAGAGCTGCTGTAATTAAAGCACCTGCAGCATCTCATGTATCAGCATCCTTGTGCTTTAAAATGGCAGTGAGGGCACTTTAACTAAAGCTCATCATATGAGCTTTAGTTTAAGTGCCCCCACTGCCATTTTCATAGATTTCATAGACATTAGGGCTGGAAGGGACCTAGAAGATCATTGAGTCCAGTCCCTGACCTGAAGGGCAGGAAGTCAGTTGGGGTCATAGGATCCCAGCAAGATAAGCATCCAATTTACTCTTGAAGGTGTTCAGTGTAGGTGCTTGAACCACCTCCAATGGCAGGCTATTCCAGACCTTGGGGGCTTGGACAATAAAGAAATTCTTCCTTATGTCCATCCTGAAATGGTCTTGCAGTAGTTTATAACCGTTCAACCTCATCTTCCCTCGGGGCACTCTGGTGAACAGACGTTCCCCCAGATACTGGTGGTCACCCCTGATAAACTTATAGGTGGCCATCAGATCGCCCCTGAGCCTGCGCTTTTCCAGGCTACAGTCCCATAGCTCTCAGCCTGTCATTGTAAGGTCCGTTTTCCTGACCTCTGATCACGTGCATGGCTCTTCTCTGGACTCTCTCAAGCTTCTCCACATCCTTTTTGAATTGTGGAGCCCAAAACTGGACACAGTACTCCAGCTGTGGCCTCACCAAGGCTGAGTACAAGGGGAGAATGATGTCCCGGGATTTGCTTGAGAAGCATCTATGGATGCAAGCCAGCATTTTGGTCGCTTTACTAGCCGCAGCATTGCACTGAAGGCTCATGTTCATCTTGTGGTCAATGATGACCCCCAAGTCTCTTTCTTCTGTAGTGCTAGCCAGTGTAACACTGCCGAGCCTATAAGGATGCTGCAAGTTTTTCCTCCCAAGGTGGAGAACCTTGCATTTTTTGGTGTTAAACACCATCAGGTTCTCGTCTGCCCATTTGCTAAGCCTGTCCAGTTCAGCTTCAATTGCCCTCTTGTCTTCTGGTGTGGATGCTTTGTCCCAAAGTTTGGTGTCATTGGCAAACTTGGCCAGTCCACTTCTGACTCCAGTGTCTACATCATTAATGTTGAAGTGCAGGGATGCTGATACATGCAGAGGCTTCTAGAGACGTGCTAATTAACACGCTCCAGCAGACTTGATTAATCAGACTCTCCACATATCTACAGGCCCCCTAAGAATCTATCAGTACAAAAGAAATCCAAATAATTTATTTTTACCTTAAGATTAACTATTGGTAAACTGTATCTGTCTGCTTTTCGCACAACTGTGGACAAATCTTGCAAATGTGATGAGAGGAAAGCTCTGTATGTTGACGTTAAACCTGCTGCCCGGGCCTGTTGAAAGCACTGATAATCTGCTCGCATGTCGCCAGAAAATGGGAAATTCAAAGCCACCAGATGCAGCTTGAAAACAGAAAAGAAACAATAACCTTCTCAGTTATAAAATCTGTTAACCAATCCACATCTTCTTGATGGGGAAAACATGTCCTTGAGGAAAACAGACAGACAGGTAGCTGGGACTGATATGGAATATCTTTCAGAGTAGAACATTTATTCTAAACCTTTCATGATGAAGAATTATAGTTGCCACCATAACATCACATTTCTTAAATAAGTCATGTTCAGTTTGATGAGCTGCAATCCAGCCCACAGCAGAAATATATTATTATCTTTGAGTAGTTAGACATCCAAACACAAAATTTCAGTTTTAAACTACTGTTGAGATTTGCTAAATAGTAACCCTTCAGTTGTCACCACATTACTTACAAAACCCCAAAACTTGGAAGTGAATAAATAAATAGTTAAGGACATTGTTATGCACTGACCACATAAAATCTATTGTTATCAAATACAATACACATATTTTAATCACAACATAAAAGTTTAAATTCTGATTCATATGTTATTTTTCAGATATAATGTCATTATCTTTCTTTAAATATTGAAACAAAAAACTTTTCCAAAAATGCAAGCTTAGATTATAAATGATCCTTTTGACGAAAATATCCATCAAGTTTCCATGGGAAAGATAAAACAGTTCCAATAGTGCTAAGTAAAACCCAGTCATAACCTTAAAAAAGTAGCCTGTATTTTAGATTGAGGCCATTATTTACAGCTAAGAAAATCAGGTATGTTTTTATTACAGGCATATGACAAAGGTTATATATAATCACCAAAGAATAATGCTTAATGAGGCCATTTAAAGGTTTGTACAATTTCTAAATTCTTTGAAAGCTGTACCTGAAATGTCTCAAAATAAGTTCTGTGAATTTAGAGGATACCTTGAAAGCACATGAAAGAGATTTACTTTACTTTGTACACAGATTGCAACTATGCAGCTTCAGTGGTGTCTCTACAATATAATTATCTTACTTACTGATGGTTTTCCAGTGTCAATATTGGAAAAAGTAGTCAGTGCTGGAAGAGACTGAAAGCCCTGTGGTGGAACACACAGCAACAAATCACTCACAAATATAAGTTGACTATGATGTCCAGAGCAGGGAAAACACAACCTTTTTTTACTTCAGTCCATTGGGGGAAACATCCCAGATCAGCATTTCAGCTGTTCAGTAATATTTCTTAATAAAATAAAAATGGAACTACAGAAATGTGAAATCGTGTTGCTCTGAATGATGATATTCTCAAACTTTAAATTAACGTACTTCTACCAATTTAGAAAGTCACCTCGGCACATGGTGAAATGCTGTCCTAAACAGAGATGCTTTTCCTAGGTCTCAGAGCCTAACACTTATCTGACTGAGTGAGCATCGGTGGTTGAATGTTCTTGAAGATATGTACTGAAGCTGCTAATACTGAGTTTGGAGGAGTTGGGGCAAGAATGGATTAAAAACAAAAGAATGAAGGTGAGGTGAGACAAGATATTCAATGCAATGCAAGATATGGACTGCACCATGCCTCAGCAGCTCCCTCACAGAGACAGGAACAGGACCTACCAGGGGATCAAAGTAGGTCTTTCCCTGTAACACAGCTTGCCCATATAAAAATTAATAATAACAGAAGCTTAATTTTAGTTAGCCCTTGGCTCATGTTTATCATTGTCTTACAGAGTACTGAAGTTACATGCTAGGTGTTAAGGACTTGCATCTACTTAACTTCTAAATTTCTCTGAAACTAACCCTGGGCTTGATATGGCTCATTTCCATATTCAAAACTAGGGCATGGGCTATTTGAACACTGCTTCAAAGATGCCTTTTGCCTCAGCAGTATGCAGAACCTCATAGGTAGGGGCCTATTGAAATTACAATTTTGTGATTTTTGCAGAACTGTGATTTTGGGTGGCCTCTGTGAAAAAGCACAGGTTCCCTGGAAAAAACAAAACAAAATACTTACTGAATACATGCTGGCTCCCTCTGGGGAGTCAGCAGTCTTTGTGGCCACTGCGGCCTAGTCACACTGGGGGGGAGGAATGGCTGCTGTCACATCAAGGTGACTGCCACCCCTGTCCCTCACCACTGACTGGCTGCGAGGGCTGTCTGTCATATGGTCCCACCTCTCTCCACCAATCGGTGGTGAGGGGCAGGGCCTCTGCAGCTAATCAGCAGTGAAAGGTGTGGCCATATGATAGTCCTCACAGCCAATCAGTGGGGAGGGGCAGGGCCACCAAGGCCCCTCAGCCAATGAGAGGTGTAGGGTCCCCACCATGCTTGGCCTGTGAAAATGGGTGCTGACCCTGCAATATGCTTGCAAAATCAGCTGCAGCCACCTTGAGTTCAGTAGACTCCTACTCTTAAGTAAACAGAGTAGCCAATGCCTAGTCATAACCAATTAGGGAACTCATGTAGTGACATGACCAATGTGCAGGGCTGAAAGGTCACCCAGGTTAGAATTCCTGCTCACCCACCGCCCCGAAAGCCTGTTGTGGGGGAGCCTGTATACAATATCTGCCAAATGTTCCCCCAGTTTCTGCTTAGTCAGACCCACAAGTTTTCACAGTCCAAAAGAGTTTTGCACTTACATGGCTTGAAACTGCTGGAGGAGGAGGGCTGTCAGCAGGGATGGGAATTAATTCTCCCAGCTGGAAGGACAGAGAATGAAGAGGGAAATAGAAACATATAAAAGTGAAAAAATTACAGCAATTAAGAAAGTACTGCATGAAAGGAAAGTATTTGTACCAGCTCTCCCTTCTTTGAGAATATTTGCAACAACTTCATTGAAGATAGGAGAGTTGAAGCGAATCATGAAGCAGTGCTATAATACCTGCAATTTTCTCCAGCCATTTCGAACACGGATAAAGACCTCGCTGTTTTCACGCAGATAGATTAATGTTCCTTCTGCCACCAAGTGAGCCTTTTGCAGCATACCCTCAATATTTCTGAATGTTGTAACCTGTCAAGTAATCAAAAATAAAATAAAATAAACCCCACGCCTAGCAGCATGAGATGCAAAGGATATTTACAGATAAATACATTCATTTGAAGAATGCCAGTAATGACAAGACATTTTCTGAGCAGTAAATGCATATAGAGCCCATTGCATCTCATTCCACCCAACTCTTCTTGTGAAACATAATGTAAGCATAAGCTTTTAGAACAGTAGGGAGTGTAGGCCAAATTCACTTATATTGTATCTCCACTGATTTAAACAGAATTACACAAGGGGTATATTTTGTTTTGTATGGGATAAACACACTGTTACAACTTGGTACAATTGGCTGGGGCAGCAGAATTTGAAAGATGATTTGGAAGTTTCAAAAGAGATTCAGCAACAGTAGCTGGAGTGAAGCAGGATGCAGTTTGTAAATTATATCTCATTCACTGAGCTAACAAAATCAGTTTCTGTTACTATCATATCTGTCTCACTGTTTTGATCCAATTAGCAAACTTAATTCAGACATTTAGTTTATTGATTTCTATGAGACATAATCTCTAACTGAATCTGAAGGAGAATGCAGAACTAATCAAATAATGAAACAAGGTTTGGATGAGTGGTTTTCTCCTTCTGGTACTTTAGAAAGAAACCAATTTCAAAGTATAGCATCTTAGAATGAAGGTGACTATAGAACAGTGATTCTCATTCCCTGGGGTGCTGCCAGATCCTTTGAAGAGTGCCATGAGGTGTAAGGAGAAGTGAAGGCTCGGGGTGACTTGGTGGCAGCCTATAAGTATATAAGGGGTGTGCATCAGAAACTGGGAGAATTTCTGTTCACCAAGTCACTCAAAGGGAAGACAAGGTCTAATGGTCACAAACTCCAAGAAAACCATTTTAGACTGGATATAAGGAACAACTTCTTTACTGTCCGAGTTCCCAAAATTTGGAACAGACTCCCACCAGAAGTGGTGCAAGCACCTACTCTGGATGCCTTTAAGGCACGTTTGGATGCTTATCTTGCTGGGATCATTTGACCCCAGCAGACTTCTTGCCTCTTGGGTGGGGGGCTGGACCCAATGATCTTGCGAGGCCCCTTCCAGCCCTAACATCTATGAAATATGAGATATGCAGAAAAACACAGGCTAAGACTCATCTCTGCCTGGCTAATTCCCAACCCTCACTACTTCATCCCTCTGCAAGGAGATAAGCACTGTAATATATAAGTTAGTTTTTGAAATTGGGTGCAACTCAATTCATGAAAGTTATGGAGGGGTACCTTGAGTCCAATGAGATGTGCCTCAAGTCCAAAAAAGGTTAAGAACCACTGCTGTAGCAGATTGCTTTACTATTCTGAGATGTCACTTGTTAGCTGGCTATGGTCAGATCACTGTGCTTCACTGATTTCCGATATCAAATGTATTCAATTTATAGGCAAATATTATGTTGTCTGGTACTGATTACAGAAGGTCTCTTCATTTTAAGCTGCTCTTCTGGCTTGTTGATTGATGCTTAATAGCACAATATTATGTTGAATGGTTGGGAGAAACAATTGGAAGAGATGGCAACCTTGACTGAAGGTTTGGATGGGAAGCAGTCCTGCAGGGATCGAATGGGGAGGTCTAGTAATTTCTATTATATTTGAGGTGCTGGGAGATTTGATATGGCTGAGTAAACTGGATGGTCTGCTTATTAAGGCATTTGAAAATGAATGCCAACAATGCCAAGGCCATTCAAGGAGCTTTTGGTGGAATTTAGCAGAAAGCTGAATAAACAAGTCTCTGAATAAACAGGTTCTTAACTTGCATACGGGACCTCTACCTAATACAGGATGTATACGGTTCCACTATGGGAAACACCTTGCCGGACTTGGCAGGGAATCTGCAGGTACACGGTAACCTAGGGGATAGTGACAATCGATTGATTGAATTCACTATCCGGTGAAGGGTGGGTAAACTAACCAGCACAGCTGAAGTGTTAGACTTCAGAAAAGATTCTTCAGCATGCTCAGGAGATTAGTTAATGAGGTGTTAAAGCTCAAGAGCATTGGTAAAATGGGGGTCCAGGAAGGGTGGTTGTTCCTCAAGGGAGTGCTCCTACAGGCACAGAAGGAGACAATCCAATAAAAGTGGGCAAAGGGGCCAAGAAGCCCTCTTGGCTGAAAGGGAAGTCTAGGAAAGCCTAAGGGCAGAGAAAGAGGTATACAGGCTGTGGAAACAGGGGTAGCTACCAAGGAGGAATATACTTCCCTGGCTTGCACTTGCAGGGAATCAGTTAGGAAGGCCAAAGCAGGATTAGAACTTAAGCCTGGTAACAAAACCTAAGGACAACAAAAAGTCCTTCTTTAGGTATATAGGGAGCAAAAGGAAGGTGCAGGGTAGCATAGGACCCCTCCAGGACAAACTGGTGACAGACAGGGGGGACAAAGCTAAACTCTTCAATGAGTTCTTTGCATCTGTATCCCTAGACACAGGCCAAGAAAAATCTCCCAATTGGATCATAGATGAAGGGTCACTTGGAGAGGCTAGATGTGTTCATATCAGCAGGCCCAGATGATTTTCATCCAAAGGTGCTGAAGAAATTGGCCAGAGTCATAGCAGAGTCACTGGTACGGCTGTTCGATCACTCATAGTGATCTGGTCACATCCCAGAGGACTGGAAAAGGGCCAATTTGATCCCTATTTTCAATAACGGGGTGGGGAGGAACTGGGAAACTGTAGGCCAGTTAGTCTCACCTCCGTCCTTGGGAAAACTCTGGAAAAAATCATTAAGGATCACATTTGTGGGAGCCCAGCAGGGGAAATAATGCTGAAAGGAAATCAGCACGGGTTCATTGCAGGTAGATCCTGCCCGACTAACCTTGTTTCTTTTTATGACCAAGTCACAAAATGCTTAGATGTAGGAGTCGAGGTAGATGTCATCTACCTAGACTTTAAGAAGGCCTTCGATAATGGTATCACATTCCGTTCTCATAAATAAACTGAGAGGCTGTGATGTAGATGATTACATGGTCAGGTGGGTGGCAAATTGCCTTAGGGGTTGCACTCAGAGAGTGATGGTGGATGAGTTGATACTGAACTGGAAAAATGTGGGTAGTGGAGTCCCACAAGGCTTGGATCCTTGGACCAGTGCTATTTAATGTCTTCATCAGTGACTTGGATGAGGGCATGGAGACCACCCTGTCCAAGTTAGCAGATGATACCAAATTATGGGGCAAAGTTGACACCAGAGGGTAGGGAACAGATCCAGGTGGATCTGGACAGGTTGGAAAAATGGGCAGAATGAAATAGGATGCAGTTCAACAAAGACAAGTGCAAAGTGCTGCACGTGGGCAAGAAGAACCACCAACACACTTACAGGCTGGGGGATGACCTTCTCAGCAGGCACAGCAGTGGAAAGGGATCTTAGAATCATAGTTGACTCCAAGATGAACATGAGTCATTAATGTGATAGGTGGCTCCAGGCTACAAGGAGCACCCAGAAATAATACTACCAGTGGGCAAACCACCCCCAAGGTCTGCAGGGTCTGTGTATCCTGGGCTGCACAGAGCCCTAATACAGACCAAAGCCCAGGTGGTGGCAGCAATTACCCCAGACTTGAGGGTGTGCTCCAGGAAGGGGGTCAGCCACACGCACACAGGCACCCCGGGGGAGACACCTGAAGCATGGTGTTGGTTGGGCGCTGGGAGGTGGGTGGGTCAGCGTAGTAGCACCCCCTACTGTCCTACCACAGCATAAACCCATGCAAAAATAACCCAGAGCTTATACTTCAGCAAGCAACTCCCTCTGAGCATGAGAGTGATTTAGATTGGTCTGGGAATTAGCCCAGTCAGAGTTGGGGGATAGGAAAAGTGCAGCCCTGAGGTGGGGTTCACTTTCCGAGCCCTGGGACTGCAGTCTGAACATTTACAGACATTCAGGAGACTGGGTTAACCCATTCCTGATCTAACTTAATTCACCTCCTCAGGTGAACTAAGTTAGACTGGGCTACCCTTTTTTTGCCTCATCAAATGTGTGTACAGATCAGCACTTAGATCGACTTAACCCTAGTTAGGTTCATATAAATGTAACATCTACACATACCCAGAATCCTCTTCATTCTACTTCTCACTTCTTTGGATAAGAAGCTGATAGTAAGCCCACAAACACAGCTTTCCTCTGTTCTATTCTATTCCCTCTCTCTTCCCATCTACTGTTTCACCAGAAGTGAGGCATCAGTGGCTCAGAAGCAGATGTAACTTGCTTTGTCTTCTACAGAACTGTTTCCAATGACTTACAAAGCATCTAGAAAAGGCAAATTTTGAAGTTTTTGTCTCTTACCAGGTTCCTGGTCCCTGGCAATCCTGGTTCTCCTGGAGGCCCTGGTGGCCCTGGAATTGCAGCTGCTAAAATAAAGCAAAAATTTACTTTGTAGGTCTTTCTTCTTGGAAGACAGACAGAGAAAACTTGGTTGTGCTGTGCAGGGTAAAGTTTTTGACAGTGAGAGTTCATGATAACGTGTTTGCTTAGCAGCTTGTCCCAGCTTGGACATTTTTGAGCATCCCCTGACCAGCTGCTCCCAGTTACATACACCAAAGCAACAATGCAACCAGGAGAGTGCTCCAGGGTCATCCCTACCCACTGCTTTCCAGCATGCTGCAGATTGGGGTCACAAGAGTAGTCATACAAGGATGCCTAGAGTATTTCCTCTAGTATATATCTGAGTTTAGATTGTGCCAGGGGCAGTGGGTGGGTAGGAGCATGCTTTGGAACAGTCAATTGGAACATGTTACTGCTGTACTGTAGACAAGCCCAAAGTCCTGAATAAAAAATATGCAGAAAATATATTTTACAAAGGTTTTAAAACCAGTTTTTGTGATTTCATTTTTTGTTTGCATTCTTACATCTGGCTGCCTTACGCATCTGTTCTGCAAGCTTTTATGCACATGTTTAACTTTAACAAGACTAATTCCTGTTTACAGGGTTATGTTAAGCATGTGTGTACTTGCAGGGTGAAGGCCCTGGTTACCATTTATATAGAGTTTGCAGGATGCCATATAATACTCTAAAAATAACCTAAAAGATGTTTTCTATACATCAAAAATTCAGAACTATAGGCCAGCTGTGACAAAACTATAGGTCAGCTTTAAGGGCTGAGAGCAGGCAGCTGGCAGGTGCAGGCCAGCCCTGATGAGGCAGCCATTTTAGATCCTGGCTCTCACTGCTGAGGCAGCAGTTCACTGCAAGCAGCTAAAGAAGCAACAACATCTAGTGAGCTGCTGGTCATGTAACACCTTGGTGGTAAGGGAGGAACTATGGGGATGGCAGGAGGTTCCTACAGACCCAGTGGGGTCCAGAGCCCCAGAAAGAAGCCTTGGGCCTAGTTAGAACAAGGCCCAGCTTAGGCATGAGGCTAACAGCTGGTAGGCCTACAAGGGGGCTAGGCAAGCTCTGGAGTAGAAGAGGGCTCTCTGGTGGGACTCAGGTGAATGGGGGTCAGCAGCTGCTAGGTTGACTCTCTGGTCCCTTGCATTGGTCAATGCAAGACGACCAGGGCTGAAGGGCCAAAGGGCAATTAAGCCCAATGTCAGGGGAAGGCCAGGACCACTGTGAGCTTTCTGGCACCCTGACTGGTGTGGAGGCAGCACCAAAGTCTGTAAGGGCTGGAGGTCCCTTTGACTGGGGGTCAGGGTGGGGGGGGGGGACAACACAGCTGAAGATGGTAAGGGTCAGTCAGCATGCAGGCTGTTATAAGATCAGAATGGGACCAGAGTGAGAGCTGGACCCAGTAAGAGACAAAGCCCAAGGAGAGCATCCAGGAGCCCCAATGAGGGAGCCAGACCAGGGCAGGTAGGCCTGCTTGGTCCTGGGTAAGACTGAAAATTGCACCCTTCCAGGGAAGGGTGGTCAGCTGGGGCTGTCTATGGTGGGACAGTCCCCCAGAAATGCTAGGTCTGTTACCTCCCTGGTGAAAGGTGGGTAGGGGCACCTGATAACCCCAGCCCCCACCACTCAGTGGGTCATTAAGACCAGAGGGTAGCAGGGCCAGGCATGTCTATGGGAGAGGCACCTGAGCCCATGGGTGTGTAATACCCTGAGGCCCCAGCATAGGGATGGAGTGTGGGCCCCAGTGAATGGGACAGAGTAGTTACCCTGGTGAAGGGGTGGAGTATTGAGGACCCAGAGAAGGGGGCGTGTGTTGAGGCCCCAGGAAAGGGGCAGTTAGGCCCAGGTAAGTCTTGTTCACTCTGAGCCTTGAGCTAGTGAATTTAGGAATGAAGACTCCATATTTAGGAGGGAAGGAAGGAAGTATTTCTTCATCAGTTTGAACATGCATGCATCATACCATGTCAGTGGCTGTTTGACACTGCTCAGAGGTTTGGAATGCCACAAATAATTCTTGCTAGTTGAATCGCAGTAGGTGTGGCTACATGTATAATTAATGTGACTGAATATACTCTGGTTCAATTTGAGCTGAACTTGATGTCACCATCTTTTAAGCACAGTAACTTATTGATGACTTGTATCTGATGGAACTATCCAGCAGCACAGTAAATTAGTCTACTGTGCCCTAATTGCCATGCATGAGTAGATGGTGACACTTACTGTGCAGCAAATTACTCTGCTATGCAGTAGAGTGTCTTGTGTAGATGTGCCCAATAAGAGCTAAATAGCTCCTTGGGAGTTGAATATAGCTCCTTCCATTCATGTTTAGCTACACGTGTTTGGCCCAAACTAGAGAGTCCCAGCTTGGCTAAGGGAGGCAAAGGAGAGTGTGATAGGGGTGCTTTAGGGAGGGGGAAAAGCTGTATGGAAATGGAAATGGAAAGCACACCTGGGGTGCACTGAGGAGTGGAAAGAGAGAAGAGTATAGTCAACGGATAATCTGGGAGTCTGAAAGCTGGTGTCCCCAAGCACCCTAGAGGAATTTGAGTTACATTTTCTTAATTTTCTCACAATAAATACAAACAGTCTCCAGCCACGCCCAGCCCTGCCCTATGTTTCCTAGAATCTGTACTTGAAGTTTCTGAAGCCTGTCAACCATACAAACTGCACCATGGGCTCTATAGAACAGAGAATACTGGCACATGATATTTACAAACTGGAGGAGAAATCCCATGTGGTAATTTTCCTTCTATCGGAAAAGCTCTGGTGAGGGTAGGTGGCTGGATTTAACATGGTATTCCAACTGTTCTTCATCCATGGCCCATCAGAAAAATTTCTTAGGTATCTTGCCTGTCATGTGAGTTGTGGGATGAGTTACAGAAAAAACAACCAGAGAAGACAGGGCATGATCCGTTAGGCAGGGGGTGCAGCAGGGGCTACCATCTCTGCAGCTTTCACCCTGCTGCACCTTAACACACACAGGGTCATCTATGTCACGAGTTTTGCCTGCCAGCAGTTTGAGGTGCAGTTCCCCACAAACCTCTGCACCTATGTCGTTGAAACTTGGCAAACTTTGTGGCCTCACCAGGGGATAAAACCCCTGCAGATTTCACCCCCCTGTGGTATAATACATACATGTGGCGTGAGTTTTGCTTTCAAGCATTTGGGGTACAGTTTCCCCCCAAACCCCTGCACCAATCTTCTTGAAACTTGGCAGGCTTCATGCTCTCAGCAGAAGCTACCATCCCTGCAACTTTCATCCAAATCAGACAAAAAAAAAAAACAGGTTATAGATATTTCATTCCCCACTATACCCTATGGCCAGATCTCCAAAGTAGCTCTGAAGCTTTTCTGAAGTGCTTCAGAAGTTCCAAACCACTTTGGAAAGCCTAACAAAGCCAGCGCTTTGATCCAGATATGCCGCTTTGGATGCCGTTTTGGATGCTGAAACGTCTGAAGCTTCTTCAGATCCGAAGCATGGTCCGAAGCCTCACACAGCCCTAGAGAACGTATGTTTGTTATTGTTAAACTACCCCTAACACTGAAATATCTTTCCAAACTTAAGTATTAAAATTCTGGTGCTGTTGAAATGATCCCTTTGAAATAACTGCTATGTGCCAGATGACAAGGGCAGGAACTTCTTGTTTTCCACCATACAGCATACGGGAGCTTTGATGGAGCTAACCAGAACCTTTGTAAATGGAAGTTAAGTTACTATCTGCACATCCATCATGTAGCTGAATAAACAAGCTTCACATAAAGCCAGGACAAGGAGGAGGTCAAGGAGGACTAAGATCAGTGGCAGTACAGCTAACACAGCAAATGTTCCATGTTATTTTGGTTACTCTGACTGTGTCTGTCAAGAAATTATAGAAGTGCTTGGCATTAAGGACATGAAAGATGCTAGTAACATTTTATGAATATGATATATAGCTATATTTAATTACTAAGACTGTTGTTTACTGGAGCCTGAATTCTATTTGGTCCTGGTCACCTAAACAATACACCCATACACAATAAGTATGTGTATGTGCTCTGCATGCCTTCCTATAATCAGCCACAAATGCAGAGCTACGTGTCAAGGAATAGAATTTATCTAGGTACTTGTGTGCCAAAAATGGCATGTAAGAAGCCAAAGCATGACCACTTATGCAACCAGGAAGGGAATATAATGCTAAGGGGTAGTTGTGTGTGACTATAAAAAAGGGAAGTAGTAAATATTTCTGATAGCTGCATATTTACTGATAATTAAAAGGAAATGTGAAAAATGTACTGCTTGGAAATCTATTCCCAGCCCTCTGATCAGGGGCATAAACCAATCTGACTAAATTCAAGAGGTACAGGTGACAAATATCTGGGACACTGATAACAGACCTGGCTCCTGAAGATGGCAGCTGGGAACAAAGGTGAGGGGAAGAGGGACTGTGGGAAAATTATGCCAGAATGTAGGGCAGGAGCAGTAAGAGTTAAAAGATATAGGTCTGAAGTTGAGTGGGAGGCAACATGATGCACCAAAATATTTGGAATCTATTCAAGAATATTCTGAGATGGACAGTAGTAGTACAAACTGGTACAATATATAAGGAAACCATATAGGCTGGTACAAACAAGCCTGGTACAATATTTACAACGTAAGTTTATAAATCAGCAAATTGTAAGGTTCATGGCACCAAAAGTGATTCAGTCATACACGGGCAATGATGAGTGTTTAGTTCATGATCAGTAACATGACTAGTTCATAGTGGTATGGTCAGCAATACAAATGGTTATAGAAATATGTGACCAAAACAATTTGGAGATGTATAAGCCCTTTAAGGTATGACAGGGTAAAATAAAAACCCACCTTGCATTTGTGTTTAACCTTGCCCTATCCCTGGTATTGGCCATTCTGATTAGCTGGCCGATAGGATGAGTAAAGGTACACTAAGTTTATTTGAACTGTGTTGTGGTAGGACCTAAGTGGGCCTTGGAGGCAACAACAAGAAAAAAAACACGATTACAACTGAGCTCTTAGATGTGGAGTCACTACTTTGCCTATGCAGGAAACTTACCACGGCAAGAAGGGTTGTCCTCACCCAGACAGTGCTACTCAGCACCAGCTGTCTCCTGGACCCAAAGCAGTGCCACTGCATTCATTGTGGTGCCATGGGCAGATTGATCAGCACTGTCACTCAAGGGTGCTAACAACTGGAAGAAGCATTGTGCAAATGTGGCTATACTGCTTCTGATGCAGGAGCGTCTGTGCAGAGCAGCATGGTGTGCTTGAGGATGTATTTCCTGATACAGCAGTTTATGGAATAGACATGCCCACAGACATCCTGGTAGCCTGCCAGTGGTGTTAACAATACCTTTGCTCTTGTTTTTCTCTGTTTCTTCTTTTGTGATTAATATTTTGTTCTTGAATGGCTTGCTTGGCTGACTGTACTCTCAGACAGCTCCTGGCTCTAAGAGGGAAGAGAATCACAGGCTCCAACCCAGTCAGGCTTGTTGAGTAATCCCAATGGTACACAGGGTCTCAAGCTGCGGAGCCTAGTCTGGGCGTGGAATTACCATATAATTCCAACACGGGACAGGCAAGAGGCCTCTCACCTGGAAAGATGCACTCAGGAAGACTACAGCGGTCTTGCACAGTGACACCTGATTTACAACTAAGTTTTCCCAGGGTTTGAGAAATAAGAACCCCTGAGAAAGTACTTTGGATACAAACTGAGAAGTACTGAAGCCAGTTGTGGGCTCAGCTGGTTTACAAAGCTCCTCCCTCTCATTTGAACAGATGAGTTATATTTCCTCCCCTTGCTAATCCAGTAACTACAAAATTGACCAAAGCATAAAAAGCAACTACAAAAATCAATGCGGTTGAAACATTCTTATGGCTGTTTTGTTGAGACTCTGTAGTACTTCTGTGCTTAAAAGCAGATATTGAAAGGGGATTGCCTTTATATTAGAGAGATACCTTTTGCTGCTTGCATGAAAACCCCCCCATTTTGACAACACGAAGCCTACTAACATTGCCATTTCCACATGCTCAGTAGCAATCTGGTGAAATTCTCCACACATTCCATCTCAACTAAGCATGCTTGTTTGCTATGGTGCTTTCTGAGCCTGCACCAGAACTGGGCTTAGCAGGACCCTCCTTTGCAATTACTCCTCTTGGCTGTCACAAGCTGCTGTGGCACTAGTTAGTGGAAATGTGCTCTCAGTCCTAACTTCCCCAACAACTTAAATCCAGACAGTGCAGTGGATAAGGAAGCAGCCTGACTCAAACCTGGAGGTCTGAGGAGTAGAGGCATGGTGCAGGGAGCCTGCAAGCATGTACATTCAAACCCTCTCACCTGAGCCATATATTGCTGGAGGTCCTGGGGGCCCAGGAGGACCTGGTGGGCCAGGAGGGCCAACTTTTCCATACCCTGGAGACCCAGGCAGGCCAGGTAATCCTGTGGGCCCTCTGGGCCCAACAACGGAGTCCCCCTTTGGTCCCTGTCAAGACAGAAAATATTTTTATTTTTTATGTAGAAATTAAATGGGTGAAACTGCCTAGACACACAAAAGCTTAACACCAACCCAGCATGCCTTTGCATTGGTCTGAATAAGGGATAGAGGCATGACACACAGCCCTGCATTTAGGTAACTATATAGCATCCAGTGCAGAATTATCTGGGGAATTATCATGGGTAAAACTATTATATATGGGGGAAAGTGACACCAGTGTTGGTATTATGTATTCTGGGGTAACTGTTTGCTAAATCTCACCAGGCTATTCTTGCCTACTCCACCCTGCTTACTGGCTAAATACTGTACTAGCACCTACTGTGGCAGCTACCCAGAAGAGCTGGTTATCTGCTCTGCACACTGATGTTGCTCAGACTGGTGCATAAATTATGTGCGTTACTTCAGCATTAGTAAGTCACATGTCCAGGCCCTGAGTGAGCAACACGTGCACCATGGTCTCCAGGGACAAGTTTCAAAACCAGAAATCTAAATGTAGGTCTTTACATATTGACATGTAAGTCTGATAAAGCGATTGGCTTTTTGGAAGCAAAACCTAGGAGACAGCATCAGACTCTACAAAATCACTGGAAGTGGGCACAGTCTATACCCCTCCCAGTTCCAGTTAGCCTATCTGCCTTAGTGCAGTGCTACAAGTAAGCTACTTAGCTCTGCTGAGAGGCAAGGCTGATTAGGCTGTACAATATCACTGTACATCTTAACCTTGCATTCATAGCTGAACCTCACATAGACCATATCCTATTTCACCTATTAGGCATTTAAGTGGACTTAGGCACCAAAGTGTGATTCTTCTCCACCCTGTTGAAGTCCTGAAAATCCATTACTTCAATTGGTTTTGTAACACACAATCATCTGCTGCTTAAGACTGAGTCATAAAAGACAGTGAGGAACAGGAGGAGCAGTCTGGCTTTTGCATTAACTATTCTTCAGGGACTTGAGCAGGGTGGAATAGGATCATACTTAGGGGCCTAAGTCCAATTAGATGCCCAATAGGTGAAACAGAATCGGGACTTAAATATATATTGTAGCACAACATATAAGTTGTTCTGATAACCTCTCTCATCACAACCACCACCCACCTGTCTTCCATATCCCTGGTCCTGCCACCTCCCTCCTAACAGAAAGCTTCATTTCTCGGTGGCTGCCAATCCATGAGTGCCAGAACACGGCATCTTGAAATGATAGAGGCTGGTGCTCCCTATGCGAGGTAGCATATCCCATCAGACCCGACTGCATATATAAGAACCTCTCCAGGTCATACACTAGAAATGCCTGGCCCTTGTTTACTGGAGGTGGTGAAGACTGGTTTCTAGTAGTAGGAAGTGGGGCCAAACAAGACTCACTGCAGGAAAGTGTCCTTGCCTCACACTCCTTCCCACTTGCCACGAAACTTCCTTCCTGTCTGATGCATTTTTCCCCCATGGAACTCAGACAACCCCATGTTAAAGCTAGCTGCCAAGTATTGAAGCTAGTTGCTGTCCACCTGGGGCTTAGCTAGTTTACCAAGGATCAGCAGAGCTGAGTCTAGAGCAGATGGTATGGTGATTAACACAAGATAAAAAAAAACTAGGCAGAGATTAGATACTAGCTGACTTTTATTGGAATTGTTCAGGCTGCCACAAATTTAGCTTTCCATTCATTTTTCTGAATTACTGGAATGGAAATACCATGAATTAACTACCTGGCCACCTTTTTTCCAGCGAGTCACTAAGCAACAAGACAATGACTACAAATTCTGTTGCTGAGTGAGGGACCATATCACTTACAACAAGTCCAGGTCTTCCTGGGGGCCCAGGAGGCCCTGTCATAAAGAACCCTCCACTTGGCTCCCCCTTTTCTCCTTTTAAGCCAGGCTCTCCACTGTCTCCTTTCTCACCCTAAGAGGAGAAATATATGAAAACATTGAGCTGAATTCAGATTGAAATTGTACAATGATCTTGTAAAATTACACTATAGGTTTCAACTTAGTACAGCATAATATGAGTTTAAAATCTGTTTCTTGGTATCACTCCCTTCTTCCATGACATAGAATGAAAACCTACATTTTCCCCCCTCAGGATACAAGGGCAAGATTTCTTTAACATAAAGAAGAGAAAATTATGAGGCGATACCGTCTTTATCTTACTTCTGTTTCTGCTATCTTACAAAACAAAAATCCACATGGCATTGCAAATTTATCAACTTGGAATCTGGAGGCAAAACAGTGTCGGTAATGAGAGGTGGGATTTTCTACCCACTTTTACTTATTCTTTGAAAAAAGCGAAAGAAAAGTTTTGCCAGGTGGAATAGATTTTTAAAGGCATACAGAAAAGTGAGGATTATAGTACATTGGATGTGGGGGGAAGCAAGAGAAGAAGACAGGACAGGAGAAGAGGAAACATACATATGACCATCTCTTGGATTTCTCTTCTTCTCTCATCCTACTTAGATGTTTATCCTCTGGCTGGCAAAAGGAATGACAGGATGGAAGAAGGAACCTTGAAATATAAAGTCATTATTTTCCCACAGACTAAGAACCCCATCGACAGGAAGTATCACAATATTTCTGGCATTATGTTGGGGTGTTGCTTTCTCTTCCATCCTTTTGGTCTTTTCCACCTGTTCTTGCTGGGATACAAGTCAGAATGGAGAAGGCAGCAGAAGCAAGAACTGTGTGGTGCCAAGACTGAAGGCAACATAAAGGAGGTAGAACTAGGCACAAACAGCATATGCAATTGAGGGATTTCTCCCTTTTGTTTTCTAGTAAACAGAACTGTTATGTGTGTTGTGTGGCACTTCGTCATGTGAGGGGACTGTTATGTGTGTTGTGTGGCACTTCATCATGTGAGGGGACTAATGAAAAACCATCACCATATTTGGATCACAGATGTCAAATATGGCCTGTGGGCCAGATCCAGCTCGTGGAGTAGTGTATCTGGCCCACTGGACTACCAGTAGTCACCAGAAGTTGGGAGCCATGGCTGACATGAGTGTCTTGCTACAGAAATCTGGGGACCTTGGGCGCCTGGTGGACACGGGAGTTTGCGGCAGGAGGGCAAGCCAGGGCTGACATAGCCCTGGTTGTCCTATGGCTGGGTTGCTTTGCCTACTGCCACCATGACCCAAGTCCACAGCCACTAATTCTGCTGCCACCACTGCTGCATGTCCCATGCAGGACCTGGAGCTACAGCTGTTGCCTTCGTGTGCTTCAAGAAGGACCTAGAGCTGAAATTGTCACCTTCATGGGCCCTATGTGTGACCTGAAGCCAGAACTATCATCTCTGTGTGCTCTGTGTTGGAGCCAGTCTACCACCCTGGCATGAAACACGTTTGGAGCAGCAGCTCCAGCTCTGGCATAGGGTACGCAGCATACAGCACATGGTGGGAGCTGGAGCCACTCCTGCCACAAGCACTGGGCAGGAGCTGGAGCTGGAGCTGGAGCTGCTGCCACCAGATCCATCCTGTGCTTTGGGCTAGATCCAGTCCACAAAGAGCCTTGTTGTCTGGACCCAGTCTGGGGCAGGAGGTGAGTTTAACACCCCTGTGTTAAATCAAATTAGGCACATCATATCCGTCTTTCAGTATATGCACACTATGCATTATGCCATAGAAATAAACATTGATTTACATGAGTAGAAACAAAGCTGAACAAAGTCCTCAACTTGATAATGTTTCTTCAGGGGGATTGGTAATACTATTATATGCTATGATTTTTTCTAGTGACACTATGATGCAATATTCTGATAACATGACATAGATCTTATGCTAAATAAGACTGATAACAGTTCTATTTCAGTTACAGCAAAATAAAAGCATCTTAAATTAATATTCCATTAGTCTTTAATTCCATTACTTAAAGTAATCCATAATTGGGGAATAGGTGAATACTGGCAATAGGGAGATACCAAATGTATATAGATTACTTAATAGACTACTCTGGGAAACAAGTAAGTGAGGAAAGAACAGGTGCCTCTCAGTAATTTTACTTATTTATTTTATCAGGCCTGAAAACAGGATGAACAGGATTACAAATACATTATTTTTTTATGTATTAACTGAAGCTAAACCTGCTTTAGCAGCCTTTGTCGATACAAATGTTCTCTTACTCCTCTAAGTGATATAAAAGAGTTTGGGAAATGTAGAGGACTTAACTTATGCTAGTTAATTTAATGAAGAAAATAACAAAGAACAGCTCAAATTAAGAAAGTCAGTGAAAAGAAAACATCTAATTTCTAAACCCTACTGAATGATCATTCTTGTACACTCCTGATATACAATTTATTCTTCTATTTGGAAAATTCTACAATAATGAAAATAACTTTTTACTACAAAGTAATCTGAATAATTATATAACATATAATTTTGTAATTACTGGTATAAATCTGTATTTTGGATATTCCAAAATTGTGGATGTTCAGCCTCCACAAAAGAAGGCTGAGAAGACATTTTGTGGCCTTCTACAAATTCATCGGGGGCGAGGGGGTGGAGCAAGGAATAGGGGATACTCTGTTTACCAGGGTGCCCCTTGGGGTTACTAGGAACAAAGGCCATAAATTGACAGAGAGCAGATTTAGATTAGACGTTAGGAAAAATTACTTTACGGTGAGGGTTGCCAAAATCTGGGATGGGCTTCCAAGGGAGGTAGTGTTCTCCCCTACCGTGGAAGTATTTAAGAGAAGATTAGACAAGCACCTAACTGGGGTCATTTGACCCCAGCACTCTTTCCTGCCCAGGGCAGGGGGGTGGACTCGATAATCTGCTGAGGTCCCTTCCAACCCTAAAAATCTATGAAAACTATGAAAATCTATTTTCCTATTAATAATTCATCTTATGTTTAAAAAATGATAACATTTAGGATTAAAAAACTGAGCAGAAGTCAAATGCAAGTGGGAATAATTACCTTTATGCTGTTAATAAAGTGGCTGAAATGTGATGAAGGTAAAGAAGGACCTGAAAAATTAAGTACATGATTTTAGTATGAGTATTACCTATAATTTCCATTTTAGGAGCATGAAAAGGACATCATTATAAGCACTGTTCTTTTAGGAGTTTAAAGGAAAACAATTTTCTATAATCATGTTGACCTTTTTCACGTAACAAACATTTTTCCTCTGCATTTTACTGTAGCAAAAGCCAACATAGTTATTTCCTTGTACCAGTATAACTGATTGTGCCAGTGGGACTGCGTCCATGCTCTGGTGGTGGTAAGTGGAAACTATGGAGACAGCACAGAGGGCACCAAACAACCAAACCACTCTCTTGTGCCAAGTTGGTGAAGAACTTTTAAATGACATTAATAATAGTAAGATGCACTTGTGTCCAGCATATATGTAGAAACCCCGAGGTATATTAAGAAACCAGCTAAAGAAGGCTTAATAGTTTACAATATTCAGTTCAATGAAACTGCATGAATGTGTTTGCGCAGCTCCTAATACAGCATGTGGCACTATCTTTAAAGGAAGGCAGCAGAACTGGTTATCTAGCTGTCTCTTGAGCAAAGGCCTAATAACTATTTATTTAAGAGAAGCTGGAACCATTTTGTCTAGCAAGGAAGGCCTAATGTTTTCTGCTAGTACCACACCAAAGTAGTGACTTCCAAAGTCTGACTTCAGTGACCTTTCGATTCAGCCCAAGGCAGATTTTTTTCCTGGCATGTCCAGAATCTCAGGGAGTGATATATTCACTGGGATATTTTCCTGGCACATCCAGAACCATGTTATATAGATACTAGATTTGACCCCTCCAGACATGCTATCATCATAAGAAAGGTTAGCTTCATTAGTAGAATAGCAAAACTATTAAAAAGGAGAGATGATTGTTAACACCTATGGAGTAAAGAACAATGAGCCATTAAAATCAACCGACTCCCTCAGCTGCCTGAATAGTAATGCCACAGCTGTTACACTATGGAGCAGGAATCAAAGCAGGGAGCTTCTATTCCAGGCAGAAAATCAGCTTCCTTACTTGCTACACCTACCCAATTTCAGGGGCTGATTTTGGAAGAAAGGGTGTATGCTGTACATGAGACAAATGCATTGTGACAGAGAAGACACTTCAATAGCTGGATTGATGGTCAAAAGCAAAAATACAACAGTTTTTTGCTCCTGACAAATGTTGATGTTTTATTAGGGTAACACTAGAACAGGCACCGGCTGTTTAGCATTCTCCCTCAGCAAAGTTCTAAACCCAACTGCGTTAATCAAATTCTGTGGGCAGACCAATTAAATGGACTTTTGTTTTTATAAGAGCAAGGATTAAATCTGCCTTCACAGTAGAGGAGAACAATAATTTGAGCATGATGGTGTTATTTCCTTTATCACAGTTCTAGTTCATCTCTTTAGGCAGCATCTAAAATCATCCAGGATAGGCCCAAGGTTGTCACTCATTAGCACTTGCAAGATACTGAATTAAATTGTATGTTTGAATGCAAGCAGCAGTGTGCATATGGGAGATAAATCAGCATAAAACAATCCCCCCCCTCTAATTTTTTATTTGAAAACCCAACTCCAGCAGGGTTTTTTTTAAGTTTGTTGATGTCTGGGTGGCTTCTCCCACAAAACTTTTTAATTCTCATTTTGATCAGCATAAAAATTAATAGGACCAAGAAAAGAAGGTTTATTGTGAACAGACATCCTTTGGAAGATAACAACCCAAGAGCTCTCTCAAGTCATAAAACTATAGCTTTAGAGTAAAGATCAGAAAGATCTGAAATGGAGACAAAGCTTATAAATACAATGCATGAGCATTCTAATATAATAAAGGGCTTAGTCTGTCTGTCTGCCCGTCCATAACGCTTCTGGGCAACTGCGCATGTGCCGCCAAGAGGGCTGGTGGCGATTGGCTGCACAGGCTCTGCCTCGTCAGGCAGGGAGGTAGGTGCTGGGGAGGAGGCAGAGGCGGAGGCAGAGGCGGGCAGGGGGAGGAAGCCACCTCCTCAGGTTGGGGGAAGCCCTGCTGTTCTGCGGGAGGAGGTGGAGGTGGAGGTGGAGGTGGAGGTGGGGGAGGGAGCCGCTGCTGCTGCCTCAGGCAGGGAGGCGGAGGAAGCCCTGCTGCTCCATGGGAGGAGGCAGAAGTGGAGACGGGTGGGTGGGGGGCAGGGAGGTGGCGGGAAACTGCACTGCTCCAGGGGAGGAGGTGGAGGTGGGCAGGGGGGAAGAGCGCCATGGCACCAGATGCCAGAGGAGGTGGCAGTGGCGGCAGAGGGACTGTTTACATGGCCGGCCCCAAAGGGTGAGCGGGGGGGGGGAAGGGGGTTATGTAAACACTCTCATAAACACCCCATCATTCATGACAGGCAATTGGCTAGTATTTTATTAATGTTACACTACTCTTTTTATATTTCAGTATTTCTAACATCTATCCATGTAGTATTGCCAGTTTTCTGATCTTTTCCTAACATGTGGGAATTCAAACTTCCACAAAACAGTGAAACACAACATCCACCTTTTTTCACAAAATGTAATGAACTTAAATGCATCCATATTCAATATGTACATCAACTCCTGCTGCAAAAACTAAGGCCTAAGTCCCATTCCACCTTTCAGGCACCTAAAGTAGACTTAACTGCCCAAGCAAAATCCTGTTCCATCCTACACCGAGTTCTGAAGAAACTGCACATCTTGGAGGTGGGTTCCTTTCTCCTTTGTTGCATTTTTGTGAATTTATTTTAAAGCATGTTACAAAGGTAGATGCAGGAATAATTTCTTGCTTCTTGAGTGCAATGTCCTCCCTGAGCACACCCATTGTAGGGCTACAGTGGTTTTTCGGGGACTTGAGAGGGGTTCAAATGAATTTCACTAAAGCAGTTAAGTCCACTTAGGAGCCTAATAGATGGAACAGGCAATGGCATAACTGCAGTGGGGCAACTGAGGCAGTAACCCCCTGCATCTACTTGAAAGTGTGGAAAGAAACAGCTGTTGTTGCAGCTGCACAACTGTAGTTGCAATTGCATGGTGCTGTGTCAATCAGAAGCTGCCTTGAGTGACTGCTGCCCTAGGTGCCAGGCTGTGTCATTACAGTACGTCTGGAAACAGGATCTGGTGCATGGGCCAGCGCTGGTTGCTCGGCTGCTGGTGGCAGCTGCAACAGCTAGACCCGCAGTGCAGCAGCATCTATTTTTTTATGCCCCAGTCACCCTCTCTTCGCTACAGTATTGGGATCTGCTCTTAAATCCTCAATCATTGGTTGGCTCCTGTTATATTTCCAGGTTACATGTTTTTAGTTGCATCAGAAAAAAAGAAAAAGTAAAGAAAGTAGCAGCACTGAATTCAGAATGCTATATTTATTTATTACAAAATGCATAGAACTAGATTTCATTCCTCCTGGCTGAAAGAGGTTGACAGTGAGACACCATCTCTAACCAGGGAGTTGGTGTCTTAAATTCTCTGAAAGGCTGCAACAAGGTAAATATTTCTAAACAATGATTTACATATTGTATATATTCATAAAGACTGCAAATTCCCAGGGTGATCGTTCTTCACAGAGAATGATTCTTATGATGTCAAAAAGCCAGCTGATTTTTGCCTTAGCTCAACAAGGAAACTACTGTATTTATTCGAATCTAAGATAAGCTGCCCCCCCCCCCCACTTCATCATAAGGGAAAAAACCCTCATCTTAGATTTGAATATGAGCCAGAGAAGCAGCTGCTACAGCTCTGAACAGGGGCAGGGAGCCTCATGCTTCAGGTAGGGGGGCATGGAGCAAGAGGACCATAGGGGAAGAGGGCACATGATGTGGGGGGGCAGGGCACAGGAAGGGGGCATGTGGTGCAGGGTGGGATCATGGGGGAAGAGGGTGGGGGATCATAGAGTGAGGGGAGCACAGGGTGCACAAGTGGTGCAGCAAAGGGGGCACAGTACAGGGGGGAGCATAGGGAAAAGGGCATGTAGTGCTAGGGGGAGTATGGGGAAGAGACACAAAGTGCGGAGGGCATGGAAAAAGGGGTGCATGATGGGGAAGCATAGGTGAAAGGACAATGGGAAGAGTGTGGGGTAGGATATTTGGGAAAAGGGCACAGGGGAAGGGAAATGGAGAGTGAGGGGTGCATAGGGAAGGGGCACTTGAAGCAGACGGAGCATGGAGAATGGTAAGTGGAGTGGCAGGGGGAGCTGTTGCAGCTCTGGCTCTGGTCCCAACCTACATCCCAACCCAGACTGGAGGCCAGAGCTGGAGCTGCTGCTACTGCCTAGACTGGTCAGGTGGCTCTGTGCTCCCAGTGGAAACAGAGTCAGAACAGCTGAAAAGGTAAGCAGCAGGGAGGCAGACACCAGAGGGGGACAAGTGGCAGGAGAGGGAAAGCACTGGGGGAGGGACAGGTGACAAGCAGGGAGACAAGGGGCATGGAACAGGCTGCCAGCCCGCCAGCTGCTGCTTCCCCTGACACTACTTTCCCTGGGGTAGTAGTGGGAGGGATGAATTTAAGAGGACCCTCCAATAATTAGATTTTATACACGCAAAATTAAAATAAATATATGATTTTTCATGAATTGAATAATTACAGGGTCATCCTAAATTCCAAGTCATCTTGGATTTGGGTAAATATGGTAATTACATGTCCAACTTTAAGCAGGTGTGAAATATACCAGGACTTAAGGCTAGGCACATATGTAAGTAGCTTGCTGAATCAGACCTTAATGAAGACTGGGCAAGTTAGACAACTATCTCAATACAGGAAATAAGTGGCATTTAAAGTGCACTGGGTATTTAAATGGTTTAACATAACCAACTCCCAAAGGAGCTTTAGGAGCCGATTCACTGTACCTGGTGGACCAGGGGAGCCTTGGTCTCCTTTTTCACCCTTTAAGCCGGTAGGGCCATTCAGTCCCCAGGAGTTTCTCTCTCCTTTAAAACCTAGCAAAAATAGTGCAAACAAATAAAATGTAGTAGGAGCAGGATCAGACACAGAGTTGTTATCTGCAGGCTCTATCACTAATTGCTAATCAGCAAGCAATAAACAAGGATATTGATCGCTGTGGAGGTCAACAAAACTATTGTTTGTTGCTCTGCAATAAGGCATTTCAGCTGTCAACCAAAGCAGACAATGTTCTGGAGCCATATTCATGTTTTTAGCAAAATTATTCTACCTGGTGAGTTGGCCTGGTGCAGAACTGCAGCCAAATAACCTTGAATTTTCTTCCTTTTGCATTTGTTCCCCACATCCAGTGTCACGTGGGCGTTCCTCTGCTACATGTCTAGGCAAAAATGGCACCTTATTCTACATAATTGGTACTTGCAGGTGAAATGAACTCCCAAGTAACTGGATCTTTCAGATATAATTCCCCAATGTCTTGCTTCTTTGCAAAGTGCAAGTAAAATAACACTGCTTTAATTTGGTAGCACATTACAGGCACGTTATGCTGGAATAAATGACTGAACAGGGGCAAGGACAGAGGCTGCCCAATGTGGAGCAAAGTTGTGGGAGTTGGTGGTGAAGTTCATCAGTGCAATACCAGGACAAAGCCTAGGAACACTCTTGCAGAAACAAGGTGGAGTGGTGCTTATGTCCCTTTAGGAACCTGATCCAATAGATGTGCTCAGAGCAGACCTGATGCACACCAACTGCACTGAACTTAGCAACAGAAACAGCAACCAGAGCTACTTTCATTTTAATTATAGCAGTGATGCCCACTTGCTTGTTATGTAATAGCCTAATGGTTAGAAGGCTCAGGAGGTAGAAGACTTGGTTTCCTATGATGTTTTCATCCTGCGGGGCTTCAAACCACATCTTCCACCTTTCAGGAGAGAGCCCTTGGCACCAGGCTACAGGCAGGGACCCCTCTACTCTTTCCTGTTTGAGCTGTGACATTATACAGTAAAGCATGCAAAATCCATGGAACCAGAGAGAAAGCAGGCAAGAAGGAGGCCAACTCCATGGCCTAGTGCTTAGGGAACTTGGGAGATGAGAATCCTGGTCCATGCAACATGTATGCTCCCCAATCCAGATAGCTCAGTCTAGTGTCAGGGCACTCGTCTGGGAGCTGAGATGTGTTTGTCTGAACTATCTTTAGGATGAGCAGGAAACTGAACCAGCTGTCCCACTACTTGGATGAATTTTCTAACTACTAGGCCATTGTATGCAAGACAGACATTACCAGCAGTGCTGCCCGATCTTTTGAAAAAATATTGGTGGACATCTATGTTCAGGAATGGGTTTTAGGTTCCTGGTCACAAACGGACAGGAGTATCTCCCTGGTAACCCTGACTCAAGCACTGAAGCTTCTGAGATGGACAGAAGTTTAGACACATCTCTCCCCATACACTGGGGAGTTATGTCCCCAAGTTTAGACATAACTCTCCCCATACACTGAACAGAGAAGTCTCAGCAATTCAAAAAAGGCCTGGACGCCACTCTGGGGTCAAGTCAGGAGGGCGTAGATACTGTAGGCACCTACATCTGCTTTGGATCTGGCTCTTATTGCTTGGCCACAGGCTATCGTAATTAGAGAAAAAGGAATGATAGCTATTAATATACACAAAGTTTCGTCTAAGTTGTAGCAGGCTGGCTCGTCACTCTTAAACTCCTCCTTGAATGAAAGAATACAACAAGAAACTAAAGAGTCCTTATAACAGCTCATAGTAACTCATGGGAGGGACCATTTTGCTTAATTATTCAGTACATTAACATCCACTCTTATAATTCCCCAGGTGGGACAATGGAGTGAAGGGGCTAATTAGAGTCATCTGGGGCAAACACTGCAGGTCCTTTTGCAATCAAGGTGAGGGTACCTGGTGAGTTGCCAAAGATGGTTTACATCAGCAGACCTAAGAGAAACAAGGAGCTAAGAAATCTGTCCAGGAAGCTCTGGACAGGAAAATGACTGAAGTGAGAGTTAACAGCACAACTGTCATACTCCTCCTGTTGCAGCTCTTAAATGGCCATTATTCTAGGTAGGTGCTTCACTGAGGTGTGCACTATTGCAAATCCCAAACCATCTAGTTGTTCCTAGTTTTGTTGAATTTTTTAAAATTATTTTTAAAAACACTAGGTGTTATGCTCTTGTTCTCTGTGTTACTCAAGTTCAAACATTCCTCTGGAAATACAAGGGCTAGACTTTTTTTTTTAATAGTGAAAGCTCAGTTTCTCATGTAATCATCAGATTGCAGGAGCTGGAGCTTTATGTTGAATAACAACTATTTGTAAGACTCAAGTTAAAAATGTGATAGATGGCAACACCAAGTGTTCCAAAGCACCGCTGTTACTACAGTTGGCAAAGGGGACACAAGTAAAGAATCAATTCCCAGAGAAGCACTGAAATCAGTGATAGGGCCAGTGCCCTACACAGAAGTAAATAACAAATTTAGTGCAAACTTTTCTACATCAAACATATGAATATCTCTGAGGGACTGTCTAAAAACCTTTATTAGAAGCTTCAGGTTTGAATGAGGAATTTGGGTCACTTCTGTTCTGCATGATACTTGGGTTGTATCCTCTCTTTTTAAAGAACGAGGGGAGGCGTGGCAAGAAAAAAATTCCCAGAACTGAGGGAAAGGATTTGGGGCTCTCCTTAGATTTGGAAGTAATGACAGAAGGGGTGGGGTTTACAGACCTGTGGACATTTCAATAGTAGATTTCCAAGTAGAAGCCTCCTCCATAGCTTTGGCTCCCAGGAGCCAGGAATACCCTGGGAAAGGGCTTAAGAACAAGGGGCAGGAGGCTGGTGAAGAGTTTCCTGTGCATCCCTGAATTCCACAGGTACAATAGCTCTGGTTCCTCTATTGTCCCCAATATCCTTTTCAACAAGAGAAGAAAAGGAAGTCCCTGGCTTCAGTACTCACTACAGTTGTCATGCTTTATGTTGCTTCCGTAAGGATTTTTCTGAAGGACCATAAGACATGTTCCATTCGTTCTTGTCAGTCTCACATCTCTCCCCACCTTTTCTTTCACTGATCTTTTGTCTTCTTCCTAGTTCTCTCCCCTAATTCTTCTCTTTCTATGCCTCAGAAATTACCTTCTCTTCAGCAGGTTGCATTCCATCCTCCTAACAAGCAAAGGAAGGGACAGCATTTCCTTTCTTTCTCCAGAAAGGCTCATATTCTCCCTCCTTTTCAAGAAAAGGGAGTGTTGTGGGGCTGCTTCTTCTCCTTCCCCTCTGAGGAAGCCTGCAATGTTTCCTGCTCTAAGCAGGGGTTGCTTCTGCCTGTGATACTGTATCCCAATCCAGGAGAGTGGAGTTCTAACAACAGACAGGAGCTGACTTGATTCAGGCAGTTGGGCCAATTCCTAGGGTTGCCAACTCTGACTGGAGCTATCCCGGGAGATTTTTTTCTCCAGCATGATGTAATGTCATTAATAGGAGTGCACCAATAGAGATTTTTTGGGTCGATACCAATGGCTAATTTTTAATGAGCCATATTGGCTGATACCAGTCTGATTGCTGATATGCAGCCAGGCAGCTTGGAGAGCAGCATCCGGCTGAAAAGTCTGTTGTGGGGGAAGGAGTGAGGGGGGAAGGGAAAGGGTATGGAGGGAGGCAGATCAAGGCCCCCATGGTAAGTGGGGGAGTGGGGGTGGGGCAGGGGCTGCTCAGCCAGGGTGGGCAGGGTGTGGGATGGAGACATGAGCAGCTCATCTGAAGGGGACAGGGGGCAGCTCCCACTACTATGTGCTCCCTGGGAGGGCATGGGGGCCATGTGCCCCTGGATCTGTTCATGGGGTGGGGGTGGTTGCTGCTGTGGGCTGGAGCTGGGGTGGCACTGAGCTCTTCCTGGTGGGGACTGAGCCAGGCTATGCTTGGGGTGGGAG
>NW_017729006.1:43924974-43945843 GCF_001723915.1 Gavialis gangeticus | reverse complement strand
AGCCCTGGGCGGGCATGGGGGCCATGTGCCCCTGGATCTGTTCATGGGGTGGGGGTGGTTGCTGCTGTGGGCTGGAGCTGGGGTGGCACTGAGCTCTTCCTGGTGGGGACTGAGCCAGGCTATGCTTGGGGTGGGAGGCAGCAGCGCTGGGAGGGGGGCCATGGGGGGGCTGCAGCCACCACAAAATTTGCTGTCACCACCCATCCCAAGCGCAGCCCCAGCCCAACTCTCCAGCCCGGAAGAGCCTGGCGCCATGCCTGGCTCCAGCCCGCAGCGACAGCCCGCCCTTGCCCTGTGTGTAGTTCTGGGGCATGTAGATTCATAGATTCTGAAGTCGGAAGGGACCTCAGTGGGCCATCTAGTCTGACCCCCCTGCCCCTGGCAGGCAAGAAAAGGGTCACCAAACCTGGGATCATGTAATCCCAGCCAGGTGCCTGACCAGCCTCCTCTTGAAGACCCCCAAGGATGGGGTGAGCACCACCTCCCTTGGAAGCCCATTCCAGATCCTGGCAACCCTGACTGTGAAGAATTTTTTTTCTAATGTCCAGTCTAAACCTACTCTCCAATAGCTTATGGCCATTATTCCTTGTTATTCCAGGGGGTGCCCTAGTAAACAGATCATTTCCTACTTTGTGTTGCTCCCCCCTTATGAATTTGTACGCCGCCACAAGGTCCCCTCTCAACCTCTCAACATGCCCCCCATGACCTCCCAGGGTGTGTGCAGTGCCTTCGTCTTGTGCCTCGCCCTGGCTGTGCAGTGCCTGTCCCTGTCCCAGCCCCATTCCCTACCTTACCGCTGGCACCTCAATCTGCCCCCCTTCATGCCCCTTCCCTCGCAACAGATTTACCAGCCGAAACTGGCTGCTCTCCATGCTGCTGGGCTGCGCTCCTGGCTCCTGTGTTCTGCGCTGCAGCTGCACACAGCATTTATCGATGACAGTATCAGCAATCAGCGTTTTTTGAATGATGTGGCTAATACTGTCAATTTTCCTGATGTATTGGTACACCTCTAGTCATTAATTGTACTGTTCAACCCATTCACAGTATCAGTCTCCTGGATTGTTTTCAATAGTCACCAGGAGATCAATGCCGATTCTGGGAGACTCCTGGCCCATCTGGGAGGGTTGGTAACCGTACCCATTCAATACTTTCAAAGTCAGTTGTGTGAACCATGGGACCACTTTTCTGAGCTGGCTGAATTAGAAATCAAATCATATCCATCTTTCCTTTCCTGGGTGTTATTTCAGGCTTGTCTTAGAATTCACTATGGAGATATCCTGCCTGAGCAAAGTAGTACCCACAGTGGAACTGCATACTTCATACATGTTTACAGCTCATTTCAACACAACACCCAAACCAAGACAGGGGAGCTGTGGGCTTGTCTCATGCTGCCATAGCTATGTGCCTCAGCCTTGAGTAAGAGAAACTGGAGTTTCAGAGTGAACAAATAATCATGTGGTTCTTTTGCTCTTCATCCTCCAAGCTGGGACTGACAACATTTGTCCTCACACAATGTCAGTACCTTTTGGGATGTGGCCACTCAATTACTAGGAACAGAACTGAGACCACCAGATTATTTCTCAGTGATGACAAGGCCCTTTGGTTATGAAAACAAGAGTCTCATTTAAACCAATACATTAAGTTACAAAAAGGAAATGTTCACCATGAATGTTAAGACTGCTCTGGTCTCCAGGGTAAACAGTGCTCACCTGCAAACAAACACAGATAAATATATTCAGAATATTATCTCTACACATTAACATTAACAGAGTTTAGAGAGTGACCATGTTCCAACCTGTACAGGGCTTTTGTGTGCCACCACAGTATATATTATAGTAATACCATATGCAGTATTAGTTAGTTTACCAGTAAAGAAGTTTTTCACTACTGTGCATATTTCAACATGTAATATATTCTCAGTGGGATGTAAAAAACATGCATTCTTGCCAGTCAAGCCAAGCTTGCTCTCAGCTGCCCAAATGTGAATGCAGGGTAAGTTAGTTCAAGCCAAAAGAATGATTTTGGATTAACATCAGCATATTTGCAAACAGAATTTGCTTTTTGATTGTAAGATAACAGATTATGTTTTCAGTGCTTTTCATCCAAACTATCACTGGAAGTTTATCTACTACTCCACATGCATACATGTTTTATTTACTTCTACTTACGATTCTGGTGTTATTTTTTTTCCATAGCCTTGGACACTCCACTTAATTTACTGATTGCCTGTAAAATAGAGACTGAAAGACCTACCTCCTAAGGACTTTGTAAAGTTACAAAATGTTGGTGTGGTGCTCGGAGACAGGGAAACCATTAAAGACTGATAATAATTACAATTAGTATACATTGTATCATACTGTTATATAAGCTGCTATGTGAAAAGATCTAATCCTGAATTACTTGCTCTTAGCGGTCTTTATTTACCAAATCTGTTCCATTAACATCAGCATGGGCGATGGGTGCCTCCCGAGTCTGGGGGGGCACAGATCGCAGACAGGGGGGGAGGGGGTCCCCCAGCAGCCGATTGCCGACTGGGGGGGGAGGGTTCCCCTAGCAGCCAATCGCTGAACTAGCAGCAAAACTGGAAGCGCACTTCTGCCGGCACTTCCAGTTTCGCTGCTGGCACTTCCAGGGGGTGCACAGCCAATCTCAGGGGGTGCACGTGCACCCCCTACGCATTGCCAATGAACATCAGTAGTTCTATTCATATGAGGAATACAGGATTTGGTCCCTAGTTCTTTAGAAACTATGATTAAATGTACAATGCATATTTTATATCATATAGGGACAGCTTTACAAAGCTCTTCACAGATGTGGGACAAAGCTATCTAATGTAGTAAGATGCACGAAAAAGTTGAAATTTCTTTTGCCTTTACAGTCATTAGTGGATGACTATATTCTCAGAGTTATTCATTTTAACCTTTATGAAAAATGACCTATTTTTGTTATCTGAAGTGGATCTATCATTTTGATAGTTGTACAGAGATTCAGTGCCTTGGAACTCACAAAATGAAGCTAGCCAATCCACAAAGTAAATTTGGTTGATGTGTGTTTTGTACCACGACATTCAAACAGATTAGACCACTGAAAATAGAGAGATTTTTAAAGCAGTACAAGAAATAATCATAAAAATCGCAATACACATTCTTATTATTAGGTACCAAAGAAATGCTTTTTCCAAGGATAATTCGCATAATAATAAGGGACCTGGATCTCTTCAGCCTCCACAAGAGAAGGCTGAGAGGGGATCTAGGGGCCATCTACAAATTCATCAGGGGGGGACAGTAAGGAACAGGAGATGCTCTGTTTACCAGGGCACCCCTTAACAGAAACAATGGCCACAAACTGACAGACAGCAGATTTAGATTAGACATCAGGAAAAACTTCTTCATGGTAAGGGTCACCAGAATCTGGAATGAGCTTCCAAGGCAGGTGGTGCTCTCCCCTACCTTGGAGGTCTTTAAGAGGAGACTGGATAAGCACCTGGCTGGGGTCATCTGACCCCAGCTCTCTTTCCAGCCCAGGGCAGGAGGTCAGACTTGATCTACTAAGGTCCCTTCTGACCCTAAAAATCTATGGGCATGTGTAGACAAAATGAGGGGCATGTGTGTACAACACTTTAAAGTGGGTTAAATGCTTCAGCACCACTTTAATGGTGTTGGTATTTGCACACATCAGCAGTGTATTGCACATTAATTCCAACCACTGTAGCACATTCGGTGGCATAATGTGCCTTAAATGACTTTGGGGTGCAGCAAACTAAAACACCTCTGAGGAGTTTTAGTTTGCTGCCCTACAACCACAGAGCGAAGCACCAGGCTCCATGAGGCTCAGGGACTGTGAAGGCAGCCCATGCAGGCAGCCTGGCAGCAGCCTGGGAAGGCAGGCTTTGCCAAAGGAAGAAAAAAAAGTGGGAAACCTGATCTTTTTTTTTTCTCCCCTGGAGTCTGCCTGCCTGCACGAGCTGCACAGGGACCCAGTCCTTCCCTCTGTGGCTGCAGTGCCCCCCAGAACTGCCCAAACTGGGTGCCTGTGGCTGGGTGCTGCCTGGGGAGCAGCAGCCACTGCTGCAGAGGGAAGCACCAGTCTCCCCCTGCAGTCCAGGCACCGCTCTGCCAGCCAGCAGCTTGCCCTCCCCTCCCCACTGCTGAAGAGGCAGGTAAGACATGGGTGTACACAACACAGGGATTTACATTGCCCTAAATTGAAGCGGTGTTTTTAAAAACCCACTGTTTCAATTTAGGGCCCCCGTTTCATCTACATATGCCCTATGAACTCTATGAAATCTATGACAAGAAGTCTCAAGTGTTTTAAAAAAAACCTGAGCAACAGGACAATGCCAAAGAGTTTTAAGCCAAAAGGTTACAATACTATTTTTTCATCTGTTAAACATTGTGTAAGTGGTTCAATATTAAGTAAATAAGCATTTGCAAAATCACTATCTGTTATCTTGAAGGTCTGGCCCTGCTTGAAAGTGAATGTTTGACACATGACATTACTGAAGCATATAGCAAGGCACAAGTAGAGATGGAAGAGAGGAAAAGCCTGACAGAATGTTTTATGGCCATGCATTTAAGTATATCAATGCACCATGCAGTTTCTGCATGCGACTTACGGGCATTTTGCAGTGTGGTCTGGGAGAAACTGGGAAAACTGTCTATTCAAAATGGGGGTGGGGGAAGGAATGAATTCAGTAAATAAAGACAATACTAATACAGCAAAGAGGCATAATATTAGGTGCCCAAGTGAGACCACAGCACAGCAATCTTAATTTGTTTTCCAGCTCAGACATTGGGAACTCTCAGCTGATATGGTTCAACCAGTAGGTTCAACTTTTGTGGATGGAGTTAATCTCTTCAATCAGAGTAGGTTTCAACAGCTGAGTTCAAAGTTGCTGCCCTGTACACACAAGCTGAAAACATGCTGGCAGAACCAAGGTCCAGAGTCTACTCCATTTATTTGGCCAGCAGTGGACTTAGTCACAATCCCATTACACTCTGTTCATATCCCTGAAAAACAGTTAATACATAAATTGGGTGGATCCTCCTCCCAGTTACCACTTTTTGTGACCCACCCTTAAGGGTCAGATGATACATTCATGGATTTTCAAGGACTTGTGCCAGATGGAATAGAATCCTACTTAGGCACGTACTTCGATGCCCAATAGGTGGAACAGAATCTGGCTCCATGTTATCTAAAATAGTGATATGTTAGGATCCACCTCCCTAGGATGGCCATGGCACCCTCTAGTGGGCACTACAACCCTGTCCTGCCCAACTAATCTTTCAGAACACCCTCCTGGGCTCACCTGCCATGTCTTAATGTCTAAACAAGACATATGGGAGGCTGCCCTCAGAGACCCAAGTAAGCCTTGGGTGCTTTACTCTGACTTGGTCATCCCTGGGCAGCCATGTCCTGGCTCCAATCCTGCCTGAACAAGTTGTTACTCCTTTGTCCTTTCTTTCAGCTCTGGGGCCTCTGGCCCTGTCTCACTCTCCTTCTTGTCCCCAAGCCTGCCAGCTCTGTCTCAGTGTCATGAGTCCCAAACCCTCACGCTATGCCTTGAAGGCACCACTTATGCCCCACTAGGACCAATCATGGCCCAATTGGCCCTCATCTTGACTTTACAAGCCCTATTTGCTGTAGGGGTAGTAATTGTGCCTTCCAGCCTCCTCCATACTTTACAGATCTTCCTCAACAAAACTTCCCCATGACACCCAGCCCCATCTGTGCACCAGCCTGCGGGGCTCCCATTTGTCCACTCAGCTTCAGTCCACTCTATCCAACAGAGCCCTGGTTCTAGCAGTTCTCTCCCTATTTGATGGGTCCCTAGCCTTGTTTCAGCCTCTGCCTACATAGCTCACCATGTCCTTGAACCTTGCAATGCTCTTTTCTGGGCTCCAATACCTTCTATTCATTCACTGGACCCCAAGCCCTGTCTCAGCTTCTGCTCACACAGCCCACCAAGTACCAGACACTGGTAGGTCTCTTTCCATTCACTGGATCCCTTGACCTGTCTAAGCTTCTGTCCATGCAACTTACTGGGTCCCCAGCCCTTGCAGGATTTTTTCTGGGCTTCAGACCCTCCTTGGCCCCTGGCCCTGTCTTGACTTATGCCTGTGCAGTCCACCAGGTCCTAGACCCTTGCAGGACTCTCTCTCTCTTTCAGCTACAGCCCCTAACCCATTTAGCTTACATCCACTAGGGTGGAGTATCTCTTAGACACCCTGCCTGTGGATTCCCAACCATCTCAAATCTCCAGTCAAGACATAACCAACTCAAACTTTCTAGGACATATTCAGCAGCTCCTTCCACCTTCAATTAGGGCAAGTCTGAGCCTCTGGCCCTGGGTTAGGCCTCTATATCTCCTCCTCTTCCCTGTTCTGGTCACCTCCAGTATTCAGGGCCAAGTTCAGGAGCTTTCTCTTTTTCCCTAATTAGCAGGCTTATTGCTCTGGCCTGCCTGTTTGCCCCCAGCCGTTGGCTTCCTGTCTCTCTTGGTGAAAGACTCGCTGCTTTGCAGCTAGCCTCCCTCACTTTTAGTAGCAGGGGTAGCGGCCCCTGTTACAAGTGGTTTTCAACCTTTTTAGATGCAAAGCACTTCTTAGAAAATGCCACTTCTTAGCTTTCACTCATTTTTTGGTTACAGAAAAATACTAGAGCAATTCTTCTGTTACAAGGAACTCAGACAGACCACAATAGGTCAGAATGTTTTTGACACCATGGATTCCTGTTTGGGTTTATCTTAGGTATACAAGTATTTATGCATGATACACAACAGTGCTACTATTGAATGGCACCCTATGACACCCTTAAAAGGACATTGTGGCATCCTAGGGTGCTATGGCACCTGAATTGAAAGTCACTAGTCTAAAATAATTTTCAAGGTTTCAGCTTGCAAATCATTTCTGTAGCTTTGGTATAACCACACAGACTAATAGACCACAGTGATACTTACTCCTTTAATGTATGCTATACGTCCCGGTGGCCCAGGAGGTCCTGGAGGTCCAGGCAAGCCAGGAGGACCCTGAGAAGAGAAAGGGAAAAGATCATTAGATACAACCTTTTGAACAGCAGGGACAGCTGACAGAGAAAAAGAAGGGCAAAGTATTCAGAGGGTTCAATATAAACATGGAAATTTCTGCTAACTGGTCTAAAATTAGGCAAAACATTTGTTTGCATGAACAAGTTATACCTAAAAAAAGGAAATAAGGATTCCAAAAATTGACCATTAATATTTCATGGGCAGCTAAAACATTCACTTTCAGGAAAAAAAATAAAAATCCATTTTCCTCCCTGCTAGGTATAAGGAAAACCTTTATTCTTAACACCCCCTTCCCCCCACTCTTTTTTGGATTGATTATTCAAATTGCTGAGACTCATAATTACAAATGTTACTGTACAAATGGCATTTAAACCAGTGCATATTTTAATCCAGGATTTTTGTAAAAACCTCACAGCCTGAAGGAGTGAGATCCAGAACAATTAAGAAAGCAAACTATGCTGTAATATAATGTACAAATGGGCCAGACTCAACTGCATTGACTTCAGTGAGCTTATTCTGGATTTATGCCATGGTGACCTAGCAGAATGCAGTTAGGCATATAACACTTACAACTACATCCATGGGGTGTCCTGGACACTGGAATTGGTCCTCATAGACCATCACCCCTATCTATCTGATATTACTGCACTTGTCTTTTCTTTCCTGTAGGTTTAGGCATAAAGGGTAATGTAGACTGAGCTCGGTGGTGAAGTACAGAAGGTGACTGTAGGAGGAAGGGGAGCGGGCAGAGGTTAATAGTCTGTCCATTGCAAAGCCTGATTTATTTTCCACCAAACTGAGCAGCAGTTACTTTAGCTACATTGGCTTATTAAGAATAAAAAATTGCTAAGTTATTTAGAAGAGGTATATTTTAGTATTAAAATCATCTTGCCTAAAAAAAATGGCTGAATTCAGAAGTTGCTAAGTTTAGTATGACTTCCTCCTCTTTAAAGGCACATGCCATTAAATTTCACTCATTTATCACTGCACTGAGGCCAACTACTTGTGTTTGTGTTTAGCTAAAGCAAAAGCATATAATCCAGAAAGGCATCCAGTCTTGATTTAAAGATTTTCTGTAGTTACTTGTTCCAGTGACTGATTTTCCTTTCACACAGATACTTGTGCCTAATTTCAAATTTTAATTTATTTGGCTCCAGCCTCCAGCCATTTTCTGTAGTAATGTCTCTCTCTGCCTTTTAGTACCTGAAATTTTCTTCTTGCCAGGGTATTTCAAGTAATCTCCCAACCTTTTTTGATAAGTAAAGTAGTATCATCATCTGTATCTGTATTTGCTACAAAGGATTTCACTTTGTTTTCAATATTTTCAAGGCAATAGAAATAATTTAAATGTTGTCTACTGAAATACAGTAAACAGAGTAACAGAACTCACTGGGCGCCTCTACACATTCATTAATGTGCCATAATTACTGCACATTAATTTTAGTACTTGCATAACCAAGCACTAAATTAATGTGCGGTAACTGGCGCGACTGTGCAGTCGCACCAGAGCACGGGTTTTTACAGACACTAACTATGCAGTAGCTTAATACTACAGCACAATAGCGTATTAGCATGGGTTTTGCCCAGCACGCTACTGCGCAGTGTTATTAGGCTACTGTGCAGTTAATATCTCATATAGATGCACCCACTAACAGTGTGAAGAGCTAAGATACCATCTCTGTGATATGAATATTGCCCTATAAACTCTTTCTTGTACAAGAGGAATCTGTAGTCATTTTAAAGAAAGAGTCCAGCTGCTGACATAGCTGGGACTCTGGGTAGGGTTTCACAGTCAAATGTGCATTTACAAGATGGTTAGACAGCAATACTGCAAAAAAAACAGGACATGCAGGCACAACTTCCGGTCCCCAAAATGGATTTTAGTTGATATTCTTCATTCAGCAGTCATAGGATATATGTAGGCATGCAAATCTTATCACAGGATCCAATCCTGCAAACACTTATTACATATATACCATTAGTTTTTAGTACTATGGTTAGGCCTACATATTTAGACATTTAGAAAACAAAAATTTACAATAAACAATATTTACATTTACAATAGACAATGGAAATGTTTACAAGCTGTCACTGACTTGTAGCTTCTTGGCAGCTTAACTTTGCTCTGTTGTTGCAATTACTAGAGTGCTACCAGTATCCACGGTAATTAGTATAAAGCCAGGTCACATTTCTCTATGCTGCATTGCAGTCATACAATAGACATTACATGAAATGCAGACTGCACTGACTACTTGTGTCTATATGCACTATGTACTATACCAGATGGGAAGTGTTTGCATTGCCCCAGACCTAATCAAGCCTCACAATGAATAACACATATATGAGTATTCCTTAAGGTCAGTAAGATTATTCTCCCTGGTATGTATTACTCATCTGGATGTAAGGCTAAATAATTTGGCTGTGAACAATTATTATTTAGTAGATAAAATAGAATAGCCATGTCACCATTTCTAGATACTCTAAGGCTGCTTTTATTTCTTGAACATATTCCTATCCATCAGCCTTGTTACGGGAGTTTAACTACATTTGTGTTTACAGTGAGCTGTATTGTAGCAATTCTGCAGAACTTACATATGTTTCGCCTTTTTCACCTTTCACACCTTTCAGACCATTCAATCCTGGGCGGCCCTGAAATGGATGAAAGGATCTTCATATCTGCACAAGAATAAGTTTTTTTTTCTTATGTCATCTGGAAGACTCTAATACATACAGGTCGTCCTGGAAAACCAAGTTCTCCTTTGGGTCCTGAAGGTCCTATTGGTCCCTGAATAGAAAAGAAAGATATTGTGAGTTGCTGAGAAAAAGAGCAAAACTGAATAATTCTTATATGGAACATGCCAGTGACTTATGCTTTGATTATATGGAAAGAATACAGATGGCATATTTACGTGTAAAATAAATACTCGCCAACAGAAAACTTTGGGGGCTCCCCTTTCTCTCTATCTTTTTTCCTTTTTTTCCCCCCTAGAGACTGGGATCAGGCCCATTTCTGACACCATGTGGTGTGAGACACACAGGCACATGGAGCCATATTGTAGGTTATAATCTGGCTTCCTGCAGGGACTTTCTAACCTTTATGACAGTCTCCCTAGTACAGCCTGGTTGAGAATCACTGCTTTACAGAATCAGAAAATTATACCTATACAATATTTTTCTAAATACCTACGAGGCAAAACATCACACACAAATACATTCCATGGAATTGCAAGCTTAATTATGAGAAATCTTAATTTCACTTAAATATGTCATTTGAAAAATCAGTTTAATCACCTGCACTATAATGTTTAATGAATTTTTATGTTATGAGAGAAAGAGATTAGCCACTACCCAGCTGCCCATAATTTGGACAGGCTGTTTTAACTGGCAATGGCATATTGATTGGCACAGGGATTGACAAAACTTTGTTACTGCAGAGCTTGAGAGGCATCTAATGGTAAATAATAAGGAAGACTGATATTTCCACTCTATTGTTCATCATTAATCAGAAAAGTGGAGTTTAAAGCAGACGGGAAAATGATTAACAGTACAGCAGGATAATAAAAGGCTAATAGAAACTAAAGTTATGAAAATGCAGTAGAAATAATAAATGAGATAAATGAGTTATGAGGTAAAAGTGGGACAGTTGGGGGAAAAAAAGAAATAAATGAATGCAGGGAAGAAAACAAATCAGAGAGCTGATCTGCAAAATAGTACCCTTAAAAGTAATAAAGCTGTGGACCTGTTCTGAATGCCTCTAGGAAGCACTAATCTGAAAGGCACCCAGCATATCATGCTATCACTCTTTTTGACTGCACACATTTGAGGTTAGAATTGTTTTTCTTCCCCCATATCTGTTCCTACTTGAAGCATATCAGCCATCACTATCACATTCTGATTATGACTCCACCTTTACACGCTGATTCTCATCCTCATCTGAAATCATTTTTGACACATTTTGTCCCTTACAATTTCCATGTCCAGGAGTTTTACAAGTCTGGGATCAGTCACAGGACAGCAGGTGAATTCTACTACTATTAGAGCACTAATTACAGCTTTTGAGCCCACCTTTTTGATCAGGAACAGCAATTTGCTTCTACACTGTGTTGTCTCTGACAGATTGGTCATGAAACCCTAGACATGCAACACACATCTATTGTTCGGTCTGGAGCACTGAAGCAGGCCTCTCAGCTGGAAGAGCTTTTCCACTTAGAGCTGAAATGGTGCAGAGTATAGGGATAACCGCACATTCATGTCTCTCTGCATTTTTCATTGTCTTTGACTAGGATATTGCCTACATGAGTGAAGCCCATCAATTTCCAGAGGTGTGCCTACCTATTACATAAAGAGCTCTCTGGGACATTTCAAGCCCTATGCTCAGTCCAGGGGCTGTGCCAGTAAAAGAAGGAGGCCTTCCTGTGCTGCTCCTATAGAATAAGGGGATCTATACTTTCCCCTAAATTCTGTTTCTGTAGGCTGAGATTGCAGGAGGCCTTGCTGGCTTCTCAGAAACCTGGAGAACAGGATAGGGTATAAGGCTGGCCGATTATCGTCAAAGACACTAGAGGCAAGCAGTGCAGACAAGGCCACTAATTGTCTTCTTTCCTGCTTCTTCCAAAAGGTTGCTAACTGTATGAATACTTCATATTAATATAGTGTTTTTTATGTGCACATCCCAAAGCTCTTCATAAAGTTAGTTATCATCATTGCTACTTCACAGATAAAAAAACCAAGACAAAGAAGGTCAAGTAACTTGCCAACTTCCCAAGTGAATCTGTGGCAGAGCACAGAAATAACTCCAGGTCTCCTCCTTCACAGTCAGGCTTCCTAACCATGTTGCCTGTTTACTTAAGATGTTTAGGGAGCTTAGGATCTATTTGGGATTGCAGAGACACACACACACACACACGCACACACACAGATGATATTCACACTCAGAAATAATAGAATTTTGATCTACTATTATTGTCTGAACTTAAAAAACCAACTAGAGTTGACTCCTGCTCCAGACTGAGGGATCAACAGGTTGATGGACTGTCAGCCACCTCATCCTTTTGGTTCAAAGTGGCAACTATTTGTCCTTGGCTATTTACAACACTGCTGCTTAGAAATATAATGCATATTCATAAGAAAGCTTATCTTATCTATCTGGCGATTAATGCATGACAATTCAGCTTATGGATGATATATTTTAATTTTTTGCATATGCACACACAGAAAAGAGATGCACTGAAGAATAAATAACTAGGAAAAAATATGAGCAATACTCAAGCACATTCAAGTTGAGAGCCATACGTCTAACGCTGCCATCTCTGTTGCTACTGTGCCCAGACTGAGAAATTAGAATTAAATTAAAGTGAACTTCAAAATGTATAGCATGTAAAAGTATTGCTCTCAATGATAACAGTGACTTCAAGAGGCTCACAAGCCCACTGATAATGACATCCGAGTCTGCAACAGCATAAGGAGCAGTGGGCAATCGGGCCATCAGCTCCAGGTGCCCAGTTAGAGGGGGCATGCGAATGGCAACTACTGCCACCAGCCCATCCATCTCAGCCACTGCAGCTGGCCTGATCCCTGCTGCCACTCCTGTCACAGGTGTTGCCTAGTGTGCAGACTAGGAATCTGTGAATCTGGTATTTAATAAAAAACTTCCAACAGATCAAGAGAGTGTTTTTAGGGTGAGAACAAGCACTTAACCACTGGATTGTTCAAACATTACAACATGGAAGCTAGTTTTAAGGACCCTTTAGGCATCTTGAATTTAAAAGCATTAAAAAAAGTATTAAAATTAAATGCATTTATTGATTAGATTTACATGATGTCCTTACCAACAAAGGTTTGGGGTGACTTATAGTAAGAGAACAAAATAAAGTATTAAAATAAATTATGAAACTAACATGAAAAATATAAAGGAAACACAATGTGAACAATTTACAGGTTTTTAAAAGTGATTCCTTTAGACCCTTTTTGGTTTAAATTTTCTACAATAATTCCCCACCAAATTCCATTACTGATTTAAAATATAGTTCGGATTAAATTTAATCCAAGTGTGAGGTACAAATATCATGATATGCCTGTTCTTAACTAGGTACCACATCTTTAAAAACCTTCCTTAACAAGGGTTCATTATTACAATAACTAACATTCTATCTAGTTTTATCTAACAACATTTAAATTTACACTAATCCAAGGCTCCAGGGATATAAAGGACTCTCCTTTCTCTCCCGTGCAGGCTATCTTTCATGCCAGATCCTGCATAGAAGCAGGGGGAGTAGCAGCAGCTACCAGGTTTTTAATTCCCTTCCTGGACAGGACGGTGGGGAGCAGATTGAACTGACAAATGTGACACCATTTAATCTGTTAGGTTTTATTTTGTAATTTGTTTCCTTTTTATCTTCAGTATAAATTTGTTTAAGTTATTCCTGCTGTCATGGCAGGGTGCTTCCATGATCAAATGCTTATCCATTTATCCCACACACTTTCATGGCCTTGAGATGTTATTGCAATCAATGTTATTTGCACTTGGATGGTAAAGCAATGACCTGGGAAGAAGGGAGAAACTGAAAGATTCTAGGCACTGGCAGGCTTGACCAAATCCTAAGGAAGGATCCTGAGTTGGAGTACTACATCCAGTTCTGGGCGCTGCGCTTCAGGAGGGATGTGGACAGCATGGAGAGGGTCCAGAGGAGGGCCACCTGCATGATCACAGGGCAGTGGGGCAGGCCCTACGAGGAGAGGCTACGGGACCCGAACCTGTTCAGCCTCCAAAAGAGAAGGCTGAGGGGGGATCTAGTGGCCTGTTACAAACTAGTCAGAGGGGGCCAGCAGGCATTGGGGGAGTCCCTGTTCCCCCGAGCACTAACAGGAGTGACCAGAAATAATGGTCACAAGCTGGCAGAGGGCAAATTCAGACTAGACATCAGGAGGCGCTACTTCACAGTCAGGGCGGCTAGGATCTGGAACCAACTTCCAAGAGAAGTGGTGCTGGCTCCTACCCTGGGGGTCTTTAAGAGGAGGCTGCATGAACACCTCGCCGGGATCGTCTGACCCCAGTACTCTTTCCTGCCATGGCAGGGGGTCAGACTTGATGATCTGCTCAGGTCGCTTCCGACCCTACCAACTATGAAACTATGAAAATGTACCAAATTCTCTTGCAATGCAATTGTTTCAACAAGTGTGGCTGAGGCATCCACATTGTGTAATGTTGCATACATGGAACTCCATGGACATTCTCTGATGGTATAATAGGAACCTTAATGATCGTAGTGCAAGATAGGGAGAACAGATCAGAAAAGGAGTGGGCCTTGAGGGAACACTCCTGGTTAACAGAGAAGACAAACTTATCCCACAATAACACATGCTAGAAGAAATGCAACTGAAGTTTAGGGTGTAAATTCGGGTCTTCTTCTCTAGATCATAGAACCATAGGAAAGTATGGTTGAAAGTGATCTCATTAGGTTATCTAATCCAGCTTCCTGCTTGGGACAGGATCATCCCTGACTAAACCATCCCAGTCAAGTGACTGTCTAACCCACTCTTGAAAATTTCCAGGGATGGAGATTATACAACTTCTCTAGCTAGCCAAAAGTTCTTCCTAATCTTGCACAAAATGAATCAAATGAAGCATCTTGCAACACACCCAGCTAGTTCATCAAACAGATTTCAGTAAAACAGCAAAGTCCCAAAGACCTTAATTACAGTATGTGTTGACCATGGCCTCTGCTAAAATTCTCTTTTTGGCACAGAGGCATGCTGTGTTAACAGCAGAAAGAATGAGAAAGTCATCTCTTAAAGTGGTTTAAATAACTGCATAATATTTCATAATTCATCAACCCAGCAGGTTACTGGGAAACAAAGTAAACCAGAAAGCAAATGGTGTGCTCAAAGGCAGCGCACATGGGACATTCCTCAACTGCATGGCAGCTGCGTGGTGTGCACGGCCATGCAGGCACGCCTAGCAGAGTGGCATGAGTGCACCTAGGTGGCTGCGTACACTGCACAGCTTAGAGGGAACGTTGCTGCACAGAACATAACACTTCACCAGGATGGCAAACAAACCAGGGTTCCCATTCTTGACAGAAAACACATGCAGAATGAGCTTGAGGCAACCAAACCACTGCTTTGGAGGTCTGACATAGCATGGAGTCTCCAACAATTCTTCACTGCACTCTCTCCTCTCAGTTATTGCCCAGTGTTGATCCCAAAGCCTTTGTCATGCCATTAGGAGCAAACTGCCTTTCCTGTCAATCTGAGTGAACCAGCCAGATGACTTGATCTAAGCCACAAATATACTTTATGTAAACTAACTCTATCACAGCAGGATTTTGCTTTGACCCTTCAGGACATTTAATTTAAATGCTGAAACACTTTTTTTTGTTGCAAATGTGGCTACATAAACTTGTGTACTTAGGTTTAAATGCTTTCTGTTCTCAAACATGCAGTGTGCCCATGCAGAGTGGGTATCTGTGCATGCATATTACCAGCCAGGTAGCTAACAAGTAGAGATTTAAATATTCAATGTATTAATATACATTAAGCATTTACATTCATATTTTAGATGCATGTAATTTTACATTATGCCATTACCTGTGCCCACATTTGAAAATTTTCTTTGCTGTACTTTAACTTACTGCACACTACTATACACATAATTTTCAGGACTCAGTTTTTTCCACTGAGACTACTGAAGTTTATGAAAGAATGAGAAAGGCTAGGGACAGACATTCAATAAGCCTGAGCCTGAACTGATTCAATCTTTGCAGGTTAGTCTAACCTGGCCAGGCTGAAACGGTTTGTAACCACACAGGCATTCCCTCTGGACTGACGAAATGCAGGCACATGCCTGCAGTGGCTCGGGATAGAAGCCAGGGGGTGCTAGAGCAGCCCTCCCATCCCTTCTACACTGCTGAGCTGAGGGGGGTGTGGCCAGGCACCTCTGTATGCTCTGATTAGGGAGCCTCCCTGCCCTTGCTGCTCCTCTGAGAGCCAGCAGGGAGTTACACAACATTTACTTACACAGCAGGGAGTTACACAATGTTTAATCAGCCCATCAGCAAAACAAAGCCTTTCTCATTAGTTAAGCTGTTTTTAAACAACTTTTTCCAAGGAAGGAAAGTAGGCACATTATCAGCTACCTGTTGATTAGCTCCAAAAAGCCTTAAGTGGACACTGTTCTGCGTGCCTTTGTCCTGTCTGCCTTACACAGACACCTGCTGGCTATGGTCTGTGCTGTGGGAGAGAGGAGGGAGGGATTCCTGCTTGAGCAGCCAGTGGTGAGCAGGGGGATGGGGCAGGGGGAAGCCAGGCAGACCCTACTGTGCCTGCAAGTCTCTGTCAGAGCTCCAGCCAGGGAGCAAAGGTGCGGAGCCAGCTCAGCTGTGGAGCTGAGAGCCCCATCCAGGGCTGCAAAGCATCTGCGATGCTGGGGGACTCTGGTTTAAGTTAAACCAGAAAGGGGTCTGGGACAGACATTGCATAAACTGGTTTGACCCAAATCAGTTAAGTCTGATACTACATTCAACCAGTTTATGTGTAATATCTGTCCCTAACCAAACTGCTTGTTAACTCTCTGGAAACTAAAATAGAGGGAGCACTTGTGTCATGTCCAAATTTGGGCTTAGAAAATTAAGAGCTTCCTAAAATGCAAAGGGCCAGACCTGTCCTTCAGGTGAACCCACTGAAAATGGTGGACTTCCATTACTAAGGATGAATTTGACCCAAAGAATGTTCGTGATCAGAAAGATCATTATCATTATATAACCAGGGATATTTATTTTATTCCTGCCCTTTCCAACTGAGAACAAAATAGCTGATGAGTTCTAAAGTAAATGGATTATAAATTACTAACCTGTACCTCTCACTGAAACTGACTGTAGCAAAACTGTTCCTGCTGACACTCCATTGAAGTTGGTCAAGTCTTTTTATTTTTTCTGTTCTTAAATATCAAGCTTTAGATGTACCATTCATTATACAGTAAAGATTTTAAACCTGGAAATTTAAAGCTAAGTATCTAAATCTGTAAATGGGTACTTCAGTAGACAGCCTTATCATCATATCCAATGCCACTTTTTCTGAAGTTAAGTAAACTGTAGGAACTTGGCACCTATAAAAATCAAGCCAGACTTATGTAGATTCTGAATATGGATTTAGCTTCTAGCTTTGGGTACAAGTTTTGAAATCCTATTTGTAACTAATGGACATACATGCAGGATCAGAAGTTGAATTCTGAACCAACTAGAGTAGTTCACAGTACTATACACAAAGAGGTGGTTAGCTATTTTAGTTTGAAGTCAGGCAGAAGGTTTGGCAAGGTGGCACCTTAGGGACTAACTGGCTCAGAAAGGGGCATTAGGGGCACAGATAGAAGGGACAATTTTAGTCCAATCTGGCCACAGAAAATGGTCTATAGCCATGACCAAACACATGTGCAAAGCTAAAGACAGCTTAAAAAATGGTTGCTGGGCCAGGTTGGGAGATCCTTATAACTTGTCACTGTTTTCAGAATGGATGACGAGAAAGGGAGTGGAGGGAGCTCAGTCTGGGGTTTTCTCACCCACCCCATCCTTCAGCACTGGCTGAGGAACCCCAAGAATGAGCTCTCTCCACTGCCTTTCTGCCTCCCGTTCTGAAAACAGTGAGCAATGATTGGAAAAGGACAAACATAGTGCCCATATTTAGGGAAGGTAAAAAGGAGGATCCAGGGAACTACAGACCAGTCAGCCTCAAGACCCTGGAAAAATCATGGAACAGATCCGCAAGAAATCCATTTCTAAGCACTTGGAGAAGAAAAAGGTGATTAGGTAGTCAGCATAGATTCAACAGGGGCAAGCCTTGCCTGACCAACCTAATGGCCTTCTATGGTGAGATGACTGGCTCTGTGGATGTGGGGAGACTAGTGGATGTGGTGTACCTTGATTTTAGCAAGGCTTTTGATATGGCCTCCCCCAACATTCTCCCAGGCAAGCTAAGGAAGGATGGGCTGGATGAATGGACTGTAAGATTAATAGAAAACTGGCTTGAGCATCAGGCTCAGAGAGTAGTAATCAATCACTTGATGTCTAGTTGGCAGTTGGTATCACGTGGAGTGCCCCAGGGGTCAGTCCTGAGGTCAGCTTTGTTCAATGTCTTCATCAACGAGGAAGGTGGCATAGAGTGCACCCTCAGCAACTTGGTAGATGACACCGAACGGGGGGGAGTAATAGATAGGCTGGAGGGTAGGGACAAGATTCAGAGTTACCTAGACAAATTGGAGGATTGGGCCAAAAGGAATCTCATGAAGTTCAGCAAGGACAAGCGCAAAGTCCTGCACTTGGGACGGAACAATCCCATGCACCAATACAGGCTAGGGGCTGACTGGCTGGGCATCAACTCTTTAGAAAGGGACCTGGGGATTACAGTGGACAATAAGATGAATATGACCCAGCAGCATGCCCTTATCTAGGCGGCTAATGGCATACTGGACTGTATTGGTAGGTGTTGCCTATAGTTCAAGGGAAGTGATTATTCCTCTCTATTCAGTACTGGTGAGGCCACATCTGAAGTACTGTGTTCAGTTTTGGGCCCCCCACTAGAGAAAGGATATGGACAAATTAGAGAGAGTCCAGCAGAGGGCAACAAAAATGGTAAAGGGGCTGGGAGACATGATTTATGAGGAAAGATTGAGGGAATTGGGCTTATTTAGTCTGGAGAAGAGGAGACTGAGAGTGGACTTAATAGCAGCCTTCGACTACCTGAAGGGAGGTTTGAAAGAGCTAGACCGTTCTCAGTAGTGGCAGATGACAGAACAAGGAGCAACAATTTCAAGCTGCGGCAAGGGAAATTTAGGTTAGATATTAGGAAGAATTTTCTCGCTAGGAGGGTAGTAAAACACTGGAAAAGGTTACCCAGAGAGGTGATGGAAGCTCCATCCTCAGAGGTTTTCAACACCCAGCTAGACAAAGCTTTGGCTGGGATGATCAAGTTGGGGATGGTCCTGATTTGAGCAGGGGGCTGACCTATATGACTTCCTGAGGTCCTTCCCAACCCTAACTTTCTATGATTCTGTTGCTATGGGAACCTGGCTGCAGGCTCCCAGCCCGCAGCTAGATTCCCCTCCCCCTGGAATCAACAGTGAACTTCTGTTTGGTCTGGGGTAACGTTGTAACTCAGAACACTTTGCAGAAAGTGTTCTGAGTTACAACTGGGAGCTGCACTTCTGTCTGCACCTTCAGTTTCATAAGCAAAAACTTACTTCATCAGATGCCAACAAAGTAGGCTATTGCCTATGAAAGCTCATGCCTCTTAACTGGTTAGGCTCCAAAGTACCACCCTGCCCTGCCTTCTGCATGCACAAAGACTAAGTCTATAGATGTTTCAAATTACATTGCTGAATGTGGGTATGAACATTATTTTCCATCTTTACTTAATGGCACTGAAAAATTAAACCTAACTGAATTTAAGTTTGGGCAATCAGTATCAAATCAAAAGAATGTACTGAAAATGTGAGGGACTTTACCATTGGTCCTGCTGGTCCAAATACTCCAGGTTCACCCTTTGAAAAAGACAGAGAGAAAGTTAGAGGTGAAGAAAAACTGTTTGGCTGGCCCAGCTAATATGCACACCAACGAAACAATACAATATTATCCTACCTTCTGCCCTTTTCTTCTCATCGATTTTGTTAGAGATCCATCAGCAGCAATGTTAAATCCTGGTTCCCCCTTTTCACCCTATAATTCACAAAATAATTGTATGACTTTTACAAAGCCATTTTCAATAAAGCCGTACTTGCATAGTTCATTCAACTGGGAGGGTCAGTGCAGCAATACTTAAAAGTTTGAAATGTGAGAGGTTGGTTGGAGAGTGTCACCCATGAAAAAGGAAACCATGTGACAGTTGAAATTTAATGAGAGGATTGTGTTTTTTTTCCCTTTTTTAAAACATGATAAGCCTATTCCTGTAAAGCAGACTCATCCATCCCTCCGGTCTAGTGGGACTCTAAAGGGTGTATCCAGGCATGGCAGTGAGGCAAGCAGCAGCTGGGAAGTTAAAACAGGCACCACTTGCCCCCTGCTGCCAACATGCTTCCCCAACAGGGCCCTGAATTTCAGTGAGTGGTTTCAGCCCCAGGTGAGGTGGACAGATGGTGGGGCTGGGCTAGGCCAGGCCCTGGGGGAAGGGCCCTTTCCACGCATCTGCAGCTCAGGCTTGGGCTGTGGGAACTGTGAAATTGTCTGGGATGGCCCAGCCCACACCCACAGGCCAGCCCCAGCCCTGGGCAAGGCAGGGCTGGGCGGGCTGGTCCATAGAGGCAGGGCCCTTCCTAGCCAGCTGCAGCTTGGGCTGGGGCCATGGGAGCTGAGCGCCCAGATTGCTCCCAGCTCCTCATGCCCAGGCTAGGCCAGGCTGTCATGGAGCCGCTGCAGCAGGCAGGGCTCTCCCCCTCCTGCTCCTCCCCTGCCACAGGGCTGACAGGGGGTGGGGTGGGGAAGTGGGCTCTGTGCAGCACTGCCTTGGGCCTCAGGGCTAGAGAGGCACAGCACTGGGCCCTGCTGTGGGGAAAGTTGGGAAAACTGGCTGCAGGAGGCCTTGGTAGCCTTTTTCTTCAGTAGTACAGAGCCCCACAGTGAGCAAACCCCCTGCTCTTTAGATGCTGGTGCTTGTAGCAGAGGATCTGGCCAGGGCTCAGGCAGGAGCTGGAATAGACACTAGAGGGCTTCTGGAGGTCCCTGCCAGCCCCATATCTCTGTGATTCCCCCTCCCTCCTCCTGTTTGCTGCAGGCCCACAGCCACAGTCTGGCCATGCCCGCCACTCTCGCTGCTCGACCCTGCGGTGCCAGCCAGGAGCCA
>NW_017729006.1:43907566-43924715 GCF_001723915.1 Gavialis gangeticus | reverse complement strand
CCACAAAGCCTGGCAAGGACTGTTTCCCCCTCCCCACCCCAGGCACACCCTGGCTGGGGTTCCAGCAGGCCATCGTGGGGGTTTAAACCCCTCCCCAATCATACTCAGCCTGCCAGGGCCTTTCAGCTCAGCTTCCCTCCAGCCTTCTGGCCATTGCCAAAAAGAAGGGAGGGCTTGCTCTAGTGCCCCTCAGCTTCTAGCCTGAGCCACTGCACACATATGACTGCATTTCCAGAATCAAAAGTGAACGTTGAATGTCTATTTACTTAATTCTTGGTTCAATCTACCCAGGATGCACTCACCTGCAAAGATTGAATCGATTCAGGCTTTTTGAATGTCTGTACTTAGGCCTAGAGACTTATGACTCCAGGGAGTTTTCCCAATTTATTCAACTGAGCCACTCACATGTATAACTATTCTCCAGTGCAACAAAGTTGTTTTCAGTCTGGCCATCCAAGCTGCTGCTATTGCCCAACCCCAAGCCTAAATAACCTCAACAACCTGATTATACCAACTTTCCCAAAATTTCAAAGAAGTGCAACAATTGTCTTGATACCAACAACTACCCATTTCACCAAAATTATGCAGATAAATGTCCATCTCAGCTAAGAGAACATTGTACTCTAGTGACATTCTACTGCAGTAGTGCCTAACCTTTTCAGTGTGTGGGCTGGAGGAGTTGGGGACAGCCAGTCCATGAGTCAGATCCAACCCCAGGCTCTGGGTCCAGGGCCATGTGCTGGGTTCAGCTGCAACCAGCCCAACTCAGAATGAAAGGCCACATCACCCAGCCAATGGGGCTCCCTACAGGTGTGTCTATACATAGCTGTATGGCATGCTACAGCAACGTTGTGATCATGTAGGTCTACACATGACAGAAAGCTATGTTGCTATAGTGGCTCACTCCCCCATTTTGGTATGCCTCTATGGTGACATAGCGACAAAATCTAACCATGTGCCAAGCACACAGTACAGGCAATTACTGTGCCGTGTTTTAGCACGTTGCAATAGCAATGTCACCATATGGCAATGTGCAGACGCATGCTGTACATGTCTAAAAATTTAAGGGAAGGGGTGGCAGTACAATTATTGCCAGACTATGAAAATGATAAGGGATTAAGCTGCCAGACATTAGCTCTCCATGTTGTATTTTGGAACGTATTCATCTCCCTAAAACACAAGGCCTGCTACTAATTCCTTCTCACCTGTTGTCCTTTTGGCCCTTGCAGTCCAGGTAATCCAGCATCACCTTTTGGTCCCTGGGGACCCTAAAAGAGTTGAAAAAAGAAGACTGTATTTAAGATCAGAGCTTTTTGGAAACCAGTTAAGGATAAGATGTTTCTACATTTTGCCAAGTTTAATTTTAGGTAACTGAAATTTTGCAAGTTCACTCACTCCAGAGTTAACCCTCCCAGGAATTTCTGTCCTTTGTCTAAAGCCACTGCTGCCTGCTTCAGATAATTCTAACACTGCCCTTACAGTTGTTCTATGGCTGTATTTTGTGCTGCAAACTTCCATTAAAAGCATGTTTAGAAGCTTTCCATCCATCATGAGCTGAATTTAAGCATCTCCTTCTCTTGCATTCCTAAAGAACAACATTATCAGCTAAGGCAGGGATGAGAATGACATTTAAGTATGTGCAGCTATTCTGTTAATTATTAGGGATCTTGCACAATTTATTATGTTCATTTTTAAAAGCTTATCAGTTCATTTTTAATAAAAGAACCAAGCTCTGCTATTTATATTTTAGAACACAATACCCAGCACCTTGTAAACATAATCTTCTCAAGAATGAGTAAGCAAGTTGCTAGCATGCTGCCAACTAGGGGTGTGCAAAACGGGCCATATTTGATTTGGATTTGGCCCAAGTCAGGGGATAGTGATTCAATTAGTTGATTTGGATCACTGTCCTGATTCGATTCAGCCGAATCCGAATCTGAAGATTTGATGCTGATTCAGAGAATCAGAGATTCGGCCATAGACACAGCTTTAAATGTTTTTTTCCACATACCTCAAGGTACCAGGCATGGCTCATGAATGCTGAGATGGTGCGGTGTATGGAGCGTCCCACAGGAGTGTGGGGGCCTCTTCCCCCCCTCCCCCCCACATCATGTGCTCAGCAGTGAACTGGAAGTACTTCCAGTCCACTGCCGAGCGTGTGGGGGATCTCCCACCCCCACACCCTACTGGCTCAGCAATTGGCCATGGGGGGACCCCGGGTGCCCCCCCAGAGCCAGGAGGCACCAGTTGCAGAGCTGGAGTCCCCTGTGCACTCTGCGGAGAACCCAGAAGTGGACTAGAAGTGCTCCTGGTCCACTTCCAGGTCCCCCACTGAGCAGGCTGGGGACCCCCCCGCACTCCCGTGGGATGCTCCATCTGCCCCACCATCTCCATGTTCATGAGCCACCTGGGACCTTGAGGTATGTAGAAAAAACATTTAAAGCTGTGTCTATGTCCAAATCATTGAACCTCTCCGAATTGATTCAGAGGGTTCTGATTCGATTCGGAGAGATTAAAGGGTCTCCTGGTTCAATTTGGATTCGGAGATCCAGCTGTTGAATCAGGCCAAATCTCTGCCCAATTAAATCAGAGACTCAAGCTTCGCACACCCTACTGCCAACATCTCGTAGCAATTCAAATTGAAATTTCCCTCCCTTAGCTCTTTCTTATTTCTCTTTATGAACTCTGCAGCCTGGATCCTATGTCCAAATATTAAATATAAGACAAACTTAAAATAATTTTTGAAACTTTTTGAAAATCCTGTAATCTTGAAGACATAAATTAAAGTAAAAGGGCTTCTTGATGTCATAGCATAAAACTTATGAAAAACAGAATTTTAGAGACATTAACTTATGGCATAGTTCTTTATCTCATTCTATAGAATTTAACAGGTTATTTTGGCCCTGCTACAATATTCTGTAGGATAGCCCAAAAAGCATTAAAAAGGTATTATTTATTTATTTATTAGATCTACATGCTGTCCTTACCAGCAAAGGTTTAGGGCAGCTTACAGTAAGAGAACAAAATAAATAATTAAAATGAATTATGAAACTAACATGAAAAATACAAAGAAAATACAATATGAGCAATTTAAAGGTTTTTAAAAGTTATTCCTTTAGACCATTTTTGGTTTTATCTTGATTAAATTTTCTAGGACAATTCCTTATCAAGTTCCGTTACTGATTTGAAATATAGCCTGAATTAAATTTAATCTAAGTGTTAGGTACAAATGTCAAGAAATTCCTGTTCCAAAATGGTTACTGCATCTTTTAAAACCTTCCTTAGCAAGTGTTCATTACTACAATAACTGTAACATTCTATCTATTTTTATCTAACTTACATTTTCCCATTTGACATTTATGAGGTTTCAGTATTTGTCAGGATTTGAACAAATTTTGTACAATGCCACATTTTAAAACATTAATTAGCTCATTCACATAATTAATAACTGACTTAAAACCTGAAAACACAGTGCTTACGGGAAATCCTGGTAGACCTGGCTTGCCATCTGGCCCCTGGAAAACACAAAAATACTCGCATAAATACATGTTATATACTTGCAAAATGGATTGTGCATGTTCCATAAACCAACTTCACTTTATTAAGGTTGTATTAATTTTGAAAGCCCTTTACATTTCCAGCACTAGAGTTTTGGGAAGTAAACTATAATGTTTTGCAAGGGGACAAGAAACAGAGAAATGCTGAGTTAAGGTGATATTTCCCATACTGCACACATACGCAACCTTAATTCTGTCTCCTTTAATCCCTTTGCTAAGGAGTCCAGCAAGGCCTGCCTGATCTATGGCAGGCAGCCCATAGATCAGTGTTGCTGCATCGAGCATAGTGAGGCCCAGATTCTGTTGTACATTGTGCATGGCTGAAGTGCTGCTTGAGATTAAGGGCCAGATTTTATCCCACCTATTAAGCATGTAAGTAGACACAGGGCACATCTATGCATGAAATTCATTTGACATAAAAGTTCAGCGCAACTTGTGTTGGAGTTTATTGCTCTCAGGCGCAGTGTTTACACGCACGTAGTGGTGGAATAAATAACTCCGCCATAAGATAGTATTTGTGTTGGGCAATACTATCCTATGGCAGAGTTAATTAGTTTATTCCAGCCTAATAGTACTGCATGCATAGATGCTGATAAATACCTTGTGTAGACACGCCCACTGGCTCCTAAGTGCAATTCTATTCCATCCAGTTTGACTTCCTGAAAAACTGTTAATACAGTAGATGTGTTGGTCCTGCTCCTGTTTTTTTGTGACTTAATCTTAAGGGTAAGATCTACAAAAGTAGATGTATTAATAGATGTTTAAAGACTTGAACATGGTGTAACAGAATCATATTTAGGCACCTAAGTCCCCTTAGATGCCCAAAAGGTGGCATAGAACTAACCCTAGCTCTGAGCCACCTTATTATAGGAATATCCAGATATTTGCATGTCTCTGGAAGGAGAACCTATTCCAATAATGGAGGCACTCATGTTTCCAGAGCAGGGTAATAGACCCTTACAATAGCATTATAATTTAGTATTGGTCTCAAGCTGCAATTTGTGTTGTCCACTAGGTGATACGTAATTCTGTCCTGAGAGTCCTTTGGATTCTGAATTGTAATTCTGAGGTATGGATAACATACCATTACCTTCCTACTCCCTCTTGCCATCCCCAAGACAGCAGATTTAAGAATGTGCAGCTATTCTATGTATGAAAAAGTAATCTTAACTGTCCAGCTTGGATCAGATCGGTCAGTTCTGCCATTCTAGTTGTGCTGATGCTGGCAGCTTATCCCTGCCCCACCTGGTTTTCCTTCCCAGTTGTGGGAGGTCTAAGGGGTCTGTTTGTTTTCTTTGCAGCCCACCATGTTGCCTGCTGTAGTTATTTAACTAAAATAAAACAGGGTGAGTCTACACATGCAATTTACTCTTGAGTAACCTACTCGGTGCTGTAGTAAGTAGGGGAGGGGAGGGGGGACAAACAGGGAGACTGCCCCAGGCACTGAAGTGAAGGGGCACAAACAGGAGCTGCCAGGGTGAGGTGCAGGATGGCGCCATGAGTGGCTCATTTGGGGGGGCATGGAAATGGAGGGAGAGTGGCTCCTGCCACTGTGCACTCCTGGGCAAGCATGGGGGGACATGTGCCCCTCAGATCTGTGCACAGGGCAAGGGCAGGCTTTGCCCTGGGCACCAAACTTCATTGCTATGTCACTGAACTTACAGCAGAGTAAAGTCTCCTGGGCATATGTTTACTTGTGCAGGGATGCAAAAGCAGATATGCTGCTCCTAGCAGCAGACTCCTCCCACTCCCTATGACACTGCAAGAGGCCCCTGCAGCAGCCTGGATATTCCTCTGTCTCCTGGTGGAGGCTGAGACATTGCTCTCTGCCCCTGGGAGCTGCCTGCTGCTGGGCCAGGCTCTGCCATCGAAGCCTGGGCAAGGACAATGTTCCCCTGCCCTGGCAGCAGGGAGCTTCAGCCCCCACTTCACAATCACAGGGCCTGGGCTGGGAGACCCTACCCTTCCAGCACCAGCTCTGCAGGTGCGGGGCCAGGTGGGGAGATCCTCATCTTCCAACCCAAAACCCATGATTGTGGGACCCAGGTGGGGAGATCCTTCTCTCCCTGTTCCAGCTCTGCAATCATGGGGTTAGCACTGGGAAATCCTCATCTCCCAGCCTGAGTCCTGCAGTTGCTAGGCTGGGTTGGGAGATCCTTATAAAATTCTTATAAGCATCTCCCAGTGCCAGTCTCATGATCACGGACCTGGTTTTGGGTGCTCCCTGCTGCCAAGGCAGGGGGACATTGTCCCCACACCGACTCCAGTGGTGGAGCCCTCCCTGACAGCAGGTAGTTCTCAGAGGCAGGAAGCAATCTCCCACCCCCTGCTGCCCAGGAGCACATTTGCTTCCTGTCCAGTGTCTATGTGTGCACTACTGCTCAGTACCAACTTGCAAGTAAATCTGCTACTTGAATTTTCAGGTAGCAAATTTACTCACAATTAGAGCCAATTACTGTGCAGTAAGCATCTTCATATGGAGATGCAGACAGTTACTGCACAGTAATTCGTAAAGTGTCTTGTGTTGACATACACAGGTAGGGCTACTTGAATTAGGACTATCTGCACTACTCAGTTTTTTGGTGCAGAACATGGTGGGGGACATGCTAAACAGCAGTTAGTTTAGCAGAAATGGTTTCAGAATTGCTGGGTTCCACATAGAGTTACTGTAAAAAGAGCACCTGGAGGAGATGGAGATGGAAAAGTCTGGCAGATCCCAATGCACAACTTATAAGGAAGGTGGTAGGAACAACTTTTGAAACAGAACTTTCCAGACTCAAGGAGACAATTAAGATTTAGTCTGCTTTTAAGGTGGACCAAATTTTGCCCCTTGTGTTAAAGGTTTTTTTTAAACCTGTATTTAAAATATTGATAAAGGAAGTAAAATATCAACCACCAAAACACAAAAGAAAAAGCATATAAGGTACAATTTTGTTCAGATTAGAGAAATTTTTCTAATGTGATTCTATAAGCATAATTTTTCTTTCCCTTTAACATCTTTTCCTCTACTTTTTTCAGCTCTCCCTCAGCAGTCCTGTACTATCTTTTCCTACAAGGTTGACCAAGTATATAAAACATATATTCATCCATTTCATTAAATTTAGGAAAGTCATCTATTTTAAATTATCTTTCTGTAATTGATCTTGTCCAAAAGATTTTGCCTGAGAACTTCAGACTCTCATACATTAGTTAGTGTCTCAAAGCCACATTGCAAAAGCCTGAGGCCATTGGCAACACGACTTCAAAAATAAATTTGTTTCATATGAGCAATAGAAAATTAGAAACCTTGAACTCTTCTCTAATGAGAATACAGACTTCTTCACCAAGTGTTGTACAGGCACCAGTTGATGCACAGTGGCTTGCCTTCTTATGACTTAAGTACCATTTGCACATCAAGTCCATTTTTGGTTAAGGGGGTCTAGTATAGTATAGACTTCCCAAGGAGGTCCAGAGTCTGACCATCTTTAGACATCTCTTCAAAACTTTCTTCTCTGAAATTTTTTCCAGCAATGACACCCAACAAAGACACTTTCCTACTACACAACCAACCCCTAGGCGCTGCCTCTTTCCTTTCTCCCACAGGAGCAAAAATGAACAAATTTGTTTCTTTAAAAAAAAAAAAAAAAGGTCTAAATCATAAACTCTACTTGAAGTACAGCTTTTATTTCAGAGGGAGAAATGTCAGTGACTCTGAGTAGTACATTAGGGACCTTATGCTTGCTAACGATCTCACATGGTAGGTACTCCATTACTGTTGTGATGGGTGACAGCATAAAATTTTAAGATAGCTACAGAGATACTGGAATGAAAATGATAATCAAGTCTAATGTTATTTTCACAAATTTATTGAAGGATTGAAAAAGTATATATTTTATATAATTCTTACGATAAAAACATCAACCAAACTACAGTTATGTGTAGAGGTCTATCTAAATCATGTGGGGACTTACCATGTTTTGTGGGTTGATCACAGCGTAAAGTTCTAATTCTGTGGTCATTTCATGGCAGCCCCATCCCTTGGTGCTGACTGGCAGAGCAGCCCCAGGAGGGAGGAGGGACAAGGGGGCAGCAGCTATCTTGATTGCTAGCTTCCCCTTTGTGAGGCCCCACCCCTTGGCACTGATTGGTGGAGAGGCCCAGGCAGGGGGAAAAGGAACAAGGGGGCAGCAGCAATCTTATCTGCTGCCCTTTGTGCCACCCTACTACCCAGCACCTTTCCCTTAAAGCAGCGAGGACTGCTGGCTCCCACTGTGGAGCCAGCAATTTATTTTTACTAATTTTTTTTATTGCTGATTTTGTGGATTTTGTGGACAGTCCTGAATTTCACAGTTTCCACAAAATTCGCACACCCACAAAGTAGGTAGTCCCTAATTACATGAAGTTAAATTCTGCCATCCAATATACACATTTAGCTTCTTCCAATTTTAAATGGGAATAGAATGGAAGTACATCAGGGTATAATTGTGTCCACTTGAATTATGGATTCAAGCATTTGAAATGAATAGAAGTATGTAAGAAAACAAATACATAAGATATAGTCAATTTGAGTTAGATATGAAACAGTATGTTTGGTTACTGGGCCAAAAGATTGCAAAGACCAAACCTCAAAACTAACCTTAAGATGAATTTTGCTTTGCTTTGCATAGATGGAATTGTACTGAGCTGCCAGAACACCTAGATGAATCTCGCGTCAAGCTAGAGGTTTAGTTTAGTACCAGGAAACATCCAAAATTTCATGTGTTTAATTGAACTATCCCAACATCCTGGCTGTAACACCAAATTTAAAATCCCAAGATGAAAAGCTCTTGTGTAAGCTAACTTTTCACCCCCCATGCAAACGATCTCATTTAGACTGGTTCAGCATTTCTGCTTACAAGTGAAAAAATGTACCTTAATATTGTTGAATTTTAAAAATAGAAAGATTTGCTCCTTGAAATGGGTGAGAGCTGTGGCTGTTTAGGCCAGTTATTTCTTGTTTGCACTATTTCTCCAATCTCAGGTTAGGCAGGCACCTGCAGTTTGTTTTTACAACTTGTCCAGCTCTAATCTCCTGCCTTAGAACCTATTTTAAATGAATGTAGGGAAATTCATTTACACCAAGACAGGATCCATTTCTGTTCTGAGATACCCCTGTGTATCTTCCACTGAAGTTAATAGAGACCATATGTGAATCTCTGAGATGGTGCCCAAAAAGAAATGTTGAAGTATGAAACAACTCTGAGCATTTAATAAAGCAGAATATACTCACTGGAGGCCCAAGAAGTCTTTCAATTCCAGTAAAGTTAAAAATTCCATCTGTATTGTTCAGTAGTAGCTAAAAATGTGGATAAGGAACAGGTTATGTGAAATATTAAATTGGTTCTCTGGAAGAGACATGAATTCTAGATATACACAGGCAAGCTCAAAACATCCTATTATAACTGTATGGACTGAAAATACAGAACAGCCTATTAGAAACTCTCCTTGGGTTTTTATTTTTCTATTGTGTGCCTGGAATGATATTACTTGGCACTTTTACTAGGCTTTATGTGAAATGACCTTAGAGTGCTTTACAAACTTTAATGAGCTGAGTCTCATAATTCCTTCCTTGAGGTATGAATCTTAGTTTTGCAGATGAGGAAACTAATATAAACAGGGTGTGACCTGAGATCATTTTTCCTTAGTAGAATGAAGATCAAAATAAATGATTTAGATGCCAGTGCTTCAAAAGGATTCTGTGAGCATGCCAGCATCCGACTTGCACGCATCTCATTGTAGAACCAAGGTCATGATGCCATACTGTTCATATTTCATTTTGGTTTTTAATCACTGTTGTTTTCTGCTTTAAATAGTTTTCCCCATATTATATAACAGGGGTGGCCAACTTGCAGCACCCATAGCCTTTCTATGTGGCATGCAGCAGACTTGGGAGGGGACAGGCATTATAGCAGCAGATAGGGCAGGAACTAGAAAGCAGAGCATCAGATATAATAGAGGGAGCGCAGGGCTAGGAACAGAACAGAGGGCAGCAGATTAGGCAGGAAAATGTGCAGAGATTATCTGTTGCATGTCTGCCAAAAAAGCTAACCCCCACTATCTTAAAACACAGCTATAGAATGATAGAATTGAAAGACTGGAAGGGACCTGCAAGATCATCAAGTCCAGTCCCCTGCCATGGGTAAGAAGTTATTGGGGTCAAATGAGCTCAACAAGGTGCTTATCCAGCCTCATCTTAAGCACCTCCAAGGATGGCGACTGCACCACCTCGGCTGGGAGTGTGTTCCAGATTCTGGTAACCCTTACAGAAAAAAAGATTTTCTTATGTCCAGCCTAAGTTTTCCCTCTATTAGCTTGTGCCCATTGGTCCTCATCCTCCCTTGAGGAGCCTTCCTGAAAAGTTGCTCCCCTTGATCTTGATGCTCACCCCTAATATACTTGTAGGAGGCTACCAAGTCACCTCTGAGTCTTCTCTTATTCAGACTGAACAGACACATTTCCCAAAGTTTCTCTTCATAGGGCTTATCCTCCAGGCCCCTATTTTGCCATACTGTATGGCAAAATGGTGAGAGTTTGGCTTTCATTAACTATATGCATACATCTTCTAAATCACTCATCCTTCTTCCGTGTTCATCAACTGGTTAGTTTCTTTTACTTCCATACTGATAGTCTCACTTGTTGCACAACAATTTAGTTCCTGCTGATCTCAGCACTGCTTGCATCGGCACTCTTACAGGCTTAAATTTGTCTGTTTTATTGGGCAAGTCATTCTGCCCATGCCAGTATCGAATTGTGCGTGTGTGTGTGTGTTGTACTCCTACTAAATCCAGTCTCCTATTGGGTGGGTGCAAGATAAGCCCTTATCCTCACAGTGCATTTGGTACTGAAGTGTGCTGCCATCAGAATATTGGGGAAAATGTGAGCCCCATTAACGCAATGGGGCTCACAATCATAAGGTACAATGTATCTAGCACCATACCAATAAAACATGGAACCATCCTCCTTTGCCACCGTGGCTTGCAAATATACAAGTGTTTACAAAATGGATATTTCCAGGAGGGAACAACAACAGAAAGCCTTCCTTGTAGTAGGACACCTTTGATCATCTCTCTCAACTCAGCCTGATGCATAAAATGAAGAAGGCACATTTCCAGTTAATTCCATTCCAAGTATTCTGAATCAAAGAAGGTTCTTATTTTTTTCCTGGATGTCCTTCCTTCATTTGCCACAATTTTTTGGAACTTAAATGTCAAAAATTAAAAGCTGAAATCCAGGGGTGTAACTAACAAGTTCTGTGTCCTGGGCAAAACTCTACCAAAGAGCAGAGTGGGCTGCCAGTCTTACCTACTTCAGAGAAGACTCCAGCTTTTCCTGCTAGTTTAATGTTTGCGTTCCCCTCCCCCACCCCAGCTGTTGCTGCTGCTGAAGCAGCAGCTGCTACTGGTGCAACACCGGGCTGCCACTGCAATGACAGCTCCCCAGGGAGCCACCATTCTGGCATTCCCTTTAAGTTAGCTAAAGCTAATGCCCTACTTTAGCCACTTCTAGTTATGCTAATACTGAAATCTGCGTGGAGATATATAGACCCACGTTTAGGTCCCTAGGGCAGTACTCGTCCCCTGAAACAGAAGCAGGGGCAGATCATTTGTACATTTTCTGCAGCATGAATCTTGGAGGAGTGGGCTCATACTGCTTCCACACTCTAGGTTCTGTATGACTGTAATAAAAGCATTTAGCTGTTGCAATGCTCTGCTCTATCTGTAGCTGATGGCAGAATTCCAGAGCTCTGCATTTGTACATTCCTTTGAATATGGATTTACTCTGCATTTTACCATTCATTTTGGACCCAACCCAAATCAAAGGAGACACTCCTATTGCCCTCAATAAACTTTTGACCAGAAATTGTATATTTTGACCATCCATTGTATACTGTGTAAATAATCTTAAACTTCAAATACAAACCAAAGCTGTGGGTTAGGAAAGCACCATTTTAAGCAGTGCTAAAATATATAAAAATGACAGCGGGCTCCTGGCCCTTCACTCTGTCCAAGAATAGTTATTTGCCTTAATTTTTGTTTCTGGGGGCTTTACCAGTAATGATATAGCAACATAACTGCTTGGAATTTCATGCAGCTTTATGAGAGACAAAATGCTAGACAGAAAAAAACCTGGCCAAAACATGGCAATATATCTATATTTTACATTCTTTTCACTGAGGGGTAGCATCTGAAAGACTAGGCTATTGCCTACACAGGCTCTCTGAATCAGTTTAGTATCTAAAACGCTATCCTACCCTGCCTCCTGCCATTATTTTTATTGATATACTGAAGAAGAAACAGTACTATTAGCATAGCTAGCTAAATGGATTTCTGCACACTATGCATAGACTTTTCAGCTTCCCACCCAAAAGCCATTAAATACTGAAGGCAGAATTGCAGAAAGCAAACAAATGATACAAAATTACCTACATTTACTTCATATGTCAGAAATCAGAATATTTCCAGACCTTCCTATCATATCTTGTATATTAAAAATGGGAATTTAGTGAAAGCAAATGAAATTATATTAGTTGCTTTCCCTTATTTCTATTCAGTTTTCTCTTCAAGGAAAAACAAAAAGATTTCTGTACAGCACCTACTTATAGCTGTTTAGTGAAAAAGCAAGATGTGCAAACAACCCAGCAAAGACAAATATGATTTACTGACTCTTCAAAATGACCTAAAGATAAAACCCCTTAGAGCAGAACAGCCAAAGGTACTTCATATTTGCACATTTTGACAATGAACTAAGAGAAGTTTCTTTTGCATGAAACAGAGCAGGGAAGACTGTGGCTTGGTAACTTAGAGAAATAGAAAAAGAAAGGAGTGTGTGTGTGGGCGGGTGTGGTGTTTGTGGAGGTATGTAGGGTTTGTGAGCATGTATGGGGGGTATAGGGGGTATGGGTGTGGGGTTTGTGAGGGGCATAGGGTTTGTGGGTGTGTGTGCAGGTGGGGATTGTGGGGGATCTGCGGGGGGAGGGAGTGTGTGTGGATGAGTGGGGGGATTTGTGTGGCTGTGGGGTTTGTGGAGGGTTGTACAGCCCGCCATCACACAGCCCTCCCCTACCCCATGGCACACAGTCCCTACCGCTGGTACAGCAGCAGCAGCAGAAGCTGGAGGGGCCTTAGGGTGCTCATGGCCTGTAACTGGCTGAGCTTCCCAGTGGTGTGTGGCTCCAAGTGAGTCCCGGGGGCTGCACGTGGTGGCACGGAGCCAGCCCAGCCCTCTGGCACATGCCTTCAACCTAAACCAAGCTTGCTCTGTGTCACCATCTGCAGCCCCTGGAACTTAGCCAGAGCCACATGCTGCCAGGGGCGCTCTGACTACTGTGCACTATGAGTGCCACAAGGACCTGCTGCCTGCTGCTGTTTTTTGGAGGGGCCCCGCAGGCTAGATAGAATGGTTTGGAGGGCCAGATCTGGCCCAAAGATTGTATTTTGCCTGTCCCTGGCCTAACTCCTACAATTAAAATTGTTTGGCTCTGAGGCTCTGCCATCCTGGGATGACAAGCCTTTTCAGGCTGAAGATATCTATCCAACATCCTATCCTAAGAAGAATGCCAACTGTGATAGGCTGTCATGAGTGAATGAATTGTCTGTGGCCATACACAGCTCCTTCAGTTCCCAATACAAATGATCATAGATTTCTATGATTTCACAGAATCATAGATTTTCTGGTCATATCTTAAATGAATCAACTGGGAGAGATGCTAGACAAGCTTTTGAGGACCTGAGAAGCTTGCTTTTCTTTTCACTAGCACAGCGACAGGAACATTCCAATCCCAGTTCCAAATATCATATCAAATTGAATGCACAGGGGTTTTTTAATTTAGATTGAAGTTTGATGTATCCAAACCTTCAAGCTCCTTTGTTTGTATTCATACTATTCATAAACAGAAAGGCTAACATACAAAATAAAACCCTACAGCAAGTGCATGTGTTGCTAAAAGATGTGCAGTTCTTTGTATCATCTTCTAGCAGCATGCACTTTGATGCAGGCAGATGCTGCCTTGGTAATAGGGCTAGTCTTCTGGTTTGTATGACAGACTGCACACTGAAGTCCAGTCAAAGCTGCAATGTTCTTCTGTGTACTGCCAGGTCACAGGTTACCCAGTTCATCAAACTTCTTCTGTTGCTTCTTTTTCTTAGTTCTTCCTCAACTTTGATGGCTCAAGCAGAATCAAATCAATCAACAGTCCCCTCCACTTCCCGCCCCCTCCCCAACATTGTTAAAGTCTATGCTCATTTCTGTATTTTTCATTCTTTAAAAGACCATTTTTGTCCTGATTATACATATAACTATAGCTATATGGTGCATAGATTTTTATCTTTTTGGGGCAGGCAGATAGCACCAGAACAGGCACCTTAACTGCTGTCGGACCAAATGCCTTTTATGACCTTCCCACTTCATACTTACCTCTGGAATTGCTACGATTGGTCCTGGCGGTCCTGGTAAACCTGGCGGTCCCCCAATACTGGCACCATCCTGTCCTCGCTCACCCTATATCCACCGGGTTATAGACGGAAAGACCATTTGTTAAACACAAATAGATAGCTAGTAACATAGGCAGACAAGGTTCTTTGGGTAAATCTGATATCTTTTATTAGACCAACTCAAATAGTTGGAAAAATTCTTCTTTTCTTCTTGCAAAGAAGATTTTTTCCAACTATTTGAGTTGGTCTAATAAAAGATATTGGATTTACCCAAAGAATCCTGTCTGCCTATGTTCTTGGACCAACAACCTACACCCCTGCACAACTGCAACCTACACCCCAGTAACACGAAACTCCATCCCATCTTACCTTGGGTCCTGTGTCTCCTTTCTCCCCTTTTGGACCCTGCACACAATAAAAAAGTAGTTTTTAAGTAAGTAAAGTAAATTTAAAGCTTTTAAGTAAGTAAAATAATTAAGTAACCATTGAAAAAGAAAACAGAAAATACCCTTGCTTGCCTCCAAATGCACAAAGAACAATGTTCATGAGCCCACAGAAATGAATGGAAGATTCTGACAACTTAAGTGGGTTTGGATCAGGCTCTAAATGGATATATTTTTTAAAAGTTTGCAATTGTTTTTATTTATTTTGTTTGCATATTGACCAGTACACATTTGGCATTGTTATAATGTGACAAAGGACTAACAGTGGTGCTCAACCTTTTTAGGCTGGAGGGCCAGATGGGCAGTTGCTCTGTAGGCTGGATGTGGCCAGTAGACCCAGCAAATTTCCCAACCTGTGGGCCAGATTCCAAGGCTCCACAGGCCATATATGGCCCACGGGCCAGAGATTGAGCATCCTTGGGCTAAAAGAACAATTGGCAACTGATCCGCAACAATTCACTTAATCCTCTGGGGTAATTAAGTAAAAAATCCACATAAGCCTCTAAATATCTGTCGGCTCCTATTTTTTTTCTCCAATTCTAATTAAAAATGGCAATTTATTTCAAAATGTGTACAAACCAAAAGAGCATTCACAGGCAGAGAGCTCCTGTGCCAAGTTTTAATCTGGAGGAGATTAATTATTCATTTACATTTGATGTTCTTAAAAATAATGGTGCTAACAGGTTTCTGTAGAAGTTGGCACTTACCAGGAGGTTTGAGTCTGAGTGTTAAATATTTCATTTACATCAGGAAATCCCAAATTTCTTTGTAGAGTGAACTGTAGATTCAGAATTCCAAATTAAGTTGTGGAGAATTCTCTTCTTATTGCTTATTGCAGTGGGGGCCAATGGTTCTGGTAGGTGTGCCACATATAAGCCATGCACCTGCCCCAAGTGCCACTCTGATTCCCTTCCTCTGCCCCGTCTGCTGCTCTGTTATCTGCTCTCTGCCCTGTGTTCCCTTTCCAGTCTGCTGCTCTGATTTCTGCTTCCTGCCCTGCCTGCTGCTGTGTTGCCTGTCCCCTCCCCAGTCTGCCACATGTCACACACACAGGATACCTGTGTCACTTGTTGCACACATGCTGCAGATTGGCCACCCCTGGCTTACTGAATACTATCACTGTGGCAACTGCCATTTACATGGCAAAGCAATATCAGGGAAGTGCTCAGCTTCTCTTCTGGGATATAGTAATTGGCAAAATGAATTAAAGCTAGTGCAATGTGACCAGACACTTTCCCCTAAACCAATGGTAAGTGCTCTGGGGCTCACTGGCGGCCTCTGGACCAAAGACTGGGCATTTCATTGCACACAGAACAAGTACTGTAGCACCACTCACTTCATTTCCAGGGCGTCCAGAAACACCAGGAAATCCAGGTTTTCCACTTGCACCTTGTATTCCCTGTCAAAGCAGAATCACATTTTTCATTATTCACCATATATTGCATTAAATTTAGGTTAATGCAGCAGATATATTATCCTATCCGATTTTTTGAAAGTTGATCAGTTACTCCATGGGAAAGTTTTAAAAATCACAGTTACCAAACATAACATGGTTTACTCACAGAAAAATGGGTTTTAAAAGATCTACTAATTACTAGCGATGAAAACAACAGATATACAAAGACTGAACTTATGTTTGGCTGCAGTGTTTTGAAGGGACACAAAACAACTGCAGTGCAAGTCCTCCAGCAAGATGTACTGCTCCAAGTGGCTGTGTTGATTCAACTTAGTTTTGTTTCTAGAAGGCATTTTTGAACATTTACAATAAAATGCTCCAGCTTTCTAAAAGAGAAACAGCAAAACACTGTCCCTGGGTGCAGCTGTTATCCTGGATTCTTTAAGCTACATAGGAATTTATGAGTGATAGTTTACAAGATTTAAAATCCTGACTTCTCTTTTAAAGCAGCAATAATATGAATAGAATTGATGTTTCTGCTTCATTAGGAAAGGATTCTCTACCTTTGTGTCATCTCAGGTTTTCTCTGCCATCTGCAGAGTATGTTATAGAAGAACAAATTAGAACTTTTATAACGGAGAGTAAAAATTGTAAAGCACCTAAATCTTACCTTCAAAAGTCAATAGGATGCAGACTCCTTGGAGCCAGCTGATGTTTGACCTATGGTGTGGTGGTTCTAGTGCTGGGCTGGGAAATTAGAAACACCCTCTACATGATGGGGAAAACCTGGAACCAAGGTCCTCTGGCTTTGCAGGCAGGAAACCAAACCACTGAGCATTTTAGGGGACAAAGGGCTCCTTCTCTTCCCTGAAGACCTCTTCTGATTTTGAATAGGCAGTTTGTTATGCATATGAATTCACCATGGTTTAAGCTGCTCTAGGAGGACCAGGTACCTTCAACAATTGTTTTATTACTGAAGTAAAAACAAACTGTTTTTGGTACCTTGGTTTTTATTGCCAGTACACATGCCCAGTCTGAGCACATAGATGACTATTAGGGCTGTTCAAAGCTTCGGGTGCTGATTCGATTCAAAGGAGATTCGGCCTGATTCAGTGGCTGAATCTCCAAATCTGAATCGAATCAGAGGACTAATAAAAAGGTCTGAATTGATTTGAAGCTCTCCAAATTGATTTGAAAAAGATTCGAAGAGCTTCGATGATTTGGGTAGACCCTGCTGCCTGCAGCAGGGAGCTAGAGCCGGACTCGGAGCTGGTAAGTAGGAGGTGGGGACCATGGGGGGGACCC
>NW_017729006.1:43897285-43902566 GCF_001723915.1 Gavialis gangeticus | reverse complement strand
CCTGACCCCGCCTGCTCCCCCAGCCCCACCATGGCTGCCCTGCCCACCCTGCCTGCCCCAGCTCCCAGTGCTTTAAATAAAAACCCCCACTCACTGCATCATGCCCGGCAAGGGGCGTGATTTCCGCTGCCCCCCACCGCCCTGTACTGCATGGGGGGCTCTGCATGAGCCCTCCAACTCCACCACTCTCTCAGCCCCATCCTGCAGCTGCCCCACCTGGCTCAGCTCTGGCTTTTTAAGAAAAGAAAAAAAACAAAACCCCCAAACTCACTGGCTCCTGCAGCAGCCTTGGGGCTTGGGGGGGGAACAACTCATGGAAGAGCCCTATCATATGGTATGGGGCAGCAGGGGCAGGGGGATTGCTCCCCACTGGGCAGGAACTGGTGAGTCGGGGGGGGTTGTTCTTTTTCTTAAAGGGCTGGAGCTGGGCCAAGTGGGGCAACGGTCAGGGGGCTCATGCAGAGTCCCCCACATGGCACAGGGTAGTGGAGGGCAGCAGGGATCACCTCCTCCCGCCCCTGCCTGGTAGCACCCAATGAGTCAGGGTATTTTTTTTTTCAAACTGCCAGGAGCTGGGGCAGGCAGGGCAGCCATTGCCAGGGCTGGAAGAGCGGGTGGGGGGTGATCCTGTGTGATTCAGAGATTTGGCTGATTCACCAGTAGCCAAATCTCCAAATCAGATTCAGCCAAATTGATTTGGGACAGTGATTCAAATCACCGAATTGAATCACTGTCCCCCGAATCAGCCTAATCCGAATCTGAAGTGAATACTAGCCGCTTCACAGAGGCCTAACGACTATGTATGCAAACAGGCTTATGCATCCAGGAATAGAATTTCTATCTATCTGAGGCACAGGTGTCTTTTCGGCACTTACACAACCAGAAATGCCATGCGGACACCTAAATCTGGACACCTAGATGACTAGAAAGGGAACAGAATACCATTCTTAGGCAAATATTTTATCCATTGTCTTTAAGTAACCACACCAGGTAAATTTCTCTATAATGGCATCTACAGATGTGATAAAGCTTTAGCAAGCTACGAGTGATCAAGAACCTGAAGCCCAATTCATATGTTTTCCTTCCATTTGTGACTGAAATACATTTCATATCTAGACATCCCAAAGAGCTCTACATGGACAAACTATGCAGAGATATTGGTGGAGGTAATCTAAACATAACCCTCCTGAACCAGGATGCAAGGCTACCACATGGCTCCTTCTGGGTTAGTAGACCTGTGCTACCCTTCCATCTTATTTGTGGACAGTAGTTTATGTCTCTGCCCCTCTGTAATAACAGATCTCAAGGACCTCTCCTGATCTCCCTTCCATCTGCATTAGCTTATGAAAGTTGCTCAGGTCTCCTTTCACAGCTTGCAGGATACATGCAGGATTTTATTTAGTAGGGCCAGATATTATTCCACCTTGTAAGTGAAACTATGATTCTATTCCATTCTGCCTGAGTCCCTGAAAAAAAAGCTAATGCAAAAGATGAGGGGGTCCTTTCCCTTCTTGCTGCTTTTTTATAACTCAGTCTTAAGGGTTAGAAGATGGTGTGTTACAGAAGTAGGTGCATTATTGGTAGGGTTGACCCTAGAGGGGTGCGTGGCCCAGGGCAAATCAGCCTGTGCGGGGCCCCCTTAGCACTGCGTGGGGCCCGTGGCACCCCTGCAAAGGCAGGGCACAGGTGGGGGCCTCCCCCACACCCTAGGCACGGGAGGACTCTCCACGCGTCTTCTGTGGTGTGGGGAGAGCCCCCAGCACCAGGCAGGCCCCATGGGAGGGGTCATGCCTGCTCCAAATCAGCCTATGCAGGGCCCCCTTGACACTGCGTGGGGCCTGTGTGACCCTTGCAAAGGCAGGACATGGGCTGGGGTCTCCCCCACGCCCAGGGGGGCTGATCTCCACGCTTCTTCTGCAGCATGGGATGGAGCTTTCACCACCAGGTTGGCCCCTGTGGGAGGGACTGCGGCCGCTCCACCCAGCTCTGTGGGGTCCCCCATAGTGCGGGGCCCAAGGCAGTTAACCTGATTTGCCATACCCTAGAAAAAGCCCTGAATACTGGATTTCTGGAAGAGAAACTGGCACTGGGTGTTCAAGGTACTATGCAGATATATGGTGCTGCTTTATCAGTGACTCTTACCCTGTGACCAGCTCCAAAGCTAGTATAGCAGAGAGCTTTGGGAGACCCCCACAACCAGGTGACTTTCATTCAAACACAGATCAAACATGCCTTCTGCACATTACTGCACTTGCTGCAAATTCACTTTGATGGTGCTAATGCTAAACAATTTCACTTTCCTACTAGTTTAAGTAGGAAAGAAAGACCTGGCTTTAGCAAAAATCATTAAAATTAATGTCAAATATTACAGTGAGGTCACTTTTCCTTTTTAACACTCTTCATATTCACCACCAATAAATCTTAACATGCTACACATCATTTCTCTTTTGAAGCTATCACTGTTCAGTAAACACTGGCCAAGCCTTTATCATTCTGCTTGATTGCAGAGCACTTGAACAGCACCTTGTGCATCTGCACTGAAACCCTGGGCACCTGCTCTTGAGCTGGCCCACCTGCCCTGTCCCACTCATATACACCCAACCTGAAACTACAGTAGCGAAGCGGGACATGCTGAGGAAGGCCACCAGCACTGCCAAGGACAGTCTTGACACCTCCAGTGAGTTCTTATAAACAGAGGAGCAAGCCCTCTTCTGATTTTGAACAGTTAGCGACTGTTCAAAAATCAGAAGAGGGTTTGCTCCTGAATTCACCATGGTTTAGCTCTAGGAGGGCCAGGTATCTTCAATTATTATTTTTTATTTTTATTATTGAACTACAAACAAACTATGGTACCTTGCTTTTTTAAACAGTGTTGTTATTACCTATTTATGAGAGATAGAGAGAGAGGGATAGATAAATAGATATAAACTTTAGAAATGTGCTTTTATAATGTGTTTACCACAACAGCATACGCTGTAGAATGGTGGTGCTCAACTTCTGGCCTGTGGGCCAAATACAGCACATGAGGCTTCCCACAGGTGCAGATCTAGTGTGTGGGCCTGGGCCGATGCACTAGATTGAACCTGTGGACTGACCCTGTGAGCTGACCCCATTCTGGATCTGGCCAATAGACCAACCTCACATGTGGGACGTAGCCTACAGACCAGTCCTGTGCCCTTCATCCAGCCCATTTGGCTAGAAGGTTGAGTCCTACCATCAAAGGATATGAATTAGCAAAATTAGGACAAGAAAGCAGAACATTTTCTTTATGCAACTTATGCAAAAAAAAAAAAAAAATCAGCACCCGGAAGACATAAGAACAGCTCAAAGCAACTTTCCTTTGCATCAATGTATTATCTTTAATTATCATGTAGACAGGTGTCTTGGTTAAATGATGGAACTCAAAATATGTAGAGCAGATGGAATTTATAACAAGCAGCAGCCCACTGCATTATGTTTTTAAATTAAACAAGCATATGCTGTGATAAAATTCTTATAAATGTTCAGCAAACAGAGGGCTAGATTCACTGTTGCTGTAATGTAGTTTACATCACTATAACCCTTTTGATTATACTGGACTTACACCAATGCACAATTGAAAGAAACTGGTGGTGAATTAGGCCCAGAATATTTTTAAAAAGAAGTATCAATCAACAAATCACAGTTTGCTTACATCTATGATTCAACTCGGTGGCAGCATCTACATGAGGCATTGCATGCGCAGTAGGTTTATGTGGCACAAAGCATGATGCGATGCTACTGTGCAGTAGTAATGAGCTACTGCACAGTCAGCACCACCAAGAAACCATTCAGGAATGCTATTGTGTAGAAATGCCAGTTACTGTGCATTCATCTGGTACTTATGTTTGCAAGTACAGGTTTCCCTCGCTTTATGCAGGTTCTGTATGTGCAAATTCACTCTTATGCGATGACCCTTTTTGTACAAAAATGTGTTATATGCGAATTTGAGTTTTGCGCTGTTTTCCAGGAACACATGTATAGCATAAGGTGAGGGAAAACTGTACTAAATGACTAAGCAGTAACAACTGTGCAGTCAGCATCTCATGTAGACACAGCCAGTTTTGCAGATGGCTCCCCTCTCTTTGATCTTGGAATTCTCTAAATGAAAGAAAAGTTTCCACCAGTGTTTTCAAGCAGAAAGAGCATGCAATAAACTATGTAGAGAAAATAACAAAATTATGATTCAAGTCAGATGAATTTCCTACCTTTAAACCTGTCAGGCCTGGTGGACCAGCATCACCTTTTTCTCCCTGAAACACAGATATACAGCCAAGATTATGGGAAGTAGAAAACCTCAGAATGGTTACAGGAATTCAGGCAAGTAGATCCCTTTGTTTGGAAAGAAAGGATTAAATCAGCACAAATTTGCTCCAGTTTTAGGTTTGTACAAGTCCCATGATCTGTAATAATGATTAAGTTTATTGAAAATCTTTTCAACTTCTTTTTCTCAGGATTATTCTGTTCACATATATATGAGACTTATAGATGTTACTGCTTTTGGTGGAAAAATCATTTTTCATTACACAGGCTTTGCCCACTTACAACACTTGTGGCAAAAGCAGGCAGCCATTTACATCAGACAAACAGGCTGGATATATGACATCCCTTTAGATCTCAACCAAAGTCAGATCAAGTTTTTATTGCTATTGGTATCATGCAGTGACAATGGTTGAGCACCATGGTTGAGCTGTTGGTGACTCACCTGAGCTACCCACTGCCTTATGGCTGGCAAAAGGATGGTATGCAGACATTCAGGGGCAGCCAGACAATATTCTACCACATAAGGGACCCTCACATAAGTACCATCCAGTTCCCCATTGGGCAGCAGCAGTGCAGCTGGCTAACAGAAACACTAGCAGAGTTAGTCAAAGAAAAAGTGGAGGACAGGTCCAACCTGGCAAATAGCTTAACTTCTGTGGAACCATTATTGCTACTGAGAGAAAACACTGCAACAGTAGTAACAATAGGAATAGGTGATAGGCACTAGGTTAGATCATCTCCTCAATATGACCAAGAAGATAACACTCTTGGGGCTTATTTGGGGCACACCATATGATGCCACAAAGTCAAACGCATGCCTGATAATCCTGAGCATAATACAAGGGGACGGTGGCTAAGGAAAACAATAAATATCACAGCATGGAATGTAAGAATGTACAAATGTGAAGGAGATCAGCAGAATAATTATGTGGGACTCCAGACAATCAGACTTTAACAAACTCAGGGAACTGGTAGGCAGAATCCCCTGGAAGGCAAGTCT
>NW_017729006.1:43895899-43897003 GCF_001723915.1 Gavialis gangeticus | reverse complement strand
GGGGGGAGGGGGTGGGGGGGGGGGGGGGGGGGGAAGAGTCCATGAGAGTGAACTTAGGTTCACAGAAGCATGTGCTCCATATATGTATCTTAGTTAGTCTACAAAGGTGCATATCTGCCATGCCTTTTGTGCCTTGAGGAAGCCATTGGAAAGGCACAAAATCAGGCTATCCTAAAGGGAAAAAAGGTAGAAGTCTTGCTTGCATGTGTCTTTATAGCGAAGTTTGGGGTGTCCTGTTGTTCTTGTTCCCTCCAATAATTCCCCATACAGCATGTCCTTGGGTATATGTCCATCTTCCAATCTACTCAGACGGCCTAGCCTTTTTTAAGGAGTTTACCCCTTCTGGGTACACTTCTGGTGGAGTGGGGTGGGGCATGGGAGGAGGTGGAGGGGGGCAGAGGTCAGACATGAAGTGGGGGGGTAGCAGTGGTCAGATGTGGAGTGAAGGGGGGTGGCAGTGGCCAGATGTGGAGCGGGGGCTCCATCCCCACCCGTCCGCACATACCCCCTAGTCCCTTTTCAGGTACCCCTGGTTGACAACTCCTGGCCTAGCCAGTGCAGTCATCTCTGAGTAGAGGTGTCACACTTGGCAAATTTGCCCTCTGAAGAACCTCTGCATTGGTAACTTTATCTTGCCATTTGATGTTGAGTATGTGGCATAAACAGCTCAGGTGGAAGCTGTTTAACCTTTTCTCTTGATGGGCATAAGCTGTCCGTGTTTCCCCACCATATATGAGAGTGCTGAGCTCGCAAGTTTTGTACACTAGCATTTTGGTCTTGATGGTAAGCTTTGAGTTGTTCTATGCTCTTTTAGTTAGGCTGCTACCACCTTCAGCAGACTTTCTGATGTGAACATTAGCTCTTCATCCAGTGAAAGGTTGGTGGTCACTGTAGAACCTAGGTAGCTGAACTTTTGGACTACTTCTAGCTAGTTCTCATTAAGGGTGATTGACGGATCTTGTGGAACTGAACTCTTTGTCCTAGTACAACTTTTCCCTTTATGCTGATAGTGGGAGCAAATGCCTGACAAGCTCTTGAAAGGTGATCCATGAGTTCTTGTAGTAGGGCTTCATTGTGGACTATAAGGCAGCATCATCAGCAAAT
>NW_017729006.1:43892325-43895843 GCF_001723915.1 Gavialis gangeticus | reverse complement strand
ACTATAAGGCAGCATCATCAGCAAATAGAAGCTTCCTGATAAGCATCTTTCTAACTTTAATCTTGGCCTTGAGTGGTGACAGGTTGAAGAGTTTTCCATCTGAGCCTGTGTGAAGTTATGTTCTACCTTCTGTATCTTTAAATGCGCAGTTCAGGAGTACCAAGAAGAAGATTCCAAAGAGCGCAGGGGCAAGAGAACACATCCTTGCTTCACTCTGTTTTTCATTTCAAAGTTGTCCAAAGTGGACCCATCAAACTGAACAGTTGCTTTCAAGTTATTGTGAAGAAACATGTAAGACTTAACAGGATTGGTGGGCATCCTATCTTTTCTAGGACTGCAAATAGGCCTGCTCTGCTGACAGTGTCAAATACTTTGGTTATATCCACAAAGGCGATGCCCAATGGTTGGTTTTGCTCTCTGCACTTTCTTGAAGTTGACTCAGAAAAAATATCACGTCTATGGTTGATCTTTCAGCCCTAAATCTACACTGAGAATCAGGGTAGACATGACTCACCAGCTGCTGTAGGCACACCATAATGATCCTTGTGAAAGCTTTTCCTGCTATGCTTAGTGAGATACCTCTGTAGTTGTTGCAGTCACCCTTATATCTCCTTTATTTTTATACAAAGTGATGATGTTTGCATCATGCATGTCTTCTGGTACCTCACCCTCTTTCCTGCCTTTGAGTAACAGCTGATGAAGATATAGTAGTAGGCTTTCTTTCCTGCACTTGAGACTTTCCATTGGGATACCTTCTTCTCCAGGAGCCTTGCCACTTGATAATGAATCAGTGGCCTTGCTTAGCTCTTCTACAGTGGGCTCCATGTCTAACTCTAGCATGATCTGTAGAGTTGGTATTTGATTCAGTGATTTGCTGGTGATGTTCCTTTCTCGTGACTATAGGCTTGAGTAGTGTTCAACCCAACAAGACATCTGCTTGTTTCTATCTGTAATGGCTTCACTGCTGAGCCATTTGAGAGGGGCAACCTTGTTGACAGTAGGGCCTAGAGCTTTCTTCAGACTATCGTACATGACTTTTAGGGTTTCCTGTGTCTGAGGCTGCCTATATCTCATCGCAGAGCTTGGTCCCGTACTGATTTGCAGAGTGTCTGGTTACTCTCTGTACCTTGTTTTTTGCATGTTAAAGTCTTGTTTGGTGCTCACTGTTGGCTTCTTGTTCTGTTCCAGATAGGCTGTGTTCTGGATGTTGATGAGAGGTAATAGAGTTCTTCTGCATTTTCTTTAAACCAGTCCTTACTGATTGGTCTCTTTTCCCCAAATGTAGCTTTAGCTGTTGCATAGATTGCAGTTCTTAAACCTTCCCAAATTTCCTCTGACTTCTCTAGTAGTGACTTCCCAAACATGCTGAGTTCAAAAGCTTTCACAAACTCTTGGCACTTCCTCTGGTTCTTGGTGCTAGTAGTATTGATTGTGGGCTTGCTCCTAGGTTTTGCTCTATGTAGTTTCTTAGCTGTAATCTTCACTTTGCTAATGATCAGGGAGTGGGAAGCTTTCTTGTCTAAACAGGGAAATCATGGTCCTCTTTAGAAAGAAGAAAGAGGCTTATAAACAATGGAAGCTTGGGGCAGAACCCAAGGAGGACTATTCCATGATGGTCCGCATTTGCAGAGAACAGATTAGACAGGTTAAAGTGGCAACTGAACTTACATTAGCAATGGGAATCAAGGACAACAAGAAGAGGACTTCTTCTTTAGGTACATAGGGAACAGGAGGAAAACAAATAGGGCCATTGCTCAACAACTCAGGAGAGCTGGTGACCAGCACCCAGGAAAAAGCTGAACTTCTGAATGACTACTTTGCCTTGTCCTTTCACTGGACCAAGGGGAAAACCATGCCAGGTAGAGTAGAGGATGAGCACAGTAGGAATAACTGCCTTCCTACTATTGCCATAGAATTGGTGTATGACCAATTAATAAAATTAGATGTATACAAGTCAGCAGAACTGGATGATCTTCATCCGAGAGTGCTGAAGGAGCTGGCTGAAGTCATTGTGGAACCCCTGGCAAAACTCTTCCACAACTCGTGGTGCTCTGGAGAAGTCCTGATGACTGGAAGAGGGCCAATGTTTGCCCATCCACAAGGGCAGGAGGGAGGACCCGGGTAAGTATAGGCCAATCAGCCTAACTTCCATCCTAGGGAAAATCCTAGAAAAGTTCATCCAGGAGTCTATCTGTGATAAGCTTGCAGAAGGTAAGATTCTGAATGACAGCCAGCATGGCTTCATTGTGGGCAGGTCTTGCCTTACCAACCTCATCTCCTTCTATGACCAGGTAACTCACCACTTGGACACGAGACAGCAGGTTGACATTGTATACCTAGACTTCCAAAAGGTCTTTGATCTAGTTTCCCACAATGTCCTCATGAGAAAATTGGAGGATTGTGGGCTTAACTCTGAGACAATCAGCTGGGTGAGAAACTGGCTGCAAGATAGGACCCAGAAAGTTGTAGTGAATGGATGTGTGTCATCCTGGCAAGAAGTGGGCAGTGGTGTCCCGCAGAGGTCAGTGCTTGGTTCAGTACTTTTCAATGTCTTTATTAACAATTTGGATGCGGGAGCGGAGAGCTCACTGGCCAAGTTCACAGATGACACCAAGTTATGGGGAAGTGTGGTCACATTTGAAGATAGGCTACAGTTACAGGCGAACCTAGACAGGCTACCAAGTTGGGCGGATCGGAACCTGATGAAGTTCAACATTGAGAAATGTAAAGTGCTCTACCTTAGGATGAGCAACCCCCAACACACCTACAGGCTTGGCAGCACCAAACTGACTAGCACCATGAATGAAAGGGATCTGGGGATAATAACAGGCTACAGTATGCATATGAGCCAGCAGTGCGATAGTGGCTGTAGCCAGTAGGGCAAATAATACTATGGCATGCATCAATCGATGCTAAGGAGGTGATTCTTCCACTCTACTCAGCACTGGTGAGACAGCAGCTGGAGTACTGAGTCCAGTTCTGGGCACCACACTTTAACAAGGATGTGGACAAACTTGAGAGAGTCCAAAGAAGAGCCACCCATATGATCAAAATCTTAAAAGGTAAGCCATACAAGGAAAGGCTGAGGGATCTGGGACTCTTCAGCTTGAGGAAAAGGAGGCTGAGAGGAGACCTGGTAGCAGCTTACTGCTACAGTAGGGGAGTACATCAAGGGCTCAGTGAGCAACTGTTCACCAGGACACCCAAGGGGAAAACCAGAAGTAATGGCCACAAACTCCTGGAAGATCGATTCAGGCTCAACATTAGGAAAATGGACGCATGCCTCTGCCCCTCCCCCCCACCATTATACAATTTGCTAATACATTCAGTTTGTTAGTACAAAAAATAATGGTCTTAAACTGCAAGAAGGGAAATTTAGGTTTGATAAGAGGAAGAACTTTCTAAATATGAGGATGCTTAAGGATTGGAATTCATTACCTAGAGAAGTCATAAAACCCCTATCCTTGGTAGTTTTTAAGGTCAGGTTAGACAACCATTTATCTGAAATGATTTAGACC
>NW_017729006.1:43870231-43887325 GCF_001723915.1 Gavialis gangeticus | reverse complement strand
AGTTTTAAGGTCAGGTTAGACAACCATTTATCTGAAATGATTTAGACCAGTAATTCTCTGCCTTTGTAGACTTGAGGCATCCTTCAACAGACTTGAGGAACCCTTTGATAGACTCAGGCAACCCTCAGAAAATGCTAGCTCTTAATTTATACTCCTGTTTTGACAACAAAAAATAATAGAGCAATTCCTGTTGCAAAGAACTCAACAGGTTGAAATGCTTTTAACCCTATAGGTCGTATCTAGATGAGTGCGGCCATGCAGTATGTGGCACTGCAAACATGTCTGTGATGCCACATACTGCACATTCATTTGTTCTCTGCACTGCAAGGAAGCAACATGAGGGGTTTTTTTTTTTTACCCCTGGATAGCCAGGATTGAAAAAAACCCATGGAAAAAGAAGTGGAGTGGAGCATGTGGTGTCAGCATGCACCCCCCAAAGTTGGAGCCTTGCCAGCCAGAGCTGTACTCTACTGCCGGCCAGGCTCCATGTGGCAGGATTGCCACTGCTGCAGCCACGGGAGGCCCCCAGGATGCTAGGTAAGGCTTCTGGGGCCAGCACTGGGCTGGCCCCAGTCTCCCCTACCCCTCCCAGGGTAACTTGCTGCGTGCCAGAGTGCACATGGCACAGGCGTTCCCCAGAGACAACTAGCAGCGGCACAAAGTGTGCCGCTGCTAGTTGTCCCCAGGGAACCAAATATCCATGTATATATGGACATGGCTATGTATTTCTATTTGATATCTCTAGGTTTTTCCTTATGAATCATGTTTGCACACATACCAATGTTAAGACTTTGTGACACCCCTCAAAGGATCTCAAGGCACTCCAGGATTTAGACTCACTTTTCAGACAGTGATAATCCTACCTTGACTAGGGGGTTGATGGCCTCCTGAGGTTCTTGCCAGCCATACTTTTCTACAATTATATGAATATTATGACAATGTGGCAAGTTATCCATGTTGCAATCAGAACTGGATTAGGGCCAATGTTAAGACAAACAGTCTAATGGAGATATAATGGAGAAGGTCATTGCATGGCAGAAAAAAAAACAACCTGATAAGACTAGCTAATTGCTCGTCAAGCATGATGGGGGGGTGGGGGTCGGGCAGGGACAGAGGCCTGCGTCATCCCCCTGGCCTTGGGTTGGGGTCCGGCTTCTCTCCCTTCCCTGTCTGCCGCTTCGGGCCTGGGTTCATTTCCTCCCCTAATTCCCACTGTTGTTTTGGGTCTGGTTCCTCCTCACTGCTTTGGGTGCAGGCGCATGCACCTCCCCCTGACCACCTGCCTCTCAGGGTTGGTGGGGAGGGAGGGGAGCAGTGACAGGCAGCCAGTGGCAGCCGGGGCCGGCAGTGGTGGCCAGTGGGGCTGGTGGCAGGTGGCCGGTGCTGGTGGCTGCGTGCTGCCCCTGGATAATCCCCCCTTCCCCTTCCCCTCTCTCTTCCGGCTGTTGTTTGGGGGGGCCTGCTCCGGCCCCTGGCTCCAAAGAGCATGGCCGGGTGGGAGGTGGAGGCTAGCGGCACTGGCCTTGCCCCTGCTCTGCATCCCCTCCATTATGGTGGAGCTCCAGTTCCCACTGTCTCCCCCTGCCTCCAAGGAGTTGGGCTGGGGGGTGGCAAGGCCAGCACTACTGTCTCACCCCCACACCCTGGCCCCCTGATTGGCTGCCAACCAGAGTGCGAATAAAGCGTTACAGACAGACAGACAAAGGCTTTTATAATATTAGCATACTCAGGGAAAGAGCATTGTATGTGTGTCAATCTGGGTGAGCAAGAAATATTTTGGGATACAACACAATTGAGAGAACAGTCTCAGTGGGCACATCTACACGTGTGCCCCACTGTGCAGTTGGTACTGCACATTCATTTAGTATTTGCTTTAGCAAGAACAGGCAATCCCTGCTAATGTGGTTTCACTTAGCGCTATTTTGCTATAGCGCTCATTTAAAATTCACACTTGATTCCACTTAGTGCTGAGCCAGTTTCGTTACAGTGCTCAGCGAAGCAGTGGTGGTGAGAAGTGATAAGTGGAAGTGAATAGGCGGGTGAGCATGAGCATGGGGCCCATACTGGTGCCAGTGCAGGGCACCAGGAGCGCAATGCCTGGGCTGGCACATGGTGCCGGAGCGGCTGGCGGGTGGGGAGAAGCAGCACTGGTGTAAAGCGGCGAGTGGGCAGGCGGGCATGAGTGCAGGGCCTGTGCCAGTGCCTGGGGCCAGGGTTAGCAAGGGGCCCAGAGCAGGGCAGCAGGAACACAGGTTCAGGCTGGCACGTGGGGCCAGAGCGGCTGGCAGACGGGCGGGGGGATTGGGGAGAGGTGGTAGCAGTGAGAAGCAGCAGTACCCAATTATCTCTATTTACATTAATTCCTATGGGGAAAATGGGTTTCACTTAGTGTGGTTCTGCTTCACGCTTGGTCTGTCTAGAACCAATTAAAAGTGCTAAGCGGGGGTTGCCTTTACTAAATGACTGCGCAGTATCTGCTGGTAATGGTGGTACACAGGTCATTTCTGACCCTACTGTGCAGTAGCTCATTGATACTATACAGTAGAGGCAGTGTCATGGTTAGTGCCTGCTGACGCTATGTCACCATAGCAACGAGCATTTCACATAGATGCACCCAGTGAGACTCAAAGCTATGCCCATGAATATATCTATCATACAGCATCCCACCAACTCCTGCTTCAGATGAAATGCTGCATTACTTTATGGACAGCTACTGGAAGTTGATGACTCAGTCCTAAAGAGTAACAAGGTTTTTTGTATCTGGTGACTTAGTGCAAAGACTGGAGAAGTGAGATTGGATACGAGAAGTTCTGGGATAATGGGGTCTCTATGAGCTGAAGATGCTGCTTACAGACCATGTGACGTTTGTAAAAAACAAAATGAAAAACAATGGACTTTTTGTTGCTAACAAAATGTTTTATCACCCCCAGAAATGATGACACGCATATTCAGATGGTAATATCAGGAATCAGATTGATTTCATGTTGGCAAGCCAAAGGTGAAAGTTGGGCATCCTTAATTGTAGGACCTTTTCAGATGCAGATTATGGCAATAACCTGGTGTGGGGGCTAGCAACACTCCCGTCCCTCGAGCAGCCAGCAGGGAAAAGCCTGGGACCATGAAGGCAGACTTCTCTAATGAGAGAGTCCTGCCAGGGCCTGGCCACGCCCCGCTCAGCTCAGCTCCCTGCAGAAGGGAAGGGAGGGCTGCTCTAGAACTCCCCAGCTTCTAGGATGAGCCACTGCAGGCATGTGCCTGAATTTCCTCAGTCCAGAGAGAACATCTGTTCAGTTTCCGAACAGTTCAGCCTAGCCAGGTTAGACTAACCTGCAAAGATTGAATCAATTCAGGCTCTGTCTTTTTTAATGTCTGTCCCTAGCCATTAAGACAATATTGCCTTCCCATCACTATTTGTTATAACATTACGATGACGCTTGTGTTATGATTCCTCTCTCTCTTTATCCCACCACTGTGACTCTTATATTTAAGACATTCTGCATTGTGGTAATTGTTAGTGGCAATAAATGCACTGGCTGCTTTAAGAGCATGTTCCACAGGGGGACCTAGTGTCCTTCCTAATTCCTACACTGGCATTATATTCTGTGAGACTGGTCTGGATCTAGAGCCACATTTATATTGTTACTCTTCCAAGCCCAGGACCACTGACAAGAAATAGACCTTCATCTGTACCCAGGCTCAAGAATTAGGAAGTCTAGGGGGCTTACAGGGGTCCTAAACATGAGTCCCAGCTCTGTTCTCAGGCTTCCCTGAGTAGCCCTCGACCCTTGAAAATCAGTTTGCTTTTATAATGCCAAAGTCTGAGTATCTTAGCCTGGGTGTTTAGTTTTTATAACACTGTAATCTGTGATATATAACTATTAATTGCGTCTTTAGTCAAGCTGTGCCAGAATCAAAATGAAAAAAACTTCTGAACTAGATTTACAATAATGTAAATGAATGTAAAATTTGCTCAACATAATTTAGACATGTCAGTGTTACTAGAACATTTAAAAAAATAGAAATTTTTTGATTCTGCTAGTTTCCTCTTTACAGAGTGTTGTAAAAGGACTAGGGTTGGGTATATGACCAATCAAATAACGTTTGGTCAAATATCAGGCAAAAAATTGTAAAACATTGACAATGCAGTCAAATAATACACAAAATCCCACAAGTTTTCCATTAAGAAATATGTCAAAAACAATAAAACATTATTTCTGTTAAGAAAACTGGAAAAAAAATTCACTCCCCCCAAAATTGCCATAATCTTTGACCAGTCAAAAACTATGCAGTCAATTGATCAGTCAATTGACCAGCTTGCCAATCCTAAAAAGAATAAAAATCAAACATAATCTAGCAACATGTAAATACATCAAACCAGTATCTGTTCCAGTGCCAAATATCAAACATTGCTGACTTTTAAATGTAATTTTCTAATTAATATTACCTTTGGTCCCATTGGCCCACGTTGTCCGATCTCCCCTACCGGACCCTACAAAAGACAGCTAAATTTACCAACAAACCAATATAAGATTTCACTGCAACAATTCAAACAAAAAAAATTAAATCAGTCATGTAAAGAAGTCTGCTAGTTGCATTATCAATAAAGGAAATTTAGAATATTAAACAATTTTAGAATATTTTAAAGCCTGATTGACATGTATTGCATGGTGTCTTACCACTTCAGTGACAGTTTGCTTATATTTGCTTAATATTTTCTTATAGAGGACACGGAAGCTTTCTTTAAAATTACCCAAGTGATGCAGTTTCAAGGAGTTATTTTCAGCCATTTACTATTATTTACATACTTGCCTGAAACAAAAGGCTGTCTTCAGTCTGAAACAATATTTCTGCTATGATTAAATCAAAATGGTGTCACTATTTTCAAATCTGTGCTGGAAAAATATACAGTTTCCTATGTTAAAATAAATTTTATGACCTCCTGACTCCTTGCTGAAGCTGCTTCAGTTTGTTAGTGTTAGAGGGCAACACTTGACAGAGTTATGAATCCCACAGGTATAGTCAGTGGTCTGCTGAAAAGTGGTTATGCATACACACTGAATTTTTGTAAAGCAACCACTCAGGGTTTATCTACACTGCAGTGATGGTGTCCACAGCACTGGGGGCCTGAATCCTGTCCACCTGCTTGAATCCTCTGACACACCCCAAACCTGGAGAGGGAGTCTTTAGGAGATATGTGGGGCCAGGGGGAAGGGAACAAAGCACATGATGTGGTTCAGTGAAACAGTTATTATCTGGGAAAAGTGCAGACCCTGGGTTCTAGCTGGTGCCCTTGCTCCTGCTGAGATGAAAGATTTCTTCCTGTCCTGTCCTCCATCCATTTTGTCAAAATACTATGTTAGTGGCTCAGCTTTGAGAGGAGCGTCAGAAAAGGGAGAGAACAATACCCAGCCTGTCATATGATGGTTAGTTGGTTGTGTTGGGAAGCAAAATGGGCACTGCTTCTTCCCTCTGAGTGAGACAGGGAGCCTAGAATTCAGGAACCGCAGCATCTAAGTGAATGTCCTCAAACTTCCTAACGTAATGGAAAACTTTCATATCACTTCTTCTGCCACAAAACTCCTAACCCTGTCCTAAAGACTGACATGGAGTCAGGCAGCTCTGCTCCACAATGGTGGTGCACTGCCTCCCATTCCACATCTCCGTTGCCCTCAGTCTTCCTGCAGACTAATGATCCATCGTGGAACCCCAGGGGTCTATGGAATAGCGTGAAAACCACCGCTGTAGCCTGCTGAGCTATGGAGGCAAAACACACACACAGAAGACCCTTTTCTCTTCCTGAGGATATGTCCGACAGTCACTTATTCTGAATAACTCCATTTTCAGGCATCTAAGTCTACTATGTATTCACAAAGGGCATGTGTATGGGCAACAGCTGCTACTGAGCATGCTTTGTCTGCACAGCTAATTACTACACGTGCAGTGCTACACATCCAGGAGAAGAATTCCATTGGACACATAAGTGCCAAAAATGCCCTCTAGACTGCCAATAACTGGCCACTTGGATAATTAGGGAAGAACAGAATGCCAGCCTCAGCAGTCAGGAAATGACAAAGATAAGATTGCCAATGCTGCCTGACCTCAGTCTCCTTGTGTGCATACATCAGAATATAGCCTTGACCTACACTGGAGCATCTAATGCTACAAAAGCAGTTTCTTTTAAATGGAACAGATTTAGGATGGTTATGTTCTCTAAACAGTGGGGAGCTCACACCCAAGGAGTTCTTAACTGATGCACACCTCCACATGGTGATCGAGGGCATGCCTACACTGCCTCTGCACCATGCTCAGGACTGCTGCCAAGAAGCACATGCTGCCCCCTTGCACCCCCTCTGTGCTCACTAAGTACCAGAAATAAAGCAGCATAGTTGGTTAGAGCAGCCCTGAGCACATACCTGAGCATCACCTTCATGCACTGTGCCGTGGGAGTGCTTCTGGGCACATGGGGATGGCACCTCTCATTAGCTATCCTGCAAGTGTGTGCACTGTGGCAAGGGTCATAGCATGGATGCCTTTGGTGTGCCAGGAATAATAAATACTGTGTAATTTGCCTGAGGTGAAAATAAGACCACAAAACATGTCCACATGAGGGCTGTGCTGCCAAATTGCCCATCCTGCCATCTGCTCCTGATCACATGCTCCAAACAGGAATACAGCAGCAACGTTTTTCTAGGACCAACCCCAGTAACTACTCTTGGGCAAACTGGAGACCCAGGTCTTGAAAGTGGCTACTGAAGGATGCCTCAGACCAGCCTCCCTGGCATGCTTCCAGGTTTGAAGTATGTGTGAGAGTTCATGGGTGGTGTGTGCTCAGAGGCTGACTGACACAGTGCTGTCTTTCCGAGATTGCAGGTGAGTCACGGGTGCAAGCTTCCCTTACTCATTTGACTGTGGTATCAACTCTAAAGCCCAATGATGACACTAAGCAAATGAATGGCAGCTAAATATTTAGTTAATGCAGAAAAGACTATATTTTAACTATTAATATGTGGGTAGGTTGAGAGGAGATCCCTGAAATTACAGCCTAGCCCTTTAGCATGATTAAAAAAGAATCCAGCGCTTGCCATGAAATAAATGTGACATGCTTGCATTAAACCAATTTCTTTATAAAAGGGTGAATTAAAGTTTTGTATGTAGCCAATAGCAACTGCTTTGTTTTTGTTGTTACTAATTACACACAAAACAATTATGCGCAGCTTTCATTTAGTTGGTTTTTGACAATTTGCCATCCCTTCTAGGGAAAATGCAAAGGAAGCAAATGCAGGGCAAATAGAGACAATGCACCTCCTAACAGCTGGTTTTAATTAAAATGTTCTTAGGAGCAGAGTCATTCTTCCAACACAGCCAGAAACTTCTAGAGGTTTTATAGGACATAAATAGCTCACAACACTTTCATGCAATACTAGCAAGTGTCTGGAATCATTTTTGATTAAAAGGAAGTATTTCTGTGCCTATTTCATTGACCTAAGGCCTTGAAGAGTGAATGCAAAATGACAGGGAGAACAAACTTTTTGAGTTCTGTGCAAAAGCAATGAGACCTCTTTTTTTGTGCTGGTTATAGCACAATGATTTGGAAATTATGTCCGTATTGGAAGCAAAGCTGAGAGCAATGGCATCACTTTTGCAGGTTGGAATGGGCAATTTGCTGCTTGCTAGTTAATGACCTCTATTATTATTTTTTAATGTGATGGTTTTGACCACTCATTATTATTATTTTTAAAAGGAACATAAGGAAATGGTGCATTTGCTTAAAATAAAACAGATGTCAAATGAATTTTCAGCATTGTGGCTTCCAGCTAGTGAAATATCAGACCACTTCAGCAACTGGCTTTTCACACTGGCCCCTAGCACTATCCTAGCTCCAATTTCCAATATTTTGTGTAGGCTGTCACAATATCTCTGGACAGGTCTCTTTCTCCAGTTATGCTACTTTATATTAAAGATAAGCCAGGTGCAGAGTTCCTGAAGCGTGAACTCTGCAGTGGAGAAAGTCTGTGGGGATGGAAAACGTATCGTCATTAGGAGGCCTATTCAAAGTGCCTCCTGAGAAGTGTGGGGACATAACCCAGGCAGCTGGGAATGCACTGATTCAACACACCCAGCTTCAATTTATTGAGGAAGACTCAAAGGGAACTCTGGTGGATTTTAAAATTTCCCACCCTGGCAATATTCTGAAACCTGCATTCAAGTGGCTTAATGAATTTAATAAGATTGCTGTTTTAAATATTTGCTTGCCTGAGTAAGATCTGCAGCCTCAGGCCCTACAGAACCTCATGGAAACAAAGTTATTCTAAGTAGTATTATTATCGACTTCAAAGAGATTATAGTCACACTGTAAATATTCACTGGATTATGCAGTTGAGATTTGCCAGCTGAAAAGAGTTTTTGCTGTTAATCTTTTTAAAGTTGTTTTAAATCAGGGAATATCATTTAGTTTTTGGGTTATTTAAGAAAGAACAATTGCTAAAGGAAAAAGAATGAAGAGTCTCAATCAGGCTCTTCTGGGAATTGACTCCAAGTTTGTCTTTGTTTTTATTAGTGCAATGCTCACAAAACCAAACAATTAATAGAGCTATCAAACCAGCCACAGAGACCTGGTTGAATGGTGTAGCACTGCAAGCTATTTCAGTCCTGACCAGAAAGTTTTCTATCTTTCTGGTTTCTGGGTGCTTTTAAGGAGAAACTCCCAATTGTACCCACGTGTGAAAATGTGCAAATTAATTTTCATGCGTGACCAAAACCTCTGAATTTATAAAGAGATCTATGATAATGAAAGCCCAAGGCATTCCCTTAGCATGTCATTGTAAATGGTATGCTGTACTGCTCTGATACTGGTTGAAGTACCACATCTAGGAGGCCATGGAACTACACTTTTCAGAAAGGCTTAACCCTCATGCCACTTATGGAAGAAATGAATAAAAATTTGAAAATTAAAGCAATGTTTGCTTATCACAGGCTATATGAATGCAGCACAGTTCACGGGACATAGCAGTTTAAGAATATTAAAATTCAGGAAAGCAGTGTTGGAGACTTAAAGAAACAATGGGCTCCTGTACATGTTTAGGGAGGCTGCTCCAATGAGCTGTACTTCCAGCGCGTCAGAACAGATTCAACTGAATCTGCTGGAGCATTGTGATTATTGTGCTCCAGCAGACTCCAGCATCATGTACATCAGCATCCCTGCACTGAAAATGGTGGCGGGGCACTTTAAACTAAAGCTCGTTCGATGAGCTTTAGTTCAAAGTGCCCTGCTGCCATTTTTCAGTGCAGGGATGCTGATACATGTAATGCTCTGGGGGCTTTTAATTAATGAGGCTCTTGGAGCTGTGCTAATTAAAGGATACACCTTAGCCTCCCAGATGATGTCAATAAACACCCAAGGGTATGATCCTATATGGTGTAGAAGAGGGAGTAGATGGGCTGTCTCTTATCTCCCTCAGTTTGTGTGCTGGAGTTTATGAAGGAGGAGTGGGTATAGTGTAAGCAGATAGGGAAGATGGCCATAGAGATCAATAATTTAAAATGTCAAAGGCTAAAGACTTCAAGGGATAAGGGAGACTGAAGCAAGACAAGAAAAGAGGCTTTTAGACTTAGCAAGCATCAAGTCTCTAGGCAGTACCTTCATAAAAACAGTAGCCAAGAAATGGAGAGGATAGTAGCTAAATTTTTGTTTCAGATGGTGGACTGTAGCCAGATTGCTCAGAATAAACCAAAAATACTTTATTAGCCAGTGGTAAAATAAACTATCCAAAAGGGGTAGTCAGAAGTTGGTTAATGCAATGGTACAAGAGGATTTAATACCCTATTTACCTGAATCTGAGATAACTTTTAATTCAAGTGACTCCCCAATAACTAGATTCTAAATTTGTTATAATTTTCCAAGTATAGAACTAACTATTGCAGGGTCATCTTAAATCATCCCCCTGCCCTATTCCAGAAGGAAAAGAAGTAGCAGCAGGGGAGGCTGGTGGCAGATGACCCCTGCCCCTTGCAATCCCAACACTTGTTCCTCCTGTTGTCTGTCCCCCCATGCCAGAGCCCCCTAGTACTTGCCCCCCCATGGTGCCTGAACCCTCTGCCCCCCCTACAGTCTCTGCCCCCTTTGCCTCCCACAGCCTCTACCCCCTAACCTCTGCCCACCACCTGCCTCCTACAGCTCTACCCCCCTGCAGCCCTTGCCCCCTACAGCTCCCCACCACTGAGCCCTGATAATGAGACCTTGAACAGAATGCTTCATGTGTTGACAATGACTGATTTAATTAATATCATTTTATTTTCGTTATTATTTTCTATCCCATAATCTAACATTTGACTCACCATTTTGACTATGCATATGCACTGCCACTGAATTGTACACAATGGGCACATCTACATATGCTGTTACTGTGCATGAATAAACTGAGGAGTTTATTGCTCTGGAGTACTAATTGCTCCTGGACGTACCGTTTGAACATGCGCCCAGGAGAATTAACTCCAGAGCACTAAGTTCTGCAGTTTATTCATGTGCAGCATGTGGAGCAGGGTCAGAGCAGCCCCAGCTGGCAAGGGGCCCCAGGGTGAGCCTACCAGCCTGGAGTTGCTCCTCCCAGCTCAATGTGCTGCAGAGGGGCTGGCTGGGGCATGGGGGAGCTTCAGCTTGGGGCTGGCAGGCAGCCTTTGCCCTGAAGCATCCTTGTGCCCCAGCCACCAGAGCAGCATCTACATGTGTGCTGCTGCAGATTTTTTACTCCACAGCAGGATAGTACTTGTATTTACAAGTACTAACTTGCTGCAAAATAAATTAGCTTACTCCAGCCTAATAGGAGAACATGTGTAGATGTCAAGACATTTACTGGGCAGCTAATTAGTCAACTGCACAGTAAATGTCTCATGTGGACACGCCCACTGATACCCACATCTTTCTCTTGAGTGGTTTCAGGTAAACTGAAAAATCGAAGTCACAGAACTGAATAGCCTGATCAATAGAGTGGTTATACAAGGGAAGAAAGGAAGGCTTACGTCGAAAGAGGCTACGTATTCAGGTTTGAGGTAAGACACCTTAAGGAACATCATAGGCAAAAAAACCCCACTTCACTAATCCTATATATTTTTTAAAACTGTAATAGATCAGCTAATGAATTAACTACAACTAAACCAATCAAAATCAGAAGGAAATTAAACTGATTTCTCTGGGAAACATCCTAATATAATTTAGTGCCATATAAACAGAGAGCAACTCAAACCAACCCAGTGAAGTCACTCTAGTCCAGGGGTGGGCAATTATTTCAGCTGGAGAGCCACTTAATGAGTTTTGGGAACTTGTCAAGGGCCACATCTATCTCTCTCTTTCTTTCTCTTCTCTCTCTGTCTCTCTCTTTCCCTTTTCTCTCCTCTCTCTTCTCTTCAATCTCTCTTCCCTTCTCTTTCATCTCTCCTCTCTCTCCATTTCTCTCTCTCTCTCCGTATCTTTCTCCCCTCTCTCTTCCTCCCTCTTTCCAGAACCCATCAAGAGCTGTAGTTTACCAGGAACCCTGAAACTCAGCTGTGGACCCAGACAGGGACTTCCACTGTGGCGTGTGGGCAGCGGCATCAGATGTGGGCACAGCCAGCAGCCCCCGATGTGGAACCTGCCAATGGTGTCACAGCTGATGCTGCTGCCCACCCAGTGCGGTGGAAACTCCTGCCTTGGTCCGCAGCTGATGCCGCCGGCAGGTTCCAAATCAGGGCTCCAGATGGGAGCTTCCACTGCACTGGGAGAGTGTTAGCTGTGGATCAGCAGGTTCTGTGTTGGGGTTCCTGAACCTGCCTGCAGCATCCACAGCTGCTGCTGCTGCCTGCTCACTGTGGCAGAAGCCCTACCCAGGTCCAAGGCTAATGCTACTGCATCAAGGGCTAAAGCTGCTGGGTGGAAGCCACACACAGGCTCTTCAAACTGTTGGTGGGCTGGATCCACCCCTCGGGCTGTATTTTGCCCATCCCTGCTCTAAGCATACACCTATGTGAGAGAGATGCTGGTCCTGTACTACTCATTTTCCCTGAAAGAGAGACAAAACAAGACACTGGTACCACATAAACTCTGTGTTATATAATAAGTGTGGACTAGTTAAAACACCAACTGCCTTCTGGACAGACTGCATGTAGAAGGGAAGGAATGCATTTTTAAACAAAACAAAGCAAAATAAAACAAGAAACTAAAACCTTACATGTGGTCTTCTGGATCCTAGGGTTCTGGGCTCACTTAACAAACCGATGTTCCCTGACCCTTCCATATCCTAAGGAAAAAAGAAAGAGTTACTGAACACCTTGTCTTGCCTTCACCTCATCTTTTAGCCTTTTATATCAGGAGTTCCTCTTGAATGTTGTAAAACAAAGACACCAAAGAAGCCACCAATACGTCAAATCGTTCTCCAGAACTTCTTTTGTATCAGTATGCTGCAAGTATTAAATGTAAAGATATTCAAACTTTGTGATACTGCACTAGTCTTTCTGCCAGTCAAAAACCTCATGAACTGATGGGTTTGTCACCTTACCAGCCTTCCACATTATTTCAGACTGGAAAACAGCTGAACAAAATGAAAGCAACCTTCCCTTTTACAGCATAATTTGTGCTCCTTTTTTATTTTGTCATTTACCTATCCAATACTAGCACATTGCATCATGAACCTGTAAGTGTAATAACTTTTAAAAGCTAAATACTTAAACATTTTTTCTGGCAACAGAGGTCCTATAGGCATTTTTGCCGAGAAGACCAATTGTGATGCAAGAATGGAAGATACTTCTTCCTCCTGCAACTGAATGCTGAGCTCCTGCTTGTGATTACTGTGGTTGCAAATGGTGATTCACATAGCTGGCTGAAGTGAATAGGAAAATGGTAGGGCTGAAAACAGCAGTGCCCATGTCTGGAAAGGGAAGAGGCTCCATAGGCCAAAAAATATCATGATCACCAGCATTTCCTGTAGCTATTTGTCACTACTTTTATTGGAGGCTGTGAAGACTGCACCATGCTCTCTCAATCTGCTTCCATCTTTTTTTGTACTCTCACTAACAGAGCACTCCACTGGGGCAAAACAGCAAGACTGAGTGCTGCCCAGCTTTTTTTCATTTAGTTTTGTTTTGATCTTCCATAGATTCTCAGAACATCAAATACTAACCGATTCTCAGGACATCAGATACTAAATGGGACCGGGTGAGATTAAGTGCACCTAACTGTTTGATCACTTCCCAGGAGGAATGCACAACTTGTGTCTCTTGATGCTTCACCTTGCTTTTACTGGTTTTAACTGGCCTCCTTGTAGCAATCTGTTTCCCTGGAAGAGTATGCCTGCTGTCTGTTTTACACAACATATTGTCATTGCTGACACCCATGTGTTTGTAATAGCTTTACCAGGTTCCTTTGGCAACACAAACTGTTCTTTTGGCAAGCACAAATGCCAACAAACCCTGTCTCCCTCTTCCCTGCCTTGCTGTTCAGTTTTGGCACTTAATTGATAACAGATGCTAACAAGTGCTAAAAGGCCTGTTTTGCAGAAGACACAGCTTTATTGCAATAAAAAGACTGCCAACCAAAAGCTAGTATTGCCCTGCTAAAACTGATAGACCACTCTGAGAGCATACACTGCTCTGTATTCTGACTTAACAGATGGTAGAAGTGGGCATCAAGAAGACTGTAGGAACAGTGTATCGAGATTGGGATTACCATCAAGGAATGCATAAATGACAAATATTCCAATCATCCTGGTCTATGAGTAAACAGATACATTTCTGCTATTCCAGCTGACAACTGGCTGGCCAAGAACTGTTTCCTGTGATTAGAGTTGAGATGCTATCTTCATGCCCCCTGCAGTACAAGATCCAGCATGGCCCACTGTACTGGCAACTGTAAGAGAGAGCCAGAGACTCCTGTCCCGCAGTCTAAGCAGGCTTGTCAGGAGGACCGCTATGAGAGCAAACAGAATTTTCAGATAAGCAGCACCAGCCCAAGAATAAGCAGCCTGGTGAGGGAGAGGTGGCTAATCCTCTTGAACCCAGAAAGTCTGACATCTGGGACCAGTGAGTCACTGGGCACAGATTCTAATGCTAGAAGCTGGATAAAAACAGGATCAGAGGAGTACCATGGGAGGAAGAGAGTGCCCAGAAGAGCACAGTGAGAGGTATAAAGTGGGGAGAAACTCCTGCAGAGAAGCAGAGCCCTCACATGGAAGGAGACAGAGATTGCTCACTGAGAAATCCTGGTAGGAGATTGGGTTCTTAGCTGCTAGGTGGGAGAAGGCCAGAAGGGGGTTTGCCCAAGGAAGCTTTGCTTTCTTAAAGGAGCTAGCTTGTGTGCTGCCTATTGCTCAGACTGGGCTACTTAAATTAAAGTAACAGCAAACCTTTTGTTAGGACTTACATGTATGTTTAGTTAAGCTGTTAGCTGGACTTCCAGTTAGTTTTGCTGGCAGGACTAGTAGGAGTGAGAGGAGGTCTCATCAGTGCCTACAGAGGGCAGAGACAGGGCTACAGAGCCCATAGCAGGGTGGAGACCAGGGCCAGGGGCCCGTAGTCCAAGAGGGGCAGAGGTACGAGCTCAAGAGAGTAAGCCTGGGGCTGAAGCCCAGAAGTCAGGACTAACATAGGCTAAAAGGCTCCAGCAAGAGAAAAGGGGCAGAGGCCAAGAAGGCCAAAGCTCCAACAAGCAAGTAACTGAATGAGACCACCTGTGAGCCATGGGCATGGCTGTAGGGGAGGTTGGAGGTCGTGAATAGTCACCAAGGCTACCAGTGCCGTAAGGCCCCTCGGACTGGGTTAACCAGGAACAACAGGTATGTAGGCAGGATAAGTGGTTCCCTGGGGTCCTGACAGCCTCTCGACAACTACTTTCACCCAAGAGACATCAATGGCATGGCAAGAGAAGGAGAGAGGAGAACCAAGGAACCAGTTAAGCAGGGATCCTAAAAGGTCACCAGGGGGTGCTATTACGTGTCGTGCCCCATCCTGCTACAGTAACCCTGTTCAAACTGTCAGCAGTGGCAGAAATTGCCACTGCACCGGTCAGCTGCAAATTCCCCGTGCAGGGAAACTTATAATTGATGTACAGCAGTAAAGTTGGATCCCAGATTAACTGCCCACAGAGTGCCACATAAGTTGAGGGCGAAGATAAGGTGGTGCATGCTGAGGCTCCATTTACTCCCAGATGGAAATATAGTTGTTTGTGGATTATAGCCACCTGGCACAAATCAGAGCAGTTTGTAGCTCTTAACACATGCTGGGGTTTGGACCAAGGTTATGTGTAACTGGCTCCCTGGCTGTCCTCCCCATTTCCTGAGCCAAGTGGACTTTAGTGCAGGGAAAAATTTGAGCTGGAATCTACACCGAGTCTAGATGAATGCAATGGAATATTTGTATATATTGTGTTTGGTTCCCAATTGCATACATGCTGGCTCTGATTTTAAAAAAATGCGAGACATGTAAGCAACTAAGGTACTATTTGGCATAAGTAGGGTACCAGAATTTGTTATTAAGCAAGCAATGGCAGTTGCACAACCTCTGCATTTAGAGTAGTCAGCAGGGTGGAAGAAAGGAATAATACAGAAGCTGAAGGAATTGCATCTATTTATTTCAGATTAAACTGATGGATTTTAAAACCACCATGTTACATTGGCCACATTGGGTGCATCCAGATGAATATGCAGGTGCCTCTTGCAGCATCTCAGACCCCTCTGAGACGCTGCAAGATGCATGTGTGCGAGCAAAAAAACCCATTCCCCATGCTGCAAATTTGCAGCATGGGGGCAAAATTAGACCCCTGGATATCCAGGGGTCTAATTTTGCCCCCATGCTGCAAATTTGCAGCATGGGGGCAAAATTAGACCCCTGGATATCCAGGGGTCTAATTTTGCCCCCATGCTGCAAATTTGCAGCATGGGGGCAAAATTAGACCCCTGGATATCCAGGGGTCAAAAAAAAAAGTGCTGCGAAACAGCAGGCTAAGGCACAGTCCCAAACCATGCCCCGAAGCAACTGGGCTCGGTCCTCCACATAGATGGTGGGGACATGGGGGGGGGGACCATGTTGGCGGGGGCTACCTGGCCCCAGTCCCTGATTGCTCCCCTGCTGGGTGCCAGCTCCTGGATTGTTTCCCCCATTCCCCGATTGCTCCCCTGCCCAGCCCCTGCTCCCCGATCTCTCTCCTGGATAGCCCCAGCTCCCCAACTGCTCCCCTGCCTAGCCCCTGCTCCCTGATCACTCCCATGCCCAACCCCTGCTCCCTGATTGCTCCCCCTGCTTCCTGATCGCTCCTCTGCACAGCCCCCATTCTCCAATCGCTCTCCTGCCCAGCCCCTGCTCCCTGATTTCTCCCCTGCACAGCCCCTGCTCCGATTGCTCCTCTGCCTGGCCCCACCCGCAGCACAGCCCACACTCACCGGCAGTAGCAGTGGTGGTTGGGGCTACTCAGGGCCCCATGGCAGAGCCCCCCTGCACAGCATGGGGAAGTGGGGGGCAGCAGGGATTGGCCTCAGCCGCCTGGCACCCATGCTGCCGCATGACATGGTTGCAGCTTGGCTTGGCAGGGTCCTGTGCTGCACCAGACACTGTCTGGCAGCTCTGGGTTGCTCCAGTTGTCCCCTAGAGCCTGGCACCACTCAGCCTGAGTGGCCCCAAGCTGCCAGATAGCCTGCAGCACCACATGGCACCCTGCCAGCCGGGCTGCACCCTGGCAATCAGGCAGTGTCAGTTTGGGTGTCAGGCAGCCGAGGCTGATCCCTGCTGCCCCCTACAACATTGACGGACGCTGCTATAGCCAGTGAGTGTGGGGACACTGGGGCTGGATGGTGCAGCCATCAGGGGCTGGGACAGGCAGGGCGAATGATGGAGGATGATTGGGGTCTGGGTCTGGGTGGAGGGTCATGGGCCCTGCGGGGGGGTTTGCCCCTGAAAGGGGTCATGGGGTCCCTGTTGGAGGACTTTGGCCCCTGTTGAGGGGGTGTATCCCTTTTGGGGGGGGGTGTAGCTCCTGTTGAGGGGCTGTGGGCCCCTGTTGGGGGACTGTGGCCCTGTGGGGATGCAGCCCATGAGCTGTGTGGGGGCTTCACCCTGTGGGGGGCAGGGGACCCTCCA
>NW_017729006.1:43868583-43869864 GCF_001723915.1 Gavialis gangeticus | reverse complement strand
GGGGGGCAGGGGACCCTCCAGATCAGCCCCCCCCCCCATGTCCCCTTACACCCACAGTCCCCCCCACAAGAGGCACAGGTAGGCTTCCAAATTGCTTTAAAATTGTAACTATATCAATAAAACATTGCCCAACTGATTTGATCTCTCCTTCTCTCTGTCTCTCTCTATATCTATATCACACACACACACACACACACACACACACACACACACACAGAGTCTAGTGGACTTTTGTTTTACTTGTGGAAGAACATGGGTTTTGGGGTATTTTAAAGACTGACTTTAGGATTTTTTTTATCAGGGATTTTGCAGTTTAAATAGGGAACACCAGAATTCCTGATAGTGCGGCAGGACCCAGGCAGAGGAGCCTGCTCAGAGCTTGCACCCGGGACCCAGCTGGAGGTCACAGCCAGGATTTGTTTTAACAGTCCAAAGCAGGCCACCACACTGAGAACATGTTCCAGGTGATAGGTGCCCAGGTGGCCAAGCAATGGCACACATGGCAGTAGTGCTGCACAGCTGCCACAGCCCACTAGCAGCTGGCCCAGATGCCTCTAATGTCCATGCAGTCCCCATCTGGGTGTGGCAGGTGTGCAGCCTTAGGGCCACATGCTGTTGCAGGTAGCAACAGGTCACAGCCAGGCAGCGGCCCCCACTGCCAGACTGCTGCAGTGAGTAGAGGGTGCAGGGAACTCTCAGGGCTGGTTCAGCATTCCAGCTGGCACAAGGGGTAGTGTGCCCAGGTACCAATTGGCCAGGCCCCAGAAACTCCTGAGAGTGAGTAGCCCTGAGCTACTTGCCAGAGCAGCCTTTTATACTGCTGGGGACAGCACAGGTGCTGGCCCCAGCCTCTAGCTCTCCTTGGCTGCAGATCTGGGAGGAGCCAGGCAGGGTTATTTTGCCCCAAGTGGCACAAATTGCTCCACACCAAAGTGCATGTCTGGGTACGTGCGCTGAGGCAAAAAGCCCCGGCTCAAATTTGCACTGCTTTTATTTGAGCTGCTGCAAGCGAATATGCCTGAATGTGTGGACGCGCCCATTGTGGCCACCAGTTTCAAGCAAACGTTGTTTATTTCTCATATAATATTCATCTTCTTTACTGTGCTGTGCTACATTGCATTCTATGAGGTTAAAAGAAAATAGCACCACAGTTTGAAAACATCTCCTGAATGAAAAAGCCAAAGAAGAGATGAACACTGCATAAATAAGTACAGAGAGAGAGGAAAACCCACATATATAAGCTAAATGACTACTGTGGTTAGCAGAAAGAAAAATGTATAG
>NW_017729006.1:43848682-43863583 GCF_001723915.1 Gavialis gangeticus | reverse complement strand
CTGGGACAGGCAGGGCGAATGATGGAGGATGATTGGGGTCTGGGTCTGGGTGGAGGGTCATGGGCCCTGCGGGGGGGTTTGCCCCTGAAAGGGGTCATGGGGTCCCTGTTGGAGGACTTTGGCCCCTGTTGAGGGGGTGTATCCCTTTTGGGGGGGGGTGTAGCTCCTGTTGAGGGGCTGTGGGCCCCTGTTGGGGGACTGTGGCCCTGTGGGGATGCAGCCCATGAGCTGTGTGGGGGCTTCACCCTGTGGGGGGCAGGGGACCCTCCAGATCAGCCCCCCCCCCCATGTCCCCTTACACCCACAGTCCCCCCCACAAGAGGCACAGGTAGGCTTCCAAATTGCTTTAAAATTGTAACTATATCAATAAAACATTGCCCAACTGATTTGATCTCTCCTTCTCTCTGTCTCTCTCTATATCTATATCACACACACACACACACACACACACACACACACACACACAGAGTCTAGTGGACTTTTGTTTTACTTGTGGAAGAACATGGGTTTTGGGGTATTTTAAAGACTGACTTTAGGATTTTTTTTATCAGGGATTTTGCAGTTTAAATAGGGAACACCAGAATTCCTGATAGTGCGGCAGGACCCAGGCAGAGGAGCCTGCTCAGAGCTTGCACCCGGGACCCAGCTGGAGGTCACAGCCAGGATTTGTTTTAACAGTCCAAAGCAGGCCACCACACTGAGAACATGTTCCAGGTGATAGGTGCCCAGGTGGCCAAGCAATGGCACACATGGCAGTAGTGCTGCACAGCTGCCACAGCCCACTAGCAGCTGGCCCAGATGCCTCTAATGTCCATGCAGTCCCCATCTGGGTGTGGCAGGTGTGCAGCCTTAGGGCCACATGCTGTTGCAGGTAGCAACAGGTCACAGCCAGGCAGCGGCCCCCACTGCCAGACTGCTGCAGTGAGTAGAGGGTGCAGGGAACTCTCAGGGCTGGTTCAGCATTCCAGCTGGCACAAGGGGTAGTGTGCCCAGGTACCAATTGGCCAGGCCCCAGAAACTCCTGAGAGTGAGTAGCCCTGAGCTACTTGCCAGAGCAGCCTTTTATACTGCTGGGGACAGCACAGGTGCTGGCCCCAGCCTCTAGCTCTCCTTGGCTGCAGATCTGGGAGGAGCCAGGCAGGGTTATTTTGCCCCAAGTGGCACAAATTGCTCCACACCAAAGTGCATGTCTGGGTACGTGCGCTGAGGCAAAAAGCCCCGGCTCAAATTTGCACTGCTTTTATTTGAGCTGCTGCAAGCGAATATGCCTGAATGTGTGGACGCGCCCATTGTGGCCACCAGTTTCAAGCAAACGTTGTTTATTTCTCATATAATATTCATCTTCTTTACTGTGCTGTGCTACATTGCATTCTATGAGGTTAAAAGAAAATAGCACCACAGTTTGAAAACATCTCCTGAATGAAAAAGCCAAAGAAGAGATGAACACTGCATAAATAAGTACAGAGAGAGAGGAAAACCCACATATATAAGCTAAATGACTACTGTGGTTAGCAGAAAGAAAAATGTATAGACCCTGATTCTCTCACTTATGCTTGCCAGCAGGGCAGCACAAGGTAAACTGCAGTGTTCTGAGATACAACTGCTATAAAACATTTTCAAATGAAGGGTGAAATTGAACCTAAGGTTAGCCAAAACTCAAATTTTAAAATGGAAGTTGCTCTTTATGCCTCAATAAAGTGTAATGGCTTGAAGTTTTTTTGTTTTTTTGTAATAAGAGATGGTTCCTATTGAATCTTACAAAGCATGAGTTCACTATGGAGTGGCTGCATTTTGTGTCCAGGATGACAGTATATGAAAACTGGCATCTAACACAGAACCTGCAATTCACTGTTAAAGCATCCTGGGTGCATCTACATATGATGCTTTACTTCAGAGGTAACTAAAATTAGCTCCACAGTAAAGAATCACCATCTATACGTGCAGTGCTATTAGGCTGCAGTAAACTAATTAACTCCACTGTAGGATAGTACTCCCTAACACGAGTACTATCCTACAGCAGATGTAGGATAGCAGATGCATGTGTGCACTGTGAAGGGGCTGGCTGGGACATGAGGGTGCTACAGTGCAGGGGCTGCCTGCTGGCTAACCCCTCTGCAGAACGCTGAGCCAGAAGGGAGCAGCTCTGGGTTGGTAAACTGACCCCCCCAGGGCTGCGCCATCCTGGCTCAACGTGCTGCAGTCCTGGGCACACATGTAAACACTGCACCAAAGAGCAATAAACTCTGGCACAAATTGCATTAATATCATGTGGAGACATACTCACTGGCAGGTATTGCTGCATATTTAAGCCCAGGCTATAAATTATTTACATACAAAAATAAAATACTAAAGCCACTATGATATTAGTGCCACAGGAGTTTTAGCCTATAGTATAATGGCTCTGAATACTAAAAGCAGAATTCTGTTTCACTTAGTACAAGACCAAAATGCAATATGAGATTAACCCTGAGTTAACTGAATTTTGTCACTTTTTCTCCTGTAGCAGGAGACTTGGTGTTCCTGCTATTTTAAGGGCCTGCAGGTAAGCAGAGAAGCAGGTGGCAGGTATGGCCAGAGGAAATCAGGGGCCACATGACTAGGGAATGGGCTGGGCTTAGACTGCATATAAGCACAGGCCCTGAGTGGAGCCAGCAGTAAGATCCTGGAGGCTGCTGGAGGAACACCATCTCAGCAGGAGGGATGCAGCTACTGAGTGTCACTATGGAGAACACAGCTGAAGCAGTCTGGCCGTGCTTCTGCCAAGGAGAGAAGCTTCCCGGAGGGGAAGAGCTACCTGAGGGATCCTGAACCAGAGTGCAGGAGTGAGCCCAGAATGGAGGTGGCCCCCAGAGTATGGGTTGCTCTGAGGTGGGGGAAGAGGTTTTCTTCTTAAAGTGGTAGCAGGGTTTTGCTTTCGTAGTATTTCTTTGCCCAGAAGGGAAGATTCATTTTGTAGCCAGAGGGCTTACTATTTGATTAAGTTATATTGATGATTTGGGTTGGGAATGTGAGGGGTGGTCTTTGGAGGTCCCATTAGTGCCTTAGGGGCAAGTGGTTGCCTCAAGTCCTGCTGGGGACAGGCTCAAGGCAGAGCAAGCAAGAGGACCCCAGAGCAGGGTGAAGCTTGCAGCTAGAAGGCGCAGCACTTGAGAGGGGCAGAGACAGGGGCCAAGGGCCCAGAGCCTGGGCAAAACTAGAGCTGGTGCCTAGATGCCAGGTCCAATACAATGGGCCCAGGCTAGAAGGCCTAGCGAGAAAAAAGGTATGGACATTGAAAAGGCCGAAGTCCTAACAGGAGAGGGACAGTACAGTCACACCCACAAAGCATGGAACATGGTGTAGAGGAGGACGGAGCCATGCCATGAGGCCTTAAAGCTACAGGTGTCCTGGAGGGGCACAGATATGTAATTAGCCCTTAAGGCTTATAGGTGCCCCAGGCAGGCTGAAAATGCCTACACAGCCTAAGGGCAGGATTGAGGCCAGGGGTGTTCAGGAGGGACCTGCTGGCTATTAGAGTAAGGCTCGCTCTAGGACTATTGAGGGAACCTCCTCTGCAATACAATAAGAACATCAAGGCATGGCAGGAAAGGAGGAGGGGAGGGCACCCTAGAGGCAGAGCAGGGCACAGGTTACAGAGCCACCAGAGGGTGTCATGGCCACTACTGGGACCCCACCATTCCCTATCCTTTGTAGTCAAACACTACTTTCCATTTAGAAGCACTACTCCCTGCAGTCCCTTCCCATCAAGCTGAAACAAGCTGTTGCTTACAAAATCTTTTGAATCTCTGGTTTAGTTGGTCTATAAGGTGCATCTCTACCTTGCCTTCTATTTGACTTTAAACTAAGACAGCTAAATCTCTTTCTCTGATTTGGGCATGGTGTCTTGTACTTGTACAACAGGACTGATTATGTAGTTTTAGGAAAAGATTATACCAGGACTGTCCTATTGGAGGCTAACGGATTGCATGTGGCCCCATAGAATTTAACCTGCAGCCCTTGAGCTCCTGGGTTGACTGCCATTCTCTTCACATTGCTTTCCTGTGTTGCTGCTGTAATCTCCAGACTCTCCCTCCCTCAGCTTCTGCTGCTTGTCCCCTCCCCTGGGGGCAAGGAAGGGTAGCCAGCAGAGCTGAGGGCCTTAGGGAGACCCTGTGCAAAAAGGAGGCGCCAGTACGGTGCAGCTGGGGTTGCTCCTCACATGGGAAGTGTGCATGTAGTGCAGTGAGGAGGGACAAATAGCATGGTGTACAACCCGGAGGCCAGTGGTCCTTGGCCACTCAGAACTTGGAAAATTGTTAGGTAAGGCCTTTTATGGGATGGTTTAGATAGGGAAGATCCTATCTCAAGCAGGGAATTGAACTAGATGACCTGTGGAGGTCCCTTGTAGTCCTACTTTTCTGTGATTCTGTTATCCTCTCTGGATGTGTATGTGACCCCATTATAGGAAGATGGAGATGTCTGTACAATTCTGGAGGACAATCCAATCACTAAACTGTCATATGCATGTTACTTAGAGAAATAAACTACCAATATATTGTAATAAAATATACGGCCAGATTCCACTCAGAAAAATAATAGTAAGCCGTTTACCTGGAGGCTGGGAAGAAATAAATTAAACCTAAACACAAATGTCACAAGCAATTTTTAGTGTAAAGCTAAAGGAATCTTTTTGTGATCAAATTCATCTTAAATAAGAAACATAAAAAGTAGTGCTGGAAGGGACCTCAGAAGCTCTAGTCTAACTCCCTGTTCAAGGCAGTATCACTTCTGTATAAACCATTCTAGACAAATGTTTGTCTAATCTAGTCTTAAAGCCTTTGTGAACCGCCCCCTCACAAAACCAGACTGATGGTGATAGCTGATGAAGTAGGTTCTTGCCTACAAAGAGCATGCCTTGAACCTCTATAGTCCCCAAGAGGTCACCTGCACTACCTTCTGCCTGCTTATTTCTGACTAACATGAATTATCATCTCCATCTTCAGAATCAACAAGTAACAATCATGTTGTCCTCCCTTTGCAGCTAATGGCCTTGTACATACAATTAATCATCTTTATAGGACAGTTACCTCAAATCCAAAGCCATAGCCTGGGCCAGGGGGTCCCGGGAGTCCTGGTAGTCCGGGTTTCCCAGGCTGTCCATCAGCACCTGCTTCACCTTTTAGACCTGGTGCTCCAATATCTCCAGCATCTCCCTAAAGCAAAAGGAAATGACACAACATGAAGTTAGCACATCTACTTGTCCATATAAAATATAATTTGTTTGAATCAAAATCATTGACTTAATGAGGCTGCAGAATAATACTCTCTGGGACTTCTAAGCTCCTTCCTTCCAAACACAGTTCAAATACAAATACATTAGGCTCCATAACATATCCAGGAGTTACATATTATGCTCATTTTATGGATAGGAAAGTGAGGCAGTATAGTTCTAAAGTCTGCACCAAACAAGTCACCTGACCCTGACACAGCAGCTTGGAAACCAGAGCCGGGAATAGGACTCAGGTCTACTTATTCCTAAATTCTGTGCAAAAATATAAAAAATAGGGACATTTCATTTTGTTAAGCGACTTTATCTTGACTTTTTTTCAACTGCTTTGAAAAAACTTATACTAGGTAAAAAATTGTGATAAACTGTACATAACATGAAGTTGTTATAAAGAAACAACCAACCTTTGGACCAATGGAACCAGGAAGACCTGGATCACCCTGTAAAATAAAACCAAATCTCACTTATTTGGGTAGGATATAAATAGTTAGGAAGCAAGAACACAGGCACACGCTCTGCTTAATTCAGATTTTGGTGAATACCTTACATATTTGTTGATGTCATGATACAATAAAAGGTGCTGGTTAAAAAAAGCAACCCACAATTGAATAGGTAACAGAGAAACATGATTTGAATTTCTAGTATGATTCACAGATAGAAAGCAGTCCAATACTGTGGTGCTCCAAGTACAGCCTGCAGGCCAGATCCAGCCCACAGAGCTGAGTCATGCAGCCCATGGGGCTCCCAAAGGATCCAGAAATCTGCCAGCCGGGGATTGGTGCCAGTGTTAATTGCCACAGCTCTGGAAGCTCTGTGGCAATTAACCCTGCCACCCCTCTCCTGCCACCAGATTTTTGACCCATTAGGTGTCCTATAACATGGCCCCACATGCTGGATTAAGCCAGCACGCAGAGCCAGTCCACACCCAGACCTGACACCTGGCCATAGACCCAGCATGGAGTCCTGGAACTGGTGTGCAGACCTGGACCCACATATTGGATCTATCCCACAGTCTGGCTGTGTCCCACTCATCCAGCTTGTGCGCTGGAAAAGCTGAGCACCACTGGTCTAGTACCTTAATTTAGTTTTCAACCTTTTTTGAGCAATGTACCCTTGGCGGCCGGTTAAGGAGCTGCGGTGGGGGTAGCAGCAGCCGGTTGTGGAGTGGGGGTGTGGGGGGCACCCGCACATGGAGCAGTGGCACCAGGTGGTGGATGGCAGCAGTAGCCACTGTGTGCAAGCTTCTTCCCCACGTCTGGCCTGCAGAGGGGTGCCGCTGCCCTTGCCCTGCCCAGCCCTGTTCCTGTGAGGCGGCGGCGCTCTGTCCTCGCCCACCTGCATGTACCCCTGGGACCTTTCAAAGTACCCTTGGGGGTATGCATACCCCCCATTGACAACCCCTGGTGTAGACTTTACAACTCTGGAACATAGAATCAAAACACCAAATGTCTAATCCTCATCCCATGGAAGGAGCAGGATATAGTCCAAAGCACGCTGTAAGTATGGCCAAACCCAACAAGATTATTAGTGAAGTTCTTATGGCTGCACTGTCTCAGTTTTGCACATATCTGATCTCTGATAAATCTCTACTTGTAAGAGACAGAGTGGTCTTAATTAAAAAGAAAACGAGAGAGAGAGTTATCAGATTTTTCCTGAAGTTATGTGTTCTGATACATACACGCAGATTACTAATGCCAGCCTGCTGTGGATTAATAGGTTTCTGTTCTTTCCTATTCAGCTTTCATGGAAGAGACAGAATCTTCTCTCTCTCTCAGCATCTCTCCTCCCATCCCGTTGTCTTCAAATTCCATTTACAGAATAGGAAGAAACCCACAGCATGAAAAGAGCTCATTTTAAAAATCACACTGGGCCTAACTGACTTAATTGCAATAGCTAACATATCCAATCATATCCTGCAGTCCTTACTCAAGTAGTCAAAGGAAACTCTGCCCTCATAAGGAGTGAACAGAAAGAGTAAGTGGCAAAGCAAAAGAACAACAGTAAAAATGAATTATTTATTTTAAAATAACCACAGACAGCATGTAAAACTTCCGTCCCACAGATGGTCTCTTCAATACTGTTCCCATTAACCTACCATATTTACTTGAATACAAGACAAGGTTTTTTATTCCAATCAGCATGGCGGGAAAAGTGCCTCATCTTGTACTTCCATAAAAGGAAGCCTCATTAGATACATTGTCTATCACTAAGCTGCTGCCAAAAGCAGCATGTGCTCAGTAATGGAAGCCAACCATGAAGTTGATTAAATGCAGTCAACACTAAGCTTTAGTATAAAACACATGGCCCATACCGGGCAAACATACCAATGGAAACTTAGTTTTTTCAGCAGCATTCTACATGCAAGCTCCAGGCCTGGAAGCCTTGGAGTTCACATGCCCCCTAGTCTTGCTTGCTCCTAGCCAAAAGGCTGAGAAGCAGCTAGGAGAAAAGCATGAGAGCAGTCCCCCATTGCCACAACATTTATTTTTATATATGTATTTAATCCCAAGGGCCAAATCAGCCAAATCAGTTCCAAAATTCAGTCGGACCCAATAGTCAAGTTCCAAATTCAACTGAGGAGAGATCAATTTTTCAAGTCTGTGTGGCTCGACTACTGGACAAATATCCTCCCTCTCAGACTCATCTGGAGTCTGGAGCTATGGATACTCTTTAAATCCATGGCAGGCATCCTACGTGCAAGTCCCATATCTGGAAGCCCTTGGTTTCAGGTGCCCACTAGTCTTACTTATTCCTAGCAAAAAAGCAAAGGAGCAAGCCAGGGGGAAAGCATAACTGTAGTCCCCCATTATCCTCTCAAGATTGTACCTGCAAAAAACTGGCTAACACATGCTGCTTTCCCTTCCCCCCCTGTTGCTGCTTTACAAACTGCACTCACATAGGGTTGTGTAAACACACAAACTGTCTGGCACTCACAAATTTCACATGGATAGACCCCTTGGGTCAATCAAAATCACGCATAGATTATATCCTCCTCCCCAAGGGGTGGAAAGTACCTAAATCTGAATCTGCGCCTGTCTGCTTCTTGGACCACTGCCTCCTGACAGTGAAAGCAGAAATGAGGAGGCAGCCCAAGAAAGGCAGAGAAATGTGAACTCTGAACATGAGCCTTCTGGACAATGAAAAGATGCAGTAGGAGTTCAGGCAGCACTATGTAGGGTGGAAAACCCTCAGACCCAGGTACATGGAGTGTAGTGGTGGGCCAGCATGAAAGAAAGAACAAGAGACTTCTTCCAGCAGGCTGGAAGAAAGTGAGCCTGATTCCAGAGTAAACAATACAAACAGCTAAACTGCAAGTTGCAGAGCCTGCACAAACAGGCAGCTTGGGGTTAGGAAGTAAGGGAGGCCATGCTGGAGGTAAAGACCCAGATTGAGGCCTGGTACAGAGAACAGGCCAGGAAGAAGATCTTCCTGGCTTGGGCCCCCTGGGTGAAGGAGGGAGAGAAGTGGTCTGACTATTTTAGCAGGTTAAAGAAGGCAAGAAGAAAGACATGACCAATCTGGTAGACTGAGTGAGCGTGGAGCACTGGTGAAACAAAGGGATACTGGAGACAGCAGCGGCCGTCTACTGGGAGCTCTACACTGTGCACCCAGAGGACCTGAGGCCAGGTAGGATGCCTGCTGGAGCTCATCCAGGTCCTTGGGGAGGAAAAGAGTCAGAAGCTGGTGGAGGAATGGATGCAGGAGGAGATCAGTAGAACTCTCCACTGTTTCAAGAAGAGTAAGACTCCTGGGGTAGACAGCCTGCCCAAGGGCTCTATGTGACCTTCTGGGACCAGATGGGCCTGGACCTGCTGGAGGTCTGTAAAGAGCACCTGCAGGAGGGCCATCTGGGTGTCTCATAACCCTTCTTTACTAGAAGGAGGGAAGAGATAAGCTAAAAAACTGGAGATCCATAATGCTTCTCAGCTTCAACTATAGGACAATGGCCAAAGTCTTGGCTGAGCGTTTTAAGTCTGTCACAGGTGCAGAGTTCCACGGGGACTAGTCATGCACAGTGCCTGGGCGGTAGATCCATGGAACCCTGCTGCAGCTACCACATGTGCTACAGTACCAATGGGGAGAGAGAGGGTTGAAAACAGCTGTGCTGAATCTTGACCTGGAGAAGACCCATGACTGAGTGGCCCACCAATTCCTGTTTGAGATAATGAAGAAGATGGGGGTCCCCCAGATTTCACCACATGGATTAAGATGTTGTACAGTGATGTGAGCAGCAGGGTGTTAGCATGGGTCCCTGACAGCCCCGATCAAAGTGGAGTTTGGCATCTGGCAGGGATGCCCACAATCCCCAGTCCTGTTTATCTGTATGATGGAACCACCAGCCCACTAGCTCAGGTGGGACTCTGGGGTCAGCAGAGTAGACATCTTTGGGAGTAACCAGGAAAAAATAAGGGTCCTGTCCTAAATGGATGACCTCAACATCATATGCAGGGTCAAATGGTCAGTTGAAAGAGTGTTACAACACACTCAGGTATAAAGAACAGTGGTGGGGGCCAAGCTCAGCAGGAGCAAAAGCACTTGCTTGGGAGGTAGGCAATTCAGAGACCTGTTGGTCCTGGGGGCCTCTGTCACCCACAAGGGAGAAAATCCTTGGGGTGGAGATCAACCCAGAACTGACCAGGCAGAGGGCATGAGAAAAGACTGAGGCCAAGGTCAAACAGAGACTGCGACAATGGAGGGGATGTGTTACTTGTCAATAGAGGGGATGCATAGTACTCATGAGGGCAGTAGTGCTACCAGTGCTTCTATACACCACACTGGTCTTTCCCCGCCTCAAAGCAAGTCACCCACAGAATCCAAAGTGCCATGTGCACCTTCTTCTGGGGCTCCAGATGGGAGAAAGTTGCAAGAAGCACACTGTACAAGACAAAATGGACTGGGGGCTGAGAAATGCCAGATGTCCTGCTGTTCCTACGGGCCAAGGACATGAGTCAGATCTGCAAACTGGCGATGGCGACAGAATCCAAAGCAGCCTGCTTCGTAAGATAGCAGGTGCCCTGCAAACTGTGACGCTGGAGGGTGTATACGCTGCCCAACACAAGCCCGTGGACTATGGAGTCACCATGGTTCTATGAAGTCCTGAAATGCTTCCAGAATAAATACAATCTGCAAAACAAAACACCAGCAACCTGACAAACCACTGTAAGATGCTGATCGTGGTAAGAGCAAGAGACATTTTACTGACCACAGACCTACTACCCAGCAACAACTACCAGGCTGTGTGGGAGTGAATCTTCCAGAAGGACCTGTAAAAGGAGCACAGAGATTTGAAATGGCAGGTAGCTCTGCCCCAGGCACTCCCCATCTGGATTCGGAAAAACAGAGGGGCACAGAGGCCTACCAAACTGTCCCAGGTAAACCTGCCAGTGGAAAGTGGAAATATTCGATCACCTCCTCCGGTACTGCCCTTTAACTAAGACGGTATGGAGGAGAGTAATTGTACTCCTCCTGATGATGAGAGGGGTCAAGACCCTAACCAGAGAGGCAGTGCTGTTTGGTCACTTGACCAAGCAGCAGGGAACTCAGACAGCCCATTTCAACCAATTCATCTCCTGCTTCAGGAACGCCCTGTGGAAGATCAGGGACCAGAGCACAGAGGCTGCTTGCAGATGTAGGAAAAAAAGGGCTTTACTGGAAGAAGCTGCACATTATTTTGACCTGGCTCTGCAGTGTCTGCATAGATTGGGCGCTTTAGTGGGGCTTTTGGTGCTTTTATCTAACAGGTGATTCAATGAAAATTTGATATATAGTAAAAGCTGTGTTAACTGGCATTCTACTATCTGGAATACTCTATTAACTGGAATTTCCGGCCAGTTGGCTGGATGCCAGTAGGGGTAGAGGGGGGGAGCTCGCATGCGGCAGGTGCTGCTGCCACCCACCACCCTGCACTGCTGTTGCTCTGCCACCCCCCTGCCACCCCCACCCGCCTGATACCCAGCACTCCCCTTACCACACACATGCTGGCTGACACAGCTTTTATTGTATATAGAACCTAATTATTGGGGGGTTGTCCTATACTCAGGGTAGTCTTATATTCAAGTAAAATGGTATTATAGTCTTCCTTTTGCCAAGGGGGATAACAGGTATAGCCAGATACTATAATACATATTAGACCAAGGTTTATCATACATTTTGGAAAAAAAATATTAGTAATAGTAAAATCCATGTTTAAATCCCAGAATTCACTACAATGTTGACCTCAGTGGGACTGGCCGGGTTGCTGTGCACTGTTTATTCTGTGAGCAGCTGCAAGTGTGTAGGGCTTCATCTATAATTCAGTTGTCATCTAATATATGCTATGAGGAAAACAGAATGAGAAATCTATACCTTTATCTATCGTTCTGAGAAATATGCTTTTTATAAAGATTGCATCTTCTTTCAGTTAATACCTGCTTCCTCAACCCTTCCCCTCCAGTTGTATCCCTAAAATCTGATTAATTTCACTGTAATTTACTTTACCTAGAAAGTTTTATTCTTGTCAGGCCTTTACATAGGGCCTGATCCTGCATTCTTGGAGTATGTGGGAATTTTTCATTGAATATGCTTTAAGCGCCTGGAGAGCAGATCTAAATGAAATCTCAGGAAAAACTTCCCAACTGTAGGAACAGTGGGACAAAAGTACAAGGTGCTAAGGAAAACTGTGGAACCTCGTTCAAGAAGTGGCTGGATGGGCATCAAGATGATCGTCTGGAAGGATGTAGGAATAAAGAATCCTACATCTGTGCAGGGGTTGGCTAGATGATCCCTTGGGTCCCTTTCACCCCTATGTTTATAATGGACACAGAATCAAGCCTCTAGTTCTAGAGCAAGAGACTTATTTTAAGTCTCTGTGGCCCATATTGAAACTCTGTAGGGGAGCCACTAATTCCTCATGTGTGTTCCAACATGGCAAAATCCAAGCATTCAGAATCATAAGTCAGGCTACCCAAAATCATGAGATGAAATTAAAAATTATTAGCTTTTTAAAAAGTATTGGGCGATTCAGGGATTCTCCTTTGGCGTTGGGCTGCCCATATACTGCCTGATGCCAAGCGTGTAATACATGGCTCTGAACCTCTCCTTATACTGTGTCCCATGTCTCGCAGATGGCATCACTATGTGGCCCTGGCCCCACAATGGACCTCCTTCTATGCCCGCCTGACATTCGGTTCCCACCTGGATCCCTCCTCCTCAGGCAGCCTACTCTCTGCCATCATTCTGGGCTGCAAAATTCCCTAAGCCCTTTTCCCCCTTGGCAGTGGCTCCCTCTGGCACCTTTGGCTACACAGGCCCTGGCTTCACCTCTAGGCCAGTCGGAAGTCCAGGCCCCTGGCTCTAGCCATCCCTCAAGGTGGGTGGTCTGGTCCTTTTAATGTTTTGGTCCTGGCCCCAGTATTAACCAGTCAAGGGTTTCTCCAGTTAGGTCACTGAGCCGCTTGCCTTCTCTCTCACATACGGGCCTGCCTTCTTGGGCCCCTCCAAACCCAGTTCACTTAATCTCTAAAGATGGCTTATGTGCAAGCCCGCCCATGCAGACCCTACTCTGTGCAGCCCATGTGGAGTCCTGCAGGTCCACGCATGTGAACCCTACTCTGTGGTTTCTCACATGCTATCACTGGGCCCACTACTCCACTCCCTCACTGGCTCAGCTTTGCTCCCTTTGGGTCTCAGGCCTGATGACATGCCTGGACCCCTCACCTGTCCCCTCTATGGGGTAACCCACCAGGTTGTGGGGGCTGAGGCTATACAGCGCCCATACTCATCTTTCACTAGGGAGGCACTAGTGTGGCATTTCCTAGGGACCACCACCCTGCCATAGGGAGACCCACCACACCATCCTACCTTAGCAGGGTGTAGTTTTAGGTCATTCCCCAGGAACCTCCTCCATCCCCGTAGTTCCTACCCTCGACCTCCAGGTGTTCTGGGAGCAGCAGCTCTGGCTGGTGATGTTCTCTCTCTGGCTCCCTGCAGCAACTGCCCACTCAGCATTGAGGGCCTTTGTTTATATTGAGGCTGTTCAGCCCCATTCTCCAATCCAGGAGCCCTCCCGCAGTCGTGTGACCGCCTTGTTAGGCTGCATCGCAGCTGCCGGCTGCTCCACAGCCTGCTCCAACCTCTTAAAGTAGCAGGCACCAAAGGTGCCCTGCCACAGTGAAGTACTGCAAGTAGCTCACCAATGGATTTTGTACGTAACATGTTGAAAACAAAATTGGGCTGTACACATCAGTGCAGAATACAGTTATTCAAAATGCCCTTTGAGATATGTTAAGTTATATGAGCTGGATTCAGTAAAAAGCCACATATTAAGGCCAGACAACAGTATGCCACAGATAAAACCATTCAAGGCTTTTTAGATCTTGAAAGTGGAAAAAAATTTCATGCTGATTTAGGCGCTTAGACTTTTAGCTTACCTTTTCTCCTTTTACCCCTGGAGGACCTACCATTCCATGAAGACCAGGATGACCTGTGGGACCCTAAAAATTATAGGAGACAAAAGTTTTATGTCACCTCACACTCTCTCTCCCACCTATAAACAAGGCAAACCCCCAAACTTGTGCATAAATGACAGAATTATAAAAACAAACAAAACCCAGCAAACTTAAATACGACTCAGTGGGGACACCTACATGTGCACTTTACTGCAGAGTTGACTAATTAGTTCTGCAGTAAAATGTCACTTTCTCCAAGTGCAGCACTATTAGGCTACAGTAAACTAATTAACTCCACTGCAGGATAATACTGCTTGACAAAAGTACAGGCGGGGTTATTTAGTGCACAGCACCACATGCGTAGACGGGGACTGAGGCTGGTTGCGGCATGAGGGTACTACAGTGTAGGGGCTGCCTGCCTGAACCAGCTCCTCTGCATTATGCTGAGCTGGGGTGGAGCAGCTCCCGGCTGGCAGGTTGAACCCCTGGGTCCCCTGCCAGCCAGGGCTATGCTGGGGTAAAATGACTTAACTATCTCCATGATCAGGATTGCACACTCATGCCTAGGATATCAGCAGTTTTCATTCTTTCAGGCAACAACCTTCCCAGGAGTGCTGCGACAGTAGAGATTATGGAAACTGTGAGTGGATTTGACCTCTGAGGTCGAGGAAGAACCTTTCTGGTCAATGTCTCCTCTCTATATGTCACTTGTGGAGGTTTATGAACCTGCTACAGCCATGTCTGGGGTGCAGACATACAAGTGGTATCCTGTATAGGAGACTTAGATTATGGTGGAATTCAAAGAGGGAAGGACAATTTCCAAATATACCATGCAGCACTGGGCACTTAAGCAGCAGCAAATGATTGAGGTTGGGCCTTTAAAAAAAATACAAAGGTAATTATGCAATTAAAAACCAGGTGTGATGACTTAAAACTGAACAGGCATCTTCAATACTGGCATAGTTCCTAAGTCCCAAATGTTTACCTTTACATTAAATATATGTTTGAAGCATGATAGGTTGCAATGTGGAACAATTCTATTCTCTGAACAGATTTAGGCAACATTGTGCATGTGCTTGGTCTACCTAAGCATGTTCACTGTTGCTGCCTCTGGTGCAGCTAAGCCAGTGTCACACAAAAAGTATGGGAAGTGTTAGTGTAAATTACGTCAGTGGATGGCCTTGATTTTCAAGGTCAGATGTACAGTTG
>NW_017729006.1:43843150-43843682 GCF_001723915.1 Gavialis gangeticus | reverse complement strand
ATTACGTCAGTGGATGGCCTTGATTTTCAAGGTCAGATGTACAGTTGTACATCTAATGCACAGCTCCCTTTGTGAAAAATCAGAATTTTCCTTCCCTTAAAAGCTGTAGGCATGCCATCTATGATGCAAAACTCTTCTCAGAGTCTAAGAATGAGCTATGGGAGGCTAGATACAAATGATAATTTTATCTGGAGTTTTAGTTTGGCCATATAATCGACCTAATATAGCCTCATTTTTTACATCCACCTCACCTTGATTTCTTTTCTATTTTTACTTTTTAGACTTGCTATATTCAATACAGTATAAAACAGGGGCGGGCAATTATTTTGGCTGGATGAGTTTTGGTCTGCTGTTGAGGGCCACACACAAAAATCTTTCAGAAGATATCATTTTAACAAATTATAGAGAAAAACAAATCATATACAAAAAAATCAAACTTCTATTATAACATATTTTAATTGTATTTAAAAATAATTTTTGTCCTGATTTATGTTTTTTTGAGTAGTGCATATAGAGGTGATTGCATAATAGC
>NW_017729006.1:43833415-43842807 GCF_001723915.1 Gavialis gangeticus | reverse complement strand
GGGGGCTGCTCATGTGCTAGGTCCCGGGAGCTGGCTAGAGGTGGGGAGAGGGAGGGGAGGGTGGAAGGGGGTACGTGCAGCAGAGCTCGCCCAGGCAGTGCAGGTGTAGATGCAGTCCTCCCCTCCCCCATCCATCTCACAGATGTCCCCACTGCACTCTGCATGGGGCTGAGTCCCACCTGCTCCTGCCCAGGGCAGTATACACCATGCTTCTGCCCACCCTGGTCCTGGGCCAGCATGAACAGCTTCCTGGTGGGGCTGCTCCCAGTGTGGTTGCAGCTACCTGGGTACTGGTCAGCTCCCCCTGCCTCCAACAGCTCCTCCTCCTCCTGCCAATTGATTGTATCTGGCCCACAGTGCTTGGCATGGGGTTGAGTCCTGCTCGCCCCTGCCTGGGATAGCTCGTGCCCTGCTTTCGGTCTGGGCAGCAGGAAGTGCAGGGAAGCTGTGGTCACATGAGCTGGGCAGCAGATGCCCAGCCAGGTGGGGGTGGGAAACTGCAGCCATGTGGCTCCTGCCCCAGTGTGCAGAGCTTCAACAGCATCTGCTGCCCAGCATGTGTCCCCAAGGCTCTCCCAAAATGGGAGCAGGTTGCGGGCTGCCCCAAGCAAAAGAGAACATTGCTTAGCCCCATGTGGACCACTGTGGGCCTGAGACAATCAATTGGCAGGTCCTCTCCGACTCCAATTAGTTGGAAGGTTCAATCCAGCCCACAGGCCATTTTTTGTTGACCCCCATATAAAATTTTATTATCAAAAATGAGATTTATATTCATTATGTTTTAAATCTATTTTGCACTGTGGTGTGTCCTAAACACATTGGTTTGTTGATGGGGGGGGGAGGGGGAACTTGAGTTCACAATAACATTGTTTTAATTATTGATTATAATGAAAATTACCCACAGACCCAAAAATGATCCAAATGTTTACTGCCAGTGATGTGGGCGGATTTTATAGCTTTTGAATGGTCTTCGAATGCTTACCACTCTACACTGAGAGCCTTGTAAATAACAAAGTATTTCTAAACCATTTAAAAAGAAATGTAATCATTAAAATGTCACTGTATGATGCACTGAGATAATTTAACTTCATGTAGACTTCAAAAAAAGTAATATGATCAGTAAAAATGACATCTAAAGCAGTTGCTAAAAGCAGTATTTCCATTTATAAATGACGGTTTTTATCCAAGCATTTTGACAACCCATAAAAAGCACTGTTAAATCATTCAAGTCCTTGATTCAACATAGTACTTAGGCATGAAGAGAATTTTAAGCACACGGGTAGCTCCACTGAATTCAAGAGGACACATGCTTAAGAGCTCAGATGCTTAAGTTACATAGGTGCTTCAGTGTCTTGCTGAATCAGAGCTTCAATTCTGAAACTGCTGCTGAAAAAGCCATTTACTCAGGGGTACAAAGCGCAGAGGGCAAGATCCAATTTTTCTCTTTGGGTATTAGTGGAATTCAGAAGGAACAACACTGAAACTGAAGACATTACATTGACGTAAAACATGGTTTGGAAGGAGAGAACTGGGACAATGTTTTTTACAATATATTTAACAGTAACTTGGAGTTAGGATTTTTATTATTTATTATATGACCCAACAAAAAGCTATTTTGGGGGCTAAATCCTGCTTCATGCTATCTGCCTAAAAAGCATGCATACAGCTGTGCTACTGCAATTTTTTTGGCATTTCTGCATCATTTGGGATGCTACAGGAAAACAGAATTGCCCTTCTTTCCTGCTAGAAGTTAAATGGAGGAGGAAGAGGTAGACCCTCCTATGTTTTAGGTCTGGTGATTAAAAGATTAGGTTCTAGGTCCTCTCTCATATCCAGCAAGGGCTTGCACCTCCTTCTCTCCTGACCCTAAATATGGTGATCAGTTTGACCCTGAGAAGAGGGGCAAAACCTTATAGCCAGAAACCTCTGGCTTTAAGTCCCAGCAAGAGCATTGGCACACTTCAGTCAAAATCCCCAGCCCTGACTGCAGACAAAACCCAGTGCTTCTGAGGAGGGCTTAAACTGCACCCTTTTCCCCTTCCCACCCACCAACACATGGAGCAGCAAGAGGAGGCGGGGCAGAACTACCTCCTATTTATCACTGACTTCAACAGGTGTTGCACCATGTTGTGGATCCAGAGGACCTAATCTTGCAGGCCCTTCCTCATTGCGAATAGCCCTTACAATTCAAGTCAATAATGACTAACAATCAAACAACTCACAAGATAAAAGGTTTGCAGGATTGAGACTATGAGCCATGACTGTGTGAAGTCTTACACACACACTTTTCATATTGTGTGTGGTCTCACTAAAGTCAGCGGCACTGCTCCAAATATGTAAATTATTTATAGGGGGTGCTGGTTGTAGCTGTGTTGGTCCAAGGACATAGGCAGACAAGGTTTTTTGGGTAAATGTAATATCTTTTATTACACCAACTAAATAATTGGAAGAACTGTTCTTTGCAAGCATTCAGGTACAAACACCCTTCTACAAAGGGTGTTTGTACCTGAAAGCTTGCAAAGATCAATTTTTTCAACTATTTAGTTGGTCTAATAAAGGATATCACATTTACCCAAAGAATCTTGTCTGTAAATTATTTTAAGCACTTAAGTTGTTGCATGACAGTCAGCTTTTTTCTTCCAGCTGCTTTCCTGATGCTGAATATCTATTATTTAACAGAAAGAAGAAAAACATTGTAAAGCACCTTCTAAGCAAAGCTTGTACTAACTGTAGGTGAATTCAGCAAACAATGCACTGATAGACAGCAACAGATTGTTTTGTGAGATTTACCAATGGACTTCCTCAAGCTTGCAGCAATGCGAGTCAGTACAATCTGGCCTGTTCTGAATGCTGTATTAGAAACTATTGTTCAGCATATCACAGTTACATGAATTATAGCCAGTATTTCAATAAGGATTATACTCTTGTATTTTTATTTTAGGGACAAATCCTGATTCCTCTTTGTAGCCAAAATGGGGGCAGGAGTCTAGACTTTGCATCTAGCATTTCTTAATGGCTGGCTCTCAGCATCTCCTTCTTTGCTGCCTTGATAATCTGGATTGCACTTTGGAGATGTGTATCACTCTGTTGGGAAAGAGATCTATATTGTTTGGTGTGTGGCAGCCTAATATATATGCCCAGGAGAACAATTTGGTTCCAGTCCTCAATTTCCATGCCTAGATGAGCTACACTGAACAGAGAAAAACCCAAAAGATAAAAGTTCAACAGTGCCTTTATGTCATAACATCTCATTGAAATATGTAACTGATGTTCACAGCTTCTTTTTCCTGGAAATATCACAGTAAACTCATCTTTAATTCTTACCCATACTGGCCTAGATTCACCTCATCTCTCTGACACCTTTGCACACAGCTCTAGCTACAGCAATGCAATACAATCAGCGCTTCATAGAAAACTGGCCCTTTCGTTCAGCATTGAATTTCAGATTTGCTCAAACCATGGGCTCTTCAACTTGCGGCTATTTTAAAATGCTGGCAAGGGGCAGCTTTCTAAGACCCATATAGGTTGTAGTAGCACAGATATAGCACCAACATGTGCGGGCAAGTCTATACTTACTGGAAGGCCTGGTTCGCCAGAAGCTCCATTTTTCCCATCTTGCCCAGGTGATCCAGGGGGGCCTGTATTTGAATCTGGCCCTGGTTTTCCTGGGAGACCAGGTAATCCAGGAGGGCCTGGAGGCCCAGGTAGACCCTTGATAAATCATAAGAATGGTGAGAAAATATTGTCACAATATGTATTCCCAATCTCAACTACCTGTCTCATTTGTATTAGCTTAGTTCCAAGTATCTTAAAATCTGATTTTAAAGTATCCTCCTTTTAAAAAAAAAATACACAATTTCTTTTTGCTAGTTTCCCCTCTCATATGCCTAATAGCCTCATTAATGCTATTCCCTTTGGTCTAGCCTGCTTTGCCTGTCTCCACAACACTGTACAACTGAGGGAGACTGATCTGGATGAATGTACTTGGATTTAGGTATCCTTCTTTTTCCACACTTCTCTCTTGCTTTCCTCCAAGTCATGAGTTCCCTTCCTCTTTTAAAATCTTCCTGTAAAGCTTCATGAAAACCTTCATGTGCTCTTTAAATTACGTTAGCTGTCCCTGAAAAGCAGTTGTAATACTGTGTATTACATATACAGTATAAAATGTGCATTTGTTATTTGATATGACTGATTCACAATGATTCAAAAGCTGGGATAATTTAAAAGTCTAGATAACAGTATATAAAGCTTCAATGTGTGACTAAGTGTACCAGGGAGCCAGAGGCTTCTGTTACTTTAAGGTGGAGAATGTAACAGACAGGAGCACTGAACCTGGGCTAGCTGCAGAAGAGACAGCTAGGGAGCTAAAGGGCTGAAAATAACTACCTCATAGCTAGCTATAGAACAAGAGGCCAATAGGACAGAGCTCCAGGGAGGCAGAAGGGGAAAAAACTGCAGCTCAGCCAGGAGAACAGCAGTAGGCTGCTCATTAGGCCCAAGGAGCATACCTGTGGCCAATCAGGGGCACACCTGACCAAAAGAGGAGAAGCTCAGAGTATACAAACCCAGATGCCTAGGGCAGAGGAACCAATGTTGTCCTGAACTCCTGCTAGCCTAGATTGTCAGGGAGTGATAACTTTAGGCCATGAACTAGGAGAGACCCAGAAGGAGGGGAGAAGGCTTCTGCAGCAATATGATGACCCAGAGGGGGGTTAAGAGTTTTAAACTAGGCAGGTGGCTGGCATGTCAGTTTTAGTTTAGCCAGAGGACCAGTTTGTAGCTGTAGGGGTGGATTGGAGGCCATACAGCAGGGTGCCTGGGACACACTGGATTTTAGCTCCTGCAAAACAGCAGGAGAGCAAGTGGGCAGGGGGAAGAGTGAGCCAGGCTAGGACCAAGATGGCCAAAGCCTCGACAGGGGCAGAGCAAGCCAAGCTAGAGCCAAGACGGGCTCTAGTGAAGATAGGGCCTGGGGCCCAGAGAGGCTTTGCTAGGACCAGAGGGCCTGGCAGACTAGTAAATGAACAAGAGTAAAACCTGCAAGGTGTGAGGCTATGGGGGGGGAGAGGGGCGGGGGGCTGAAGGCTACAACTAATGCCACTAAGGCAATTCTAGTGCCTGAAGGTGTGGATAGGGCCAACAGGACTCAGTCTCAGTGAGACACCCATGTCAGTGGGGCATGGAGCAGTAGCAAATTCTGAGTCCCTTGCCACAAGCAGGACTGGGGCCTAGCAAGTATGTAAAGCTAGGCCAAGTGGGGACCCAGTGGACACACTAAGGGACTTTGAGGAATTTTCTCCCAAGGTAAAATAAAATTTATATCAAAGTATGGCAGGCAGGAGAGCGAGGAGGTTGTCCCAAGAAACTGAGTGGAGAGGTATTTAGGTCACTAGGGCTAGGGACAGACATTCAAAAAGCCTGAACCGATTCAATCTTTGCAGTAAAGCCACGCTTGCTTTTCACCAGCTGCCTACACATTACAGTAAGAATGCTGGGATAAATGGATAGATGGTAATGTATCCCTTTGAACCTCAAATTCACATGAACTGTGCCTGCCTTGCTAATCAGTGTCATTCAGGAACCCTAGTTACAATCCCTAAAAGCTGATATTAACTAAGATTCCTGAATATGCATTCAACTGACCTGCCTACTAGTTTAACCTGGCTAGGCTAAACTGGTTTGCAACTGCACAGACAACCCAGAATCCCAGAAATGCAGGCACATGCCTGCACTGGCTTAGGCTAGAAGCTGGGGGGGGAGGAGGCGCTAGAGCATCCCTCCATTCCCTTCCACAGTACTAAGCTAAGGCGGGGCATGGCTAGGCACCCGCAGGACACCCTGATTAGGGAGGGGTACCTCCTCCCCCACCTTGATAACAGAGCATTTATCAACTTTGTTATCAGCATTTAACACCCCATCTTAAATAAAGCCCCTCTCATTAATTCAAGCTCTTCTTAAACAACTTTTTCCAAAGAAGGGAACATTCCAAGGAGGGACGTTACCAGCTACCTGTTGATTAGCTACAAAAGGGACAAAGGCAGACAGGATTGTGCCCTATCTGCCACAGCACAGACTGCAGCCAGCATGTGGTATGCCAGCTCATGCTGAGAGGTGTCTGTATAAGGCATAGGGGAGAGGGTAATCCCTGCTTAACAAGGAGTGGTGAGGAGAGGGCGGGGAGAGCAGGGGGAAGCCAGGCAGATGCCTGCAGGAGCTGCAGCTGGGGAGCAGAGGGGAGGGGCCAGCTCTGCCGTAGAGCAGAGAGCACAGCCCAGAGAGCATGCCAGGATGCTGGGGTAATCTGGTTTAACTTAAACCAGGAAGGGGTCTGGGACAGACCTTGGATAAACTAGTTTGATCCAAATCAGTTAAGTCTGATACTACATTCAACCAGGTTTATCTCAAACCGGTTTCAGTCATTTTCCAACCAGTTTATGTGCACTGAACATTTGTCCCTAGCCTAGGAAACATCATGGCTGCTATTGGCAGCTGGCCGTATCCCAGTGTGCATTAAATGTTAGTGAATACTTACTCTTAAAAGCTCATGGTCTCTGTCAAGGTCACCAGAGCCTGATCCTTCAGGGTCAAGTCTACTCTGAAATTAAAAGAATTCATTTATAAATGCTATTTTTACTGAAGGGATGAAAAACTAATGGATAAGAACACTGTTGGTGAATCACTACTTATCTCATTGTAGCTGTCATCTCCAGGTCAGACTGATCCTTTTGCAGTAAACTATATTATTACGCCCTGATTAATATTTTGTCTGCAACAGGCGGGGACACACCCAGTGTGTCTTGTGTGGACACACCCAGTGTGTGCAACAGGAGGGAGAAAAACAATCCTCCATGGCCCCATGGGGCAACCAACAAAGCCCAGAAGCATGAGAAATACCAAACACCCTCCATTTTGCTCTGCAACCTGGGGACAGCAGACATAAATTATATATATTTCACCAAATCACTAGACAGCCAGAACTCCCCTTTCTGTATCCTCTCCATAAACTTATCCCAGCAACTTTAATCTTCTTTCACACCTAAGCCAGTCTTGGACTCTGCTTAATTATCCTGCTGCTGAGCATGATTCTTTCCCATATCCACCTGCTTTATGAAAAGAGCTCTGCTGCATTTTCTCCTCACAATCTGAGAGAAGGCAGTGAGGGAGGAGAGCTCCTGAGCTTCTAACGGTTGCTCTTTGCAGAGCACTCCAGGCATAGCTACTTCTAGATCATCCCAAACCAATGCTTATCCAATTTCTTCCTCAAATCTCCAGTGATGGAGATTCCACAATTTCCTTAGGCAATCTACTTTAATGCTTCACTGTTCTAACAGTGGAGAAGTTTTTTCTGATATCCAATCTAAATATAGTCTGTTGCAACCTCAAGTCATTGGCCCATGTCCTGCTCTCTGCAGCAGCAGAAAAAAGAAAGAGGTATTCTTTTTCTTAATGGCAGCCCTTCAGATATTTGTAGACTGCTATCATGTCTCCTCCTAATGGCCTTTTTGAGAGCTGAACATGCCTATATTTCTCTCAACCTCTCCTCATGTGACTTACCTTCCAAGCAAGCAGTGCTTACAATTTGTAATCACTCACCTGTGGACCCTCTCTAACTTTTCCATGTCCTTTTTAAAATGTGGTGCCCAAACTGCGCATAGTACTCTAGGTGAGGCCTAACTGGTGCCAAAAAGGTGACTCCCATTGATGTAACCCAAAAACTACAGCTGCCTTTTGTACAGCTGTGCTATAGTGCAAACTCATATTGAGCCTGTGATCCACCAAGATTCCTAAATCCTTCCCTGCAGTGCTGTCTTCCATCCAGTAGTCACTCATGCTGTATTTATGTGCTTCTGTCACCTACTTTCCAGTTTGGTAATCATCCACAAACCTGCTAAAAAAACCCACTATTTAAGCATCCACATCATTAACAAACATGTTGAACAGCACCAGGCCCTGGACAGACTCCTGTGGAATTCCACTCAAAACCTTCTGCCATTCTGACATGAATCCATTTATAATTACCCTTTGCTTGCAGCTATTGAGACATTTGTCTATCCACCTTAGAGTAGCTTTGTCTAGCCCACATTTTTCCAATTTGTTTATGAGAAAGTCATGTGGAACATAGTTAAAAGCCTTGCTGAGGTTCAGATACACTATACTGATTACATTACTTTCATCTACCCAGCTAGTTATTTTGTTGAAGAAAAAGATCAAGTGCATTTGGCACAATTAGTAAATCCATGCTGCTTGGCTGTAATCAACATTTCCTCCTCCAGATACTTGCAAATATACTTCTGCATGATATTCTCCAGTAATTTCCCAGGAGGTGGGACCAACCAATCTGTAATTCCCATGGTCCTCCTTTTTGGCTTTCTAAAGAGGGGCATTATATTCATCCTTTTCCAGTCCTCTGGTACCTCACCTGTCTCCTATTACTTCATAAATATATATACTTTTAAAGAGGGACACTAAGTTGGTGATTTTCTAGTCCTCTGGTATATCACCTGTCTCCCACGTGATGCAGAAGAGGAGTCTAAGCACTTAGAGGACAACAAGAGGATCAGGAATAGCCAACATGGATTCATCAAGAGTAGAGCATACTGACCAACTTGATTTTTGTTCTATGATAATGTAATAGGCTCTGTGGCTGGCAGGAGGGCATTGAATGTATATACCTTGATTTTAGCAAGGCTTCTCATTCTGTTTCCCAGAACATTCTCATTCCAAAGCTAAGGAACTATGGTTATAGATGAAAACTCTGTAACCTGGCCACATAACTGATTGGAGCATTCATCAATGGCTCAATGTCTAGCTGCAAGAAGGTATTGAGTGGAGTTCCCCGGAGACCTAATGTGGGCCCAGAATTGCTTACCATAGAATCATAGACTCATAGAAGTAGGGTCAGAAGGGACCTTGTAGTCAAGTCCGACCCCCTGACTGGGCAGGAGAAAAACTGGTCTAAAATGACTCCTGCCAAGTAGGCATCAAGCCTCTTATTAAAGACCCCCAGGGTAGGAGCCAGCACCACTTCCCTTGGAAGCTGGTTCCAGATCCTAGCTGCCCTAACTGTGAAGTAGTTCTTACGGATGTCTAATTTAAACCTACTCTCCAACAACTTATGGCCATTATTCCTTGTTATGCCAGGGAGCGCTAGGGGAAACAAGGTCTCTCCCAAACCCTTCTGGTTCCCCCTAGTGAGTTTATAGATGGTCACCAGGTCCCCCCTCAGCCTTCTCTTGTGAAGGCTGAACAGGTTGAGGTCCCACAGTCTCTCATTGTAGGGTCTGCCCTGTTGTCCCCGGATCATGCGGGTGGCCCTCCTCTGGACCCTCTCCATGTTGTCCACATCCCTCTTGAAATGGGGCGCACAGAACTGGACACAATACTCCAGCTGT
>NW_017729006.1:43830012-43833268 GCF_001723915.1 Gavialis gangeticus | reverse complement strand
ACCCTGCACTTGTCAGTATTGAAGCGCATCCTGTTTTTGTTAGCTCACCCCTGTAACCTATCCAGGTCTTGCTGCAGTCTTTCCCTCCTTACTAGCGTGCTCAGCTCACCCCAAATTTTGGTATCATCAGTGAATTTAAACAGGTTGTTTTTCACCCCGTCGTCCAAATCGCTGATAAAGAGATAGAACAGCACAAGCCCAAGGACCCCTGGGGGACTCCACTGCCCACTTCTCCCCAGGCTGAATATGACCCGTCCACCACCCCCCTCTGAGTGCGACTCTTCAGCCAATCTGCAATCCATCTGACTGTGTAGGCATCAATGCCACAGTCGCCCAATTTTTTAATGAGGATGGGGTGGGAGATGGTGTCAAAGGCCTTGCTGAAGTCCAGAAAGACTACATCCATCTTCAATAGTGATTTGGAGGATGGGACTGAATGCACACTTAGCAAATTTAAAGATGATATCAAGTCGGGTAGAGTTACAGACATTTTGAAGAGTACAGCTAGGATCCAGAATGATCTTGATAAACTAGATAAATGGTCCAAAATGAATCACATGAAATTCAGTAAGGACAAGTAAAGTCCTACACTTGAGATAAAGAAATTGCATGCACAGTTACAAACTGGGGAATGATTGCCTAGGCTGCAGTATGGAAGAAAAGAACCAGGCCATTAAAGTGGTCGTAAGCTACATATGAGCCAACTACTGCTGGCTCTTGTTCCAAAAAAAGGGCAACAGCATTTTTTGTTGTATTAATAGGGGTGTTATTTGCAAATTAAGGGAAGTGATCCTTTTATTTTATTTGGCACTGATGTGGCCTCATCTGGAGTACTGTGTCCAGTTTTGGGCTTCACAGTTCAAGAAAGTTATGGACAGCTTAGAAAGATTCTAGCAGATGACAACATAAATGATTAGAGGCCTGGGAAACGTGACTTATGAGGAAAGTCTGAAGAACTAGCATTGCTTAGTCTGCAGAAGAACAGACTGAGGGGCGATTTGATAAGTCTTCATGTAACTGACGGGTGCAGGGGACAAAACTAGGAGTAAAGGATTTAAATTGCAGCAGGGAAAATCTAGGTTGGATATAACGAAAAACTTTTCCACTATGGGTTGGGGGCGTTATGCATTGGAACAGGTTGCCCAGAGATGTTGTGGAATCACCATCCTTGGAAATTGTAGGTTAGATAAATATTAACTGGGATCTTTTAGGCACAGAGGATTCTGCCTTGACCAGAGGGTTAGACTAGATGATGACATGAGGTCCCTTCCATTTGTATAACTGATTTCATGTGTGCATACACACACACACACACATTTATACACATGGGTACATGTGTGTGTGGGTGAACACCTGTGTATACACATGGAGACTAGCTCAGACTGCACCTCATTTTCAGTTTCATCCCATTGTTTGTCAAACAGTAGAACGAGGAGAGCTAAGTATCAGGGTGTCTCTGAAACTCACAAGTCTTCTAGGTACAGCAGATGGGCCTGGAGGTCCTGGTGGCCCTGGTAGTCCTACACCAGGATCACCCTAGAACAAGAACAGAAATGAAACAGTAAGTATTTTTACAACCACATTTCCCTTCCACATAAAGTGCAGCTGGTAATATCTTCATGGCTTGCAATTGGGTTCATATCAGAAACTCCAATGGTTTCTTCTTCACAGATTTAAATACATGTTTACTCCTTAACCGTTTCATAATGTATCCCTTTCTACTTAGCCAACCTGGCATCCTGTCTGGGAGAAGTAAAGGGCCACATCCTACTCCATCTATTAGGCATCTAGGTTGACTTATGTACCTACATGTGATCCTTTTACACCCTCTTCATGTCCCTTTAAAACTGTTAATGGAAATGATGGGTAGGTCCTCTTCTGCCTTGCAGTTATTTTGTGACTGGTCTTAAAGGTTGGAGGATGATGCTGAGTTACAAAGGTGGATACATTAATGGACTTTCAGGAGGGTGGATTTGAGGAGGATGGAATAGGATAGTGCTTAGGAACTGAAGTCCATATAGAGGCCTAATAGGTGGTGTAGGATATTGAATAGGTCATTTTTAATGTGCCCTGTAAGCATTAAAACAAATTATATTGATTTAATTTGGACTGTAAACCAAGCAATCAATTTTCATTTAACGATTACTTGATAGATACAGTGTTTTAGTCCAAGTAGTGACTCATTTTGCTTCAGTTGAATTGATCTCATCCATCCCTCATTCATGGTTGCAGTAAAGCCATGCTTGCTTTTCACCAGCTGCCTACACATTACAGTAAGAATGCTGGGATAAATGGATAGATGGTAATGTATCCCTTTGAACCTCAAATTCACATGAACTGTGCCTGACTTGCTAATCATTGTCATTCAGGAACCCTAGTTACAATCTCTAAAAGCTGATATTAGCTAAGATTCCTGAATATGCATTCAACTGACCTGCCTACTTAGTATTGCTCTTTTTAGGGTATGGTATATACATACTGGAGGAATGGGATGATTACCTGTTCCCTTCTTGCTCGGTTCCTGGGAAGCTCTCCTGAGGTGAGGAGTATGGGCACATTACCCTTCCCCCTCACCAGTCTCTTTGGTAGCCCCTGCCTACCCATTCAGAGTTTTTTGGGGCTCTGCCTATATTGTACCTCCACATATTCCAGCAGGGGTAGGGGAAACTCTCCCACTTCCAGCAGGCTTCCTTCAAAGAACAATGCTCCAAACAGCAGCAGACAAATGCTCCAAACAGCCAAGCCCTGGTGATCTGTGCTTCTCTCTTCCTTATTCTTATTTGTCATCTGCCAGTACATCTTTCCCCTCTCATATAGCTTTTTTAAACTTGACAATGTATATGAATATATGGAATTATTCTACATGTAAGAGGAAGTAGCAAAATCTCTGATTTTCAAATTTGGATCACCAACATGTTTTGAAGGGTTTCTTGCAGCTATGTGTGTGCACTGTATGCTTGCAAAAATAAAGCATTAGTTAATTGGTATGGCAGTCAGCTGTCCAGTCTACTCTAAGATGTAGCAATCTGCCCACTCCCAGCTTCCCCTTTGGCAACAAGAGACTCAGGCATGCTCTTTTACCCTCCTGCCACCCCTACGCCTTTATATTATACCAGTAGTTCTGACCCTTTTTAGATTTCAGACAACCCTTGATAAGACTTGAGGCAGCCCTCAGAAAATGCCAGCTGTTGGCTTTCATTTGTTTTTTTACTCCAACAAAAATGAAAGAGCAATTCTTTTGTTAAAAAGAACCCAG
>NW_017729006.1:43818368-43825012 GCF_001723915.1 Gavialis gangeticus | reverse complement strand
CCAGTAGTTCTACCCTTTTTAGATTTCAGACAACCCTTGATAAGACTCGAGGCAGCCCTCAGAAAATGCCAGCTGTTGGCTTTCATTTGTTTTTTTACTCCAACAAAAATGAAAGAGCAATTCTTTTGTTAAAAAGAACCCAGAAAGACTGCAACAGGTCAGAATGTTTTTAGCATTATGGATTTCTATTTGAAAAATCTGGGTTTATCATGTGAATCAGATTTGCACCTCTAATCACTGCATTATACTCTGAAGACAAGAGGTGCTAACTGCCTTCCTAGAATACAGAAAATCTTAGCACTTTTTTATGCAAACCATATTTTTAGGGCTTCCCCATTCCCAAGTGTAACCAGCACTACCCTCAGTAATCATAACAATATGAATAGCACAGGGTTAGGGCCATATCGCATGTGACATTTAGCATATGTTAAATGCACTTAAAACACGACTGCAAGTTCAAGCAGTAAAACATGTTCTAAGTGTACTCACAGGGTGAATCTACATATCACCATATGAGCTTTACTGCAGAGTAGATTAATTAGCTTCACAGAAAGTCTCACCATCTACACATGTGCTAATATCAAGGTGCAGTAAATTAATTAAGTCTGCCATAAGATAGTACAGACCTGACAATCGAAGACAGTACTATCTTATAGAGGAGTAATTAACTATAGTGAAATGCATGTGTAGACGCTGACCGGGGACATAATTTGTGCCCACTTAACCCAACCAGCTGAGGGCCTGCTCCACCTCAGCTCAAATTGCAGCTGTCCTGGGCACATGTGTAGATGCTGTACCTGAGAGCAGTTTACTCTGGCTCAAATTGCTCTAGAGTTTATTGCACATGTAGATGCACCCACTCTGTAGAAAAGTTATTACTTTTTTGGGTGAGGGGTATTTCCAGTAATATGTGTTCAGCTACCATCGGACTGCTCCATGGAGACTGCAGCCCCCCACCCAACCATTATATCAGTCAGGGTCCCTTCTGCCATACCAAGCCTACAGATAGTATGAGGAAAGCCATACATGTCAGGATGAAGGATCCTGCATCTTTCATTTGTCAGGGTCCTCCACGATCAAGTTGAAAGCTGGGTGCCTGTGATCCCAGAGGGTCCTAGGGCTGGGATCAACAATCAGCTGATTGTAGATGCCAGCCCTGGCACTGCATTGGAGTTGGATCAAGAGTACAGTTAGGTGCCAGGGTTGGGACTGTGGCAAACTGTGCACGTTAGAAATCATAGTTACATTATTGTGTGACTAGTCAAAACACATCCTAATATTACTGCTGCACAGATTTAACACATACTAAGTGTCCTATGTGACAAAACCCTTAGTGAAATGATTTTCAGGGGTAAACTTTAAGCTTAAATTAACTACTTTCTTATGAACAGACAAGGTTACAATCTTTTCTTGCCCATCATCCTTCTCTTGGAAAATAGTCTGGTTGATTGTGGAGGAACCTGGCTCCAGTTGTTGATGTTTAGAAAACATGCAAAGAGCAATTCTGGGTCTCTGGGCTCAGTGGGTACATGTAGTCTTGTATGTGCAAAGCTGAATAACAAATAGTGCATAAGTGCCTGAAACTGCTGCTATGCAGCTATGTATGTGCCATTTAGACGCATAAAGAGAAACAGGATTTGGCCCTATCTCTACCAGGCAAGACAAATGTAAATACTCATAACGAGAAGTTTCTTCCCAGAAGCTGGATCTCTTCAAGATGTGTTGTCCCTATGCAAACACTCACTATGAGTGTGCATAAGCTAGAAGCACTTGGGCTCAGAGATTTTGCCTCAGTAGTATCTATACAGTGTACCATAGCCCTGCCCTTCCTCATGCTCCATGGCAAGGGCACAGAGGGCAGTGCGTACCTCCTGTTCTTCAATCTCATCTCAGAGTCTCATGTTGTACCTGACCTCCGGGAAACAGGAGGTGATATGGATGCGAGTATGGACAATTCTAAAAAATTCTCATTACTGGGAATGAACTAACCTCTCTTTCTTCTGGAGTGACTGTCCATATACTTGTCCACACTGTGCGCAACTCTGAAGCCATACCCTCAGATGTGCAGGTAATAATGGGTCTGCTGGGCATGTTTCTGGAATGTCACAGTGTTGGATAAGACTCCGGGCAACTTCCAGGCAAATACTACTTGTGGAGACATTGTATAGGGAGGCTATAGCAGTAGCCTAGGACCTGGTGGAATGAGCTCTGACTACAGAGTAATGCTCCACCTTAAAGGTATCATAACAGAGCTTAGCACAATTCAGTATCCAATTGGATATTCTTTGGACTGATACTTCTACACCCATATATCTCAACTAAGCAAAGAGATGGTGGGGGCAACTTCCCGAAAGGTTTAATTTTATTTAGGTAGAAGGACAGAGCTCTTTTCATGTCAAGGGAGGAATAAGGTTTTGGGAAGGACACTAGGCAGTTGATGCGCTCACTAAGGTGGAAATCAGCGACTATCTTAGTAAGGAACTTGGGGTGAGTCCTCAAGAATACTTTATCTGTATAAGTATACAAAGAATACTCTAAGAGGGCTTGAATATCACCCACCCTCCTTGTTAAAGTAATCATCACCAGGAACACTGTTCATGGAGAGATGGAGAAAGAACACATTGCCACAGGTTTAGACAGTGGCCTGATGGGAGGGTTTTTTTTTGTCCCAAGGCCACCACAGCCATTGGGGCACTTTACATGCTGGTGCATCATTGGTGATTCTTTGGGCAAAGTGACCTGGCAGCTCCTATCTCCTCTCCAGGTATGAATGGCTGTTGGATTACAGGGAGCTCATCTGCCCTTTGACAGTTCTTTTTTAGTCCTAGTGGGTATCCACACACCCTCCTCACCCAGGCTAGCTCAGGTGGGGGTGATGGTTTAGTTGCTGACAACCTGACCATGGAATAGGTTGTATTGATTTACATGGTACCAGATAGCAGACCAAGAGTGGCCTGGCCTGACAGAACCATGGGAGTCCTGAGAACAAAATTCAGGTCCTATTGAGGAAGCAAGTCTCTCACCAAGGGAAGTATTTTAATTGGTTCTTTGAGGAATCTGAAGACTGCTGGATGAGAAAACATCAGATGTCTGCCACATTATGTGCTTAAAGCCACTAAATTCATGTAGCACTTGGGGTAATGGTATAATAGAGATTAATCAAGTGAGGGAAAGATTATTCTCCTACAAATTACCCAGTCTTGAACCTGGACCTGGAGAGTCCTCTTGGTCTTCAGGGGGCACTTGCAATTGCCCTAGAGCAGTGAGGGCCAATCACAGGCATGCCACAAATTAGCTCTGCACCATCACCAAGTGCCAAACTGATCTCTTTCCTCAGCCCGATTCGCTGCTCTCTTTTCTGCTTCCTTCCCTGTTGCTGCTGTTCTGCTCATCTCCTCTCCAGTCTACCCTGTGCTACATCCAGAGACTGTCTGTGCCACTTGCAGCACTCATGCTGTGCTGCAGATTGGCCATCCATGCACTAGAGGAATTGGGACATTAGAGCTAAAGAATATGAGGCTGGGTAGCAGGGTTTAATTCCAATATCCAGGGCATGATGAAACCTCTTAGCACCACAACAGATGTGGAAGCTGGTTGAGAAGATGGCAGTGTCCAAGATGAGGACAGGGTATGTGCCAGTGATTCTAATTTACCCCACCCAGGAGAAACCTGGACTGGGAATATTATCAACAGAGTGGATTGATGAGATGCCAAGGAATGCCCAGCATGCTTTTCCTTGACTTTCTTCTTCTCTGGTTGAGGGTAACTGATGAAACTTGGTAATACTGCTGCTATCTTGGTGGTAGGGCCTCTATGAACTCCAACAGTACTTTCATAGAGCCATGAAAGATTGGAATGTGTATAAAATAACTGAGGAAATGACTGAGAAGCTGAACTTCACCCATCCTTTGGCCTAAATGTCAGGCCTGCACCTGGAATGCAAGTAGTCACTCAGCTAGTGCAGGAGCTGACAAGACAGTTTTGAGCAGAGAGGTCAACAGCCAGGGACCAGGAACAAGAACGCCAGGAACAGAGGAAGCAGAACCCAGGGAACAGGAAAGCAAGAACAACAAGCAAGGCCTAAGACACTAGGACCAGAGTCAGGGGTTTAGCAGAAGCCAGGTAGCCACGGTCAAAGCCAGGTATGCACCCAGGTGCCAGGGTGACAAGCCAATGGTCAAGACAAAGTTGTGGACGGGACAGCAGTTGATTAAGGACAGGAGGTCCAAGGCAGAAACAAGGATGAGGGTCCAAGGCAGCAACATTCAACAATGGTATTGCTGAGAAAGGGTCCTACAGGAAATGGGAAAGTTTTATAGCCTTTCCATGAGGGGCTTGTAGCTCTTACTGGTTCACCCAAGTCACCTGATCCCCCACTAGGCATCTCAAAGGAGGGCCAAGGCTAAGCTGGGGCTTATATTTGGCTTGTTGCCTGGTGGTACTGTCTATGCAGATGGTCCAGGTTTGAAACCTATGGGTCCTGACACCAACAGCCTAATGATTAGGACACTTGACCAGGGAGCAGGAGATCCAGGTCCCAAGCCCCCTCAGCCACAGGGAGTTTGACCCGTCACTTCCTCCGTCCCAGAAAAATCCATTAACCATGGGTTAGGCATTAATCAGACACTTCTCCAGTTGACCCCAGCTGGCAGCCAGAAGTGGAAGAATGTGGAGCCAGGATGAAGCAAACAAGTGAGACAGTGTGTGGCTTAGCGAGGTGGCTGTTGTCCTGAAACCTTGCTCCCAAAGAGGCAGAAACTTTCCCGTTACTTTTCATTCATTTTATCCAATGACTATTAAAAACAAGCTGCAGTGTGCCAGCTTCAGGAGGAGGACTGGAGAGGAGGCCAAAAACTGCAGGTTTGCAGTTGTGTATGTGCCATTTAGGAATGTAAAAGGAAATAGGATTTAACCCTAGTTCTTTTTATGGGCAAAATAATCTACTTCCTGCAAACCCTGAAGGCTCTTTTGTGCCTGGTTTGCACAGGTGTCCAGCAAGTAGGGTGCTGAAATTATTTTTGTGCTCCCCCTAGTCCCCTTAGGAACTTACTCAAATCAACACAAAACAAAACAAAACAAAACAAAACAGGAATGACATCTAATTGGATTGCTTTTTAGATACTGACAGGATACATACCTTTTCTCCTTTCATGCCCATCTCTCCTTTCATCCCAGGCACTCCTTGAAGCCCTCTTTTACCCTAAAAATACATTTTTGATTAAATAGTTTCTTATCATTAAAATAGTATTCCCATAAATGATGCATACTTTGGAACTAACAGTTTTCCAGAAGAAAGCTACTCTATTCTCTTCAGGAGGAAGCTGAAGCAGGAGAAATACTCACCTGATTTTTTTTTTCATTCACGTAGCGAGTTTAGTTCTCTCTCTATTGTGCATTTTCCCAATGCAGTACTAGCAGATAAACTGCAAGCCAGAACTTGACCTTTGCTTCACCTAAATTATTCCTTTCTAAGCTATCAAAAGTGGACACTGGGAAGATCTCCACTCTCAATTTCATACAACGTAATGGGCAATAGAGAAGAAGATGCTCAGATATTTCTGTGATATGCTGCTGACCAAGGAATAAACAGATCATGGAGGATGTCTCAGTGAGAGGTGATGAATACACGCAAGTCCAACTGACATTCCTAGAGTGCCAGTCATGCCTTGTGCTGAGTATACTCAGTTCGCATTAAGTGCTATGTGTGTTCAAGACATTTAGTATTGCACAAAAAATGCTTAGCACCTTTCAGTATTAGGCCCCAATTTTCTTTTCAACAGAGTTCCCATGAATCTGAACTCCCAAGCCCCAAACAGCGTTCCTACCAAGAGACATGTTCTCTTACATGCAGTATGCATATGCAGCAGAATGCTCAATGACCGTATGGCCAATCAACCACACAATGCCACACATCGTGTGACGTGCCATTAAACAAAAAATGATTACCAGCTCCTTTAAATCTTTGTTATTCCCATTTCCAACCCTATCAATATTGAATTACAACCAACAAATTTCAGTTCATGGTACAGTAACCTTGTAAACAAAGTACTTTAAAGTACAACATCTTTTTGTTATACTATATTTCTAGTCATGTAAATAAAATATGCAGTACAAGTTATTTGATGGTTATTGCTTGTTTCCTACTGAGTTAATGTAATTTATACAAATGCAGGACTATGTTTTATTACAGGTTCTCATGTGGTATTGGTGAATGGGCCATGTTTTGGGAAATTACTGATCAACCATATGTTTTCATAACTGCTCTGGGCTCAGTCCCAATGAGTATGGTAGTTCAGCCTTTTACTGCACTGTTTTTTATATCAGGTTTGACTGCATGTTTATTGAGGTCAATAGCAAAGATCCAAGTGATTTTAATACTGCTGGATAAAGTAATGAAGAAAAAATTAAGTGCAAATTTATTTTCATTCACGATTTTTTCCTTCTGGATAACTTTACATATTTACTGTCTCCACTGCCTCTGTTTTAAAGTAACGTGCTAAGTTTAAATACCCATGACCTGTTTTAAAGTAATGTGCTAAGTTTAAAGACCCATGATAAAGATTCAATGTGAATCAAAGGTATACATGCAGGATTTCAGTTTATTAGTGATTTATCTTAGGAAATAATCTATGCTTATGACAAAC
>NW_017729006.1:43802514-43813368 GCF_001723915.1 Gavialis gangeticus | reverse complement strand
AGGTATACACGCAGGATTTCAGTTTATTAGTGATTTATCTTAGGAAATAATCTATGCTTATGACAAACTGTTTTTTACATATTAAGGGCTACATTCTATTCCACCAATTAGGCACTTAAGTGAATTTAGTTGTCTAAGTGCTCTCCTGTTCCGTCTTGCTCGAGTCCCTGAAAAACTGTTAATGCAAGACATAAGCAGGGCATCCTCCTCCTCCTTCACTAGCTTTTGTGACTAAATCTTAAGGGTCACTGTGGTACAAAAGTCCATGAATTAAAGTATTTTTCAGAATTGAAGAGTGGAACAGAATCACGTTTAGACCTCCTCTATATTCATAGATTTATAGGTTGTAAGGCTGGAAGAGACCTCGGAAGATCATCAGGTCCAGCCCACCGCACAAGACCAGAAGCAGGAAAGAAAACTGAGGTCAGGTGACCCCAGCAAGGTGACGGTCCAGTCTCCTCTTGAAGATTTCCAGGGTAGGCGATTGCACCACCTCTGGAGGGAGCTTATTTCACAGTCTGGACACCCTAGTTGTGAAGTAGTTTTTCCTAATGTGGAGCTTGAAATGGTCTTCCAGGAGTTTGTCACCATTACTCCTAGTTTTCCCCAAGAGTGCCCTGGTAAACAAATTTTCCCAATGCAGTAGTAGTAGATAAACTTCAAGCCAGAACCTGACCTTTGCTTCACCTAAATTATTCCTTTCTAAGCTATCAGAAGTGAACACTGGGAAGATCTCCACTCTCAATTTCATACAAGGTAATGGGCAATAGAGAAGAAGATGCTCAGATATTTCTGTGATATGCTGCTGACCAGGGAATAAACAGATCATGGAGGATGTCTCAGTGAGAGGTGATGAATACACTCAAGTCCAACTGACATTCCTAGAGTGCCAGTCGTGCCTTGTGCTGAGTACACTCAGTTCACATTAAGTGTTATGGGTGTTCAAGACATTTAGAATTGCACAGGAAATGAGCCCTTGATATGCAGTATATGTTACAGTATAACTGGTTAGCTACACAATTTCCTTGAGACTAGCTATGTGTGCAAAGTAGCTATCATGCCATAAAATGCTCCAACCATCTATAAAGTTAGACCTCAAAAATGTGTACTACCTTTATAACCGGTTGCTATCAAGGGAAGGAAATAGGACTCTTCGCATTACATAGAACTGCAAAAGGTAAAACAAGTACGAACACAAGTTAAGAAGAATTCAAATTCAAAATTGCTTTGGTAGAAACAGCTTTGTATGTTTGAATAAATTCCCACATTATGTTTATTTCACTGTTTTTTGTTTAAAAATGCTCTGCTCACAATTAGAGTGCCAGAGCCAGAGAACTCTGTACAAAGCTGAAAACAAATTCTCTCCTAGCTCTTGTATGAAACGATTTCTCCTTAATTTGTGCTAAATGTATGCAGCAATAGCTAGATTTTTCTGCACAAAAAGTATGTACATAGAGTTTCAGATAAATTGATCACTTGTGCACCTGTTGGGCTAACTAATTAACCCCTTCACTACTGGATTACTTTTAATTACCATAAAAATGTGACTCTTGCTTTAGGGGTACCTGAGGAGAGCAGGAACAGATAGGATGGTTTTAGCAACCATGTTTAAGATGTCTTAATGGGTAAGTCTATTATTCGTAATGAAGGTTGCAGCATTTGGATTTTCATAACAGGGAAGAATCGGGAAATTATGGCAGCTGGGTGGTACACAGAAAATAAGTTAGGTTTTGGTAGGTGAAAGAGGCATTGCCCTTGCGCATTGCAAATGACAAATGTCATCACATGTAAGAGGAGAATGGGGACGCTGGGCTGCAGAATTTGGTGTAATGTGGCCCATGGGAAGGAAGGTGGGGGTACCTGATTGGGGTAAGGCTGGGCAAACTGAAGGGGAGGGAAAAAGAAGTTGGGGAATACTTGAAAATGCAGTAGGATCATGATGAATAACAGCAGACAAGAGGGGCATGGGGACAATATAATGTGGGAGTGGGTGGGGGTGGCTGCAGGCTTGGGGAAAGGGAGGGAGGGAGGCACATGATAGAGAATATGGACACTGAAGAAGTGGAAATAAGTAGGTACTGAGTAACTGAGGGCAAGGAGGGAGGCTAATCCTGCCGACCTGTTAATAGATTAGAGCCAAGAATGGAGAGCACTGTGAAGGAAGAGCAGCAGGGAGCTATGGAAGAATACTTGATGAGTTGAGAAACGAGACAGGGAAGTAGTAGTGGCTGGGAGGTCAGTGAGTACAGTAGTTCTGGGTAGTGGCATGCACTCCCACCCTGCATACACTGGAAACAACTCAAGTTCATCACCTTCTTGGAGTTTCCTTAATAAACAGAAACTTCCTATTAGACCTTGACTCTTTCTAGATCGCTCTCTGTAGGACCCTTCTGGCTTCCTCCCCCAGAGAAAGATGATAAAGTTTGGATTGCAGTACAATGAGCCCACCTCCTCAGACTGCCAGGGTGAATCAGCTTAGGAGCTCCACATCTCTAACTCCATCTGATCCTAGAAGCTCATACCTCACTGAGGTCTGGGAGGGAGGAATTGAAAGAGCAGCTGTGAAACTGGGGTTTCAGTACATCCCTTTGTTTAGGTAACAATGTTACCTATCAAGATGGAAATATTGACAGTCACTATCAAAATGGAAAGATTCAATTTACATTACTTGCCAACCTTGTACAGCATGCTTAAAACAAAATAAACAAGGCCACATGGTTTTTTAAATCTGCCTAAACTGCTGTGCTGAAACAGACTGTTTTTGATGTATTTTGAAACCTTAGAGACTTCTTCCTTTCTTTTAAAACCTATTGTAGGTGTTAAGACACCAAGAAGAGGCTTCTGAAAAAAGCACTGTAAATCTTAAATTTAACTTAGCTGAGTGTCAGGCAAAGATGTATAAAAGTTGTTTTTTTTCCAGTGAACTAAAAATATACATGATAAAGGTACTTACAGGCAATCCATCTTTACCAGGGATGCCATGAAAGACAACAGCTATTTTAGAAAGGAAAACAGAACAAATACCAAATAGAAAAATGAGATGAAAACAATTAACTACATCTTGATGGCCAATTTATGCTGTGAGAAAATACCAAAATGGAATGATGTTCCATTATCATGTAATGGATGCATGTGTTGCACTATCATGTTACACAATGCATTTTCATTTAACTGGGGCCATGCTGTATTTATGATCACAAAGGGAAGGCCAATCTATAACATACTATGTGAACTGAAAATTCACGTTCTATGTGGGGACTACAGTAATATAAATCCCTGTAACTTCAAAAGCTGCCATCCAGTGTTTCTTAAAATGGTAACTGCTGCTGCTGGGAAGCTGGCTAACACAGCAGCAGTTTTGTGTGTTGTATACCCTTTTGGCCCTATTCTCTGTGGCTGGGCATTTTGTATATTTGTTTGTGCTGTGCTAAGAGCATGAAAGGCTACTATTCTGATCTGGTAAGGTTAGACACCCACTTTGCCAGGGTTAGACACCTGCACTGGCACTGCACAGTGTGCAAGGTAGTGAAGGATTAGCCCTTCATCTGTATGTGAGGAACAGACATTGGCTTTTCTAAATGACATGATTTACTTCCACCAAGACGCAGTACTTACAGGTTGGCCATCTTGCCCAGGGTTGCCTGGGAGTCCAGGAGGTCCTTGAATCCCTGTCTGCATTTCTTTCAGTCCTGACTTCCCTGGGGGCCCTGCTGGGCCTTGAACTCCTTTTTGACCTTTCTCACCTTTTTGACTCTAAAAAAAGATAAAAGATACAATTATATGCTTTATTACCTTCCCCTATTATTATTACTGTTTTAACATCTACATTGCTATAGTAGTACCTACTACTGGTTAGACTTATATGCCCATCTTAGGTGTGTGGGGAGAAAGGTCACAGGAGAGGTGTGACGTGAGGAGAGATCTGACAGTGGAGAACATTTTAGTCTATCCCAGCCTGACAGAGGGAGTTTCAAGCAGGTAAAGAAGACTGATCTCTGCTCAAATGCTGTTTATGTTGTTTTTCAAATGACTCTGCATAAAAAACAGTGAAAGCAAGGGTCTCCTTCCTCCCTGCTACCTACAGCAGCAGCCAGCACTTTGAGCCAGAGAATCAAGTTCCTTCCAACTCGCTCTCCTGCAGTTCTCAGGATGCTTGCTTTCTTGGTTGTCCAGTAGCCTAGCCTCCACAAGATGGAGCTTTCAGGCCCACCTGGTTTGTCATTAGGGTGATTTGGCTGCTGTCTTGTGATGTAGGATATTAGGGTTTAATCCTCTTAGAAGGGAAAGACTGAGTTGCGTAGGGTGAAAACAGTCACTTAAGTCATTTTAGTGGATAAACATGGCTCAGCCATTACACAAGGCAAAACAGAGTTTCTTCGCATGACTTAGATCAGAGGTGCTCAACCTCTGGCACATACAGTCATGTAATTTCACCCACGGGTCCCCCCACAGGTCCAAAAATTTGGGGTGGGGAGAGCAGTGGCATGGTTCATTGAAGCTCCCCTGATGCCAAATTTCTGGACCTGTGGGGAGTCCTCTGTACGCCAGATTACATGGGTTTGTATACTAGATCGCACTGCTATAAAGTGGTGCTGGTGCACAGGGGTCAGGCTGGCATGTGGCCAGATCTATCTTGCAGCATGCTGGGTCTTGTACATGAGATCAAGACATACATGTTGTTGAGCCAGCACATGTAGTCAGGCCAGCACACCAGACTGCACCCAGGGACTGACCCTGCACATTAACTCAACACATAGATCCAGCCTATGGTCTGGCCCCACACCACACATCTGGCCCGTGTGGCCAGAAGGTTAGGCACAACTGACCTAGATGGCTAAAAACTACACAAGTGACACTTGCACAGTGAAACAAAATTCTATCCACGTTATGTAAGAGTTCAACATGAGTTCCTAGTATGATATCGTAGCTAACAGCCCTTGAATCTGTAAATAGGGGCATATCAAGCAGGAATAGGGAAGTGGTATTATCTATGTAGAAGACAATAGTGAGACCATTGCTGGCATACTATGTCCACATTTGTGTTCACACATCAAAGACGAAGAAATTGGGAAAGTGTTCAAAAACATCTGCAAAAATTATTCTAAGTCTGGGAAAATATGTCTTATGTTGACAGATTTAAGAAACTACGCCAGTAAGTCTTTAAAGACTAAATACCTTTTAAAGAGATATGATATAGCTTAAATAGAAATAACAGACTTGATGCAGAGGTTGTGTGTGAGGTTATTTGGCTTATCCTATGTAGAAGGACAAAATGGTTCCTTCTGGCCTTACTGGGCCTTTGTACACAACAAAATTGGCCTTTGAAGTGGCTTAAATGCCCTTTTGCACCACTTCAATGGTGTTGCTACTTACACACTCGGCGACGCATTCTGCATTAAACAACTTTGTAACGTAGCAAGGTAAAACCCCTCCGAGGTGTTTTAGTTTAGTGCAATGGTGCACAGGGTGCTGGAAAGCGATGGGCTCAGGGAAGCTCAGGCTTGGCGGCTTCCAGTGCCCTGTGCACCATCCCCACTGCCTTCTGCTGCCAGCACACCCAGCTGCCATCCTGCCACCTTGCTGCTCTGCCCCAGGGGCAAGCCAGCCATTCCCAGGTGGCGGAAAGGTGGCAGGGATGGTACATGGGGTACTGAAGCCTACCTGCTTTTCCCATGAGGGGGGAGGGGAGGGAGACAAGCTGCTGGCAGGCCAAGTGGCCCCTGAGCTGTGGGGGACCCTGGTCCTTCCCTCCATGGTGGCAGCACCCTCCAAGCGGCACCTGCCCATTGGCACCCAGCCCAGGTATTCCTGGAGGGGGGGGCGCCGACCCTGCGGAGGGAAGTGTTGGGCCCCACGCAGCTCAGGCAGGCAGGCTCTGGAAAAAGGAAAGGAAAAAAAAAAAAATAAAAAAAATCAGGCCCTTCACTGCTCCTCCCTGCCACCCAGTCAAGCCTGCCTGCATGAGCTCCTGCTGGGTCATGCAGTCCCTGAGCTCCGTGGGGCCCGGTGCTTCTCTCTGCGGTGGCAGTGTCTCCTGGGACTGCTCCAGCTGGGTGCTAGTGGGCAGGTGCCATCTGGGGGGTGCTGCTGCTGCACAGGGAAGCACCAGGCCCCACACAGCTCAGTTCACCCCTCCATCCCCCCACTACAGGAGGGGCAGGTAATCTGCGGTGGGGGAGGATCAGGCCCCATTATATGTGTACATGCAACAGGGGTTTAGTGCTCCCTACATTGAAACAGTGGAAATGGTAAGATTTTAAAAAACCCACCATTTCAATTTAGGGAGAAGTAAACCCCCATTGCACGTACAAGCACTCAACATGTATAGATTAATAGCTCTATACACTGCTTGAGTCATAAGAAGTAAAAATAGCAAGTAATGCTATGTAAATTCTTAGATGAAATTTTAAAGCTGAAATGAATCCCTGTGTCTAACTCCCATGACCAATCTCTAAACTACCCTGTCACCATTCATTATAAACCGCCACTATCAGCACTAGGACTGACAGAAACAGCAGGTAAAAGGCAGCAATATATTGCTAACTGAAATATATCATATCACATCATAGCTATCCTCCTGAACTCTGCATTTGTTGGTGAGTGAGCTCAGTGTGCGTTGTACTGCAATTTCAAACCATAACAGAGTGGAGTAAGAAAGGAGAGTAGTGCTTAATCTAAAAGATACACAGGTAAGGACATGGGGAGGGACAGCATTAAGTTAGTGGATAGGTAACCCCGAGTAGTTCTGGATGAGGGTACAGTGATTAATAAAATTGCTAATGCTATTCGAAACTCCGGCAGCATACCATTTAGGATTTGCAGTTATTAGGATCTGCAGTTATTTGGCTGAAATAGTCCACTCATTTATGGGGTAGTAGGCCAAGACACCTAATTTAATATTCCATGCTGTGTTACATTTAAGACCACATACTTTATTAGGCACTAGATTTAGCAAGGCTTTATGGAATCACAGAGCTGCAATACTCCCATAAAATGAGTCCCTCCCTACCACGTGGGATTAGCTTTGCTCTACATAACAGTAGGTCTGTCCCTTTGTGGTAGTTGGCAGTGGTAGGGGCATTAGACTGAAGCAGTCATTCTGCTCAAGAGATCATAAAGCCTGACACTGCTCCTAGCCCCACGTGAGCTGCATGGCAGTGAGGAAAAGGTCCTTTCCCCTCCCCCTCCTGCTCCTGGGCAGGCGCAAAGAGGATCATTTTTGCCAAATGCAGTCTGATTGAAAAAATGAATTTTAAGTGCCTGATTAGCCTCTGTGCTTTATAAGGGATTTATGGATACTGGCCTAGGCACTGACATGATATCATTAACTTAATTTCTGATTAAATTATTCCAAGCGCTTTGTTGTATCATCACGGAAGCACTAGCCAATGTCCAGGATAACTGATGCTGGGACATAATCTAATTTTCTCCAGCATCTAATTTTCTGAAAATGCGCAATTCCCCACGTCATATTGTCTGACTCCCATATGGAATACATCGGGGTTTTTTGAAGTTCAGCTGAGACACGTAAATTTGGCAGTCTTCAGATACTCCTGATTTTTAGCTGCCATTTTTCTAAACTGAATGTAATGCCCATGCATCAATCTGATGGCTGGGCCTAAACTGCATTTATCCAAGCAGTTGTAACAACAGCGACAAGCTTCCCCACCACATCTTACTGGTATGCCTCGCTCTTGGCCTAGAGTGGGAGGAGCATGCTGTCTTGTGGTAAAAAAAAACAGAGTAGTTCAACCACTGTGCCCAATCAAGACTTAGCCTTTATGTTGCGATTGCCAAGAAGGTTGCCATTTACCAGTCAATGGATTTTTTAAATTTAAAGATGCTATTTTTTTTTTATTTCTTAGAGGCCAGCAATATATTAATGAATAATATACATTTGTTAACCTGCACTAGGCACTTCTTAGGAAAGCATCCAGGGTTGGCATCTGCTGTCCGTACTCGGGCCAAATACCAATTGATTTCTATTAGCCGAACCCCTCCACTTTTGAGCATTAAGCTGCTGTGGATGATCATTTGTTTGTGAAAGTATATTTAAGGGGATCCCTTGCTTAAACTAGCCAAGAAATTTCAGATGTGCTGTTGGTAGTTACTGAATGAAATGGGTGTATCCTTTTTTAAACTTCATGAAAAACATCGTAACATAGTAAAGTATACTGGGAACAACACAAGTGGCTTTCAAACCCATGTAAGCTTTTTGCCACCTCTCCCAGCAATTTCAGCAGTTTAAAACAAAAGGTTATGGCACAGATGCTGGAAGATGGGAATATGTTCACAGTTCTAAAGAGACATACATTTCAGATCTGTACTCCTCAAAGGAGGTTTGGCTCTGACAATGCCGTTTGAGTCCATCTTCTATCACTTAACACAGCTATGTGTTAAACAGGATCTTTATCTATATGCTATACCTCATGAGCTAACTCAAGATGGCCTTTAAAGAAAAAGCACCATTCTATGGCAATGGTTCTCAATCTTTTTGTATTCAAGGCACTGCTTGGAAAATGCCAGCTCTTAGCGTCCACTTCTTTGTTGACTGTGCAAAAAATAATAGACCAATTCTGTTGCAAAAATCTCAGAAAGACCACAGCAGGTCAGAATTTTTTTGACACTGGATTCCTATTTGAAATTTCTGCATTCATTTTGTGAATCAAGTGTATGTGTTTGCATACCAAATATCGTAAGGGTACCCCCATGGTACCCTTAAAAGTATCTCACAGTACCCCATGATGCTGTGGTGTCCTGGTTGAGAATCACTGCTTTAGAGGCTCCTGTTTTGGTCTTAGCCCTAGGGTGAGCAGACAGATACACACACCTTATACAGCTTTATACAAATAACCCAGGTACTCCAAAAATAACCCTGGACGACACAGATACTTCTATGGAATGTGACAAGGGGTCAGTCGGTCCTCTGGCATCCCACAGTGCTCCCAGTGTAGGGAGTGAGGGGCATTCTCAAGACCGTGCAGCCCTCTGTTGCATCTCCTGACTGGACAGCATGCTGCATGGCATTTCAGTGATTTTAAAACACTGCGTCTACAGGGCACACTTGGGGCCCCATATCTGTCTGCAGCTGAAACTCTGAATTTTTTAAGCAGCTCACAGTGTAGTGGCATTTAAAGTACTTCACAAGTTACATTTATGCATAGCCTTATGTTGGTCCTTCCCCCCACCCCTACATTTCTTCCTTTAATCTAATCCACCAATAATCCAAATTGAATATATGGCTTTCCCATCTATTAACAAATATTGCAAGCCCAATATGAACTGAAAATTTTGGATCTAGATCTAAATCTTCCTATGATTTGAATGGGGTTGTATCCACTGTGGCCTTTAGAGGACATTTCAGTTATGTATATAAATAAAAGGACATCATAAAAAGAATTTGTAAACTGGAAAGGATGTAAGTACCAACTCATGAAAGCACTTAGTTATATGGGTAAGTCTTTTCCTGAGCTGGTGCCAAAATGAGAAACTAAATAGTAAAGCAGCTACACTGACCTTTTCTCTGCTTGCTCCTTGCAAAATATGAGCTCCAGAACCAACTTCTGGCTTTAAGATTTCCTGAGTATCAATGGGAGTTTCATTTTCATGTTGATCATTTCCTTCATCATCTGAACCTAAATAAAACCAAAATTATAAGAACGTGTGAAAGAGAGAACACAGTATGGACATTTTTCAGGAAAGAGTGGGAGCATACAGATACGGGATAGGAAAGAAAATACCTCGTACTGGACAAAGAATATACGAACAGGAAGACAGCAGGAAATAAGGGCAAACTCAAGGCAGAAGCAAAAGGAAAGAAAAAAGCCCTCTGTACTGTGAAAGAGAGAAGGTTATAATTAACTAAAAACAGTCATTCTAAAAACATCGAAAGGTAGGAAAGAAGTGGGGGAGAGGGGAAATAGAGGAAAAAGAGAAAAGGGAAAAGAGGAAAGAGATGTGTAGACAGGGAAGTACTGTGGAGATGAGGAACATAAAAAGTGAACTAAATAATCTTCTTGCATCATCTTCTCATCTTATTTTCCACCATATTGGTTAAAAATAGGAGGTGTGCAGCAAGCTGAGTTGAAGGAGATGCTTCAACCCTTGGATCTTACTCCCCCTATTACTCACCTGGTCACTAGTTATTGCTGTTATGCAGCTGTTTTCTTGCTACAGGAGTATTGGGTTCCTCTTTATTTTTCGTTCTGCTGGGGTAGATCTCAGGGGGAGAATGCAGTAGCTCAGATACACCTCCTTACCACCCCCTGCCTTTTTCAGTGGACCAATCTGTGGGAGGAGCAGCTGGGGACTCAGGCCAGAAAGTAAGTAACAATGCCCCCCACTCCCTTCCCGTCCATTCTCAGCAGCATATCCCCTCTCCTCCCTTCACTTTACCCCTCTCACCCACCACTGCTGCTGTCCCAAGGGCGGAGGCTGGAGGAGGAGCACCAGAGCCACTCATGCCACTCCAACCAGGCTCTACATAGAGCTGGTTTCAGTCAAAGGCAGCAGCAACGGGCAGATTCCTCCACCCTGTCAGGTCCCCTGGGTGATCCCTGGAAGCCCAGGAACAGGAAAAGGAACCCACCCACTTCTGCACCTGTCTCTACCCGAGTCTGGCTCCATGTGCAGCCAGGATTCAACAGGGCAGAAACAGGTCCCGAGTCCCTTGTCAGCTAGAGATAGAGGCAGCAGTGGGAAAGGGAGGGGAGGGAATATACAGCTAAGCATAGAAGGGAAGTGAGAGTAGAGGGTATATTTTCACCTGCTTCACCTAGGACTTAAAAAAATCCGACTCCCTTCTGCTGCTCCTGCAACACTGTCTGTCTGCTGGGGGGGGGGGGGGGGGGGGGG
>NW_017729006.1:43801180-43802380 GCF_001723915.1 Gavialis gangeticus | reverse complement strand
GGGGGGGGGGGGGGGGGGGGGAGGGTGTATGTGGAGAGGATCAGGGGTGTAGCCATCCCTGCAGCACAGATCACTGGTCCTGCACGCCGCTTTCCAAAATACCAGATCCATGCATACACCCTGCTACATTTTATACCTTGCACTTATACATGAAGCACCCCAGGCCGCCACTGTATAGGATCAAGTCTTTTGCACGCACTAAAAAAAAGGTAATTCATGGCAAAGTTCTTCCATCAGTATGAGGAAAGAAGGATGCTCCTGTGCTTAAGGCAGTAGACAGGCACACAAGAGACTTAGCTGGTTTGAAGTAAATTGTTTAAGGCCAGATTTTAAGGTATTCAGATACCTACAGGTGTTGCTGGCCAGCTACTGGGATGTTTAAAACCCCTTACATCCCTGTATGTATCTTTAGGATCCTATAAATCTTCAAAAATCTGGCTTCCCTAATGCCTCAATTCTCCTACCTATAACTTGGAAATAATAATACTCCTTTACTGCATACAAAGTTACTAAGATACTTCATCATACTAGGAAAAAATGTATAACATTGTCAAATATGTAGAATTTGATATCACAAGCCACCAATGATGGAGGAATGATGCCCCATACTTCTAGGAAGTGGTTGGTTTTAGCAGCAGTTAGGAATTTTTTTCCTGCTCTATGTACAGCATTGCACTGTTGACCCAGTACATTACCAGAGTCCTGAGGAATACCAGAATGGAGGTGCATGTGTCAGCTGGTCTGTATTGCTTTTCACCAAGATGCTCACCACAAGGGAAGTTATTTTAATTCCTTGTTTTACTAGTTTTTCCCTCATGTGGACATGAACTACAGTTTTTGAGTATAGCAGTGATTGGGACTTGTGTGTATTGTTGCATAATTGCATTGCATTATATATCTAAAAAATGGAGAATTCTCTCTGCTAGAGATTGTAACCCCCTAGCGCTTGCCACTACCTCAGTCCCCCTGCTCCAGTTTGCTAAAGTGGCCTCAGTTCCTTGCTCACTACATTTCTGATGTTTCAATTTATTTGTATCCTAGGGGGCTGCCTTCAGAACCAGTTAGGCCTGAAGTCCCTGCTCCAGTGTTATCACCAGGCTGCTGGTCTACCCTGCTCTTTTGCATTTGCTTGGGTGGGGGGTAAGGCTCCTTCATTTCACCCTATGGCCTTCATACCCCTTTTCCATACTCCCCCCCCCC
>NW_017729006.1:43776845-43796180 GCF_001723915.1 Gavialis gangeticus | reverse complement strand
ACTCCCCCCCCCCCACATAGGGCCTGCCTATATGGTCCTTTGGGCTTCAGGCAAAGTTTGGGACTCCAAAACTGTCCCAATGGAGCTGATTACCCTGGCTGTTGCTTTTAATAGCAACAGCAGCAGAGGACTATTTTGGAGTCCTGACATCACAATGGTGCTGGATCATGGGCTCCACGAGGGTGGGGGGCCACTCCAGCACCCCTTCTAACCTGGCACCTAGGGCAGGTGCCTTTCTTACCACCTCCCCCTGCCCCATTTGCTACAGTGCCAGGTGCTGAAGAGTGGGGACTTGAAGGAAGAATAAAGCGCAAAAGGCCAAGTGCCAGAGAATGGATGTGTGGAGCACTACCAGATGCTGTTGGCAACTGGGACTCGCAGCTCACTTGTCCCACCCTACTTGCACTACTGCACTGTGCCCAAAACATGGTGAAGAGATCTGCAGGCTTCTACATTCAGGTGGGATGCGAGTCTCTATCCATAACCATTGTTATCACAGGCCAACTGTCTGAACAGGTTTGATAATTTCAAAAAAGAACTTGAGGAAAGCTGTGTTTTTGACACTGTGGGTGCATCCTGATGAGCTCACATGTGCAGGGGCATGCATTTCCTGCAGGACAAATAGCAGCAGCCCATATTTGTGCCATCGCTCTTTGTCCCCAGGTATGCTCCTGGACGCATGCTCTGGCACGTTGCAAAGTGACATGGGTGGGGTAGGGAAGACTGGGGGCCAGCACAGCTGAGCACAGCACTGAGCCTACCACTCAGGGTCTGGCCAGCAGCCAGTGTGGCTCTAGCCAGCCAGGCTCTGTTTCTGGTGGTGCACGCTGCTGCCATGTGTGCCATGCCATTTTTTTTAGTAGCAAGATCCCCTGGTGCCAAAAAGAACCTGCCAAAAAACCCCCGGTAAATGGCTGCACATGCATTGCATGCAATTTGCAGTGCCTCAGACAGATCTGAGGCACCACGAACCACACATGCATGCTGGTTGGAATGTGCCCCATGAAGTTCTCCATATCCAACACTGAGGAGAGACCCCATACCTGAGAAGATATTATTTTTCTTTATATTTCTAATAATGTTGGTAGCTCCCCAAATATGCAGGCTCTTCTATATACAGATAAAAGCATAGTCTGGTCCCTGGGAAAGCGTAGAACTAAAAATTGGTAATATACAGTGCCTTGTTTTTTGATTGTAGGTGCTACAGATGTTTCCTCTAATATATGATGTCCTGAGAAATCCATTTCTTCAGAATGAGGGGACACGGTTGGGGGTGGTTCCACTGGCTCAGCAGTTGTGTCATCAGGCTAAAAAAACAAAGTTGCCAATAACTTATTAACAAAAAGGTAAAGCAAACATATTTTATCATTCTTTCTGAGGAAGGGCTTACCACATAAGTGAAGCGCGAATCAATCAGCTTGTTCTACTTCAAAGAAAAGCAATCAGACATAGGCGACTGGTAGGGTGTGCACGTGCCCCCCTCCCCCGCGATGGGGCTGGTGCCCCCCCTGACAGCCAACATTGATACTGTCGGTAGGGCTGGTACCCCCTAACAGGGCCACTGCCATCGGTGGCTTCTGCGGGTGCCCCACCCCAGATTCAGCAGTCACTCATGCAATCAGAAATGCTACATTTAGGAAGTCCAACTAAAGACTTGACTTCCGTTCAAAGAGCAGCTTCTTAACATTGCTTCTGAATAATACGCACTTTTGATGTGTTACTTATTACTGCTAAAAGGAAGTTACTAATAAAACCTACAAGTATTAAGAAACAATATTTACACCCCGTCACATTTATGATTTTTTCTCCTTGATGATCACTTGTTTGAGGGGTTTTTTTCTTTTTTAAAATATCGAATAGGTCTTGCTTCTGTTTGGCAACAACTGTCTCTAATTTGGTCAAATGGGCTCACAAGCATAACTGAATGTTTTTTACAATGAGTAAGGAAGTAGGCAAGAAAGTCAGAGCTAAGTTTTCCTGAAAAGCTAACATAGTATTTTGAGACCACCACTATCAAAAGGATTCTTTTCATTTGATTTCAAATACCTGTGCTCTAAAGCAGAAAGCACTAAGTTATTGATGCATTCATTCCTTATCTAATTATTTCCTTTATAAATTATACATTTTTCCCCTGGCATTTCCTATTATTGTATTTCAAATGCTCTTAAAACCAACAGCCCAACATACCAACAAATGTAATCTATTGATCATAACTTTTTTTTAAATACCTAATATTTAAACATATTCATTACATCTTTCACAATAAATCACTTTGGCTAGGATAGGCTACTGTAAGCAGGTTTCCCTCACTTTATTCGGGTTCTGTATGTGCAAATTTGCTCTTATGCAATGACCTTTTTATACCAAAAATTTGTTATATGCAAGGTAAATTCACTCTTATGCGATCAGTGTGGTGGAAGCCTGAAGTCAGCTGCTTTGTGCAGTGCAGTGTGGAACTGATGCATACCAAAATACCATCTCCTGTGTGGATTTTTGCCCCTCGCTCGTTGATTGCAACGCGTGTTTCTGTAGTTGCCATCCCCATTACAATAGTGCCCTGTGCTTGTGTGTATTTTCTGCTGTTGGCGAGTACCAAAATTGTCTTGTAAATGTAGTAGAAATGGGCCTGGGGGTCAGTACAGTCAAGGTCTTGGAAAGTATCCTTATTTGTTACATTGTAAAGTGGGTTCCCCTTATGTGAATTTGAGTTATGTACTGTTTTCCAGGAACGCACGTACAGCATAAAGAGAGGATAACCTGTATTGACAAAAAAGCAGCAGTAGTACTTTGCACAAAGGTTAATAATAAACACCAGTGTACTGATTTGGAAGGAGGTGTGTAATATGAGCCCCAGGGACCAGTGGGCAACTCACTGGGCTGAAGTATTCCCTCTCTACACATGTACTGAGGAAATCTTCTCTCTGTGCTGGGGGAAAGAGACAGGGTCTGCCCTTTCAGTGGCATCCTCCCCATCCATGGAGCTCCTCCATTACATGGAACTGAAGGCATATGTGGTTACGGAGAACTGGGTGTGGAGGGGCTGAAGCAGTAGGCTGCCCAGCCTCATAGTACCATTCCCTAGAGATCTGACGACTTTTGTGCAAAAATTGAATCAGGAACCAATAAATTTTGGGGGCTGAATTGGCTACCTCTGTGGCTCTGATGGAGTTTCTTCTCCTCATTCCAGGAAAACTCTTAGGGTATGTCCAGACTTGTAGGCACATATGGTTTGTGGTGCCGCTAACTGCATGCGTTGCACGTTAAACCATGTGCGGTGCTGCTCATTTGCAACGCAGGGGCAAAATTTGCTACTGGGATATCCTGACAGCAAAAAAGCTCCAATAAAAAATGTGGGGCAAAGCATGTAAAAGTAGCATGTGCCCAGACAAACACAGAGATGGGGAAGGAGGTAGCCCAGAGCTGCCTGCTCCCGTCTCCACCTGCTGTGGAGCCTCCGCACTGGAGCAAACGGAGACAGGGAAGCACTAGCCCAGAACTGACAGCTCCCCCATCTCAAGGCACAGCTGGCTGGGGCACAGGGTACCTGAGCTTGAGGACTCCCCTGTCTCTACATATCTCAGCGTGGAGGCTCTGTACCAGAGCCTCCGTGCTGAGACAAGCAGAGACAGGGGAGCAGCCAGCCCAGGCAGGACTGCCTGCTGCCCTGTCTTGAGGTACCCTGCACCCCAGCCAGCTGCTCTTTGGTTGGCTGAAGCACAGTGTGCCTCAATGTGAGGGCTCCACACTGTGCAGAGACCAGGGATTAGGCAGCCTTAGGCTGCCTGCTCCCCCTCCTCAATATGCCACCCCCCTGGCTGGCTGGGATGCAGAGTGCCTCAGCATGGGGGTGTCCTGGTAGTGCTTGGGGGAACAGGGACTCTCCCATTGCCTGCTGCTCCCCCTCGGCCAGTTTACAGACGGCCACCAGATCCCCTCTCAGCCTTCTCTTGTGGAGGCTGAACAGGTGCAGGTCCCGCAGCTTCCCCTCATAGGGCGTGCCCTGCTGCCCCCTGATCATGCAAGTGACTCTCCTCTGGACCCTCTCAATGCTGGCCACATCCCTCCTGAAGTGTGGCGCCCAGAACTGGACGCAGTGCTCCAACTGCGGCCTGAGCAATGTCGCATAGAGGGGGAGGATCACCTCCTTGGACCTGCTCGTGATGCATCTGTGTTCTGTGATACTTCTTGCTCTGAACAGCAGCATGCTTTTTTCAAGAAACAATGGAATTCTGTAAATACATGTTTTTGCTACCTTTAATGTCACTCTTTAGATGCATCTATATGTGCACTTTAACGCGCATTAAAGTATCACTAAAAATCATAGGTGCCTATACATGTGCATCGAGGCTGCTCTGATGCTCTGTAATTAATCAAGTCTGCTGGAGCATAGTAATTACTATACTCCAGCAGACTCTAGTGGCATGTGTATCAGTGTCCCTGCACTGAAAAATGGCATTGGGGGTGCTTTAACTAAAGCTCATTCAATGAGCTTTAATTAAAGTGCTCCAGCCACCATTGTTTCCGTGTGGGGACACTGATGCATGTAACATTCTGGGAGCTTTAATTACAGCAGCTCTCAGAGTCACTCTAATTAAAGGCCCCCCACCTCCCGGAGCATGAGTATTAATGCCCCATGCTATTTACTTAACGTGCACTAAGACAGGCTAATGCCTATCTTCTTAGTACCTCACAATGGAGGTACTAAATTTAATGCACATTAACTAAAGTGTGTTTATGCAAATGTAGATACACCCTCCGAGACATACAAACTGAGACTTTCAAGTAGGGATCCACAGCGTCAAGAACACTCTTATCTGTTGTGGTGTTTCTGAGTTCTTTGCAACAGAACTGCTCTACTATCTTTCCGTAGTCAAAACACAAGTGAAAACTAATAGCTGACATTTGCTGAGAGGGTGCCTTGAGTCTAAAAAGGTTGAGAATCCCTTGACTATCCATTTTTTTCTCTCTTGGTCATTCACTGTGTTGAAAAATTATGTAAAAGCTGCTGAATGGAAATGTACTGAACTATTCCAAACAGGCCCATCTATTGTTACAGCTCAGTACAGTGCTGCTTAGCAAAACACAAACTAGACCATGCAGTGATAAGCTACTTTATTCAGCAGCTATGTTGCCAAGCAGGACCCTTGCCTTGCTTCATTCCAGCTCACCATGGGAATCTGCTTTGAACTGCTGATCTTTGTGAGTTTGCCTGGCAATTTGTAATAGAATTATGAGCACATAAACTCTCTCAGAAACGTCTATCAGTTACTCTATTGATTACAATAACGTCAGAAGTTCGGCTGTGTTTTGTTTAGTGCTTCCAAAGAAAAGGCACATTAAAAGTTGATGGGCATTCATACTGGAAGGCATACAGATCCACTGAATCACTGGCATTTAGACATTTCACATTTAGCAAAATCATTAAAGTTTTCTTAAAGGCCACATAACTTTCACAAATTGTCTATATGTGGGTGCTACCTTTTTGCAGGCTACTGACACAGCTGTAACACATTTTTAAAAGCATTCATGTGTCACCTAAGAGGGTACATTCACAAAAAAAACCTTACAATTTAAGAAGAGTGATAGTCTACAAACCACCAATGCTTACGATTATTTGGCTCAGGAAACTATGCAATGTAAAATATGGGGTTATTATCTCATATAAAGAGGCTAACTAGAACTTCACAGACTGCTCTTTGTTTCAAGTCAGGCTGTCAAAAATGACAAGCCATTACCCCAAAAAAGTGTACGCAAAATGGATCCAGAGCATAAAAATACTTCTTTTTTATGGTTTTAAAACAGTTACAACAAAACCCTCCTGAAGATGCATTCTTCATGTTTGCTTTGTTAGCATAATGTTACAAATCTGCAAGGAAAGCATCAAGACTGCAGTTCTAGAAAATATATCCAATTCAGTCCAGTCTCAGTTTTTTATACAATGTACAAAATGCTTTTAAAGCAGAAAGAAACAGAAACAAACATTCACATTTCTTGACATTCACTCATCTTATGGTGACTGAGTTGCAGACAGATTTAAATAAACGATACATAAATTAGAAGTGGCCTGATGAAGTTTGCAGTAATTTTGTTGGTAGGTGCTACAAAGAGGAACATATAGATGTGTCAGAGCATTATTATCATAACATAACATAGCCACATTTTTCAATAAAACTTGAGTTGTCACTTCCCTTTGTGTTGGTTCATGTTTAATTACAAGCTTCAAATCAACTTCAGGCCAACGCCAAAAATCATACAATACACTGGCCTTCTAGGAAGATACGGCATTGCTTTACCACCCATACCTTGAAATGGCATTTGGGCATCTGAGGTTTCTTGCCTAGTGCAATGTAGGTCCCAGAAGTGTGGTATTTCAAGGGGAAAAATGTCACAGTTTAGTGACTATTATAAGTGTAATATTATACCCAGAAGGTAAAGTTGAATTAATTGATCCTTACTGGAGGCTGAGATGATGCAATGGCTTCTTGTGTCTCAGGAACTCCTTCCTGTTCTTGAATGCTGCCATTGCCACTGGTATCTCCTGATGCCTACACAGAACAAATCATATCACACTTATCATTATCACTTATGAAAGTCCAGAGGTTAAAATGATACGGTCTGGTATGATGTAGCTCCTCAGATTCTCTTATATTTTACTTTTCACTTAGGCATAAGCAGGTGCAATTACAGTTACAAGTTTCTCTCTCAAATTTGGTCCCAAACTCATAAAATTAATGTATTGCACCGAACAGAGCATTTTATGGAAATTAATGTCACTGTTTAAACACACAAAAAAATTAGAAAACTAAAAATTCATGGATTCTGAGAATTCTGATTTACCAACAATTCCAACCATTTCAATGTATTTCAAAGAAAAGACATCACCATTTGTTTTGTAAAACATATTCTACTGACCTTAACATAGACCATATTCTACTGACCTTCCATAGACCTTAACAGCCTCAGTATAATAAGTTCACTGAAAATAGATAATGGAGAGCACTTACATATGGATCATCATCTTCACATTGGTCTTCAGTAGCCCTTGGGTCTGGTTTGATTGTTAGTTGTTGAACTGAGCCCTTTATGGGGGGAAAAACCCAACAAAAGCTATTCAAGGAAATGGTTTTTTTTCAAAGAAAAAGCAAGAAATCACTATAGGACATCTCCTTAGAACTAATGCCCTCTTCACTGCCTAGATTACTTGAACCATGTTTCAATATTCCAGTCAATGTACATATTCATTACAAAATGTCTTAGCTTATTATATAGATGCTCTTCTACTCTGGTAAGTTAGGTTATGCATTTTATGAAATGTTGGGCCTGTAAAATGCTGTCAGATCTTTGTAGACAGAATCTGCAATATAAATATAATAAGTGTTTAAGGCCATGCCTGGGGGCGGCAGGCAGGGTGGGGAGGGGGAGGAGAGGCAATTAGATGGGCTCAGAATAGAACTAAATTAAAGCAGAAAGAAAAAGCAAATGGATTTTAGGATCAAAAGACTCATAGGATTGGAAGGGACTTCAAGATTCACCTACTCTGACCCCTGCAGAAATGCAGGAAGTGCTATAACACAGTACAAAAAAATTTGATTCGGCCTCTCCTTGACAGTCTCCAATGAGAGAGATTCCGCAGCTTTCCTGGCAGCTTGTTCCATTGTTCTACTGTTTTAATGGTTAAGATGTTTTTCTTAAGATTTATTCCAAATATGTTCTGCTGCACCTTAAGCCCATTACTTGTGTCCTGACCTCTACAGCAAGAAAAGACAACCTTTCTTCTTTATGACAACCTTTCAAATATTGGGAAACTGCTCTCATAACTCCCCTTAATCTCCTTTTCCCCAATTTAAACATATGTAGTTCCTTCAACCTTCCTCATATGATTTGCTTCCCAATCCCTTTATCATTCTAACTGCTCACCTTTCGACCCCCTCCAGTTTCTCTACACCCTCCTTATAATGTGTTGTCCTGGACTAGGCACAATACTCTAGTTGAGGCCTAACAAGTACCGAGCAGAATGATACCATCACCCCCCATGTCTTGCATATACTGCTTATGTTAATGCAACACGAAACTGAATTTTGTTTTTTTGTTCCTGCATCAGCTTTCTGACTCATACTAAATTAATGATCCACCATAACTTCCAGATTCTTCTCAGTTGCATAACTGCCAATCCAGTTATCCCCGATTACTTTCTTGGTCTTACAATTTGCATTTCTCTATCAAATGTTAATATTACACATATATATTAAATATGATAGGTGAAGTGCTAAATACTTGCCTGTGTTTCTAGGGTATGCTGGAGAGACAGAATTATTTAATGTAAGATATTTATAGCCTGCTTCTTTGATTGCAGAGAACCAAGAGTTTTATAAAGTAAACCCAGAAAGTGTTCTTTGTTTTGAAAGTTCTGTAATTAGTAGAGGCACAATGAGCTCCACATTCATAGCATTTCACTGATAGTGAAATTAATTAGTCTGCAGAAGAGCTGCAAACTTCAACATTGCTAATATGCAGTTAACAAAGAATAATAAATGCAACAATACAAGTTTGGAGACATTTATCTCTGTTCAGTAATTGAAAACAGTAAATGGTATCATTCCATGCAAATACTACATTAGTGGGGTTCACTGGCAGCTGCCTCAGTGTGCTGGGCAAATAGTAGCAGGGGAAGGCTACAGCAGTTACCCAGATCCAGGTGCCATCCATGGTAAGTAGGGACAGGGGGGTGGGGGGTTGTGTGAGGGAGACGAGGGGTGTTAAGGGGACTGTGTGGGGGTGGGGGGGAATGCTTGGCGGGGGGTGGGTCCCCTGCCCACCTCCCGCATTGCACATAGTCCCCCCACAGCAGCAGCGGCCACAGGACAATCAGGGCCTGCTACTGGCAGAGCCCCCTACAGTGCAGTGCGGCGCCAGCCACCCCAGACCCAGTGCCGCTAGTGCCACATGGTGTGGGCCTGGCCCAGGGCCATGCACCTTTGGGCAGGACTGGGCTGCTCTTGCTGTCACCTGCGGTCCTGGCACTGTACGCAGGGGCCATGCATTGGACCAGGTCAGGTCCTGCTTCCATGGAGTCGGCCTGTGGGGCACTTGGAGGTAGGACCCAGCCTGGCCCAAGGCCCAGACAGGAGCCGCAGGTGGTGGCAGGAGCTGTCCCGGTACTGTTCAAAGCCGCACACTAGCAGGCCAGGCCAGGTCCATTTGCCATGTGTAGACCCCAGGTCAGGTGTTGCTGCACCACCATGGGGCTGTGCCTGCAGTGAGCCATGGCCCCAACAGCCCAGCTGGCTGCTGCTGCCAGCGCTGGGGGCTATGCGCCACAGAGGGTGGGGGGGGCACATAGCCCTCAGCACTGCCCCCCTGACCCCTTCCCACAACCTCCACACTCCCCCCCACAAATCCCATAGACTCCCCACATACCCCATGTCCCCCCACATACCTCACCTCCCATTTCCTACCCAAAGCACTGCCCCATCCCATCTCTCTCTCTCTCTTGCACATACCCCTGCTGCCACCTCCACCCCTTCCCACAGCCTATCACTCCCCCCAAGTGGTTCCTGGGACCAGGAGCTGCCCCCTCCCCTGTCTGGGGCTGCATGTCCCAGCACTGGTGTGGGCATGGTACAGGGCTGCAATGTGGCAGGTCCTGTCCCGTTTAGTGGCTGGGCATACAGGGTGTGAGATTTGTAGGTGGGATGTGTGATTAGTGAGGGTTGGGGGGGTTTGTGGGTGGGTGTAGGGTTTGTGGGGTTGAGGTTTGTGGGGGTGGGGTTGTGGAGGAGTTTGGGGGTGGGGAGACTGTGTGTAGGAGGGGAGGTCCTCTGCCCGCCCCTCCACATGGCACAGTGTGAAGCAGCATGCTGGAGCAGAAGGGGAATGGGGCCACCATAGAGACGCTCTGGCTGGGTGCCAGAGGGTCTCCCCTTGGAGGACCCAGCCTGCAGTTGCCACTGGGCATGCTCCAGGAGCATGCCTTGTGCCACTTCTTCTGGCATCTTTTTTTTTATATCAGGATTTACCAGTATCAAATTTAGAGCCCACACTGCAAATATGCAGTGTGGGGAATATTTTTTCATTCTTAGCATGCCTCTTGCGGCATCTCGAACTGCGTTGAGACACCACAGTAGGCATGTGCTTGCTCATCTGGATACGACCACTGCGTCCTTAAAAGTCTGGATCATTCTTAATTAATCCAGCTTCATGGTTTTCTCCTTTAAAAAACTATGTATTAGGTTTTGCAAAGCCAAAATCATTCTTGTTTTGCTTATCTTCAATTTCAGACCTAATTCTGTTGCTACTGCTGAACTCAGCTCTTTTTTCAAGTACCCTAGGGAATAACACCAAATAAATTTTTCTGCAGACCATTTACTTTTTAGTGTCATTAAGGCTTTGTTGTCAGAAAATTCTCAAATGAGCAATGGTTACTGTTGCTGTTTATTAAGTCAAAAGAGTTTATCCTAGGGAAGTGTGCCATCCCCAAACAACTTCATCCCTTCTTGACTCTCATACTTATTTATCTGAACTGCCAATTTCATTTTCATCACCCTGGGCCCTGAAATTTCTTGTCTGTCCACTTCTTCCTCATCTATCCATCATAACATCTGCAATACAGTCCAGGCATATCACTGCTTCACCACTACCTCAGCTGACTTTTTTCATCCACAATTTACTCTCCTTCTGCCTTGATTATTGCAAATCCCTTCTCTGAGGCTTCACCAAGATCCTGTTCTCTATTTCCACAGTGTGAAGAATACTGCTTCCATCTTTTCACACAGAGAAAAACAATCAAACAGTTCCTCTGGCCATCCTTTCATTTCAAGATAGTACTGCTACATGCAAACATAAACATTCAGGACCTTGTTCATTTTGGGAGAAGAGGACATGGAACAGAGATATGCAAAATCTGATGTCGGGGCTCCCCATGCATATCATAGTGATGTCTCAGTGCCACAGCCATGGGATGGAGCGGCCAGTTTGTGCTCCATGCAGTCTCCACCCAGTTTTCCTGCCAGACTCCCATCCCTCTTCTGAAACCAGTGCCCAGCCACCCAACAAATTACCCCTGGTTTATCTAGCTAGGTAGGTTCTATTCTTTAGTTCTTGCTAAGAAGCTCAGCTGTACTTAGACTGCCCCCATGCTCTTCTAAGCTACTTTATAAACTCCCTGTATACCTTCACCAGTACCCTATTCCCAGTGCCTCTAGCTATCCTGCCTCCTCCATACCTAGCCCTTGGGGATTCCTTCAGTTACCTGTTTCACACTCCCTGTCTCATGGTCACTTACCTTGATACTCACCCTACAGCTCTATGTGCCTCTTGTGTGGCCCTATATGTGGGGTGTTTTGTCCATGAATTGTGGGGCTGACAACATTACAGGAACATCTGCGATGATTGAAAAAGTGTCACAAGACACAGTCCAATTTCTACTAACTTCTGACTGCCCAGGACCTTGCACAATGCTTACAGATCTACAGGAAAAGTCTGAATCACAGGGAGGTGCAGATGATCCCCATGTCTTAGAGTGTGGAGCATGCACAGTCTGTGGGTATTAGGGCAAAGGCTCTTTGCAGAATGAGTGGCATATAACTGCACACCGTATTCCAGATGAGGTTAAGAGCCCTAGACAGGTCTGACCATCAGGTGAAGCTAACCAAATGTCCTACCCAGTGCTTCAAACTGCCTGGGACCATGCAGCACTGTCTACTTTTGAGGCAAGCAGCCATTATAGGCAGGCAATAGGATGCACATGGCTGGAATAGTATAGGCAGGCATAAAATAGAATAGGCAGGCAATAGTAGCACATGGCTGGAAGGGAGGGAGGGAACAATGGAGGCTCCCATGGGCCACAAAGCAAAGGCACTGCACTCCCACTCAGACACAAGATGGTGCTGCTCTGCTCCATCTGTCCATCAACACTTGCCATCTGCCTCACATCAACATCAGATATTCAATCAAGCTCATTGTTTCTTAGTTTTTTATGGAGGTCTCTATGTTATTTATGGACTTTATGGACAAGCATTTTAGCCCCCTTTTTATGGGCTGTCTATAACTTTACAGGCACTTGGCAAACCTGACCCAGATTCTTTTCAGCAACAGTACTGCCATCCAGTTATCTTTCACTTGGTATTTGTGGATTTGGATATTATTCCCTAGGTGTAGCACCTGCCATCTCTGAATTAAATCCAGGTGTCTGTAGCCTAGCACTCCAATATATCAAGATCCTATTGAATTCTTCACCTATTCTCCAAAGCATTTGCAGTCCTTCCCAATTTCATGTCATCTGCAAACCTGATCAGGAAGCTCTCTATTACAACATCCATATAATTAAAAAAACATTAAACAACACAGGACCCAGGATAGACTCCTGTGGAATCTCACCTGAAACAGCTTGCTATTCTGACATTGATCAATTTACACTTATTTTCCTTGTGGACACTGAGCCAGTTTTGTATCTACCGATTGGAATTCTATCCAAGCCACATATGTCCAGTTTACCCCTGAGAGTGCCATGTGGGAGTACTGTGTTTACTTGATCCCAAGATGAGGGGTTTTCCCCTCCATTTTACATGGGGAGAAAAGCCTCTCATCTTGGAATCAAGTAAAAGGCAGTAGAGGGGGGAATGGGGCAGATGGCTAATGTGGCTGTGGCTCTGGCCCCAACCAACTTCCACTTCTGCTACTGCCATCACTGCTACTGGGCCAGGCTGGAGCCATGCTCCATGTCCCAGGGTGGAGCAGGGATGGGTAAGTTGTGGGGAGTGGGGAAAACAGGTGGCAGGAGGCAAGGTACCGGACCACTCCCTCATTGGCTTCTCCCTCCACTGTCTCCCCAAGCATTTCCCCCTATCATTCCCAACCTACTGCCTCCTCTACCACCTTGCCCCTACTGCTCCCTTCACAGGTTTCCCCACTGCAGTGGTAGAGGGGGGGTTAATTTAAGATGATCTTCCAATAATTAGATTTTATACATGAAAAATTATAATAAATTTATAAATTTTCCATTTATAGAATCTAATGATTGAGGGATTGTCTTAAATTCAGGTAAATAAATGGTATATACAAAATTCAAGCCCAAATATCATATGTCCTCTGCATTCCCTTCTTCCACCCAACTTTGTCAAAGAAGGATATCACGTGGGTTTTGCATGATTTTGTTCTTAACAAATCTATGTTACAGGGAAGGATAATGGTGCCTTATTCTGATGCTGTGAAGCAATGGTGTTTGGTAGATGGCAATCTAACTAATGGAACTAAGAAGGGAGGGGACCAAAGTTGAGATGCAAGGTATATCTCAGCTCTACCAAAGGGTAGCCAGTACTGCAGAGCTGCAGAGGTAACTCATCGAGGACAGTGATGATGACCAGCTCAGCACGGGGTAGTGTGGGAGGCCAGCTAATTTTCCCCCAAGGTCTAGTTGCTACTGTTGTCTTCTCTGCTGAAGCCTGTCTGCAGACTTGAGCAGGAGTCCAACAAAGCATATGTTATTTTATATTAAATATTTGTATAATCTGTTGTCAGTGGTGCAAACACAGAACTGCAAGTATGTGGGTAAAGTTCAGGAAAGAACCATCATTTTCCTTTTTCTACCTGGAGGAACAGGCGCAGCCAAAACAGAACTCCAACATTCAGTCCGAAAAGAAGTTTGCAGGTATGATATAGAAGAAATCAAAATATTTGCTGAAATTCACGTAAAATAATGTGAAACAAATTTAGACTTACTACAACTAAATGCCAAAGCATAATGCAAAACTGCAGACTTCAGGAAACATGCCTTCAGATGCTGTCCATTATAACCTTCCATTCAACATACTGTTATGTATAAAGGTTGAAATCACCACCAGGTGACATAGTGCCTACAGTTTCTAACTTGCATACCTAAAACTCTTCATCATACCCAAAGTGCTCTAACTTTGTTCAATACCAGTATTTCCTGCCAAGTGAAGTGGACTCTGGGGGTGTGTCCAGAGAAGCACGATCCTGTGGTATGTGGTGCTGCAAATGTGTTTGCAGCACTACGTACCTCACAGTCTGGTGTTCTCCATGCTGCAAGGGCACACTGCCTGAGCATGCACTGCACTTGGTGGTGTTTCTGCAGGTTTTTTCTCCCCTGGATATCCCGGGGTCAAAAAAAATGCAGAACCCCCCCCCGAGCAACGCATACTTAGCCAATGCACACTGCTGAAAAGTGGAACTGGCCTGCCCAGAACCATGCTCCACTGCCAGCCAGGCTCCACATGGACCCCCAGACCCCAGGACCCCAGGTAAGGCTCCCCAACACCATCTGGGGTAACCTGTCACGCACTAAAGTGTGCAGGGCATGGGCATTCCCTGGGAACAAGAACTACTAGTCCCCAGGGAACCAAAGGTCCATGCACGTCTCGATGCAGCATGAAGGATCAAAAACACAATTTAACACAATTTTACCTATTGTTGAAATAACTGATTTGATCTTCTGAGAACTTGAGCATGTATTGGGCACATCTACATGTGCTATTAATATGATATAGGCTTACTGTGCAGTAAAATACTGTGTAGTAAGCCTTTCCCAGAACCATGTCTACACGTGCACCCTGTTGGGAACTAATCTGCTCCCAAAGGGAATAGCCCAGTACAGGGCTGTTCCTGCCCTGTTCTGTCCCCCTGCAGCAGCCAGGGGGAGCTCCAGGTTCCCTTGGGGTGCTAACCCATGGGCAGCCAGGGGACATAGTGGATGGTCCTGATGTGCATGGGGCCAGGAGAGCTGTGACAGCTGCAATGGCAGCTGTCTCCTGGCCCTGTGCACAGTGGAAAGGGTCCTGATGTGCATGAGTCTGGGCAACAGCTGCTGCTGCAGCTGGCAGAGATCTCCCAACCCTGTGTACATCAGGACACACAGCTGCCATGCCTAGCAGGGCTTCCCCACCCAGCAGGGATTTCCACTGACTTCAGTGGTATCTGGGATAGGCCAGTAAGCTTTTAAAGTATTACGCAAGACACTACTACTGAACAATCAACAGAACAGCTATTATTGTTAATATTATTATTATTACTACTAGTAGTAGTTATTATTGTAATTATTAGAATATTGCCTAGCCAAAATATGAATAATTAGGCATAAATTCACAGCCCAAATTGTGCGAGTAAGTGTACTAATCCTAACTGCAGTTTTGAAGAAAATGCATGTTTTGAAGAAAAATAGTGTCCTTCACATTGTAAATAATTTGTCCCAGAAGCTGGGATGTTCAAGTAATATAGACAAATGTATTTTCGTTATTGCATACCACATGTAACTCATAGCTTGCCAATACCAGTAGTTTAGGAAAGTGTTTCCTAATTTTCTGAAGCAAAAGCTTCATTAAGATTTGCAGTGTTAGGGTGATATTTTGTTCTTTCCTGGTCATCTAGAGGCATAAACGGAAATGACAATTTTTATCCGATCTGGCCACTGAAAGTGCTCCACAGTTGTGACCAAATAGAAGTGCACGGCTACAAGGCACTTTAAAAGGGTCTAATCCTATGAAAATCTGAACCCTTATTGCATGAAGGTTCAGATGAACATGCTCCAAAACAGAGCGGCTTCAGTAACTTGCGTCTGTGCTCACGGGCGACTTGTGCTGCCTTAGTCGGGGGGGCGTGCGACCAGTCCTGCCAACAGTGGGGGAGGTCCCCTGCAGCTGATCTCGCTGCTTGAGGGGGGTCCCCTCGCAGCTGATCGTGGAGTGGCTGCAATGATTGGCTGGCACTTGCAGGGGGGGCACCAGGACTCCTGCCTGCCCCTCTGCCCATCACCTAAGTGCTGAGCATGGCCGGTCAGGGGGGTGCATTGGCACTTTCGGGGGTGCACATGCACCCCCATGCACCCCCTATGTCTCGCCACTGTCTGTGCTGCCTCCCAGCCCCAGAGCTGTTTTCAGAATGAGAGAGGGGAAAGGGAGTGGAGGGAGTTCAGTCTAGGGTTTATTCAGCCAGCACTGGAGGGTGCACTGGTGTAGTGGAATCCCCCTGAGGTGGGGGGGCTCCAATACACCAACCCCATCCCCCAACACTGGCTGGGGAACCCCTAGAACAATTTCCCTCTGCGCCCTTTCCCTCCTCCCATTCAGAAAACAGCACCGGACTGGGAGGGGGAAGGGGTGTTGCTATGGGACAGCAGCTGCAGGTTAGCAGCCGCCCTAAACAGCAGCTGGATTCCTCAGCTCCCAGGACACAACCGTGAAGGTCTGTTGGATCCAGGGGATCATGGTAATAACTCCTGGGGCTTCCTACAAAGCACCATGAGTTACAGAGGTAAGCTGCTCTTCTGTCTGTGCCTTCGGTAGCCAATATTTGGCTGTTCACAGGGGTTTTTTGGCCCTTACACACCATAGGGAATTCTGTTTTGGGGCACATATCCCTGTACACATGGACAACAATGGGCAACTATACGCAGTACCAGCCATAATATGTATGTGCTTCCCTTGTAGATGCATAGCAGACTGAGACAGCTGAAAATGGAGGTGGCAAAACACACATCTACTAGACTTGGGCTCAGGAACAGAAACATACTCTGCCGCCATCCCCTTTTGTCACTACACCACTCTCCTGGGAAGCCAGAAGTCCTAGGCTCTATGCTCAGCCTCACCCGAGGTTTTAAAAGAGGGCTGCTCTCACTTCCCAACACAGCACGCTAACCATCAGAGGTCAGCCATTATCCAGTCCTTTCTTCGGAACTCCTTTTGAAGCTGAGCCACTAATGTAGCCAAGAGATTGAGCTCCTAGGCTAGGGACAGAACATTACACATAAACTGGCTTAAGTGATCAGAAACTGATTTAAACCTGTAACAGAACAGATGTTTGGTACACATAAACCAGTTTGAGAATGGCTGAAACTGGTTTGAGATAAACCTGACTGAATGCAGTATCAGACTTAACTGATTTGGCTCAAACCAGTTTATGCAATGTCTGTCCCAGACCCCTTGATGGTTTAAGATAAACGACACCCCCCCAGCATCCCAGCATGCTCTGGGGCTGGGTGGGGCTCTCTGCTCCACAGCAGAGCTGGCCCTTCCCCTCTGCTCTCTAATCAGAGCAGGGGCAGGGTGTGGCCAGACCCCTCTTCCCCGCTTCCCCTCTCCCCCTTCCCTCCACTGGCAAACCCTGGGGACTGCAGCTGCTGTTTGCCAGCCCCAGCCCTACCTCCCTGGCTTGCCTGCAAACAGGCAGGGAAAGAGTTAATCACTCCCTCTGTCCCCTCTCTCCCCGAATGCCAGGGCTTTAGCTGCAGTCCCTGTGGCTTGCACAGCGGTCCGGAGCAGGGGAGAGAAGCAAGCAAATCCATGTGCAGTTCCAAGCCCTGCTGCAGCTCTGAGCCCGGAGCTAAGATTTGCTGGGACAGACTGAGAGGTGGAAAGTGTTGGCAAAGATCTGACAATCATCAGTGATCACACATGCTGGAGATTTAGTTAAGAGAAGCTGCATCAAAGAATGTAGACAGCTACATTTACATTATAAAACAGAACATGTAAACAAAGCCTTTGAAAATGCCTGGCTGTAAGGATACACTCTGCCCTCAGGATTAGTAAGACTAACTCTTATCTTTCTGGTTTACATTTTAAGTTAAACTAAGTTGTGTATGCTGTGTTTTACTGGACTGTATCTTAGCTTAGGTGAAGATTTTTGGTAGTTCCCTGCTGTATGGTTTGCAAATTGCTTTATTCAATACCTTGCTTCAGAGAAAGGACTTTTTCCCCATCCCCTGTGTGCTAACCCTGGCTGGTGCCTGGCCATGCCTCCTCTGCTCCAGCAGGGAGGGGTGAGAGTCTTGGAGGGTGTCTCTCTTCCCTCATCTTCGGCAGTTGCTGGCAGGCCTGCTCTAGCACCCCATGGCTTCTGGCATGGGCCTGCATTTCCTGATTTAATACAGCATGTCTGTCCACCTTTTAATCACTTTAAGTTGCACAGCTTAGGCTAACCTGCAAAGAGTGATCCAATTCAGGCTTGGCCTTTTTGAATGGCTGTCCCTAGCTCTAGGCTCTTTCACTGCAAAGTGTGTTTTTCAGTCCTTTCATTGTTTTCATGGCTTTTCTCTTTCCAATTTATCCACATCCCTCTTGAAGCATTGCCACAATATTGGACACATTATTCCAATGTTTGCACAGTGCCAAATACAAAGGTAATATAATCTCTCCGCTTCCACTCAGTATTTCTCTGTATATACACACAAGGAACACATTAACTTTTTGACCACACGGATGTATGGGGAGGTCAGATTCAACTGATTACCGGTTGTGACCAAATCCAACTTAGATGGAGCAAAGTACAAGGGGAAGAACTTTTGCCCACGTTGCCCAGATGGGCCCATGCTAGAACCCAGGGCCCCCTGCCTTCCAGGCCAGTAGTCATCTTGCTGAACTGCACACTCCAGCTCTCTCTCCTCTACCTGACACAGGGGAAGCACTGGGGGCTGGACGGTGGGGCTCTGCAGGCCATATCTAGCCTGCAGACTGAATTTTTGATTTCCCTGTTCTACAGGCATCCAAAAATGGCCAATTAGATGACCAGAAAAGAATACAATGTCACTCTTGCTCAATTTATTGAAAAGAACATTAATCTTCCAAAAACTTAAAGTAAGTTAAGGCTATGTAAAACAAGACAGAAAACAGAACCTGATATTTTCATTTTGATTTGGCACTCAGTGAGCCTCTCAGGGTTTGGCAGCTCCGCTATTTTCATTGAGAAGCCTACTAGGTGACAGACAGTTACAAGCTTGTAACTTGTAGGAAGGGTTTTCAATCAATTTTATGAAGTTTGGAAGACTTGTACCAGTGATCTGATATATTCCATTTCTTTGAAGTACATTACAAGCTTCTGGTAATACATGAAGTTTGGGCATAGCTTACACTTGGCAATTATTTTTAACTGCATTTATGGTCATATAGTTCTCATGATCAGTCAGTTACTATGACTTAATATGCAATAAGCACATTCAGACAGTTATAGTTTAAAATAATGTTCCTATATTAAGCCATTCTTCGAAAAAGTTAACCAAACTGATGCTCTGAAATCACCCCCATTTAAAAACAGCCTATGAAAGTGTGCAGGATATGTGCACTGAGCCTACATCATCTTAGAACCAAGGTTTGAATCACTGCTGAACTTTGGTCCATGTTTTCAAAACAAATCTGCATTTAGAAAAACAGCTGCTTCAAACATTTGTAACATACCAATCCCAACTACCTACCCTCAGCAACTCTTTTTATATCCATATGATATGGGCCCAATGCCCTGTAAGAAGTTCCCTTAAAAATGAGAGCTCATGAGATTCAGAGCTGGAAGAATACTCTGCTATCTTGTTTTGCTTCAAGTGATCCACTCTGAACA
>NW_017729006.1:43740657-43771845 GCF_001723915.1 Gavialis gangeticus | reverse complement strand
TCCATATGATATGGGCCCAATGCCCTGTAAGAAGTTCCCTTAAAAATGAGAGCTCATGAGATTCAGACCTGGAAGAATACTCTGCTATCTTGTTTTGCTTCAAGTGATCCACTCTGAACATTCAGTTTGCAAAGCCATCATGAACTGCATCCAGCAGCATTCATACACCTCAACAGCCAAACAACATAATGACATCTCCCACGCACCACAATTTTAGTTTACCGACAGTATGTCTCATACAAAATGCGGGAAAAGATTTGTCCAATCTTTTATATCATGATGTTAGTATTACTAGAAAGCCACATACAAAAACATGGTTAAATTATTTAGGTTGTAAACACTCAGCACTCAAGAAATGCAATAATGAATGTTTTCCATTCATCTTTATTTCTGACTTGTACGTGTGCCTTTTGATTCATCACTCCGTGACACCTCCACACAAAGTGTTTTCTATAGGATCTTTGGCCCGTTCCATGAACAGAAGTGGCGTTCAAGAGAATGAGGCTGCTCGGTCTTGTTTTTTATTTTAATCACTCAATTTGTATCCCTGTGCTTGATTTATTGTACACCATCCAATCTCTGCATTGAATAAGGAATTAATTACTTCAAGAGCTTTTTCATGGTTTTGCAGTGTCTGTACACTATAGTATCTGAGTATACAGTGAGCATTCCACAAACCTCACAAACATTAGTAAATTTACCTTCACAGCTCCCTTGCTAGGGACAAATCTACTGCTCTATGCTGGAAAGAACTGGCTGAAAAGGATTATGATGGGTAATCACTTGAATCTGAGCTCCCCATACATCTGTGTGGCCAAAAAGTTAATGTGATCCTTAGGTGTATAAACAAGGAAATACCGAGTGGAAGTGGAGAGATTATAATATCTCTGTATTTGGCACTGTGCAAACATTGGAATAATGTGCCCGGTATTGTGGCAATGCTTCAAGAGGGGTGTGGATAAACTGGAAAGAGAAGAGCGATAAAAAACAATGAAAAGACTGGAAAACGCACTTTGCAGTGAAAGAGCCTAGGAGCTCACTGTCTTTGATTTAACAGAAATTTGATAATAGAGGGCTCTTAAAGCTAACACACAGGTATGATAAAATGCAATGGCTGGAGGTTGAAGCTAGACAAATTCAGACCAAAAACAAGATGGACGGGGTTTTTTTCTTTTTAAATCAGTGAGGCTATTTAACCTCTGGAACCAGTTATCAGGGGTTATGATGGATTTTCCATCCCTGGAATTTTCTTTTTTAGAATCAATGGCAGGTCTTTTTTTAAAGTGATAAGAACAGAAAGGATTTCCCTGAAGCAGTAAATCACATACCATGCAGGACATCACACTGAATGATCAGGACAGTCCCTTCTGGCCTTATAACATACACACAGGCACAGAAAACAGAAAATGCACAACTTGAGACTTAACTTTATTTTAGCCCTTGCAACCAGAACTCCTCTGAAAGGAAGCATATATTTAAAACATTTAGGTGTGTGAAAACACCATCGTGTACTTACTGTGAATTTTTCCAATCCTGTTGCTCCTGCATTTCCAACAAATATACCAGAGCTGGAGTCAAATTCCAAGGGCTGAGCTGACCTCTGAAACTGAACTCTCTGATATTCTTCACAGTCCATGAACAGAGCCGTATCATTTCCCTGAACAGTCACCGTAAACCGATTCCATTTGTTAGTCATCACTGAAACTTTAAACGAAGCAGCCTCGCGGGAAATGTGTGAACCAGGCTCTGTGTAGTACATGATTATTCTTTGGGTGCCATCATCAACTGGGGATAGTCTCATTCCCAAGTATATAGTTTTCTGGAAGGCATCTGTTATTGCAAATAGTACACCTCCATGGTTGCTGTTTGGTTTTACTGTCACTACAATAGCAAAATCTCTATAGAAAGGCTGTGGTATTAAAGCCCTTGTCAGGCGACCAATGTTAGCTTCTGGTCCAAAACTGTAAGCTGGAAATCCACCATAGCCAGTGATAAAGTAGACAGATGGTGGAAGTGGAACTCCTATTAGCTCTGTGAGGTCTAGGTGACCTTTTAATCCCCGTTCTGCAGCAAGACAAAAATACAGATATATTACTTTACAATGCAAGACAATGAAAATTTAACAAAATAGTGTTGTAGAGCATAACTTTACCAGCAGTATGCTAATGTATCAGACCTTGATTTAGTTAGGAGCCTAAACATATCCCTAGCCTATGAATACTCTCACTGATTTATGGACCTAGTCACATGCTTAAAGTGAGACACATGACGAAGCACTTTGTGGAATCAGACCAGGACAGATCCAAGGGGATGCAGTGGTACAACTGTACCCGCCTTTTGTCCTGTTCCATCTAGACTTTAAAGCCAACTGCCTGGGAGGGGCAGTGGCACTTCTACTGAGGCACTGCTGAGGGTGTCAACTGACTTCATGGGTCATTATAATCTACCCAATTCCTGCTAATCTCTGTTCACTCCACAGATATTAACAACCCTCTCTCCTTTTAATGGTCTTGATGTTCCATTAATCAAACTATCCTTTCTGCAATTATGCTGTCTGTTAGCCATTCCTGATAATATCTCTCTTCCATTTCACAGCCCTGCAGACTGTTTTAAATTCAAGCTAAAAACCTTAACTCAGGTGTGGTAATTTTAACTCAGGTGAGGAAGTGAGTAACAGTGAAGGGTTATATGTGCTGTCAAGACACTCAAGAAGGCTAGGTTTTGTATTAAGAATCTAAGTAAACAATGTGCATTTAACTATAATGACTACAGAACTAAAGAAACAAAATCTTTTGACTATTTTAGCCGAGTTTGTTGACTTTAATATATAATCTAGCAATTTTTTGCACATTCCAATAAAGTTGCACTAATTTTGCTTTGATCTTAAACAGAAGCATAGTTCAGAGACCTTAGCATATTAGAAAGTCTTCTAGTTTCTTTTCAGCTGTGGAAAAATGTGTGTTGTGTTGTGTTGTGTTGATGTACCACACTATGTGCACCCCCATTTCAAAATCCTAGATCCATGCATGAAATGGACCACCTACAGTCAGAGGATATGATAAGAAGTATGGTATCTTGCAGGATTTGCTTAAACTCTTGTTCACCCTACAAGTTACATATTACAAGGTGTTTTGTTTTTATTGCCCTCCCTTTTTCTCAATTTAAAAAATGCTGTCCCCCATGGTTTTATTACAGACATAGAATATATCCTTCAATAACAAAAATTCAGCTTTGAAATCAAGGAATGTACACTCCAGGAAGCATACAGATAGATATAAAGAACTTTGCCACTATGCCCCAGAAGAAAATGCCTCCTAGGTGGTCAACCTAGACTGAACACATGTGAACAAGGATGATCAGAACTGAGCATTTCAAGAATCTGAGTAAGGAATCTGTTCCATCAGCATCTTTAGAAACAAAACTTTTCAAACACCAATCTTCTCCTCAGAGAGGAAATGCTAAAAATATTATTACATTTTAATAACCAATTTCACAGCTGAGCCTATGAACTTCACTTCATCAGCCTCCTAGGTACAGAAACTCATGGACTCAATATAGACATTAGAATTCTGACACACTACAACCTGCTGGACATCTGACTCCCCAGGTACCACTCCACCTTTACCTGTGCTGCTACATCCCCCTTTCCCTCCCCAGACTGTCCCTCATCCCCTGATGCCTCCATTTCCATTTTCACTGACTGGCTTTCTTGCCTGCAATGCATGCCAGCCTCTGACTTCTTTACTATTTCTTCCATCCAGGAACAGCACACACACACCAAGTGCAGGTGCTTTCTCAGCCTGATGAAGGATTTTTCAACCTGAAAGCTTGATAAAATATATTTCTCTAACTATTCAGTTGAATATCTATTGAATAGATACCAGACTGACACAGTGGACCTTGCCTGTCAGTGCCAAGTCCTTGGACCAACCCTAGCGGGGTGCAGGGCCCAGGGCAAATCAGCCTGTGCAGGGGTCCCTTAACACTACAGGGGGCTGTGACACCCTCACAAAGGGAGACTTTCAAAACTCTTTTGAAATATCAGAGGGAACTGGGGATGCATGTTAGCAGAAAGTAGGAGAATGGTTACTTTGGCCAGCAGCAAGCTCAATCAGGGCTAGAACATAGGGGAGAAGGGCAAGACAACCCCTTCTCTTACCTAAGAGATAAATCCAATAAATGTAATGTGAATTGCCTCTCCCTTCTTATCAAAGTAGAAATTAGCAAAAACTGAACAGAAATCTTTTCTAGCCATAGAATATACCTTAAATTTGCTGAATATCTGATCAATTCTGTTTTTGTTGGAAGATCCTTTTTCCTCCATCATGGAGCTTCCTTGATATGAGGTTATATTTTAAATGCCTGCCTCTGCAAGGAGTAACATTTAAGTCTCTACCAGTATATGGGACTGAGATATGGGTGGTCATGGTAGGCCACCTGGGTGGTGGCAAACTGTAGTCATGGGCTGGAATCAAAGTGGAGAACTGAAGTCAGAAGCTGAAATAAAAGAGTTGGGGTTGGAGAATCAGAGCCAGGAGCTAAGATCAGGAGACAAAGTCAGGGTTGAAGAATCAGCATCAGGGCCTGAGACAGAAGCCAAGGCTGAGAGCCAAAACCAAAGCTAAATGTAATTTGAGCACATCTTGGCAGTCTTTACCCAGACAGCTTGCTGCTGTTTGCTTCAGGCTTATAGAGACCGGTGTAGGAGAGGTTCTCTTCCTGTAGCCCTGGGGGATGACTCAGACTAAAACCTAACTACTTCCACCTACAGCCTGAAACTGGGTCACCCTCAGCTGGGCCTAGGACAACCAGGCACCATGATTTAAGCCAGGGCTGTCCAAATTCTAAGCAATTGCAGGCCAAATGCCCTATAAGTCACACCCAGCAGGGGCAGCACAACTACATGCCACATCAGTGCAAACCACATTTCTCCAGACTGCACACTATGCAGATGCCCTCCTCACCCCCACAATTGCTGGAAACTCTCTCAATAGCACACCACCACTGCACCATGCACCTGTCTTGGGCCCCCCGCCCCCCTCTGCACTGCTCTACCGCACCACTATACCATGTGTGCAAGATGTCCCAGACTCACGGTCAGCTTCCCACACCAACACACATGGGGAGGGGCAAGAAGCAGAAGCTGGGGAGGCAGTGAAGCCTGAGAAGAGTGATGGACAAATGGGAGCCTAGGGGCTGCAAATTAAAGCCTAGTGGACCACCAGTTGGACATTCCTTTGGACCTGATGTGTCACTGACACCCGTTTAAAATCTTAATTTTTACAGTGAGAGATTAATAAAACTCATTTTTGAACCTGTACATTAATTCTCCACTGGACAAATCCATTCAACTACATTTTAGGTCTCTCCTGTGGGTCAATCAATTCTTTCTGTTAAGGTACACACCTCTCTTTCTATAGGATGTCATCATTCAGGAACCATCTCTCCAGTGCACTTCGAATTGGTAGAAAATTCTTATCTTTACCTAGTCCTAATCTGTCCCTTTGAAGCTGGATATTCCTCTAATTGTAGGCTTATTATGGAAATAAAATTGTACATTAGCTGCCTTATGCTCTTTCCTGAAAAGCAGCTATTCTGTATAAGGCTTGGAACTGCACTTGAAAATGACTGCACAGAAGGACCTATGTATACTAATTAGTCATAGGATATGGGACATCAACGTGATTAAGCCATGTAAAATTCAAAAAAGGAGTGACGTTCTGGAATAGCCTCATAATCTGCCAAAAAAATTACGTTTAAGATGGGGATCAATCATTTTGTTTGACTGTGACAGTAGGCAACTGGACTCAAAGGCTGGGAAGAGTGAAGAGCTTTTAAATGAAAAATAAAACATAAAGGAGCCTTGATAATTTCTGCAAATCTGATCCAAACCCTAATGAAGTCAGTGGAGTCATTCCATTGACTTCTGTGCCCTCTGAATTTAGCCCTCACTGACCTGTAGATAAATAAGGACTTAATTCCTGTTTGGCACCTAATCCACTCTTTCACCTTCTACCAAGAGGAGCATGTAACACCTTAGCACACTCATAAAACAGTGACCTCTTGCTTATGCTAGGCTCACTGGTAGCGCGGAGGCTTCTTCCAGGTGCATGTCTGCAGTGCCTTCTCCTCCTTTGGTCTGAGGGTCATACTGGCAGTTGATCTGTGGATGAGTGCAACTCAGCTCAGTGAAGGTGCCCAACGCTATTTTGTACTGTGGCTGATTCATGCATGGCACAGAACAGTGCTTCATACTTTTTAAAACGTCTAAATCAATAGCTCCTGTACAAATGCTGAACACAATACATACTAGACATTTTCCAATAGTAGGCAAGTCACAATCAGGTGCTTTGTTACGAACAAATAAGATTTTCTACCAGGTAATCCAATAAATTTAGAACATTACTACATAATAAGACTATGTCAGAGTTATCAGCAGTGAAGCATCAGATAGGAAGTTATGTGACTTTCAAGAGGTGCAGAAGAAGGAAAGATAAGGCCTTTGAATTATTCCCCCCAAGGAATTTTCAAGCAGCACTGCAGTGAATGGGATAATGGAATTTGGTACTGTAGGGGAAAAAGTGAAAAATCTAATTAGATTTTTTTCACTGCATAGTTGAAATATCTGGCCTTGAACAGAAAAGATCAAATGCTTAAAAGGCACTATTTTTTTAAAGGCTAAATTAGCTAATTTGTGAGGGAAAATTTCAGTGAAGCAGTTCAATAGACTCAAATTCTACCCTCATACTTGTGGGGAAAATGTGCCAGTAACACAACAAAACAACATGCAGTGTAGGGGGCAATGTACGAGGGGCCCACAGGCCAATTCTGCTTATTGTTCTGGCACAACAATGTAAATCAGCTCTCTAGTACCCTGGCTGGAGGATCAACCCTGACATGAATGGGCGACTGGTGCCACCTTAGTCCGGGGGGGCATGTACCCCCTCCCCCCAAGCAACCAGTTGATGACCAGGGTGGGGGTCCCCCCATGGCCAATCTTGTCGACAGTGGGAGCTCCCCCGTGGCAAAAGTCACTGATCAGGAAGCGGTGGCAGTGCTCCCAGAAGTGGCCGCAGCACTACATCCAGCATTACCATTCCCCAGTTAGCGCTCACAGGGGGGCATCAGTGCTCCCACCTGACCCCCTGCCCATCACCTAAGTGGGGAACACAGCCAGTCAGGGGATGCACTAGTGCTCTCATGGGGTGCACATACACCCCTGTGCACCCTCTACATCACCACTGCTGACATGGATATGCTCTAGACCATGGGTGAGCAATTATTTGGGCTGGTGGGCCACTTAGGGACTTTTGGAGAGCTGTCACAGGTCAGCACCTCACCCCCTCCCCACCGCAAACTGTTCATCAAAACTTCTTGAGTGGCTCTGCTCCATGCTGGATTGGACAGCTGAGATGGAGCCATGAGGGACAGAGAGTGGCATCTAGGATGCAGCTAGGATTGCAGGGCCATGACAGCATGGGGCTGGGGTCCAGGGCACAGACACAATCCATTCCCCACATGACCCTCCAAGGGGTGCCAGTTCTGCAGGCAGGGGCATGAAAGGAGCAGATCACAGCTCTGCCCTGGGCCCTGGCCCCGCACTGTCACTGCCTAGCAAAGCTGGAGTCTCCATGAAGACCAGCCTAGACCCATGCAGACAGGATGTGTGTCTCAGTAGATGGGATGGGGCCATGGGCAGGCAGGGAACTGCATCTGGGAGTGGGACAGGCGAGTGGGGCCAGGATCTTAGGACAGTGGCATTGCAAATCTGGGGCGTGGGGCTGATCTGCAATCCACTCCCCATGCGTCCTGCCCATGGAACCGATGCCTGTTGCAGGGACGTGCAGGCACTGGATTGTGGCTCTGCTCTGGGTCCTGGCCCTGCACTGTCACCGTCCCAAGATCCAGCCCTGCCCACCTGTCTCAATCCCAGACACTACTCCCCACCCACCTATGGTCCCATCCCATCCACCCGGCCACATGCTCTGACCATGCGGGTCCCACCCCCAAGGGAAGCTGTCACTGCTGGGGCTGCCAGGAAGCAAACCCAGCTACCATGCTGCCCCAGCCTGCTGTGCACCCAGGGGCAACAGAACCAGCAACACATGCCATGGCCTAGGGTGCCCCCCATGCCTGGGCCAGGCAAGACCAAAGGACCTGTCACAGACTGAACAAAATCCCTTGGCAGGCCAGATCCAGCCTGCAGGCCACATTTTGCCCACCCCTGCTCTAGATGTTCCCTCAGTTGACTAGGATGTGCCAAAGAGGCTAGCTGAGTGCATAGGTCATGAAAAGATGTAACACTAACCATTTTAAAAGATGAGGGGACTTACTGCACAGGAGAGCATTTCAGGTGCAACTGCCTTATCTGTTTGCTCCTCTGCTCTTCTAGTGAAGCTAAACTGCTGTAATGTTTAACTTGAAAGAACCAAGTTTAAGGTTGCAGCAGTTTAGTTTCCATTCAGGAAGAAAAAGATTAGATAGATAAAGTTTATGGCAACTTCCTCTGAAGTGTTACGAATTAAAAGCATTTGTTTGTTTTTATGTTTTAAATGGTTCATAACATTTGCTTGGGATAGCAGTGATGGAGTACATAGTAATTGTGCTCATATGAAATTTCCCAAAACCTAGCTACTTGGACTTATAGGTGATGTGGAGGGGGAGGTACGGGGGGCACGTGCCCCCCAGATTTCTGTAATGATGGTGGGGTGCAGGGCTGCAGCCTGGCCAAAGTCAAGGCCCAGCAGCAGCAGGGACTGCAACAGCACAATTTCTGTGCTGATGGTGGGGCATGGAGCTGAAGCCTGGCTGGAGCCAGCACCTGGTGACCAGCAGCAGCAGGGTGGTGGTGGTGGCACAGAGTTGTGCCTTCTCACTGTCAACACTTACATGTCGGCTGTGTTTGGAGCAGATGTTTCGTTCAGGATTTGGGACATAATTAACTTAAATGTAATCTATATCCATTTCAAAGGAGTTGGAATGTAGGTCTGATCTAAACTAAAATGTGAATTTTGCATCAGAGTTATAGTGAACAACTAGGTACTATTCATCTGTATAAAAGACTTCAGGAGGATTCCATAGCTCATTAGATGACAAAAAGAAGAAAAAAAAAGACTACCATGAAATGGGAAATATCTCTGTCATTAAGGCTGAGATTAGCTTATTACTTAACAGCCAACTTTGTTAAGTGCTCTAAAATTGTATTAAGGATTCTAGTGTCCCAGCTATAATGAATTTTTCCATAAAAATGCCCTGTGAATTTTAGTACAGTAGTATAATAGCTCCATAGTAGAACAGAATAAACTATTACTGAAGTAATTCCTTAACTGTAGCACACGTGGTTGTCTTGAGATTGACAAAATCTAATGGTCCTTAGAAAAGTTCATTTGATCAGATACATTTTTGTTCTCAATTTCCCCAGTTAGTTAGGAAACTGGCATACAGATCTTTCAAACAACGAAGTGACATTCAAAGGAGCATTTCAAAAAGTCCTAAGAAATGAAAAAAATGTATTGTAAGATTTGTATACTGAATACATCATTTCTCATGCTTTGTTATGCCAAAGTCAAAGCTGCGTAGTTATTCACATATTAACTATTCATATCTGTTGTGCCGGGAGGGAGGTCTATGACGAGCTAATATTGTATCAGTAATAATGCCTAATTAGTAAATCATTCAAGACTACATAGTATTAGCCACATTATGGAAACATTTAAGAATGGAACATGCCCCTGTATCATTGCATTTGCATTAAAGATATGACAAGTACCTAATTTGGATGTGATCTGTACAGGACACAAACCAGACTATGAAAATACAGTGCAGCCACCTACCCCATTTAGTGTGACCACCTACAGAGAGAACTATGGCAACAGAGCAAATGGTTGGTGGAACCCTTCCAAAAGATATGGAAGGTCCAGAGATGGGCAAACTGTTGCCACCTCAAGGAGAAGCTGAGAAGGAGCTTCAACTAGAAGACCGCCATTAAACATATTGTGCTCTACCTACATCTAGTGGCATCCACTGTCACCAAGCCAGAAGCCAGTGGTGTCGGCAGGGCTGATGCCTCAAGCAGGAAAGTTCAGAGGAAAAGAAAGCACAGCAGAAACCTGGCTGTGGCCTCTTGACTTGACTTCCCTCATGGGCCCACAACCCAGGGCCCAGCACATGTTGTACCCAGGGGAGGGTTATGGAATATGCCTTGGAAAATATGGCCTTGGGGTGCATGTGGGGACCCCCATCCTACTCTAGAGGTCCTCCTCTCCTCCTCCCCTTGCTACTGCTTCCTCTAGACTTCCACTCAACTGCACAGCCCACTGCCTTTCCACCTATAGTTGTCTCAGGTGTCCCTCCCACTCTCCTGGTCCTGTCTGGTGAGGTGCACCTTGTTCTCACTACCTGACTGACTCCCTGTTTTGTTCATAGCCTTGCCCTGATTCCCTCTTACACCCCACTGGGTGTTGCTTATGTCCCTAATCTAGTCTGTATCTCACCCCTTCCAGGGCCCCTAAAGCTAGCCCAAAAGCCCAAACCTAACTGTGGCTAATCTCCCTGAAGTTCTCATAGCCACCTCACTCTCTGAGACCTGGCTCAGCTATGTCCACCTGCCCATCCCTGCAGGTGGCTGTGGACCTTGCCCCCTGCCTATCGGTAGCCATGACCCCCCGGTCCCCCTCCCAATTGGCCCCAGGTGCAGGGAGTCAAAAGTCCTTGTGGTCATGCTCTGAGCATGACTATATTTTCTAGATGCACAGGGTTCTACAGGACTAGAAACAATTAACAGAAAGTCTCTAGCAATGGAGATTTCATGTAGACTTTACCACACCTGCAGCTCTCCTGTGAAATATGAATTTTCATTTCTACCTAGGAGAACTTTTACAATCTCCTATGCCTGATGAAGGGTGCCTGTGCCCAAAAGCTTGCAAATAAAAACTTTTTTTTGGTGCAAATATCTAGTTGGTCCAATAAAAGATATCACCTCTGCCATGAGTTTTGAGTCCTAGTTATGTAGAGGCACTTTTTGGCTAGAAACAGCTGGAAATTTGCAGCTGATTAAAGTGGCTATAGTTAACTATGTAAGCCCTTCACCCCAAACAGGAGAAATGTGCAGGAATAGAATTTAAAGTCCTGATATAGCTATGTAAGTTACATATGTACTTTGGGCAATACCATATATACCTGAATATAAAATGACCACCCAATTATTAGAACCTATATATGGAAAATGTATAAATTTGTTATAATTTTCCAAGTATACAATCTAACTATTGGAGAGCTGTCTTAGAATCATAGAAGTAGGGTCGGAAGGGACCTTGTAGATCTTCAAGTCCGACCCCCTGCCTGGGCAGGAGAAAAACTGGGCTCAAATGACTCCAGCCAGGTAGGCATCAAGCCTTTCTTAAAGATCCCCAGGGTAGGAGCCAGGACCACTTCCCTTGGAAATTGGTTCCAGCTCCTAGCCGCCCTAACTGCGAAGTAGTTCTTGCAGATGATAGAAATTCCCCCTTCCCCCAACACTGCTACAGCAGGAAAAGCAGCAGCTGATGGGGAGGGGGAAGGATCAGGTGGCTCCCTTGCCCTCTGCCCCATCCATTTCTTCCTGCAACTTATTGCCCCCGTGCCACCTGCACCCCCCCATCCCAGCTTCCCAAACCTCTGCCTCTTCCCCCTCTACTCCCTCTAGTTTCTGCCTCTTTCCTTCCCCCCACCCTTACTGTCAGAAGCTGCTGGGGCTGCTCCAACCTGGAGCACAACAAGTAGAAGCTGCCTGGCCATGCAGCTGTGTGGACACTACTGATTGGCCAGGCGGTGCCAGGACTGCCCATTGGCTTGGCAGGGGAAGGACTTTCCATGTGTTCCCAGCCCAGGAGAGACCCCAGCTGGATCAGGATCTGAACTGTTCTTCACAGTAAAGGGGAGGGAGGCAGATGGGGGGAGCAGAAGCTGCTGTGGATCTGACTCTGGCTCTGATCCAGGCTCAGGACTAGTTAGAGCTGCAGCAGCTGCCTGCTCCCTCCTTCCACGTTGCATGCAAGTATTAGATGAGGGACTTTTTCCCCATGCTGTTTGGGGAAAAAAACCCTCATCTTATATTTGAGTAAATACAGTAGGATACCACCCTAAGTTGCCATCACATCTAATGGCTTAAACCAGTGTTTCTCAACCTTTTCACTTAAGGCACACCTCACTAGACTCAAAGCATCCCTAGTTAGACTCAAAGCACCCTTGGAAAATGCTAGCTTACTTTTCATCCATTTTTGACTATGGAAAATAATAGAGAAAGTCTTCTGTTGCAAAGAACTCAGAAAGACCACAACAGGTCAGAAAGTTTTAACACTGTCCTATTTGAAAGCTCTAGGCTTATCTTGTGAATCATGTTTGCAAATCTAATAGTGCTCATGTTGTGTGACACCCTGCTGCATCCTTCTGAGGAACTTAAGGCACCCCAAGTGTGCTGCAGCACCCTGGTTGAGAACCACTGGCTTAGACAATGAAACAGTAATAGAATCTACACTACTGAATAGTAATATAATGTCACCCCAAGTGGCAGACTCCCAAGATCCATATAAGGCTCCAGGACAATGACAATATACTCAAAGCTTTCAGTGAACATAAATATTACTGTAGGATATTTTGGTCATGCTGTGCAAAGTTTTGTTAAAACAGCCATCTGTGGCCTGCTTGATTGCCCGTGGCAAAAAGCAGATATTTTTCAGCATTCCCTTTTTACATTCTTCTTCTATCTCTATACAACTCACAAATACGTAGAACTGGGTATCTCTGTGGAATCAGATGCTATATTTATCTGATGGAAAACAAAGGGATCCTGACAATCTTGTGCTCTGCTGCACTCTGTGAAATCTCACCGTATCTGCCATTCAGATGCTCAGGCACTATAGGGATGAATAGTGTATAAACATATATCACTGAAATAGATCCTAGGCCCCCTTGAAGAGCTAGCTTTCAAGGCAAACTGCAGGCATTTCAATACTTCATCTATGCAGTGAAGTCTCCAATAGTTCATAAGCTGAACACTCAAGAAGCTTCACATCTAGGCAACACACCATGAATAAAACAAATCTGAGCAGTTCAGCCACACTGGGCGCTTCTATGCGAGATGTTTACTGCAGGTCGCCTAATAAGCTCCACAATAATCATCTCAGTGTCTACACATGCAGTGCTATTAGAACGGAGTAAACTAATTAACTCTGTAGTAGGTTAGTACTTGTATATACAAGTACTATACTACTGTGGAGTTTTTTAACTCCACAGCCTCACATGTGTAGACATTGATGGGGTTGGCCAGAGTACAAGGGTGCATCAGTGCAGGGGCTGCCTGCCAGCTAGCCCCACACTGAAGTACCCTCGTGCCCCTGCCAGCCCCTTGATAGCATGCTGAGCTGAGTCAGAGGAGCCCCTGGCTGGCTATAATGCACCTGCGTCTCTCAGTGCTTGGAGAGATGCACCAGGGGAGCTATAACTCTTAACGTTTCCAAACTTAAACATGCTTACTTTGCAAACTAAATAAAGGTCTTTTAATGTAGGACTGCTGTTGTCTGAAGAGCAAAGTGAGGCATTTTCAGTTGAGTCAGTGAACACTGTAAAACAATCATGGACTGTTCATAAAATGCAGCATTTTTCTATCTTTATTCCACAGCAAGAAATATTATTAATGCTGATCCCAGCCTGGCCTTTAGTACCTTATGCTCTTCTGAATGTTCAGCAAAAATCAAATTTTGACAACCAGGACATGCCCCTTCCACACCCACTTCCTCCTTAAAGCTGGCAATATACATGGGGAATGAGGTTCAAGTACCCTAGTTCATCCACCCATTTGCATGGCTGCATTGCATAACGGAAGGTTTAAGTGCAGCAGCTGGGCAGAGCTGCAGTTGCAATACAAGACCCGACCATGGGGAGAATCACATCCCTCACCTGGCTGGAATGCATGTGACCAAAGAAAGAAGGTGTGTACAAACTTTGAGGCTTTGAATAGACATTGCATTTGTCCTGAGAAAGCCTTTTGGAGCAGTTACATGTTCAGGCCAGCAAGGGCCTAGAGGACAGAAAGGTAAGAACCCTGTGCTGTCATTATGTGGGACAATAGTGATCTGAGATTTGGGGTACTGGGAGGCAGGACAGGTGGGGTGTTTACCCTGTAGTGTAACATGAGCTGTGTAGCACAGATCAGAGAATTGTGCCCTGGAGTGATATAACTTTGAGCTGCCTAATGAGTTCTTAAAACTAGTTTCAGATCCAGGGGTTAAGAGCTTCAGGAACTGCCCAAAACTACCACGTAACAAGGCTCTGAGTTTGTAAAGTTACTGTGGGTCATTCCCAGGACAAGCTGGCTAGGTTGTGGGTTCTCACTTGATACCTGCTGTATAGTCTGCATCTGTGTAGGACACAGGGGTCTTCCGGCCATGGTGATTGTAAGGAATGAAGTGGGAAGTGCATGTGGTCCATGAGTTTAGTGATGGGCAAATGGAAGTGTAGTTTCAGGTGGCAGCGTGAGCAGATGACACTTGTCAAATGTAGATGTGAGATTCTTTCAGTGTGGCAGGCCAAAAATCTGACTGTGTGCTCCAGCACAGTACTGTGACTTTTTCGGCAAATTTCACGATGAAATTATACACAACTACTAGTCTGGTAGCACTTTTTCCCCACACTTGTGCCTGAAGTAATTTAGTTATGAAGGCCCTGGGACAAGCATAAAATAAAAACTGTTGCATGCATCTTATAGGGACAGGTCTCCAAACAGTCATGCAATGAATGCCCAGCTTACAAAAGCACATGTAGGCCCAACTACTAAAGACAAAAATGAGGATGCCTTCCTGGAGTACATTCTAGTTACTGGAGTTGAATCAAGTTGTTACACTGCAGACTCAATGCTCCACAGCACTACCATCTATTACAGTAATTCATGAGAACTACAAATCTGCCTTGGGTCACCTCAAGAAACAAGGAACTATTTGGACCTGAGAAGAGATCCCTACAGACTATTGGGATGCTGAGTGAGTAGCTGCAGTACTGTAGTACAACACAAAAATCTATTTGGTCTACAAGAAAGTTAGAGCCAGTTGATGAGCTTTCCAAGTGGTGTTCATGTCTGGTCAAAATGGTAAAATCTTCTGGAAGTGTGTGCATATACACCAACATCTCTGAACTCAACAAGAGTGAGAAATGTGAACACTACCCCAGTCTAGCAGTTGAACACACACTTGGCCAGCTACAAAAAGCAAAAATATTTAGCAAATTTGATACCAAACCTGACAGATATCACTGTCTCAGGAGTTGTCTATTCTCACCACATGCATTACTCCATTTGGGAAAGAGAGATGCGAATGCTTATCATTTGGGTTATCTTCTGTGCCTGAGATCATTCAGAAGATGATTAGCCAGCTGTTAGAGGGTCTAGCTGTTAGAAGGTCTAGAAGGGGCAGCCTTCCATTTTAATTACATCTTGATCCATGACCCTAGTATACAGATCTACCAGGATTGCCCATACAAGTTGCTACATATACTTCAGGAAGCAGAGTACTTTAGACTTACTCTAAATCTGAACAGATGTGAGTTGGGTGAAGACAATACCCAATTCTGATCCTTTGCCCCTCGCATCATTTGGCCATTTTCAACCCATCCACGGGCTCTCCACTCACAGCTTTCTCAAAAGACTAGGAGTTTTACCTGTGTTATTTCAGTCCCTCACTTTGCTTAGATCAATGGGTACACTAAGGCTGCAAGAAAAGATAGTGAAGTCCCATAAAGAAAAAACATAGGTCACCCATACAAGAAATTTTTTGGCATATCTTGCTACATCATTTGCAAGTGGTTTCAGCCTAGCTGAACTACTCCTGAGCAGGTACCTTCACATTCCCATTCCACTAAGTCCACTACAGTTCAAACCTCATATCCATGAGAACTGCATTCTTCAAGCAAGGGAAAGTAAACATATGCAACAATGAGAGAGACATTATGACAGACATCATGGATTGCAAGAACTTCCTGAACTCCAGCTTTGTCGATCAGTCTGGATCCCTTATGGACTGACACTTAAGGACAGAGCAAGGGAATACAACTCTCTCCAAGAGTATGTTGAATCACCATATAGGCTGCTCCATGAATCTTATATTCCAACACCCTTCACCACAAATGGTTCAGGAGACAATACTTGACACTCAGATGAGACACCAATGCCGATTTCTTATTCAGCTTCAGACACTGTTGATTTTGCAGTGCTTCCACCAAAAAGTGCTGGCTTGTGCTTCTCCTATCACAGGAGTGGATGTTGGTAAAATCTTCCAGGAGACTAGATTTCTAAAGGTCTTTGTTACATGAGCTAGTTTTAAAGAGGTAGATGTGTAATAATGCAGTTTGCCTCTGCAGTGTAGCTAGGTGTCTATATAGTATAGTCACCCTGGCATGACAGATCATTTGCTGAGGTCTAGAAGCATAGAGCTGTTTGAGAGCCTGGGGATGGGAGGGGGTTGTACTGAGTGGAGTTACAATATAATATTATCATTTTCCCTTTTTGCTGGAAGTTGCCATTGTGCTGTTTGTACTGGAATAAGCCTACTTTCCAGAGAAGAAAACATTACTTCCATTTTCCCCCATGTTATTAGCTACCCCCAACAATATATATAATTTTAATTGCATCAGATGTGAGAAAGAAGGGGAAGTTTCATTGCTCTCTGCAATGAGAAGGTCAGCTTTAATTAAATACACTCTTGCTTGCTTCAGCAGTTCAGAATCTTGTACAAGTCCTATGAATAAAAAGATTTAAGCGGATTTGAGTAGCATGAAACACAGAACTTGAATGGATTTTCTATTGAAACTTGCCCTAAATCAGTTAATATCCAGTTCTCAGATATGATTTGTAACATACAATTATTACAGGGTTTCCTTCCTTTAAATTTACAGAAGCCACAATACACTAAAGCCAAAGCTAATAATTGCTGTTTACAGATGTGAAAAACCACAAAAAAAAGGCACTTTAAATTCTGTGCGTCCTCGTGCCGAGCCCAACACATGCCCATGAGAGGCATTGTGTTAGATCCAGTTTGCCCAACGTCTCTGTAGATCAGGTGCTTTAGCGGGGCTTTTATCTACTAGCTGATTGAATCAGCTAGTAGATAAAAAAGTGCCAAAAAGCCCTTCTGAGGCCTCTGATTTATACAGATGCTGCAGAGCCAGGTCAAACTAACACACTGTGTCTTCCAGCAAAGGGCTTTTTTCTCACCCCCCACATCCGTCACCAACCTTTAACCATACAGAAGGGCTTGTTTCAATCTTTGTGAACATGTGGTTTAAATTGTCCACATAGTTTGAGAAACAAACTGGAAAATTGAAAGTACAGACTGTCCAGCAAAACCAAAGACAAGTTTCATTCATGGTTATGCTTTAGTTTCATAGCTCATAAATTAATATTTATGGTTTAAGCAAACAATAAGTGAGGTTCTTGTTTCAGATTCAATTCTCACAACATTTCATATCAAAATGTGTGAGTTTACTGTGTAAGATACTTACACTGACAAATATATTTGTGCAACACTACTTGCATTAAAATTGATTCCTGTATAAGTTACTGGCTGATTCAATTATTTTGTAGTATTTACTTCATGAATGTTTTATGGAAAGTTATCTTGAAATTATACATAAGAAGGTTTGGGGAAAAAAGCTTTTCTTTTTTCATTTTGCTGGAGGGTGAAGTCAGTCATCCCCTGAGAAACCCTATCCACTTACCTATTGTAACTGGGTGCTAACTCCTATTTCATGTTATATGCCTAAATGGCACATACCCAAACACATAATTGCAGTTTTTGGCACTTATGCATAGTTTGGAATTCTGTGTCACTCTGAGGCAAAGTAGGATCCCCTGGAAGTCAAGTAGTAGAGGTGGATGGCGTCCCATGTCTTATTCTAGTGAGTAAGTGACTCAGGTTCTAAGGCCCTCTTCAGAGAGGGGATTGACCCTGTATCGTCTGCTTCCTGACAGAGTGCTCTATTCACAGGTTAGACATTATCCAGAGCATTATTTATTTATTGAGAAAGTTTAAAATGCAAGTCTCCTGCTCACTGTCCAAATGTGGTAACCAGTCAATTATAGGACTTACACACAGGAAAGCCTTCTTCTTTCCCAACCAGTTATAGGATTTTGTCCAGTCACAGTTTCAGAAGTTACCCAGCTTTATACAGGTACCTGAGAACATGTAGGCAGATACCTTCCTAGCAGTATCATAGCTTTACTGAACATGCTTAGTAGACACATGCATGCTTCTATATCCAAAATGATTCATACGCTGTAAGTGCCAAAAACAGTAGTTACATGGCTGTATATATGATATTTGGGCTCATGAAATGAACCAGGATTCTGCCCTGGAGGCCACATACTGTTACATATATTGGGCATCTAAGGGTTGCCAACTGTCCGTAAATTTACACATACTCTGTAAATAACCAGGCTAAGAATGCCCGTTTGTAAAATCCTTAAATAAAAAAAAAAAAAAAAAGCCATCCATAAAACCACAAAACCACTGGAGCTGATGGAAGCTGTCTGGTGGGAAAGCACTTAGTGTTCCAGCAGGAGTTCAGTACCTTGAAAGCTCTTGTCAAGGCTTTATATTTCACAGGATCCTATGTCACTCCTTCCCCAACCCCCAAACATGTGCTGGTCCTCTTGGTGCTGCCTCCTATCTGCCGGTAACAATGCTGGGTCAGGTAGGCAGATAGTGGTCTTTCTTTGGGAATTTGTGCTGTGAAGGGGGAGAGGTAAAGCTGGGGGATGGTCTGTAGAGGGCAGCATGGTACAGGGTTCATTCAGGGTACCAAGGTGTGGAGGTGAATAGAGAACACTTGGGATGGGGGTAGCAGAATGTAAAACCATTGCTGCAGTCAAGTAGGGTTCCCAACCATATACACACACATTTTACTGATTATCTGAAACTTTACTGACAACCACACTTTTTACTATGGATTGAATCCTGCCCTAGTCCACAGATGGCAGAAGGGTTACATTTATGTTACGTAAAACATGTCTAAAAACTTACGACAGTAAAAAGAAATGAGTGTCAGTAAAAAGTCTACGGATTGCCAGTAAAATCAAATTCCTCGAGTTGGCAATCCTGGGCACACTTACCGCAAACCCACTACAAAAGTGAAAAAGAGGAGAAGAGGGAGATTCTGGAATGCTGAATGGGGTGCTGGAATTTAACTCCACCTGAATAATAAATAGCCATGGCCTAATAGTTGGTCTGACTATTGGATGTTGTGCATCATTACTATTTAGCTAAATGAAAGATTTAAGAAATCAGAAACAAAATACAATAAAGCATTCAAATCAGCCCAACTAGTCCCAAAACAAACAGTGATCACTGTGCTTCATGATCACTGCCTATGACCTATAAAATGGAGTTACTGTCTGAGGGTATAAAATTAAAAAGGAACTGGTTTTTTTAAGTGAGACTCATCAGATAAAATCCTGGCCCCACTGGAGTCAATGGGAGTTTTGTCATTGACTTCAGTGGGGCCAGAATTTCACCCAGTGTCAACTGTTAATTTGGGAAGTCAGGCTCTTAATACAAAAGCACCACAGCCACTGCTGCAGATGTAGAACTGGAACTAACACTGTTAAGTTTACTTTAGTCTGTGTATTAAAGGAGCCAAGTCTAGATAGAGGGTTCCCTGACTCCATTCTAAATAGGCAGAGAACTTTACTCCTTCAATATCTCAGCCTCTTTCTCTGAGGAAGCACTGTCAACTGGCCTCTTCTGAAGATGAACCATCATGTTTCATTTTTAACTAGCTATCCAGCAAGTTACCACACAGATATTGCAGACAGTTGTCCACACAGCTACACCAGGGGATCACAAATGACTGTGTTCTTGAGTATTGCTGCTATTAATCTCTTTTGTAACAGTTGCAGACTGTGTGATTCTCTTATTCCCAACCAATTTAATAGGTCAAATTAAAAATGCTCTTAGAAGCACTCTGAAAAGCACCTACAACAGCTAAATATCTGCAAGTCAGCAGGACCAAATGAACTATACCCAAGGCTGCTAAAAGAACTGGACGACATCATTGTGCAACCTACGGCCAAGTTATTTGAAGACTCGTGGCACTCGTGAGAGGTCCCAGAAGATTGGAAGAAGGCCAATACGATGCCTATCTTTAAGAACAGGAGAAGGGAGGACCCAGGAAATTACAGGCCAAACAGTTTGACCTCAATCCCTGGTAAAATCCTGGAGAAAATTATCAAAGAATCCATTACAGACAGGCTAACAGAAAGTAGTATTCTGAAGGATAGCCAACATGGCTTCATTATGGGCAGATCATGACAGACCAACCTCAATTCCTTCTATGATTAGGTAACTCACCACCTGGATAGGGGAAATGAGGTTGATGTCATATACCTGCACTTCAAAAAGGCTTTTGATCTGGTCTCCCACAAAGTCCTCATGAAAAGAAGTGGGAAAATGCAGCCTCGACTACTTTACAGTCCGGTGGCTAGGTAACTGACTCCGTGGTAGAACCCAGAGAGTATTGATTGATGGAACTGAGTCATGATGGCAGAGGGTGACGAGTGCTTTTCAGCATGTTCATCAACAATTTGAATTCGGGAATTAAAAGCGAACCAGAAAAGTTCACTGATGACACCAAACTACGGGGGAGCATGGCCACCCTCAAAGACAGGCTGGCAATATAGGCTGACCTCAACAGGCTCATGGGGTGAGCAGACCTCAAGCTGATGTCTTTCAGTACAGAGAAATGTAAAGTCCTTCAGCTGGAGAGAAGTAATCCACAACACACTTCCAGGTTCGGCAGTGTTACGCTTGCTAGCACCACATCTGAACAAGACCTGGGTGTCACAATAGAAAACAAAATGAACATGAGCCACTAGTGCAATGCCGTAGCTGACAGAGCTAATCAAACACTGGCATGCATCCACCAAGGCATCTCGAGCAAGGCAAAGGTTGTCATCCTCCTGCTCTACTCGGCCTTGGTGAGACTGCAGCTAGAGTACTGAGTCTGGTTCTGGGAGCTGCACTTCAAGAAGGATGTGGAAAAGCTCAAGAGAATCCAGAGGAGGGCCACATGCATGATTAGAGGCCTAGATTAGAGGCCTAGAGACCTAGAGGCCCAGAGACCAGGATATCCTTCAGCCTGGAAGGATATCAAGGGCGGACATCAGGGCCTGGGGGACCATCTGTTCACCAAGGCCCCCCGAGGGGAGGACAAGAAATAATGGGCACAAGCTGATTGAGGATTGCTTCAGGCTAGACATAAGGAAAAGCTTCTTTACAAGTCGAGTACCAAGGGCTCGGAACAGGCTCCCCCCCCGAGGTGGTACAGTCATCCACCCTGGTGATCTTCAAGAAGTGCCCTGATGCCCATCTGATCCCAGCAGTCTTTCCTGCCCAAGTACAGGGGCTCGACCTGATGATCTGTAAGGTCCCTTCCAGCCCCTAATAACTATAACGTATAATAAATTATTATTATTATTACTATTATTATTTAGATTTATATCCTGTTCTGCTCTGTTTATGCTTTCCTCAGCCTTCAAATACCAGTAAATTAGATTCCAAGATTTAAACACACATTCACAAACCCTTTTACCAGTATGTGACAGGCAGCCCTTAACACCATCCTAAAGTTTGACCTTCAGAACTTAATGGAGGCCAAACTGGTGGAAAAGACATGCTGAACAGCTGGAAGAAAGGGATGCAGCAGAAAATGCAGCTGGAGTAGAAATTATGTTTATGGCAAAAGGCTCAAACCTGCAGAGCAATGGGAGTCTGGAACAGCCTTCTAATAGGAATCATGGGATAAAAAAAAAACCCAACAAAACACTTAAATATTTTTAAAATGAAGCTTCATTTTATAACTAAGGGTGAGGGGAGGGAGGAGGGAAGAGCAGGTAGCAGGGCACCAGCCCCAGGTGCCCAATGTGAAGAGGGTGCAAAAATATTAAACACTGCTACTACCAGCCCAGAGATGCTGGTGATGGCAACAACCCAACCACTGCTGGCATGCGGGGCACAGAACTGCCCAGCTACACCTATGGCAGAGCTTGATACATCTATGAATGGGGTTATATGATGTGGTTGCCACAAATAGCATGGAAGTTGACCCAGTGAACTTAAAGACCCCTTCTAGTCCTATGGAAAGTAGGTAATCTCTTGTGCCAATGAGAACAAGGAGCAGGAGTTTGCTAACAGACTTGACTGGTGGTCACACTCCTCCAGCCACATTTGTGCAACCCTATTAAATTAACTAGAATTGATGTGGTGAGAATTTGGCTTTGAATCACCAAGTGATTGTGTAACTGTACACATGCTGCTGCTGCATAGTGATGGCTCCCATTGTTTTCATTTCTGCCAGCTGTAAATGGAGCATGAATTCTGCTAAGCCCTGGCCTGTCCAGCGATCAGAAAGCAGACAGTATTTTGTAGTTATGTCTTCACTCCGCTGTTTCTTGTAATAGTTACTTTAGTTTCAGGCAGAGAAATCCATTAAGCCCAGGATTAAAGAGCACAGAACAAAAACATTAAATACAAAATAATTCTGTGTACACACTGGTTTCTAAGTTCTCCTCTCTCTTTCCTCCAGTTGCATCTGTTTGATCTTACATAACACAGTGACCACATTAACTTGGCTATTATATGATACGATCATAAGCAGACATCCCCAAGCAAGGCTTATTAAATACTGTGATAAAGATTAAAATTGCATTGAGTCTACAATCAATTAAAATACATGTTTTGATACTGGTAATCCCTACATTTTCAGAGCGGTCTATATAATTCCATCGACTTCTGCAGGCAATAATGTGCTTCATTTTATTATTATTCGCTCACTTCCATTTTTCCAATTGTCATACAGTCTGGCATGATACATGATTCCCAATTTCCATTTTTGGTGAAACAATCATTGGGTCGCTTACATTTATCATCTTTTTTCACAAAAGTATAATAGCAGAATTATGACAGCAGATTTGATCAGTGCTTCTTCCCCTTAATTCACTGAAATGAGGCACATTTAGACAGCATGAAAACTTCTGAGACTGTTAAAATCTGAGCTATCAAGTGTAAAACTGAGTCTAAGACAATATGGTCTACTGATTTTTCCCTTCTATGGGTCCACATCCATTAAGTAAAATGAAAGTCAAGATTATAGATTATAGTATATTATTAGCATCGGTGTAGCAGTAAAAACAGGTACTGATTTGTTGCTGATGAATCCAGTTTGGTACAGAAAAAGGAACAATACTATAAACACAAGAAAATAACTCCTAACCTTTCTGAATGATAGCATTTCAATTCTAAGGGGCTTAAGAAAGTCCTGATGACATGCTTTTGTAAGTACTTTCTCAGGACATTTACACTCATGTTTATTCTGCCAGTCTGAAATGTTAGAAAACACAACATTGAAATTATTTTTGTCTGATTATTTTACAGCTACCATTACCTGCTTTCTTTTGATTCCACTGACTTATTTTCTCCGCTGTCTTTAAGTCCAGTTCCGCAATAACTTTTTCCTTAGAAAAATAAATTACTGTTTCTTGACCTGGTGAAGCAGATTCATGAGAAGCTGCAGTGACATCAAAAGATGTAGCTGAAGTGATCCACCTTGCAGGAGACCTTGTGCTAACTGCAGTCTGACTCAGAGACACTCCACCTGGTAAGTGTCCCTTATCTGTGCTTTCTTTTAAAGAAACAGTATTGACAATGCTAGTTACAGGTGTAGTTGTTGTTTCAGTGAGGCCCCATAGCCGTTGCCACCACCACTGACCTTCTATAAGGCCAGACTGCATGAAGAAAATAACCCAGCCTAGTTTGCTGAACATCTTTCAGCACTTCAGACAATGATCAAGCATCAGATGTCCTTGCTTGATCACGGTCTCCAATCTCTACAGCTGGTAAAAGGAAAAAGAAATTACTTCAGCCTTAAAGCTACTTAAAGATGTTTCATGTTGCTGCCACAGTTCACAGGAAGCCTTCAGACATGTTTTGCAAGCTTAAATGTCTAATTTACAGTCGAAATTTTCCCTACTAATCACTTATGTCCTTGTGTAATGTAGCTCTGAAGCCAGTTAGTTACCAACTTCTTTTTTTCATGGAAATGAAGGGCATTGAGCCAGCTTCAGGAGGAGTTTCTTGCTTACACCAATCAAAGTACTGGACCCCGAAGGGGTGGGGGGGAGAAATCTTGCCTCAAGCAGCTACAACAAATGAAGAGACTTTTGTTTTACAAGTCTCCCTGGTGGCATGATCTGTGCAGTAGCAAAAATAATCCTTGTTCAGTAATCCTTAACTAATACTATGGTTCTCATTAAACAAGCCTGGAGTGCCTTGTGACATGACTGGAACAGCAACATACATATTTTTATTTGAAGTTTGTTGGTGCTGAGTTTTATATATTTGGAAGACCTCAGAAGAAGCTAGGTGAGGGACTTCATATGTTTTACTGTGATTATATACAAAGTTCCTCTTTGTCCCAAGTCTTCTACCATATTATAACATTTTACAGTTCAGAAAAGGCAAGAAAACTCTGTCCAATCACTCTCAAATTGCCCTGTGGTCCTCACGCAGATCTTGGCTAGGGACAGACATTCAAAAAAGCCTGAGCCTGAATTGATTCAATCTTTGCAGGCTAATCTAATCTGCCTAGCTTGAACCAATTTGGAGGCAGATAGGCATTCCCTTTTCATTCCAGAAATGCAGGCATATGCCTGCAGTGGCTCAGGCTAGAAGCCAGGGGGCACTAGAGCAGCCCTCCCTTTCCTTGCACACTGCTGAGCTGAGGGGGACTGTGTCCAGGCCCCATCAGGACACACTGATTAGGGAGGGGTGTAAACCCCCTACCCTGCCTACACCACCCCAGGCTTTTCCCTTGCTCACTGCTCAAGGGGCAGGCATGTTGTCAGACCCCAGCCTCAGGCTAGTGCTCTGAGGCAAAGAGGGGCAGGGGTGTGCAGTACATGCATTTGTTGATGATATTGAGCTTTTCAATTTCCCTCTCCATCTGCAAACCTGACAGGGATTCAAACCAGCAGTGGGGCTGATAAAACCACAGTATTATCAACTCATCAGAAAAACAAAGCCTCTTTCATTAGTTCAAGCTCTTCTTAAACAGCTTTTTTCCAAGGAAGGAATGGAGGGACATTGCCAGTTGCCCCATTGATTAGCTCCAGAAAGCCCTAAGCTGACACTGTTCTGTCTGCCTGTCCCAGTGAAACTGGAGACACAGACACCTCTCAGCACTAGCTAGCATACCACATGCCTACGGTCTGTGGGGCTGGGTTCTGTACTGTGGGAGGAAGAGAGAGGGGAATCCCTGCTTGAGCAGCAAGCAGCAAGAGAAGCCAGACAGACCCTGCTGTGCCTGCAGTCTCCCCTGGAGCTCTGGCTAGTGGGGAGAGGGGCAAGGCCAGCCTGTTCTTTGGAGCAGAGAGCACAGCCCAGCCCAGCCCAGGGCTGCAAAGCATCTGGGATGCTGGGGGACTCCAGTTTAATTTGAAACCGGGAAGGGGTCTGGGATAAACATTGCATAAACCAGTTTGACCCAGATCAGTTAAGTCTGATACTGTATTCAACCAGATTTATCTTAAACCAGTTTCAGCCATTTTGAAACTGGTTTATGTGCTCTGAACATCTGTTCTGTTGCAGGTTTAAACCAGTTTCTGATCACTTAAAACAGTTTGTGTGTAACTTCTGTCCCTAGTCCTTTGCATTCCCCTGTAGATAACCATTTAGTAAACTGCTGCTGGCCCAGAACTATGAGCCTTAGAGAGCACAAGACATTGGACTGAGCAGTAGTAGAACCTCAGGAAAAAGTTGCTAGATTATTCAAATGTATCACGAGTGTTGTGAGCAGATCAGAGGACAAAGGAACTATTGGACAGTTACAGAAAAAAGCTGGGTCTTATTTAACGACCAGGTCAGAACCAGCACACAGGCAGGGCAAGGCAGTGACTTCCCAAACGACATTCACAATCAGAAAATTATACATAAGGAGAAGTAGAAATTAATCAAAATAAGAAGAGTACCCAGTGGCAAATAACTCATGGAAGTCAGACTCCACCCTCCCACGTATGCTCCTCTCACCCAGAGGGATAGACTTCCATCTTCAGCTTCCTCTGTGCAAAAATGAAGTTTATATCCTACCTATGGGAACTTTTTATCATCTTTAATTTTCCCTGAACCTGATGAAGGGTGTTCAAGCCCAGAATCTTGCAGGAAAAAAAAAAAAAATTATGAGTAATTTCTTAGTTGGTCTAATAAAAGGTACCATCTCATGTATACTCCTCTGCTTTCTTGACAGTATATAACAATGCCATCCTGCTTCATGAAATGCTCGGTTTTCCATGGTCAAAAGCTCCTGTTTGCATCTCCATTGTTCCTGGAGCTCGTTATGTTCTGAACTTCTCTAGAAAATTCCCTGTTCCACTCTAGAAGGGGTTCAGGGTGAAATTCATTCTGGAATAGAAATTTAGTTCAACTCTTCCCTGTGGTACTTTAAACCGTGCATAATTCGAAATGAGCTTGAAGACTGAAGTCCCTACGCAAAGACGATGAACTTTCGCAACAATAAAGACATAGAAATAATTACTTTCAGTTCATACCAAAGTATTATCCCTAAGCCTTCTTTTCCTGCTTTACTGTGGAATTACATGCATAAAATTTCCTTAAGCCACCTCAACACTGCCTTCCTCCTACAGCTTTAAAGGGACTAGAAAAATAGCTCCAGTTTATTTCCTGCCCTAGGTGTGGGGCACAGCAGCACTGAATCTGGAGAAAAGGCTCAAGTAACCAGCAAGTACCTAGAAGTTTTTCTGTAATGTGTGCTGTAAGCAGGCACTGGAAAAATAGGACATTTTTCTCTCTTCCAGCTTTTCACTGGTGGTGGAAGATATGTTGCAAATATAAATTATAGCAATGAAGACCCAGTTGTTGACAAAATGATCCCCACATATATTGCATAGCAACAGCAAGAGAAGAGGCTAGAAAAACCATCACTGCCAGATTAGACGTTATTATCTCTGTAATGGAACTGCTTTTGCTGCAATTCACCATTTGATTTTTCCATGAACTGAGAGCACCTCTCAGGAAACCTATTAATTTTTCTATTAATGTGTGGAATTGCAGAACAGGGTAGGAGCAGCACTGCTGTCAGACAAGTCTTGTGCCCCGAGGCAAACCCTACTGGAAAGAAGAGAGTTTAGGTGCATGTTGCGTGGAAGGGGGTATTGACCAGAAAGCCAAGTAGGAAAGAGAATCCTTTTACCTTCCCCAGGGATACAATGTCCACAGCTGGTGCAGTTCGCCTGCCCCTGGGTGTTGCTCCTGCTGCTACCAGCAAGTCCCCAGAGGACTGTTATTCTGGCACCTCTTTTAAATCAGGACCTGAGGCTTGATGGTCCACTCGCCTACCCCTAGATACACTATTAGTTGTCTCATCATAAAAGGGCACCAGGCTGCCACCAGAAACACTTGTTTTCTAGCATGTGCTTCTAGCCATGTAAGAACTACTGTTATTGCAAAGGTGTTGAGAAGACATCCCTAAGAAGAATACAAGGATTTTCAACGTGGCAAGAGAGAAGTCTAAGCTGAGAAAGTGTCTAACTATTATTGGTATTGGGGCAGAGCTGGACTTGTTCATACACACAAGAAGAGCATAGCAGGAGATTCTGGCCAAAGTTCGTGCCAAGATGCTTGCATTCAGCTCCCATCAGTCTGATGGGAGGTGAGGGTATAGCTATACCTATATACTAGTTTTGTACCTTTAACTGTTTGCATCGGAGTTGTGTTTGCATCAACATAATTACTCAGTCCAACTAGTACTTCGGACATAATTACAGCAGTAGAAAGATGTCCACCAACATAGCTTATTTCCTTAAATTAATGGAAATACAGTTTGGTTGCCCAGAAATGATTGTTCATTAGGTCTCACTTTTGTTTCAATGGCAAAGCAATCAGTTAATTAGACACCTACCTAGAGCCAAATTCAGCCGTTAAACATTCATATGCAACTCATGGTAACATCTTGGTGGTTGCACGTGCTCATCTAAGAGGACATTGGGGACACTTTGAACCCAGGCAGCTCATACATGGCATTGTGCAACAGAGGCAGCAGCAGAAGGATGCAGAGCCCAGCCCTCAGTAGCAGCCCACCTCCACCCTGTGCACAGATCTGGAGGGCACATGCCCCCCGACCTCTACCAGGGGGCGCAGTGGCAGGAGACCCCTCGTGCCCCTGGATGACCACCTGGGTTCCAAGCTTCCCATGACCTGACCCAGCCAGGACCCCATTCACCCCAGCTCCTGCCCCTGTCTCTGCCCCGCTCTCCCCCTCCATGTGGGAGCCTCAATCTGCAAGCCCCTTCCCCTTCACAAAGTAGACTGATACTTGTCTGCTAGTGCTGGGCAGTGATCCACATGCAGGGCTGTGGTCCTGGCTGCATGCACACCCCTCCCCACCCCTGCTGAAGCCTCCCAGAGCTGTGGCTGAGCTGCCCTACAATACTATCCGCTGCCCTGAGTTAGGAGGGGTTAAGCCCCATTAGCCCTGGCCTTCTGCCACCTATGCCCTTCAGCCACTCCTATACCTTACAGCCTAAACAGCAACATAAAGCAAATACAAACATAATAAAGTGTGGCTGGGGTGCTTTTCTCAAAGTTTCCCACAGGTTTCTACTCAGTTATGCTGGCTTCTCCCAGCTTGGGCCTTACTGGGCCTACTCACAGCTCCCAGTCTTTTGTATTACCTCACCACTCAGCACAGACAGCCCATTTACTTAGCACAAGCAAGGTCAGTCTGCAGCTCCCTCCTCTACTGATCTCTGGTCCCAGCAGTAAACTTCCTCCCACTCTGCCCAAGTCAAACTACCCCCTTGTACAGGGCTTACCTAGCTCCTGACTCCTTTTCATCACTTCTCATCATCCTTTCAGCAGGCTACAAGTGTTTTCCCCTGGTCTCCTTCTCCTACTTAATTAGCTGCCAGCTGCTCATTATTTTGGTTGCTGCAGCTTTCTAACTCTACTGCTTAGTCCTATTCTCAGTAACAGTGCTTGGCCCATGTTACATACACCAGTGCCAAATTTTGGACTCATGGGGAGCCCCATGAGCCAGATGATACAGCTCCATGGGCCAGAGGTTGAATACTATTATGTAATAGAAGTCTTCAGCGTGAGTGCCATTTCAGTGAATGGTGTTAATATTTACTGTGAACATCATGGCTTGCATCATGGCTTGCTAACATTCACAATACAAAAGTAGATAACCCCCTATAAAGCCTTGACAAATCTTCAAAAATGGAATTAATGTTTTAGAGGTGAAATAAACCTCAGCCTAGAGATATATTGGCCCAGCTACAGATGTAAAATGGAAATATGCTGTAATCAGTAATGATCAGACTACTGATTCAAAAGTGATTGTGTCTTTTCCAAGTTGGCCCAAAATTCTAAAGAAAATGTCTACAGAGCATCCCACTGAAAGGTGACACGTCTTTTACAAGGTGATAAATCTATACCTTGATTTTAGCAAGGCTTTTGACACTATCTCCCATGACTTTCTAATTAGTAAGCTTAGAAAATCCAAACTAGATGAAAATACTGTCAGGTGGATATGTAACTGGTTAGGTCATATTGCTGAAAGAGCAGTCATCAAAGGTTCAATGTCTAATTGTGAGGCAGTATCAAGAGTGGTTCCCCAGCAGTCTGTCCTGGTCCTTTAATATCTTTATTAATGATTTGGAGTGCATGCTTAGCAAATTTAGAGATGACACAAAGTTAGGTAGAGTTTCAGATACTTTGGAGGGTAGGATTAAAATTCAGAGTGACCATTTCACACTGGAGTAGTTGCCCAAAATTAATTGAATGAAATTCAAGAAGGACAAATGCGAAGTTCTGCAGAAATACAAACTGATGAACGATTCACTAGGCTGCATTTATGCAGAAAAGGATTATAGTGAAACATAATCAGATTATGAGCCAACAGTGTGCTCTCGTTGCAAGAAAAAGCCATTCGCATACTGGGTTGTGTTCATATGAATGACATTTAAATTAAAGGGAGGTGATTATTCCAATGTATTCAGCACTGGTGATGCCTCACCTAAAGTACTGTGTCCAGTTTGGGGCACTGCACTTCAAGAAAAATGTGAACAAAGTGGAAAGAGTCCAGAAGAGAGCAACATCATTTATTAGAGGACTCGGAAGCATGATTTACAAGAAACTGTTGGAAGAACTAGATGTATATAATCTGCAGAGGAGAAGCTTGAAGGGGGATTTGATAACAGTTTTAATATACCTAAAAGGATGGTTGTCAAGAGGACGGTGATAGACTATTCTCTGTGGCTTCCAGGGATAGGATAAGATGTAAAGGTCTTAAAATACAATAACGGAAATCTAGGTTGTAACATTAGGTCCAGCAATTATGTGTGCAGGGGAATTCTATTCCATCATTGGTGGAAATACAATTTCAAACTGCATGTGAGTACCAAAACTGCAATTATATGGGTATGTAAATGCCACTTAGGCAGGTGAACACATTCCACCCAAATTATTTAAAATTAGCTGCTAATATAAGAGTAATCTGTGTTTTGATAGGAGTGCTTCTTCTCAGATGTGCCCTGATTATAGAATTGCTCCTACACTTCAGTCATATAATTCAGAGGTAGTTTCAAGCTGTACTTCGTTCATCAAGTAGGGGTGGCATCCTATAGTTTCCTAGTCAGCTAAGTGGTCATTTTTCACTCGGCTTGATACCGCTTTTGGAATTTATGTACTCAGACGAAATATTTTCCCAGATACATAGCCCTGTGCACATGGACAATTATGTCATTGTGTAAAGTGAGCATGTAGAGTAGCTGCCATCGCAGGTATATGCATCTCTTGTGGTCAAATAGTAGACTCCAATATCTGAAAGTGGGCCAGAGCCTGTAACTATTGGACTTAGCCTTAGATGCAAAAATAGGGTGGGTGGGCATGCATGCCTGTTTTGACCTTTTCCACTTCCCAGCAAAAGACCTAACCACCATACCACAGGTCAGGCATTGTGCAGGCACATCTCCAGTGCTGCTTCTGAGGCTAAGCTACTAGCAATGTCACTGATAAAAAATATCAGTGCAAGAGGAAACTTGTTGGGTAGGGGAGGGGGAGTTGGGGTGGGGCAAGGATTTTTTTTTGGGGGGGG
>NW_017729006.1:43738113-43740620 GCF_001723915.1 Gavialis gangeticus | reverse complement strand
GGGGGGGGTTGCATGGGTTTTTTGACATCTGGATATCCAAGAATAAAACATACCACCACATTTCTCCCTTGCAGTGTAGAACAGCAGAGTATGCAGTATATGGCACTGTAGATGTATCTGCAATGCCACAGACTACACAGCCACGCTCATCTGGATGCAGCCATAAGCACCAAAAAAAGTCCTGATGACTAAAAAATGGCCATGGAGACAACAGGAAAGAATACCACCCTGGGTGAAACAGAACTCTGCCCTTAGTTGCTTAACAGAGGCTGGTACTATTCAGATCTTAGACTCTCAAACTAATCCAGAACCCACTGAAGTCAGCATCTTCAACAGGAGATCAGGCTACCACTACTTTAATTATAAAACTCAAATCTCATGTATTCATGTATTCCTAATATCTGTGGGCCAAATTCAGCTATGGGAATGTAACTGTATTGCTAGGTCTCATTGCTGCCAGTGGCTATATGCTTGAACAAATTGGTATGTTTGAAACTTGAGCAGAATATTAATACCAGTTAGGACTAATAGTAACAAAACAGACATTCTAACATCTAGATTAAGTATTTATACTTTTCTTCCATGCTAAAGTTTACAAGATTGAGGTACAATATTGATTCCAGGCAACAGTCTCTAGCTAATACAAAGCACACGGCTGAAGATGTACTTCTAAAAAGGAACAGATCATATAAATCCAGACTTCAGAAGCCTGCCATAAGAATCAGGCAGCTGGGTTACAGATGAAGACACAGTTGATCAGCTTTCTCCCAACACCAATTTACTAGAAAATGAGCAAAGAACTAGAGCAAGAAGGCAACCCCCCCCAATAGACTGAGGGAATTACCTTGATTAAAAAGCTATTTAAGCACAATTATATTAAATAAAATATCAAAGTCCAAACTCTGAGACATGAGAGAACCATTACTGGAATTTCCTTTGGTCAAAGAAGAGTGAGATTAGCTGCACATGACATGGTGCTAATCACTGCCATGATAACCAGAGCAAACATGCTGCTGTTTTCTGTTCTGCTCTGATAAAATGCTGGGGTTGGACTGTCAGGCAAAAATGCAAGTGGAGCCTTGGATTCTCACAGCTATGTGGGGATGGATCTGGGTGGCCAACGTGTGGCACTCATGCCACAGGTGGTACGGTAGCACAAGTATATGGCATGTGGCAGAATGGGAAGGGAATAGGAGAAACAGCATCAAATAAGGCTGACAGCAGAAAGCAAGGCAGCAAATGGGACAGGGAACACAGAGCAGCAGGTGGCATAGGGGAAGGGGGTCGGAGCAGCACTTAGGAAGGTGCAGAGCTTAGCTTGTGCCATGCCTGCCAAAAATGTTGGCCCCCCACTGTTGTAAAGGATCATCCCATTTACCCCAACCAGGTTAATTTTTTAGCTACAACATTTGATGACTAAGATTATTTGTTCAATCAAAAAAGAGCATGGAGCATGCTTCTATTCATACTTAGCAAAAGAGGAGCAGAAAGCATCTTCTGTTGCACAGTAAACATGCAGTAGAGTACAAACTAAGCATACATAATTGTCATTCCTTAGTAACAGTCCTTGAGCCAAGGAAGGGGAGTGGGCATGGCATCAAGTCCTCCCTAACTGCAAGAGGATTGACTTCTAGGTGACATCACTTCACAATTTCACTCTTTTATTTGTAGCTCAGGTTTGTCTGTTCCTCTTCTCCCCACTTCCTAGTCTCATTAAGGTTCACCATTTTTGTAATGCCATTGCAAATGATTTCTGTCAGGAGACTGCTTCTCTGTCTATGAATGCTTAACTGCATATCATTTTTCACCTGTTCCACAGAGCATGCTATCTAAAGGGAAATCTGCTCAGGATTTTGTGCACTCCTGACTCAGCTAAGTAAAGGAGAAGATACTTGTATTGGTGTTACCCTTTCCAGTAAAAGCAGCATCTACTCCACTTACCCAGTTTTAGCAAGCCTGGAGTGGCAATCTTAATGACTGAAAACATTAACTGGAGAAAAAAGGAAATCAGGGAAAGAGAGAATCTAAAGTCTCTTTCCAAGCCTTGGGAACTCTAGAGTTAAAGGGTCTCTTCCAGTGCATTGCCCACCCACAAATAAGTTTTCAGGAAGGGGGAGCCTGTAGCTCTCATCTCCCTCTGAAAACTATTTTTTTATTTTAAAAAATATAACTGTAATTTCTAATAGTTCTTGCCAACCCCCTTTTCAGCATCATCACTCTGACCTCTACTGGCCAGAAAAATACTTAGCTAATAGAGTTGACAACACTCCTTAAACCTACCGTCCTGCTGCACAAAAATGTATTTCTTATTTATGCAAGAAGGAAGGATTTTTGTGGGTGATATGTTTTACTGGATCAACTGCATGACTGGGATTAAGTGAGACAAACTTCCAAATGCAAAATATTCTTCAGTTGCCTGAGGAGACCTGACCTGATGAAGAATGCCTTGCTTTTAAAAGTTTGTCTACCTACTGCAACCGTGCAATAACATGTTTCACCCCCCCCCC
>NW_017729006.1:43736905-43737924 GCF_001723915.1 Gavialis gangeticus | reverse complement strand
GCTGCTCATGTAATTCCTGGACCATCATGGCTACATCACTTTTTATCTATCTGCTTTGTGTGCATCAGTGGAAGAATGCAGTATTTCTGTATATATCCTCAGCCTAATAATTGGAAAAGGTTCATTTTCATCACCCAACTGTCAATGTTTCAGCATTTTTAATGCAGTTTTTTACAAGTCTTATTCTGTTGCTGGATGATTGTATTAAACATCTTCTATGCATGCTGTAGTTAGTGTACATAAGCTATGCTCCTTTTAATATATGTAACACCTTAACCCCATCTCCTTTAGGCAGTCCTACTGTGTCACTACTTAGCTCCAAAAAATGTGCATTTAAAATGTGTGTGTACTAGGAAGCTCAAATATAGCGTAGATGCTAAACAGTTAATGTTGCTTCTCTCTCAAAAAGAGAAGGTGTTGAGACACAATTAACAAATCAATGGCAGCAGAGGGGAAGCATGTTATACAAAACTTACAGAGCAGACTGAAAACCCATCCACTGCATGCTTGCAGGATTCAGGGAAGACCTATAGCTTGTATCTATTAGGCGGTCAGGTTAAATGTTCAGAATAGCCCTTGTAGATTTATGATTAATTGACTGTGCATAAGTGCAAAGAAAGACACAAAAAAAATATGGACCTGATGTATCCTAAAGATCTGCACAAAAGAGGGCATATCATTTCACGGCACTTTAGTTTGAGAAGGCTCTTGGGATCAAGAGAGTCCTGAAAATCAAGTGTAGACAGGATATAGAAAACAGCTACTGATTGGTATTCTTGTCCCCCCACCAGAACCACACGAGTCAGCTCTATTCACAATGTCCCAGCAGTATTGCTATACTCATAGTGCTGTTCAGCTCTTAGGGATCTCACTGTTCCCTCTGACATCTCCAGCTTTCTGCTATAAGGCAGTCTCCAGCACTCATTGGCTTCTTCAGTAGCCAGACTGCCACTGCCAAGTCTCTTCTGGCTCCTTTCTTATATTCTTCTCCCAAGTAGAATTCAGACATAATTCAGAAA
>NW_017729006.1:43719784-43731905 GCF_001723915.1 Gavialis gangeticus | reverse complement strand
GTTGTTCAGCTCTTAGGGATCTCACTGTTCCCTCTGACATCTCCAGCTTTCTGCTATAAGGCAGTCTCCAGCACTCATTGGCTTCTTCAGTAGCCAGACTGCCACTGCCAAGTCTCTTCTGGCTCCTTTCTTATATTCTTCTCCCAAGTAGAATTCAGACATAATTCAGAAATTACTCTGGATTAAACATTAACAAGCCCAGAAACGTATTAATGATGCTGCAATTGCAGCTGCTTCCACTCTTGAAAGAAACAGTTATTTTGAAACTGCTGATGTCACATGATTATTGTTTGGATTATTATCCAAAGAGTCATGGCAGCTAAGTAGCTCCATCTTTTCAATTCAATTAAGGAAACATTTGTATTTCATGTTGTCAAAATACTGTTTTAACATCAGATACAATACTCACTTGCCAAACATTCAGTGCCACACTTTTTGGATGCCCCTTAACTTCTCAAAGATTTATGACATCAGATGGCTGAAGAACATGAACCATCTACTGTCAAGTTGTTTCATTTCAGATTAACAGCTTCATCACAGTGGAGATGGGAGAGTCAGTTTTTATTTCATCTTGGTGAAGGGGTTACAGACAACCAAGTATTATACAATGTAGAGATGGACTAGAGATATATAAACAAAAGTACATTTTATCCTTTATTGTGTGCTGGTGCTGGTGCTGGTGCTAGTGCTGGTGCTGGCCAAGGCGCTGGACTGGGAGCGCGTGGCAGCCTACGAAGTGGACGTCATTCGTGTCAGCAACTTGGAAATATCACATAAAATGGGAGAAATTTTCCCAGTAATTTATTTTCAGAATGAACTTATCATTAAATGGTCCATATTGTGTCTATATTTGTTCAGCCTTTTTCACTGTACAAATGCTTTTCATCATACTAAACAGTTATTCTGGTTATTCTAGGAGTTATTTTCTGGTTGACAAAACAAATTCTGATCCAAATAGCAATCCATCCTGAACATATGGTAATTGTAAAATGACAAACATTTTTTTTCCTAACTAAATCAAAACCTGGGATAGTCTTAATGTCAAGAGAAGTATTCTTTAGAGACAGTGAAAAAGTGTCAAAATGGGTCTGTCCCAGGAAAACTGAGGTGAATGGTCACTATGTAACAGGAAGGGTTTTCTCTGTTTAAAAGTCCCAAATTCTCTGATATAGAAAATCCAGAATTCTCTGATTAGAAAAAAACACAAATCTGTGTTTTTCCATGATTAAAATGAAATGGTGCACGTGTGGATGTTAGTTGAAAACAATGTTTTATTTATTTATGATATATTTACAATTGTAAAGCAATTTGGAAGCCTACCACTGCCTCAATCATTCTCTCTTTCTTATATATATATTAGACACACCAACAGATGGACTAAGCCCCTTAAATATAAATAAAGGGCTTAGTCCATCTGTTGGTGCATCTGTCTGTCTTTCCATAATGATCTTGGGGGGCATGGCTCCCAGCACAGCATGGCTCCAGCCAGTGCTGTGTCAAGAATGCCTGTCAAGAATGATGGGTGGGATGTGGCTCCAGCGGAGCGGGCCATGCGGATGTGAAGCAAGGGGGCAAGGGGCCAAATGCGGAGCTGGGGGGCATGGCCAGACGCAGAGCAGCAGCAGCAGTGCAGTGGGTGGCAGCGGTGGCAACCACTGCATGCAAGTGTCCCTCCCTGCCGCTCCTGGGAGGTAGCGGCAGTGTGGGGTGGCAGTGCTCCGTCAGCCCCCCACCCCATCATTCTTGATGGGCAACTCACTAGTAATAAAATGAATTTTAAATACCTATATTTTGGTGTTTGATTCTGGGTTTTTTTTATCATAGAAAAATTAGAGCTTTCCCTGCCCCCTTCACTCACCACCCTCCTGTCCCTACCAGTGCCCCTTACTCCAAACCTGCAGCGCTCTGCCCCCCTCCCCCTGCCCTGCCAGAGAGAGCTGCTAGCTGCCAGGGCTGTGGGACCAGAGCCACAGCTTCCCTCACCATGGGGGCCTCAATCTGTGTCCCCCCATAGACTTAGCTACAAGCAGCTGAGAGAGCTGTTCTCTACCGCTGCCTGGTTGTATCTCTGGCCACATGCATGTCTGCATGTACACACATGCATGTGCCGCCCCCTGCAGTCCACTCCCCCCAGCCCCAGGCAGTGCCTTGAAGACTGTAACTCTTCTGTAGACTGGAACAGCATTTTGCAGACTGGAACCTGCATTTCCCTTCTTTAAAAAAGGAGAAAAATCTGCATTTTTCCATGGTGAATAGAAAACCTGGATCCCTACTCATCGGTACTTTGTTTGAATCCTAGCAAATTTAATTGCTGCAGATTTGGTACCTTATCTTTACGACAAAAGGAAGAGTAGAGATCTGCTACAGAGAGTTAAACTTAAATTGCTCCCCAAAAGGACATTTTCCCCATCAAGGGCATGGTCAGTGTTTGGCCTGGGTTTCCTATAGATTGACAGTTAGCCATGTTAGTCTGAAGTTAAGTAGAAAGCAGGGCAGATTTGTACCTCGTTGACTTTATATGTACACACACACACTGTTTAGTGTACGTGTGTATGGAGAGAGAAACACGGACAGAATGAGCACAAGGTAATAGAGACACATATGTCTTTTATTACCTTGTCATAAACACATACATACAAGACATATATACACACACACATGCTACAAGTTAAATATCCACTTACGTATATATAAAATGTACACATACACAAGCCTGTGCTATATATTACATAGCCATAAGGGCTGGAAGGGACCTCACAAGATCACTGGGTCCAGCCCCCTGCCCAAGAGGCAGTAAGTCAGCTGGGGTCAGATCACCCCAGCAAGATAAGCATCCAGGCATTTCTTAGAGGTATCCAGAGTAGGTGCTTGGCACCACTTCTGTGGGGAGTCTGTTCAGACTCTGGAAACTCTGATGGTAAAGACAATTTTCCTTATGTCCAGTCTAAAATGGTGTTCCAGCAGTTTATGACCATTAGACTGTCTGTTCACTAGGGCACCCCAAGGGAAGACAGGTTCTCCCAGTTCTTGTTGCACATCCCTTATACACGTATAGGCTGCCACCAAGTCACCCCTGAGCCTTCGCTTTTCCAGGTTGAGATTTTCAGGCTGAAGAGTCCTATGTCTCTCAGCCTCTCATCATAAGGCCTGCTCTCTTGTCCTCTAATCATTTACGTGGCTCTTCTCTGGACTCTCTCAAGCTTCTCCACATCCTTTCTAAAGTATGGAGCCCAGAATTGGATGCAGTACTCCAGCTGTGGCCTCACCAAGGCTGAGTAAAGTGGGAGCATGACTTCTTGGGTCTGTCTTGATATATCTAACTTACGTTGTCTGAGGTGCAAATCTACCCTGCCTTTACCATTAATTTCCTACCCCTCCTCATGACACACCGAGTGATGTGCTGCCACTGCTGTAACAGTCTTCTACAAAGATTTTCAGCCTGTCACATCATAGGTTTGCAATTAGAATTACTTTGGCTCTGATTTTTATTTTTTTAATTGTTCAAAGCCAGTGGTGCTCCCCCCCTCCTCCCCCCTACCACACACATGGGACAGATGGGCAGTGCCCTGTTCATCCATGGGCCAGATCCTGCTGGTGGTCCCAATCAAACACCAAGGTGGGCATGGTGGGCACTGTCCAGCCATGCAGAGGCATGCAGGGAAGGGGCAGCCCAGGTGCAACTCGGCCCCACAAGGGAAGGTGTTGTGGCTTAGCCCCATAAGGAAAGGGGGAATGGCTCGTCCCCACAGAGAAAGAGGGGGCATGGTTTGACTCTAGTCCAGCCCTACAGGGAAAGTGGATGTGGTCTGGCTTCATGGGAAAAGGGGGCATGGCCCCACCCGGATCCAGATGCAAGGGATGGGGTGTGGCCCAGCTGCAACCAGCAGCACAGGGGTTTGGATTTGGGAATTTGACTGGGGGGGTTGGGAGGAGTGGCTTTATTAATGGCCACCATTCCCCTACTGCCAAAAGTTCCCACCCCACAGGGAGCCAGGCCAGATGCAATGACTCCACGGGCCACATTTGTTCTGGAGCCTGGAGGCTGAGCATTGCTGTTCTAAGCTGATGAAGTCTGAAGCTTTGCAACTATCAATCCACCTTGTGTTTCCTGTAGTGGACTGTGGAAAACAAAACAGAAACTTTTCCCCTTCAACTGCTTGTGTTTAGCCAACAGATACAGCTGGGATTTGCAGCTGTGCATCATATGCCCTCTCTCCGTTGCAGCATGACTGCTACCCAGCCGAGTACCTTGCATGGGCAACAAGAGAAATGCAGGGTGCCCAGCTTAGTAATGGCTCTCTAGACAGAAGGTACAATGGATGGCAGCATATTTAAGGAGACAGCATATTTAACAAGATGGAAAATTCAACAGCATTTGCTTCATACTACCATTTGGGTGTCTATGAGCTCTAAATCCTTTCTAAAATGCTATAAAACCTTTGCTGTTCCTGCTGATTAAACTAAAGTCAGTGAAATCCCAGACCCCTTCCTTCTTTGTGTATGGACATAAACTCAGGTATGACAACCCCTTTGCCTCAGTCATATGTGCCCTTTTAGGTGTTCCATGGAAACAGCTATATGCAAGAAATCATTTATAGTGCACAGCAAGTTGCTGCAGTCCTGTAAAAACCAAGAACTATGCTACAGAATCTCGAGTGCCATCTACTGGACTCCAACACACATAAAGTATGTATATACCTAGGGAGGGAGAGGGACATTACTTCTAACATGCGCCAAAAAAGATAAGGAGAGTGCACAGGGATGGTCAGAGGTGTAGCAGGGCAGCCACAGACACATGGGGAAGCATGGGCTGCCGCCAGGCCAAGTGCAGCGGCACAAATCATCCAGCACTGTGATGGTGGCTACTTTTGAATCCTCACAGCAAGGCAACACCCAGGGCTCCTGTCCCAGTCAGTTACATTACTGGGAATGGTTCACACACCACTGTACCCATAAGCCAAGGTTTCAGATTTACATTTCTACTAATGAGCATTAAAGATTTGCAGCAATTCACACACACTGAACTTTCCTTTATCGTGTCCTGGTTATGACAAGGTATTTAGAAGAATTCATAGATTCATTGGAATCTAAAAGGGCTGCACCATGAGCACCTCTGCTCTGGCCTCAAATGCTTATCTCTGGGCTTCCAGCCACTCACCCCAGTGTCCGCACAACCAGAGCAGGGTCACATTGAACTACAGAATAAATGCATATTTTAATTGTCTAATAAATAGGAGGAAATTGCAGTCTTCTTCTGGATATATACCCATGGGGTTGAACTCTACAACTCACACATTAAATGATGGGTTTCAAGGACTGAGGGGAAGCATTGTCAACGTGTGAATTGTTAGTATGTCCATTCCCTTTTCTTAAGATAGTATTTATGTTTAAAGGGGGAAATAAATTACTTCTGATTGGTGAATTTAATGCGTCAACCAGCAGCTAATAGCATATTAAAAAGTAGAGGCCATGCAATATGCGGTGCAGCTCTCAATTTTTCCATTGTTCTTAGATCAAAACATTTACTACCATACATGTACACATATTGATGCTATACAGTAAGACCCAACTCTTTCACCTAGTAGGCATGCAAATGGACCTAGGTAGGTGTCAGTGCCATGATATGGGCAATCAGACCTGGTGGCCAAATCAGAGATCAGTGTTAATCATAGAAAATTAGGGCTGGAAGGGACCACAGGAGTTCAACTAGTCCAACTCCCTGCTCAAAGCAGGTTCATCTCCAACTATATCTCCCAGCCAAGGCTTTATCTAGCCAGCTCTTACAAAACCTCCAAAGATGGAGATCCCACCACCTGTCTGGGTAACCTGTGCCAGTGCTTTACTACCCTCCTAGTGAGAAAATTCTTCCTAATATCTAACCTAAACGTCCTTGCTGGAACTTGAGACCATTGCTCTTTGTTGTATCATCTGCCACCACTGAGAACAGTCTAGATCTATCCTCTTTTGAACCCTGCCCCACTTCAGGTAGTTGAAGGCTGCTATTAAGCCCCCCCTCTGTCTTCTCTTGTCTAGACTAAATAAGTCCAGTTCCCTCAGCCTCTCCTCAGAAGTCATGTGCCCCAGCGCTCTCACCAATTTTGTTGCCCTCTGCTGAACTCTTGCAATTTGTCCACATTTTTCTGTAGCGAGGGGCCCAAAACTGGACATAGTACTCCAGATATGGCTTTGCATCCGGGCATAGTGTTAGCCAGGGATCAGCAACATTTTCCAGTGGCTCTAGGACCCAGACTCCATCACTGTCACGTCTCCCCACCACAGTTTCTCTCTGCCACCCACTGCACAGCATGGAGAAAGAATCCAGCTGCCCAGCAAAGCCCCCACCATCAAAGCCTTTGCTCTGCAGGCCAGATCCGGCCAGGAGGCCATAGGCAGATGACCCCTGGCTTTAGCAACTGGATATTTGTAATATGACTGTAATGTCAGAATCTCTCCTCTGCTTTCTGTTAGTTATGTGAGACTCAGACCAGAGGCTCTTGCAGGGAGATGAAGCTCCAGAAATAAACCAGGAGCAAATCATGCTGTGACAGCTGTGCACACATGAGCAAAATGTGCATTTGAAAGCATGAGAAAATTGCCCTACTTCAAGTAGGGGCAAATTGCCACTCTTGGGACAGAGTTATATTGCTTGTAGGAGCTGCATCAGCTATTTGCAGCTTTTGTAATGCAGGCAGCTTACCTTTTGTGGGTTAACCCTTTTGAGCTATATTCTTTTTCACATATTGTCTAAGTGGACTTAGGTACCTAAGTGTGATTCTATTCCCCCACGTCAAGTCTCTAAAAATTCATTAATACATCTGCTTTTAACACACACCATCCTCTGGCCCTTAAGACTGAATCACAAAGAACAGTGAAGAGGAGCAGGACCCGCCCACCATTTGTATTAACAGTTTTTGGGGGACTCAAGCAGGGTGAAATAGGGTTGCATTTTGGCACCTACATCCACTTATGTGTTTCATAACAAAATCTGGTCTTGCATAGTTTCATAGTTTCATAGTAGGTAGGATCAGGAGGGACCTGAACAGATCATCCAGCCTGACCCCCTGCCACAGGCAGGAATGAATGCTGGGTTCACAAGACCCCAGACAGGTGATAATCCAACCTCCTCTTGAATTTGCCCAAGGTAGGGGCGAAGACCACTTCCCTGGGAAGTTGGTTCCAGATTTTGGCCACCCTACTGTAAAATATTGCCTTCTGATCTCTAACCTAAACCTATTCTCCATCAGCCTATTCCCATTGTTCCTTGTCACCCCAGGTGGTGCTGGGGAGAGAAGGGCTCTACCTATTTGCTGTTGATCTTCCCTGATGAGTTTGTAGGCAGCCACCAGGTCCCCCCTCAGTCTCCTCTTGCTGAGGCTGAACCAGTTTAGGTCCCTCAGTCTCTCCTCATAGGGCCTGTCCTGCTGCCCTCTCACCAAGTGGGTGGCCCTCCTCTGAACCCTCTCCAGGCTGGCCACATCCCTTGTATCCCGCATGTATCTATGGCCTTATTTATTCACACAAAGAATACAAAGCAGTAAGGATTCTTAATATATATACAGTACAATTTTACTAATTTTCTTCAGCCTGAAACACCTGAATATTTCCCATGATGGCAACAAGTTACTGTTTGCTTGCTATTTTATCTAAATACAATTTTGGGAAGGGTTTGTCTCTTTCCCCCAGGTTATTAGTAGAACAGAAGTTTACCAGTCCTGATTTTACATTTCTGTAGTGCATTATTATTCAACAAAGCCCAACTGTGCGCTCAAGTGCATGCTCCACCCAAGCCAAGGCCATGAGGACAGCATAAAGTTCACTCAGCCAGGTACACTGAGGGCAGGAGAGCTGCTCTACTGCCCCTCGAGAGTGCCCCTCAGATTCCCTCACTCACGTCAGCTCCAATACTGAGTACAGACTGGATCACAACTTTTTCACCCCTTCTAGCCCCTCCCAGCCACACACACATTTTTTCAGGGGAAGGAAACATGCATCAGGGATGCTTCTGCTGGAAATAACCCGGGGCAGTACTTACACTCAGAAGAACATAAAGCTGGCTACTGTATCCAGCCACTGGGGTACAGGAGTGTAGGGACAGGGAACAGGATTCTGGCATGCTCACCTTTATATGCTTTCCCAGAAAGGGCTAGACAAAACTGAAACATTACAAATATTTTAAAGTTCGCAATATTTGCCCTAAAGCAGGGTTGTCAAAAGTATGGCTGGTGGAACTGTATCATCAAGTCTGAGGGGATCCAGGAGGGGCTGGGAATTTGGGGGGTGAGCAAACATATACAGGGACTGCAACTAAATTCCAGCATATGGAGCCCTGCTGGGGACATGGGTCAGTGATGGAGAGGTAAGCAATGGCTGCATTAAGCCCTGCAGCTTCCTGATCCCACTTATCCTGTCCCCACTAACAGAGGTGAGTCCAGATCTGGCCCATGAGGAGCCTCATGGCCTGGGTCCAGGGGGGGCCAAGGAATATGACACTGCTGCTGCAAAATATTGCTGCACACACCACCCCCCGTTTAGGTAATGCGATGGAAACTGCAAGGGCAATTCACCTTCAAGAGCAAATTGGATGCTTATCTTGCTGGGATCCTTTGACCCCAGCTGACTTCCTGCCCTTTGGGCGGGGGGCTGGACTCGATGATCTTCTGGGTCCCTTCCAGCCCTAATGTCTATGAAATCTATGAAATCTATGAAAGTCTGCAAAATTTAACACACACTATCCTCTGGCCCTTAAGACTGAATCACAAAGAACAGTGAAGAGGAGCAGGACCTACCCACCATTTGTGTTAACAGTTTTTGGGGGACAGTTGGGCTTCATTAAATAATAATGCACTACATTCACTTTAGTATGCAAGGTGAATATAGAAGAATGATATTTGACATGACCTTTAGTGATCATTGGAACAGGGCAGGTGCCTGGTTTAATTGGAAATACTGGTTCAAGAGGATAGAATTCCACGTCCTCAATGAAGAGCATCAGAGAGGACTTCATGACATTTTCAGGGGGGGTTTTAGACTATACATGCCAGCATATATTTTAACTAATATGACTTCTGAGATAAAATAGAAGTTAACTATTACTTGGTATTTTCTGTTCCACGATGTCCTTGGAAATCAGATACTGCATCTCAGTGAGATTTTTTGGCTAAATATTTCAAACATATCTTCTACCTCTGCTAGAAAATTTGTTTTCATTAAATTCACTTCCAACTTGTTTTTCTTCCCTCTCCAAATGGAAGGCAGCAAATTCTCACCATACATTAGCAAGGGCACTGTAAACTCCCTGACAGCTAACGTATTCCTGAAATGATGCATGAAGCTTTCCTTTAAAGCATCGCAGAATAACTTAGACACTCTCCCAGATTTAACAGTTGTATATACAAGCAGAGGAACACTGCCCAAATGTGGAAAAATTGAGAGCTACTTGCAAACCTCAAACACGGGCTGGCACACTGGCCTACATAGACATTTTCATCCCTTATAAAGGGATTGAGGGGAAAGCCAGGACTCAGAGCAGCCTCCCAACTGCTACTGCTGTTTTCAGTCTGTGCTAGCAGGCTACATGCTCCTCAAGATTTTCATAATTCATATACTCAATGCTGTTACAAAAGGTAGCTGTGCTCACAATACCCTACCATTATTCTAGTGCAAGGCAAAAGGGCAGTGGACTAGTGTGGCCTCTGGGATTTGACACAAACGCAGTGTACTGGAACCACAGTAGTACCCGACTGAACACAAGGTGGGAGAATAAGCCCTTCAATGAATATGTAACAGTGGTAGACTGTTGTCTTCTATAACCTATTCAAGCTAATGCATGCTTTTAACTTAAGTAATAAAGGTCAGTCCTTCAGTAATAATGCTATTAATTCTTCATGGAGAAAGATTATTGTGCTGCCTCTCAAAAACACCACTCCACCATCAGTGCTTGCCATTTTACATCACTGGAACATTTCTTACTGATTTTGATTTCACCATGGAACCATCCTTCATGTTTCTCATCTATTTCATAGCCATTTCTCTTCAGCACCAGCTACTGTTTTGATTTAAAAGGAGCGGGAACACATCAGAACTGATATTGAAGATGATGAAATGATGATCGTAAAAAAGGTGTTCAATTGTGTTTATATTTAGTATTATTATCTCTTAGGGATTAGGCTGGCAATTGTTTGATATACTTGTATAGCACAAGAGTCCTACTGAAAAGCAATCACACCTGATCCTTCTCCTCTTCCCTTTCCTTTCTCAAGAATCATATTCACACAGTTCCACATTGGATATTATACTGTCTTGAAAGATTGCTTCCAGATTGTATAAACCACTGCATACATTTGCAGACACTGCAACTTCATGTAGAAAGGCAACACCCTTTCTTAGTGAATAGCAGTCTTTATAGTAAGCAAGCACTTCATAGTGAATAAACACCCTTAGGAAAAAAAACACTGGCATGGGCTTCCTAGATTTTTGTGCTTATGTCTGCATACAGTATGAAGCAACTTTAGCATTTCCCTCCATTTGCAGTGGAGGTTTCCCTCACCAGCCACAGTTCTGCCAACCATGGTTATGAGTATCCACACTTAATATTCTATATACCAATTTGGCTACTATGGTACACAGTTTTGAGCAACCATGTTTTTCTGTGGCCGCACATCAGCCCATTACCTGCCATTTTTCTCATAAGCCTTTTGTCTTGCCAACCATGGTTTTGCCAACCACGTGAACTTTCATGAACCTAACTCCAATGGTTGGTGAGGGAAACCTATATGCAATGTTCTTCTAGACATGACTAGTAAAACTCCACTTATTACATGCCTACTAGGTGTAGTAAAAACTGGCTTTTAGAACCATAACTGGAGGAACAGGATCTGGCCCGTGGTGGCTTCTTTATGTATATGGGACATAGAAACATAGCATTAGATAGAGCCTCCTGGGCCACTACATCCAGTCTCTTGCATTCCCAGACAGTCACTAACCAAAGGGATCTTCCAGGTCACCACTTCAGCTCCTCACCTGCAGCTCAAAGGGACAACATCCAAAACACTAAGAACACATGCCACACGCAGTAGGTGAGATGAAAGCTGCCAATGCCCTGCCATTGCAACAGGTAAATAAGTAATTAGTACATGCTAAAAAGTAATTAATTTAATACATGCTAAGAAGACCCTAGGGAAAAGATCATCCCCCATACTGCAACACAACCAGTTCCTTTCTGACCTACTGGAAAAACTCCTTCCTCACCCAAAACTTGGTGATTGGTCTTCCCCTGAGCAGAAGAGCAAGATGCTCTAACCCCTGTCCTACCATACCATCCTTCCCATAAATGTATGCAGTTCAGTCATAAAGAGATGCAGGTGTCTTCCACATAGCAGCCCTTCAGGTATTTGAAGACTGCTATCATGTCCCCTCTTAAGCACATTTTCCACAAGCTAAACATGCCTAGCTCCTTCAGTCTCTCCTTGTATGACTTGCTTTCCAAGCCCTTTGTCATCTTTGTTGCCTGCCTCTGGATCCTCACTAACTTTTCCATGCCCTTTTTAAAATCTGGAGCCCAGAACTGCACACAGATGAGGACTAATCAGTGCCAAGCAGAGAGGCACTATCACCTCCAGTGTCCTGCACCTAATGCTTCTGCTGATGCATCCCAAAATTGCATTCGCCTTTTGTGCAGGTGCACTGCACTGCATTGAAGACTCATTTCGAGTCTGCGATCTACCAAGATACCCAAGTCCTTTTCCATATAGCTGCCATCCAGCCAGATATCACCCATTTTGTATTTGTGTTTTTTATTATTCCTCCCAAGGTGTAGCACCTTGCATTTGTCCACATTGAACTTAATCCTGTTAGCTCTAGCCCAACTTTCCAATCTATTGAGATCCTTCTTAATTTTGTTCACAGTGACATTGCGTAGGGGGTGTATGCGCGTCCCCTGAGAGCATCGGTGCACCTCCTGACCGGCTGCGCTTGCTATTTAGGCGATGGGCAGGGAGCGTAGGTGGGAGAGCTGGTGCCCCCCTGCAAATGCTGGCTGGGGAGTGGAGCGCCGTTGTGCTCCCAGAAGCAGCTGTGGCCACTCCCAGAAGGCTCTCCCCCTGCTGACAGCGGAATCGACTGC
>NW_017729006.1:43703654-43714784 GCF_001723915.1 Gavialis gangeticus | reverse complement strand
GAGTGGAACGCCGTTGTGCTCCCAGAAGCAGCTGTGGCCACTCCCAGAAGGCTCTCCCCCTGCTGACAGCGGGATCGACTGCATGGGAACCGCCCCCCCCCACTCTCTGACTGGTCTCTGAAGGGGTACATGCCCCCCCAGACTAAGGCAGCACCAGTCACCCATGTTTGTTCACATTCTCCATGTTCGCAGTCCTTCCAAATTTCATATCATCTGCAAACTTGCTCAAGGAGCTTTTTATGCCAGCATCCAAATCATTACTAAACAAGATGAACAGCACTGGGTCCAGGACAGACCCCTGTAGGATTCCACTTGAAACTTCCTGCCACACTGACATGGACCTGTTAATAATTACCCTTTGCTTGTCGCTGTTAAGCCAGTTATCTATCTTATCTATCCACCTTGTAGTAGTTTTATCTAGCCCACATTTCTCCAATTTGTTTATGAGAAGTTTGTTGGACTTAACAGGTCCACTACAAATGGGATATTTTATCACAGAATAATTAAATATTTAGACAGACTGCAATGATTTAGTCAGGAATGCTTCTGCCTTGAGTAGGTCTAAGTGACCTCATGAGGTCCCTTCCAGCCCTACTTTCCTATGATCATATAAGCAACATTTTAAACTGAATACAGTGAAAGTAGTCTATAGGGTATGCTAAAACAACTGTTATAAATTGGTTAGCATGACTCTGGTTGCTGACTCACTACTTCCCCCATGAAGTAAAATGGAATATGATACATTTCCAGTGTGCCAGCATTTATTTTATTTCAGTTGTTCCTCTTCTGTATTTAATTATTAAACTAATTATATGTTTCATCTATACAGTAGGTCATTATTTCAAAGTACAGAAAAAGACTGTAACCGTTTAACTACAATCTGGGCCATTTCTGCTCTCAATAATCCTAGTTTAAATCAGGAATAACCAAGAACTCTACATTTTTTAAAACTTACAATAGCAGGAATAAGAATAGAATCTGACCCTTTGTATATTATATAAGAACACTGTACAGTTTATTTTATCAGAACACTGCCAGAGTCAACTATTTTTCCCTAAAGTAGGTGGATGTTAATTCCAGTATTTTATTTGGTGAGAAGCCACATTCTTTTATGTCAGTCAAAAGTTACTAAATCAAGGAGCTGAAAAGAGGACTAAGGGACAAGGTAAAATACAGTTGGATCACAATCAGAATGCTTGATTTATAGATGAACAACTTCCATAGTTAAATTTTTAAACTCCATGTTATACCTTACTTAAAGCATGTTGCAGTTTTATAGTTGAGTAGGGTTTTTCTAAATCTGAAAAACAATGGGTACCGCTGATGTGTTTTAGTTCAAAGCATGCCATCGCCATTTTCTCAGTGCTGATGCGCATTTCCCCACTTATACAATTGCATCCGCTGGAACACCAGGTGCTTTTAAAAATGTCTGGCACTGCAGCACAAGCATGTGTGCAAATATCCAATATGTGTATTCAACATATTAAGAGAGTAGTTGACAAAAACTCGTATTACTAAAATGGTCTTTTGGCTTTTATCTCAATTTTACTATCTTGCAGTTTTTAATCTTCTTTGTAAAAACAGATCTCTCTAATATTCTTTGGAATTAAATGTTCAACAGCCAAAATGTTAAGCTTCACAATTCAAACAGTAAGTGACATGCCCTTCCCCCTTCTACTGTATCTTTGCACATATCCTTATTTTTTTTTTACTTAAATCCACCCCAACTTTGCTACTGGGAGAGAAGAAACTGTGACAATTTATGACAAACTTTGAGCTATTTTATTGTGTAGCAATACACATTAGAACTTAGTTAAAATATAAGCACACACTTCAATGTGCCAGGGCTACCACAAGTCTTCATAGCATGAAAAGCATTGTCTTGAAGCCAATTAGAGCCTACTGGAACAACTACAATTTAACTCCACCTGAAAGCTCTCTGTCTGCCAGCTCCCCCTTTTCCTCTTACCCATTATTAAGTCTGCTCTCCTATTCCTCCAAAGTGCACAGTCCAATATGGTCTTATCACTCTTCTGAAACCCAACCTAACTCCAAGTTATTATTCTTCCTTTTTATCCCCAAGAAGAAAATGACACAGTAAATCCCATTGCCAGCCCTATTTTCACCTTGGTTTCCCTAATAGTGTGAAACAGTTGCATGATGTTTGAAAGAAAATCTAAGGAGCAGATCCTATTTCACCTAGTGGATTTAGACCTCTAGGTGTGATCCTATTCCACTGTGCTCAAGCCCCTGAAAAACCATTAATGTTTTTTGTAACACACCCCATAGCATAACAAAGAGTGCCTGTACACAAGTGCAGAGACTGCTCCTATGTGCTGTAATTACAGTGTGCAATCAATCGAGTCTGCTGGAATATGGTAATTACTAGGGCTGTGTGAAGCTTCGGTCCCTGATTTGATTTGGCGGAGATTCGGCCTGATTCGGTGGCCGAATCTCTGAATCCAAATCAAATCAAAGGACCCTGTAATCTCTCCAAGTCAAATTGGAACCCTCTGAATCAATTCGGAGAGATTTGGAAAGATTTGGCAATTCAGATATAGACACAACTTTAAATGTTCTTTCTACATACCTTGAAGTACGAATGCAGCTTGTGAACGCTATGATGCTGGGGCTCATGGAGCATCCCACAGGAGTGCAGGGGGCTCCCCAGCATGCTCAGCAGCAGACCCAGAAGTGGACCAGAAGCACTTTTGGTCCACTTCCGGATCTGCCGGGGAGCACATGGGGGGCCCCCTGCACCTCCCTCGGCTCGGCAACTGGTGCCTCTTGGGGGGGCACCTGGGGTCCCCCTGTGGCTGATCGCTGAGCTGGGAGGGGGGGGAACAGGGGAAGGGAGGCCCTGTGTGCTCCCCGGCAGACCTGAAAGTAGACCGGAAGTATTTCCGGTCCACTTCTGGGTTCGCTGCCAAGCACGTGGAGAGCCCCCCTCATTCCTGTGGGATGCTTCATCCACCCTAGCATCACAACAATCACAAGCTGTGCTGGTACCTCAAGGTAGGTAGAAAAAACTTCTAAAGCTGTGTCTATGTCTGAAACACTGATTCTCTGAATCAGCACCAAATCTTCAGATTCGGCTATGGCTGAATTGAATCAGGGACAGTGATTCAAATCAATGAATTGAATCAGTGTCCTTGATTCAGTCTGAATCCAAATCTGAATTGAATAGGGCCCACTTCGCACCCCACTAGTAATTATAGTGCTCCAGCAGCCTCCCACATCTTGTGTATCAGTATCCTTGTGCTTCAAAATGGCAGCAGGGGTGCTTTAACTAAAATTTGTTGACCAAGCATTAGTTCAAGCACCTGCACTACCATTTTGAAGCACAAGGATACTGATACATGAGACACTGCGGTGCTTTAATTAGAGCAGCTCTTGGAGCCACTCTAATTAAAGCACCACCATCCCCATCCCTGAAGCATGTGTAAAAGTGCCTAAAGGCAAGGAGATAGGAGCAGGTGAGGGAGTGCAGAAAAAATAGCTGCTCTTGCTGCCACACAATTGTTCAGGAACCACAGCAGCAGCCAGAAGTTGTCATTGCTTCAGAAGCTGCTCTCCTTGTACCCCCTGTAAGTGGGTGTCCAGGGCTGTATGGACACCAAAAAATGTATCCTATTTACTTTAATACAAGATGACCTGAATATAAGACAACTCCCCCCCTTTCCCACACCTCTCTCCCCCACCTCCTCCACTCTGCTTTATACAGGAAATGTAAATTAGAAACACAAGGAACCAAAATACACTGATTTTGAAATAAAGATACCATAGTAATCTGCATATATACAAATCACCATGGGTACCAGCAGGTTTATTTCATCCAGAACTGATCATTTTAACTTGTTGCAAACTGCTGCAAGTTTCATCACAGGCACTCCATAAATGTACTTCTGAGCAGCACTTTTGTACATCTTGGGTGTGTCTACATGAGGTGCATAATGCACAGTAGACTAATTCTATTGTGCCCCAGGACATCATGGCAAAAACTGTGCTAATGCACAGTAGAATTAGTCTACTAAGCATTAAGCATCACAGAAAGACTACGGGCTGTTACTACTGTGCTTTAGTACTGGCTATTGCGGATTTATGTAGTACCTCATATTAAAGGTACTAAACTTAATGCACAGTAGCAACATCACATTAATGCACATGTAGATGCAGCCAGTATGTATAGTACAAACTATGCATAGTATTAGTCCAGAGGCAAAAGGCTCATGATTTACCACATAGTTCATTGGTCTGGGCTCCAGCAGAGTCAACAGTGTTTCAAGCCATAGCGATCCTGAAGCTCAGCACTGCTCAGTAGGTATGTGTACTAAAAGATACCACATGAAAAGTACTTGTGTGCTGATCAGTCTCTCTACTCATGACTAGACCCAGATGTTCTTGTCACAAGTCCTGGGAACCTCCAGAAATCTATATTCAAATGAGGCACAAGGCTAACTGGCTTGGCTCCACCTCATGGAAGGCAGGGCCACACCAATCACATGTGACAGGCAGAGAGAGTGGGTGACACAGCCTCTCAACTACACAGACATTTGGTGATTTAAGGCTTGTGAAGAAACAGGACAGGGGACATCATGGGAATCTTTGGTCATGGGAAAGAAAGGTGCTGCTCAGCTGTGGGAGTGGAGAAGAAGCTGAAATGTATTCAATAAAGTGGTTTACCAAGAGTTGGCAATTGAGCACAATGGACACTATATTTTATACAGATGCACTAACTTAGCCCTGGTACAGGTTCCCATCAGCATTTTTGGCACTAGGGAAGAGTGTCGAAGCTTGCTCTGGCCTCTCTGAGTGCTGGCCTGGTATTGCAGTACCTCCAAGCCCAGTGCTCATTCCCACCTGGGGGAATAACTGCCCATTTTTTTAAGGGCCACACACACACATACACATACGCACACACATGATTCCCATGAATATGTTTGCTCTTGTTGGTTTCCATTACTGAGCACATGCTGCTTTGGGCAGCAGTGTAATGACAGACAATGTACTTAATGCATTTTTCATGTACGCGTAGATGAGGGGCTTGTTTCCACATGCTGACTGCAGAAACACCCTCATCTTCTATTTGAATAAATAAAGTATTTACCGTAACTGAATGTAAAAATGATAAAGCTGTTTGCCCATTGAATGTATGCAAAGATCTAAGTTTTCAGTACTTAACTAAACCCCACTCTCCCCGATCGTCAGTTTTCTGTAAAGATTTGCTTCTTCACAAGCCAGGTCAGTTTCCAGTGGTCTGTTTGGCAGCCTGCAGCTTGGTTTGGAATGACAGTTTACTACTACAGACGGACACAGCCTGCGGGGTCCCGTAAGGGCTTTCCATGTTATTTTAAAGTAAGAGAAATAATCATGAAGTGATTTTGGTTTATACGACGTAACAGCAAAACCTTAGACTTTAAAGGCTGAACATTCAGCTCTGCTGTAACAGAGCATCTCTTTTCTCAACTGAAATTTTGCGGTGCTGCTAGATGAGCACACAGTAAATCACGTAGACCCAGAAGCATCAGTCAGTGTTCTTAGATATGCTATATGGTCACCTAAAGTGACCTAGACTGACCCTCCAAATGATGACAAACTCAAAAGCATAGACAAGGGTCTAAAAATCTTGCTATATCTATTTACAGATCTATCCAAGGGAAAATGGCCATGTCTTTTTAACGGGAATAGATAGAAAGCTATACAACACAGGGGAACAGAACTATTTACTCAAAAAATGAGCCTACCACTAACTTTATGTCCCTGTCAAGGAATGTGCCAACTATGTTTTGTTATCTACAATATTGAAATAAGGGTTGATTAACTTCATGATTAATGGATCCCACCAATATTTGTTAATAATGCATGAATGGTAGGCTTAAGGTGCTGTTATATTTGAATGACTGTATTAAAATTTGGCCAGAAGGATAGTTAATTTCATATTAATATCTCATCTTCCATTTCTGCCACACCCTGACAAGATCAAACTACATTTTATATAGTAGGCAACTGTCCATTTTCTGGATCACAGTATGCACATAAAAGGTCTAGTCAGATGCCTGATGAGTCTGTTTTTGGCTGAGGAGCCCAATTTGAGCACTACAGAGTGGGCACATCTATACATGCTATTAATGCTATAAAGGCTTACTGCGTAGCAAAAAAGTGCACAGTAAGCCTTCCCTGGGAGCATGTCTACACGTGCTCCCTATTGGGAACAGATTTCCTTCCAACGGGAGCGGCCTGGTACAGGACTACTCCTACCCTGCTCTGGCCCCCTCCAGCAGCCAGGGGCAGCTCCAGACTCCGCTGGGGTGCTAGCCCGGGGTCTGGCACGAAACACGGGGGCCGATCCTGATGCTCATGAGGCCAGGAGAGCTCTGCCAACTGCAGCACCAGCTGCCTCCTGGCCCCATGCATATCAGGAAGAGTCCTGATGTGTATGGGGCCAGGAGACCGCTGCTGCTACAGAGCTCTTCTGACCACACACGTGGGGACAAGCCCTGTGCCCAGTGGGGCTTCCCTGAGCAGCCAGGGGCTGGCTGGGAGCTGTGCCACTTCTGGGCCAGCTCCCAGCTGGGTGGGGATTTCCAGAAGCAGGATAGCTCCCTGCCAGCCCTCAGCTGGGCTGGGAAACAGAGACCTCACCAGTCCTGGCACTGCTCAGTTACTGGCTTCTGTTAGGAGCCAGGAGTTGAGCAGCACCGGGACAGGGGGTAGGGAGCTACCCTGTCCCAGCGCTGCTCAATTCCCAGCTCTTGAGGGTAGCCAGAAGCAGAGCAGCACCAGCACTGGGAGAGTTCCCCGTACCCTGTGGCCCCCTGGTGTTGGGGCTGGCCGGGAGCAAATTTGTTCCCTGTCAGTGTCTACACATGCACTAGTGTATCTACTGCACAATTAGTTTATTACCTGTATTTACAGGTAGTAGCTAACTGTGCAGTGGACAAATGTACTGCACACGTGTAGACAGTGATGTTTTACTGTGCAGTAGATTAGTCTACTGTGCAGTAAAGCATCTCATATAGACTCAACCAGCTTGTTACAAGTTTCCCAGATCCATAAGTTGTCTGTGTTGGAGTACAAATTTACAGCATGCTGCTTTCTTTTTTTCACTTTGCTTCCATCCACTGGATCAAAACCACTTCATGTTGAGCTGCACCCAGTGCCAGATGTTCCCTCCAGATCGGATGGAATTCTGTGCACTCCTTCACACTTTCTACATTGATGCTGAATGACTTCATATCATTTTTGCACACATTGTGGTGCTGCCATAGAGGGTGACACCATTTTCTGGAGCCAAATCAAATATCACTATAGAAAATATTTTTGGAAATATGGTCTTCCCCTATTCTCCTGACATGGCTGATCTAGTTCAACCTTCTCTTCTTGATAGTGATTTCTAAAGTGTGCCAATCCTGTGCGCTTCAGTACCTCTGTGTTTGGTATTCTGTCTTCCTACTTTATTTCCAAGATCTTATGCAGACATCTCATGTGGAAGCTGTTCAATCTCTTGATAAGCCTAGCATATGTAGTCCATGTTTCTGAACCATAAAGCAGTGATGACAGCACACAAGTCTCCTAGCACACAGATCAGCTCAGCTCTGTTGCTTTGTCTCAATCTGCCCTTAAACTCAATGGATCTAGCCCCCAGCAAAGCTCCTCAGTATAGGAGAATCTCTGGATCACAAACAGCTGCTGAAGTGCTTCCACACACCTCTCTGTCTGCTGTCAATACCAGGGATGTGGCTTTAGACTGGGATCCCTGGCTTGAGATCAGGGATCAAACTCTTCTGATCCCTGGCTTTCACACTTGCTTCTGCAGGTTGCAACATCTGATACAATTTACAGGCAATGTAAAGCTGTCTGAAGTTGTTCTGAGGACCCTGACCTGCAGCACCAGAAGAATGCAGGGGGCAAGGGGAGGAGTTCTTGCCACTAGTGTCACCTTTGTTCATGACAAGTTCTGACGGTACACCATAGCACTTAACTTTTACCAAAGTAAGTGGAATAAGAGTACTGGAGCTACAATTTTCCCCAGACAGAGCAGTAGAATTTACAGAAGATAGGAAAGGAGAGAAGTAGTTTAAATAGTCCAAAGTATAGGCCCATCAGCCTGACTTCCATCCTGGGGAAAATCTTAGAAAAGTTTATTTAAGAAACCATCCCTAATGGACTGGCCGACGCCAACATCCTGAGGGTTAGCTAGCATGGGTTTGTTGCAGGTAGGTCTTGCTTGACCAATCTCATTTCCTTCTACGACCAGGTGAACTATCACCTGGGCAAGGGAGAAGAGATTGATGTCATATATCTTAACTTCGAAAAAGCCTTCAGTCTGGTATCCCATGATCACCTCTTGGCGAAACTGGCCAATTGTGGCCTTGGGTTCACCATGATCCACTGGCTGGGAAATTGGCTCCACGGTCAGACCAGAGGGTAGTAATTGGTGGAAGTCAATCATCATGGTGCCCTGTGACCAGTGGGGTCCCCCAAGGCTCTGTCCTTGGACCCATATTGTTTACCATCTTCATTAATGATGTGGACATTGGAGTCAGAAGCGGACTGGCCAAGTTCACCGATGACACCAAACTTTGGGGCAAAGCATCCACACCTGAGGACAGGAAGGTGATCCAGGATGACCTGGACAGACTCAGCAAATGGGCGGACGAGAACCTGATGGTGTTTAACGCTGAAAAATGCAAGGTTCTCCACCTTGAGAGGAAAAACCTGCAGCATCCTTATAGGCTTGGCAGTGCTATGCTGGCTAGCACTATGGAAGAAAGAGACTTGGGGGTCATCATTGACCACAAGATGAACATGAGCCTGGAATGTGATGCTACAGCTAGTAAAGCAACCAAAACACTGGCTTGCATCCATAGATGCTTCTCAAGCAAATCCCAGGATGTCATTCTCCCCTTGTACTTGGCTTTGGTGAGGCCACAGCTGGAGTACTGCGTCCAGTTTTGGGCCCCACAATTCAAAAAGGAGGTGGAGAAGCTTGAGAGAGTCCAGAGAAGAGCCATGCACATGATCAGGCTGAGAGGCTCAGAGCTATGAGGTTCTTTAGCCTGGAAAAGCACAGGCTCAGGGGTGATCTGGTGGCCACCTATAAGTTTATAAGGGGTGACCACCAATATCTGGGGGAACATTTGTTCACCAGAGCGCCCAAAGGGATGACGAGGTCAAATGGTCATAAACTACTACAAGACCGTTTCAGGCTGGACATAAGGAGGAATTTCTTTACTGTCCGAGCCCCCAAGGTCTGGAATAGCCTGCCATCAGAGGTGGTTCAAGCACCTACGTTGAACATCTTCAAGAGAAAATTGGATGCTTATCTTGCTGGGATCCTATGACTCCAGCTGACTTCCTGCCCTTCGGGCAGGGGGCTGGACTCGATGATCTTCTGAGGCCCCTTCCAGCCCTAATGTCTATGAAATCTATGAAAGTCAAATACACACAAAAGCGGGATCCAGACATGCAGGCACATGCAGTTTGTGGCACCACAGACCTGTTTGCAGTGCCACAAGCCACACACCTGGCAAGTTAAAATGTGCTCCAAGCTGCAAATTTGCAGTGCAGGGGCAAAATTTGCTACCAGGAAATCCCAGTAGTTAAAAAAAAAAAAAAAAACCGCTGCAAAAAAAAGTGGCATGGCGCACACCACAGGATCATGAGACAGCATACACAGAGGCTTGATCCTCCCAGGAGACGCTCTCCCTTCCTCTAGCTGTCCCTGAGCTATTCCAGCACACCAGGAGCTGGGAGGAGTGGGTAAAGTGGGTCATTTTGACCTGCACCAAACCCCACATGCAGGGGCATGTGCAGCAGCAAAAAGCAGCGACTCAAATTTGTGCTGCTGCTATTTTTGCAATGGCAAACACGTGCCCCTGCATATGGGGATGCACCCAAAGAGTGTATAGGTTCACAGGCAACTGACAGTTATTTGTAACATAACTTCATCCCTTATGCATAAAAAACAGTCATTTTTGTACCAGTTTAGCATAATTCTATTTCATTAGAGACTTCTGGGTGTGGTATGTGAACATCACAGTCCCGTCAGTGCCCAGTCAGTAAAATGGACAGGGGCCAAGGCTTTCTTTTCAACAAGGGCTTGATTTTTTTTTCTGCTTTGAAACTTTTGCAGGAATTTGCACCCAGTAAAGTGCTTCCCTCAGTGATATAAACTCACTTTTCATGATTGTGGAGTTTGGGGAAGATCTCTTATTTTGCCTCAGTCAGTGCTGTTGAGATAAATACAGCTGTTTATTTCAGACGTGTCTTCATGGAAATAAGTAAACACTGCATCTAATCTTTAGTCTGAAACAGCTGCAGTTGCTACCCTCAGCAAAGTCAGATCAAACAGCATATGGTCTAGCTGTTAGCAAACAGTTCTTTAGCTGCTTCAAAACTAAACTGAGCTGCTTTTGTTCAGGAAAAACCAGTGACCACATACTGTTATAATGCCCAGAGGGGTTCCAGGATGGCTGCAAAATTTGGAGTGATTCTTGCTTGTTTTTGCCTCTAGGCTCCCATAGTGTTGGGAAGGAAAGTTTTTCAGTTATAATGTGACAGTTGGAAAAAATTCATTTTAAAATGTCTTTACAGAGCAAATGCACTTGTAGACCATTGGTACATCTCTGAGGTTGATAGTTTGCCACCTGCACAGCTTGTCTGTAGCGTAGCAATGCAAACATGGCTTGTTGGTTTTAGACTTTGATTTTTTTTTCATTTTATATTTTACTTAAAACAGTCCTAAGAAGCTTTATGTAATTTATCTTTCTGCTATGAAGAGTAGGTCCTAGTAAAAGAATAAAGGAAAACACAAATGGTTATACTCATTTTTTTCTCTATGCTTTTGAATGTTTACATCACTAATTTTTCCTAATCATCTTTTCCTTAATGGCCTTGTGAGCTTGTCAAAGTTGGCTTTCCTGAAGTCAAGAACTTCTGTGTTGCTGACTGACTTGCCAGCTTTACGGTGGATGGTGAAGGTGATCAGCTCATGGTCGCTGTCACCCAGCTTCCCTTCGATCACTAGGTCACCGATTAGGTCATCCCCAGTAGCCATTACCAGGTCAAGCAGTGCTTTACCTCTCGTTGGCCCATAGACTTCTTGAGTCAGGTAGAGGTCATCCACGC
>NW_017729006.1:43702722-43703175 GCF_001723915.1 Gavialis gangeticus | reverse complement strand
CAGCAGTGGCGTAGTCCCCCTGTCCCCCAACGGGCTTAGTTTAAAGCCCGGTGGAGCAAGTCAGCCAGTCTGGCTGAGAAGAGCCTCCTCCCCAGGGGAGAGAGGTGGAGGCCATCTCTTCCCAGCAGGTCGCTGCCTCTCTCGCCAAAGAGCAGGCTGTTGTCATGGAAGCCAAAGCCTTCTCGATGACACCAGCGCCGCAGTCTTTGGCTCACTACCTGGATCCTCCTCTCCCTCCTCAGCCCATACCCTGAGGCTGGGAGGATCAAAGAGAAGACCACCTGTGCCCCCAGACCCTTTAGCCCCGCTCCCAAATCCCTGTAGCGCCTCATGACAGCCAGGATGCCTACCTGGCTGGACTCATTTGAGTCCCGTTTTTGTTTTGGGGTTTTGTTGTTCTCCCGCCCTGGTGGGGGGTCGGGCTAGAAGATCTACTAGGTCCCTTCCGACCCT
>NW_017729006.1:43696048-43697722 GCF_001723915.1 Gavialis gangeticus | reverse complement strand
TGCCCACATGAATAAGGAGCATGGGATAGTGGTCTGCGGGCTGGAGGAGCTTAGGGATCTTCTCCGCAATGTCTCAGATGCAGGCCCCTGGGCAGCAGCAGACTTCCCAGGCTAAGCAGTCAGGGTGGCAGATCCTCAGTCCCCCTCAGCATAGTGTCTCCCACAACAAACACCTTACGTTTTGTCTTGGGGAGAGCGGGGACGGTAGCTGCAGTTGGGCCTGTGTTGCCTGCAGGAGCTGGCAACTCAGCAGGCTCTGCTGGGGCTGCAAGATGCCTTCTGTTTGTTCTACCATTGGTTTTTAACACTAGTAACTTACTCATAACTTCTTGACACTTAAGGACAGTTTAGCAGAATTATTATGAAGCTCAAGTGCTTCTGCTAACAAAAGTACCTGTGTCGTAACATATAAAGTACGCGCTACTGCAAGCTATCTGGAGGTTAGGCATTTGGCACTGCCCCTCTCTGTTTTGCTACATAAAAAATGTGCCTATCTGGATCCTTGATGTCAATATTTCTTACAATAAAGACACACTGGCTGTGTCTCCACGAGATGCTGACTGCGCAGTCATTTAGTATTTGCATTCCCAAGTACTAAATGACTGAGCAGTAACCAGAATTACTGTGCAGTAGCGTCCCCGCATAGCTTCCTGGTAATGCTGACTGTGCAGTAGTTTGTTAGTACTGCACAGCAGTATCACGTCATAGTTTGTGCCCCACGATGCTACTGCGTGGTACTAATGAGCTACCGCAGAGTAAGCATCTCATGTGGACATAGCCACTGTTACTGCCCTGCACATTCCCAATGTAGGATCTTCAACATGGATCAGCAGAAATGTGCTTCCTAAACTTTTGAGAAGTAGTTAGCTTTGTGAGTCTGAAATCAGTCAGAAGGCAGGGTAGATATGCACCTTTATAGACTAGCTCAATAGAGATATATAGATTGAGCATCAGCTGTCGTGGGCTGCAGCTGACTTCATGAAATGCTGCGAAAGGATATGCAGAAAGCTGGTATAAAAAAGAAGAGAGAAATTAGAATCCAAAACTTTACCAGGAGACTCCCTCAAACATTTTCATCATGCTCATACATGTATGTTATGGTCTTAGGGTCAAATACTCTACCTCCCTGAAAAGGTAACAGTATCATTATAATTATATTCCTCTGTTAAAATAAAATAATTATTATTCCATACACTTTTAACCCTTACAAATCCAGCACTATATAAATTGTATAAATTGTTCAAATCTCTCTAAATACATGGGCACCACATTTATTCAGTTTTCATAGTTTCATAGTTGGTAGGGTCGGAAAGGACCTGAGCAGATCATCAAGTCCAACCCCCTGCCATGGCAGGAAAGAGTACTGGGGTCAAACAACACTGACGAGGTGTTCATCCAGCCTCCTCTTAAAGACCCCCAGGGTAGGAGCCAGCACCACTTCTCTTGGAAGTTGGTTCCAGATCCTAGCCGGCCTGACTGTGAAGTAGCGCCTCCTGATGTCTAGTCTGAATTTACCCTCTGCCAGCTTGTGACCATTATTTCTAGTCACTCCTGGTAGTGCTTGGGGGAACAGGGACTCCCCCAGTGCCTGCTGGTCCCCTCTGACTAGTTTGTAACAGGCCACTAGATCCCCCCTCAGCCTTCTCTTGTGGAGGCTGAACAGGTTCAGGTCCC
>NW_017729006.1:43686606-43695833 GCF_001723915.1 Gavialis gangeticus | reverse complement strand
CTAGCGTGCCCACTTCTCCCTACATCTTAGTGTCATCCGCGAATTTGAACAGGGTGCTTTTTACCCCCTCGTCCAAGTCACTGATGAAGATGTTGAACAGTGCGGGCCCGAGGACCGAGCCCTGCAGAACCCCACTGCCCACATCCCTCCAGGTCAAAAATGACCCGTCCACCACCAATTTTCCATCCCAGACCATTCAATCAATTTAGAAATATATGGAAGGTACATTTTAATTCACACAGCTGTAACTTCAATGGGAATTCGTAAGTGTCCATAAGACTACTATTAGTTCCAAACTCAATGCTATAGTTCTGTATAGTTTCAACCATTTTGACTCAAATCATTTTATTAGAGAAATGTAACTTGGAGCAGGCAAGCTGGGAACCAATTTTAGTCACCAATTTAGTGGGGATAGCCTAATGGCAGCCCTTGGAGGTTCTGTGCCCCAGCAGCAGCAGCTGCTCAGTGCTACTACTGTGTCACCAGCTAGGCGAGCGGACACTGCACTGCTACTGTAGTCCCAATAACTGGGATGGGCAGACCCCCACCCCTGTTCTCCACACCCTTTCCCACATCTTCTCTTTACCCTCTGCCTCTCTGCGCTGCAGCAGGGTTTGCCCAGGCACAAACTCTGCTAGTCACTCCTCTGATAAAGTATTTTTTTCAGATGGACAAACTCTCTTTTTTATCTAACATGGAGATATTACAGTGGGGACAAGTGCTGCTTCTTTTGAAATCACAGAGTCCTTTCACTGATGTCAGAGGAAGTATGATTCCTAATAGCAAGAAGAAGTTTTTAAATTTAACCGATAGAGTTAAAGATTAAGAGCCAGTTTCTATTGTACCTCTTGGGCACATAAGTGGCTTTAAACGCTAAAGCATAACTCTATTCCACTTTGCTCGAGTTCCTGAGAAATTGCTAATACAAAAGTTAGGTTAAGTTCTCCTCCTGACTGCTGCTTTTCTATGATTGAAACTTAAGTGTCAGATGAGGATGTGTTACAAAAGTAGATGCACTAACGGATTTTCAGGATCTTGAACAGGGTGCAGTGGAATCACTCTTGGGCACTAACAACTGCTTCAATAACTGATGGGTAGAAAAGAGTCTGGCTCTAAAAGTCTTTATGCTGTTGAAAATTATGAAGCTGAAACTAGTCTACAGAAACTGTGCACATGTTATACACTTACCCAGCCTTTCCTTGTCCAGAAGTCACTTTTCTAAAAGAATTAAACTTCTTCTGTTGCTGAACATTGCATGAAACAATTTGTATTTTCAAGTTTTGGAAAAATCTATGGGTAGAAAAATGTAGATTGAAACTGTTTTTAAATCTTTGTCATGCCTCTCTACTTAATCTCCATATATCTTTCTGTCTGGGAAAGGGAGTAGAATCTTTTGATTATGTATGCCCAAATGTGACATTTCTTGACTTTAACTTTCATGCCTTTCTACTTTCATCATGCATATTTATAACAGTAGAGCTCTTGACCAGTAATGTGAACATTGCCTCCTTAGACTTTTTGTCCTAGGACTGAAAATAAATATGAAGTTATTACTTGGTTTCTGCATCAAATTCCTTTTTAACAAGATGTTATATGCAGCATCTTTTAGAATGAAGGTCTAACCCACGCAACAAAAATCAAAAGTTAAAGTTTTCAAAGCGCACACTATCTGTTTTCTTCATACACATAGCTCTAACAACTCCCTTTCATTTTATAGGCTTTCCTATATTCCATAGGAATTAGCCTCATTCCATACATTGATCAATGGAGCTACTGTTTGAAATGAAGCAGTTTGGATTCCAAGCTTGTGAAAAAGATGTTTTTCTAGGTGCAAGCCTATAAAGAATTTCCATAACTGCTGTATTTTAACAATGTTTTTTTGTGCAGCTCCACTTCATTTTTTTCCCTGCATGACAGGGGTTTTGAGAGGGCATTAACAGAGAAACAGCTTTTTAAACTTGTGTAAGAACGATGCTATATTTATCTGGTGTCAATTTTGTCAGCTATATTTAGAATGGAGAATCCTGTAATAGTACCCTGTTTCAGAGATTTATATCACAGAATAATTGTTTTCCAATATTAATAAAATGATACAGCACCAGCTTAAACTAAATGTTGCCCTAGCTTCCCTATTACACTAATAATGTAATTTGTAAAGCATCTGCCCCTCATTACACCAGTGGCAGCATTGAAGGTGTCATGCAGCAATACAGCTAGACAGAGATCCCTGCCAAAAATCTCAAAGAAATCTCTGTCTGAAATTCTAGATTGAGATTCAAACTGCACGGCTATCCTAAGGCAGCCCAGTGCACAAAACTGTGATCCACTGGGCCCAGAGTGCTGACTGCAGAGTGCCTGCCGAAGCAATCCCCTGTTCTAGACCCTAATTCCCCATGCTTTCCAGGCCCACCCCAGCAAATGAGGACATTCTTGATGCATCTACATGTGCAATTAGCACGATGCAGTAAATTCCAGTGCAGTTTGCAGTACACATGCACCTGGAACTGCACTATGTTGAGCTGAGTCGGAGCAGCCCTGGCTGGTAGGGAACACAGAGGCTCATTCTGCCAGCCCGGGGCCTCTCCAACCCAGCTCAACATGCTACAGAGGGGCTGGCTGGGGCACAAGGATGCTACAGTACAGTGCTAGCCAGCAGGCAGCCCTGCACTGAAGCACTCTCATTCCCCAACCAGTGTCAGTGTCTACATGTGCATTGCGGTGCACTAAACATCATTGCAGGATAGTACTTGTGTTTATGAGTGCTAACCTACAGAGAATTTAATCAGTTTACTGCAGCTTAATAGGGTCACACATGTAGACCCTGAGACTTTACTGTGGAGTTAATTAGGCAACTCCACAGTAAACATCTTATGTAGATGCTCCCACTGTTTTCTTTTCCCAGGTCAGTTTGTGGACATTATCATGTGTTGACCAGCTTGTGAAGTATCAGTCATGTTAATTTATGTAAGTCAGAAGGAGTGTGAAGAGCACTATCGCTGGTGGACAGTGAAGCTTATCATCATCATTATTTATTTATGCAGCCTTACTAATATTCAGGTACTTTCAGGAAAAATAAGATGGAATGTATTTGCCTGAAGAAGGTTAGTTTTAAGACCCCATTCCCACAAATATTTGTGCATGGGCTTGAAGTTCAGCATTGAATTGTTCCAGTGATTTCCTCTTTGAAGAAGTAGGTTGTAAGAAAATTCTTGAAAAGATCAGAGTTGCAGGCATGACAGACCATGTGAAAAAGACACAGAGAAAGAACATGCAGAGAAGCAACGCATCAAGCTGCACCAACTACATGAACCCAATGAGGCAAGAAGTGCAAAACAAACCAAGAGAAGGTAACTCAATAGGAGATATGTCCAAATCTTCTGGAGGGCTGTGAAAATCTCACCAACAGCCTATATTGTAAAGATCTGTAATTCAATAGCTTAAATGTGCACAAGTATTTGATTGCCAAAAGCACTCTAACTTGTTCTGCCTGCAATTGCACTACTTTGCTCTTTTAGGGACCAATCATTCAGAGAACTAAGTCTAAACCACAAGTTCCATATTTCAGAGGAAGCTGGGAGTACTGAACACATCTCAGGAGGCACTCAAGAGAAGGCAGAATTGGGCCTCTGTGGGGCATCTTTCAAAAGAGGTACTTATCTAAGTGCCTTTTTAATATAAAGACCTGAGTAGTTCCATTCTCATCAATATGATTGCACATACCCTTAAACTTAGGCACATGTTCAAGTGTGTTCCTCAAATGTGGTCATACCACCTTCCGCACAAGCATCTCTGCATTAATGAAGTAATGTCAAATGAACCTTTGTGTTTTTGCCATAGATCAATGACAATCAAAATAATGTTGTGTTTATACAGCAAAATATCACACTGTTTCCAGGGAAATAAGACAGAAGTCTTTTGCTATTCATTGGATCAGTCATGCCAGTGTAGTTTTTAATTGTTAGGACTATGTTGAATGTGCATCTTTCCAAAACTTCGGATGGTTTTGGAAAAAAATCTTGCACAAGAAATATTGTTATAATGGGAAGTTACCCAGAGTTTTACTGAAAGGTAACATCAAATGCCTACAAAGACAGCTTGCTGACTAAAAGTTTATTTGTTTAAACAGGAAGACAAAGCATCTTTTATGAAAAGTTACTGGGACAGATGTTTCTTATACACAGGATGGTTTGTCTCACTTGTAGTATAGTATATGACTAACTAGTCAACAGCTACTAGTGACTGCATTTATGTAGAGTTTTCATGCACATATCTAGAATCAATAGAAATTTCAACTTTTCTAAATGAATTTTCACCAGTGATTAGATGTGCTATGGTGTACCATCATCCTACATTGCAGTGGAAATCCCAGGGATGTTCTTATATTGACACCCAAATGAAATATACTAATTACAGGCAGTGATGTTAATAATCCACTTTTTTCTCATTTACCACATACCCCCTAAAAACAGTGGTGCCCTGGAAAAAAAAAAAGAAGTTTTAAAAACATATACTATCTGTTTTCTCACCCCAATCAAAAATAGTATATTTGATTTTCTTGTTTACCCCACACACCTTGTTTGTTGGGAAGGCAGAATGAAAGAAAAAGATTGTTTTCAGAGGTGGGGCTGCACAGAGCAGGGACAGAGACTAATCTTCAGCTCACTCACCCTCCATTTCCTGCTCAGGAAAAAAGTTACAGTTTTAACTTATTCACAGCTGAACTGTCAGCTGTTGTTGGCTGCTCAGCCAAAAACTAAAACTATAGTTGCTGCTGAAGACTAGCAGATTCTGTGACCTACAAAAGCTCACGCCTCTCTGAATTAGTCTGTTATGGACCACACTGCCGTCTCTTATTCAGTAATGTGATGTTGCCCTGCAAGGCATTAGGCCCTGGATTCTAACCTGCAACTTTTTTCCCAACAGGGCAGGAACTTTCCTACTTCACTACTTTTCATCCAGTGACTGTTAAGTACAAGTGGCTATAGACCAGCCTAAAAAAGAGTGCTGAAGGTGGCTCCTGGGTTCCTGATTTCCTAGGCAAGTACTAACCACTTCCCTATGGAAGTTAAATAAAACATGGACACATTGTTCTCCTTTCCATCTACCACTTTTTCCAGGATTTATGCTCAGATGCATGCTGGATTGGGTGCCTGATTCAAGCACAGAGGGCCCAATCCCAGTGTGAGGGGACTGGAGGGGGCAGCACCAGACCTGTGGAGCCCAATCTTGGAGCATGGAGGCGGGAAGGGGTGGTGCTGGGGTGGGATGGGAAGGGGTGGCACTGGGACCCTGGGACCTAATTTCAACATGTGGGGTGGGAGAGGGTGGTGCTGGGGCCTGTGGGACTCAATCCCAGCATGAAAAATAGGGGTGTGGTACCAGATCCCAGCATGAAAAGCAGGGAGGTTCTGGTACCAAGGACCCGGGGCCCAATCCTGGCATGCGGGGTGGGCGGGGTTGGTGCCAGAACCCAATCCCAGCAAGGCGGGGTGATACCAGGCCCAGTGCACAGGGAAGGGAGGGGGCAGTGCTAGGCCCCAGGGCCTGATCCTGGCCCGCAAGGCTTCATCCATTCATCTGGCCCGCAGAGCCAAAAGACTAAATCATCCCAGTCAAGTGTCTGTTTTACCTGCTCAAGTTATAGACAAAGCACTAGTGGGCTAGATGCTATAGGATCATAAATCATAGTTAGGAGTGACAGCCAGGGAGGTCAGAAATGGAGGTAAATCTTTTCTTGCAGGCATAGGAATGAAGGATTTAAAGCATAGTAGCAAATCAGAACAAAATGACTCATAGTAGTCAACCCACATATTGGAGAAATTAGATGATGATGATGATTATAATAATAGTAATAGTAATAATCATAATATGCCATGGGTTGTGCTTTCTGGTTCAATGAAAACTAATTCCTGGCTTGATAAATGTATCAGGTTTCAGGCCTTGGTGCTTGTTTAAGCCAAGATATAGTCATTAGCTAAAGAACAGGGAAAAGTGTTAATATTAAACTACACAATACCTGTACATATATACATAAGAAAATACTCTCAATGCATATATGACAATTATATCTTTATAATTATATCTATCTTCCCCCATGATGTCTCACTTTTCTTAAAATTGTAAATTCATAGGAGTAGGAACTATGTCTGCATATGTGCTTATACAGAATCAAACACAACAGAACACCTTTCTGGACTGGAATCTCTGGTTATTATTTTATCTTTTATTTCACTGTATTTATTACAGCTTTCTTTCTGGAAGGATCAGTACTCAACATTCCCTGTTATTCAGGTTTAATAAGGTGCCTGAACAATTTAAATGAGAAAAAGAAACACAAGCCAACTTTCAAATGTACCAACAATTTCCCAATACTGCCCCAGTGGATCAAATTAGCATAAACTGCATCTCAGTGGGCATGTCTACATGAGATGCCATAATGCACAGTAGACTATTCTACTGCGCATTAGCACATCACAGAAAAAAACATGTTAATGCACTAATGTGCAGTAGATTTATTCTACTGAGTATTAAGTATCACAAAAAAAAAATTGCCTTAGCTACTGTGCATTAGCGCAGACAAATGTGCCTTTATGTAGTTCCTCATATTAGTACATTTAGTACCAAAGGTGCATTAATGCATGCAGTAATTTACTGCATAGTAAGCCAAACCTGGGAAGGCATCTACACGTGCACCCTGTGGCCATGCCTACACAAGAGGCTGACTGCGCAGTAGCTCATCTATACTGTGCAGTAGTTTCATGTGGCAGGAGGCATGATGCAACACTGTGCTATAGCATCATGAAAAAGCCATTCCTGGGCGCAACTGTGCAGTAACTCCAGTTATTCAGTAATAACTGCACAATCAGCATCTCATGTAGGGAGCAGATTTGTGCCCTGTTGGCAGCAGAATTGCTCTTTATAGGATTAAATATATCCAGGCCTACTCCTGCCCTATTCTGACCTCTTGCAGCAGCCAGAGAGAGCTAACCTCTGACCTCCTGCCCTGTTCTGACCTCTGGATGCAGCTGCCCAGGTACCAGGAGTCTCCAGGGGGCAGGCTCAGCCTGTCAGGGGTCTCTAGGAGGAACAGGCTCAGTCTGTCAGGCATCTCCAAGCGGGGCAGCCTCAGGCTGGCAGGGACTATGGGTGCTGTCAGGTCCGGCACATATTCACAGCAGAGGGGCACGGTGCCCAGAAGCCAAGCAGCTGCAGGCACAGGTCCTGAGGGTCAGGCCAGTGGCCTGCAGGACTGCTGGAGCCTGCAGTGCAGGAGCACAGTGCCCAGGGGCCAGGTTGCAGTCAACAGAGCCTGGGAGTCAGATCAGGGCTCTGCAACACTGCTGCAGCCAACATGTGCCCACCACAGCAGCGCACAGTGGCCAGCAGCAGGCATCAGCTGGCCCAGGCCTCAGGGGTCAAGCCAGGGGTCTAAAGACCAGCCAGGTACTGCTAAAGAGCTGTCCCTGCCCCGTGGCTGGAGAGACTCCCAGCCACATTGCTCTGCCCCTGGCAGGAAGCTGGTCCCCTGCTAGTCTGGCTGACCAGGAGCAAACTCATGCACTGCTGCACATTAGCCTATTTTACTACACGGTAGCTCAGTGCATGGTTACATAGTGACACTTTACTGTGCAGTAAATTAGTCTACTGTGCAGCAAAGTGTCTCATGTAGATGATCCCAGTGACTCGTAGGTGTTATATAAAGGAATCCAGCCAGAAAGTGGTGTGCTTATATGGCAACTTCCAGAAACAAACAAACAAATAAAAGCTAAAATTGATCTTCACTACAGGCAAGAGAGAGAGAAAAATGTCATTAATACTGGCCCAACCCAAAACTGACTCATAGTTACTGTTAATATTTTAACACCCTGTGGTGGATGTAGGATTTCCCAAAGAGGGCGGGGGCGGGAGCAGCAACCCACACTGCAAGTTGGCTTCACTCTCCTGTTCCCAGTCTCCTCTCCCTACCATTGGTGTGGGCAGACTGCACTGCAGGAGCCTCTAGGGACTTTTTTACTGTTTAAACCATGTGAAAATCCCTCCTCTTATCCCCTTCATGGTCAGAGGCACATTCCTTCCCCTCCTTTCCCCCACTATCCTCCACCTACTGCTGCTGTTTTCTCCCCTGTCCCAGAGCCAAGGAAATCTTCAGAACCACTCTTGCCTGCCCCTCAGCAGATTTTCCACAGTTTAGCCCTGTCCTTAGATACCATGCTAGCAAAAACTGGAAAACACTGTGCTCAAAGCAGTCCAAGTTTTTGATCTTCCATTGGCATTTGTAGCAGGACAATAGGGTGCCTGCTACTAGCATTGGTAATAGAGCTTGGCTGCCAATCAGCAGGGCAGCACAGCTGGAGGTTGCTTAGGCAACAGATTGGATCAGCTGACTGCCAGGGGGCAGGGCCTGGCCTTTATAAACAGAGAAGGCTGAGGCCAGTGTCAGTTCCCTTCTGACAGCCTCAGGGGCAGGAGCTCTGTAGCTGCCCTGCCCTGCCCTGCCCTGCCCTGCCCTGCCCTGCCCTGCCCTGCCCGCATGATGATGATGTAGGGTAGAGAGAACCCTGGCAGGGAGGTATTGGAAGAGGGTCAGGGTGGCGGTGGATGTAGGTTGTAGCCACAAGGCTCATTCTGGGGTTACAGTCGGGTTGGCTTAGAGTTGCGTTAGGGCCAGCTGGCTCATGGTTGTGTTTGTTTACGTTATACCAGAGGACCGGGTGAGGCTGTAGGGGAAGGAGGAGGCCTCATTAGGAGTGCCCTAGTGAGGTGGGGGTGCTCCCAGTGCTGGAGGGTGCGCTGTGTTTAGGGGTGTCCTGACCCTGGCCCAGTGCGGTGATTATTGGGATCTCAGGGGAGATCCTCAATAGTGTGGAGTTTCTGGGCACCCAGGGAGGGCACAGGGATTGGTGCCAGATTGGGCTCTGTGGGCAAGCACCGGAGAGAGGCCTGGCGCTTTGGGGTATTGTGACCCTAGCCCCATGGGGGTGATATTTTGCCCAGTAAGGCGTAGGACCCCGGAATAGGGTCAGGGGGCCAGGCACGGCTACAGGCCACCTGAGTCCGAGGGCGAGGGAAGCGCGGGACAAGCCCCAGAGAGGGCGAGGGAAGCACGGGACAAGCCCCAGAGAGGGCGAGGGAAGCGCGGGACAAGCCCCAGAGAGGGCGAGCGCACGGTTGGAGGCCCACAGCGGAGTAAGCGCGTGATTAAGAGCCTGAAGAAAGGCGATCTCACG